>NC_050574.1:264782848-265382848 GCF_011100635.1 Trichosurus vulpecula
AACCCCTTCTTCCCAATGAAGTCTATTCCATTATTGCTAGCTAATCATTTACAGGTTTCTTTTTTCTCCTTATTACAAGTCTAAATTTATGGCTGTACAATTTCTTTGCATTTCTACCAATTTTGCCTCTTGGGATTAAGCCCAACAAGTCTAATTCATCTTTGCAAAATATCACCCTTCTTATTCTTAAAGATCATCCCCACCCCTATTTTTTTCTTGAACATTTTATTTTTTTCATATTTTATTTTTTAGTATTTTAGTTTTCAGCACTGATTTCCATAAGATTTTGAGTTACAATTTTTCTCCCTATTTCTACCCTCCCTCCCCTGTCCCAGGTGGCATATATTCTAATTTCCTCATTCCCCAGTCAGCCTTCCCTAATGTCACCCCCCATCACCTTTCCCCTTACTTTCTGGTGGGGCAGGATAGATTTCTATGCCCCATTCCCTATATATCTTATTTCCCAGTTGCATGCAAAAACTTTTTTTGAGCATCTGCTTTTAAAACTTTGAGTTCCAAATTCTCTCCACTATTCCCTTCCCACCCACCTTCCCTAAGAAGGCAAGCAATTCCACATAGGCCTCACATGTATCTTTATGCAAAACATTTCCACAAAAATCATGTTGTGAAAGACTAACTATATGTCCCTCCATCCTATCCTGTCCCACTTTATTCATTTTTCTCTCTTGACTCTGTCCCTTAATGTAGAAGCTGCTAGATCTTGTATTATCCTGATTGTGTTTCCACAGTACTAAAATTGTTTCTTTCTGGCTGCTTGTAGTATTTTCTCCTTGAGCTGGGAACTCTGGAATTTGGTGACAACATTCCTAGGAGGATTCTTTCTGGGATCTTTTTCAAGAGGTGATTGGTGGACACTTTAAGTTTCTTTTTTACAATCTGGTTGTAGTATATAAGGGCAGTTTTCCTTGATAATTTCTTGAAAGATGATGTCTATGCTCTTTTTTGATCATGGCTTTCAGGTGGTCTAATAATTTTTAAATTATCTCTCCTGGACCTATTTTCCAGGTCAGTGATTTTTCCAATGAGATATTTCACACTGTCTTCCATTTTTTTCATTCCTTTGGTTCTGTTTTATAATATCTTGATTTCTCATAAAGTCACTAGCTTCTACTTGCTCCAATCTAATTTTTTTAGAGGGGGAAGGCAGGGCAATTGAGGTTAACTGATTGCCCAAGGTCATATAGCTAGTAAGTGTGTCAAGTGTTTGAGGCTGAATTTGAACTCAGGTCCTCCTGGCTCCACAGCTGGTGCTCTACTCACTGAGCCACGTAGCTGCTCCCAATCTATTTTATTTTTATTTATTTATTTATTTATTTATTTTTAGTTTTTTTTTTCTTTATTTATTTTTAGTTTACCACACACGGTTCTACATAGTTTTGAGTTCCAGTTTTTCTCCCCTCCATCCCCTCTCCCTCCCCAAGACGGCATGAAGTCTCATATAACTGTCATGTATAACTTCGCATTGAATTAATTTATGCTCTAGTCAAGTCGTGGAGAAGAATTTTGACCAATGGAATGATTCATGAGAAAGAAGAAACAGAACCAAAAAAAAAAAAAAAACAAAAAAACAAAACAAAAAAAAAACCCTAAAAACAAAAACAAAAGAGAAGCAGAAAAGGCGAGCATGTAGTGTGCCTCAGTCTGTATTCAAACTTCGCAGTTCTTTCTCTGAATGAAGATAGCATTCTCCATCGTGAGTCCCCTGGAGTTGTCCTTGCCCCTTTAGGTTGCTGAGAGAAGTGCAGTATGTCAGGGTTGGTCCTCACGGAATCCACGCATCTGTGGCTGTGCACAACGTTCTCCTGGCTCTGCTCCGCTCACTCAGCATTATGTCGTGTAGGTTTTTCCAGGTTGTTATGAAGTCTGCATCATCCCCATTTCTTATGGCACAATAGTATTCCATCACCTTCATATACCACAGCTTGTTCAGCCATTCCCCAATTGATGGGCATCCCTTTGCTTTCCAATTCTTGGCTACCACAAAGAGAGCTGCTATAAATATTCTTGTACATATGAGTCCTTTTCCCGCTTGCATGATTTCTTTGGGATACAACCCTAGAAGTGGTATTACTGGGTCAAAGGGTATGAACATTTCTAGAGCCCTTTGGGCATAGTTCCACACCGCCCTCCAAAATGGCTGGATCAGCTCACAACTCCACCAGCAATGCAACAATGTTCCAATTTCCCCACATCCTTTCCAGCATTTATCATTCTCCTGATTTGTTATTTTAGCCAATCTGACAGGAGAGATGTGGTATCTAAGAGTTGTTTTGATTTGCATTTCTCTAATCAGCAGCGATCCAGAGCATTTTTCCATATGCATGTAGATAGCTTTAATTTCTTCCTCTGAAAACTGCCTGTTCATATCCTTTGACCATTTCTCAATTGGGGAATGGCTTGTATTCCTATATATTTGGCTTAGCTCCCTGTATATTTTAGAGATGAGGCCTTTATCAGAGATACTAGTTGCAAAGATTTTCTCCCAATTTTCTGCTTCCCTCCTAATTCTTGTTGCATTGGCTTTTTTTGTACAAAAACATTTCAATTTGACATAATCAAAATTATCCATTTTGCATTTTGTAATGCTCTCTATCTCTTGTTGGGTCATGAATTCTTTACTTTTCCACAAATCTGATAAGTAAACTATTCCTTGCTTTCCCAAATTACTTAGAGTATCAACTTTTACTCCTAAATCATGAACCCATTTTGACTTTATTTTGGTATATGGTGTAAGATATTGGTCTATGCCCAGTTTTTTCCCTACCATTTTCCAATTTTCCCAACAGTTTTTGTGAAATAGTGAATTATTAGCCCAGAAACTGGCTTCTTTGGGTTTATCAAAGAGTAGATTGCTAAACTTGTTATTGCATATACTTAGTTTTCAGCACTGATTTTCACAAGAGTTTGAATTACGAATTTTCTCCCCATTTCTACCCTCCTGCCTCCTCCAAGATAGCATATATTCTGGTTGCCCTGTTCCCCAGTCAACCTTCCCTTCTGTGACCCCACTCCCCTCCCATCCCCTTTTTCCTTACTTTCTTGTAGGGCAAGATAAATTCCTACACCCCATTGCCTGTGTATCTTATTCCTAGTTACATGCAAAAACTTTTTTTTGTTTTGTTTTTAAACATCTGTTTTTAAAATTTGAGTTCCAAATTCTCTCCCCTCTTCTTTCCCCACCCAACCTCCCTAGGAACCCAAGCAATTCAACATAGGCCACATGTGTATAATTATGTAAAACCCTTCCACAATACTCATGTTCTGAAACACTAACTATATTTTGCTCCTTCCTAACCTATCCCCCTTTATCCAATTTTCTCCCTTGACCCTGTCCCTTTTCGAAAGTGTTTGTTCTGGATTACCTCCT
This sequence comes from Trichosurus vulpecula, assembly GCF_011100635.1. Classification (NCBI taxonomy): domain Eukaryota; kingdom Metazoa; phylum Chordata; class Mammalia; order Diprotodontia; family Phalangeridae; genus Trichosurus; species Trichosurus vulpecula. The sequence goes on from NC_050574.1 coordinate 264,786,237, forward strand.
CCCCCTATCTGCCCTACCTTCTATCATCCCCCTTTTTTTATCTTCTACCTCCTTCTTTCCTGTGGGGTAAGATACCCAACTGAGTGTGTATGTTATTCCCTCTTCAGGGTAAATCCGATGAGAGCAAGATTCACTCATTCTCCCTCACCTGCCCTCTCTTCCCTTCCTACAGAACTGCTTTTTCTTGCCACTTTGATGTGAGATAATTTACCCCATTCTATCTCTCCCTTTCTCCCTCTCTCAATACAGTCCTCTCTCATCCCTTAATTTGATTTTTTTAGATATCATCCCTTCATATTCAACTCACCCTGTGCCTTCTGTCTGTATAAATACACACACACACATACACAGACACACACACACACATGTATATATGCATATTCCCTTCTGCTACCCTAACACTGAGGTCTCATGAATCATACACATCATCTTTCCATGTAGGAATATAAACAAAACAGTTCAACTTCCCTTGTGATTTCTCTTTCTTGTTTACCTTTTCATCCTTCTTTTGATTCTTGTGTTTGAAAGTCAAATTTTCTATTCAGCTCTGGTTTTTTCACTGAGAAAGCTTGAAAATCTTCTATTTTATTGAAAATCCATATTTTGCCTTGGAGCGTGATACTCAGCTTTGATGGGTAGGTGATTCTTGGTTTTAATCCTATCTCCATTGACCTCCAGAATATCATATTCCAAGCCCTTTGATCCCTTAATGTAGAAGCTGCTAGATCTTGTATTATTCTGATTGTGTTTCCACAATACGCAAATTGTTTCTTTCTGGCTGCTTGCAATATTTTCTTCTTGATCTGGGAGCTCCAGAATTTGGCAACAATATTCCTAAGAGTTTTCTTTTTGGGATCTTTTCGAAGAGGTGATCTGTGGATTCTTTCAATTTCTATTTTGCCCTGTGGCTCAAGAATATCAGGGCAGTTCTCCTTGATAATTTCTTGAAAGATGATATCTAGGCTCTTTTTTTGATCATGGCTTTCAGGGAGTCCAATAATTTTTAAATTATCTCTCCTGGATCTATTTTCCAGGTCAGTGGTTTTTCCAAGGAGATATTTCACATTGTCTTCCATTTTTCATTCCTTTGGTTCTGTTTTATAATATCTTGATTTCTCATAAAGTCACTAGCTTCCACTTGTTCCAATCTAATTTTTAAGGTAGTATTTTCTTCAGTGGTCTTTTGGACCTCCTTTTCCATTTGGCTAATTCTGCCTTTCAAGGCATTTTTCTCCTCATTGGCTTTTTGGAGCTCTTTTGCCATTTGAGTTACTCTATTTTTTAAGGTGTTGTTTCCTTCAGTATTATTTAGTAGTTTTTTGGTTCTCCTTTAGCAAGTCATTGACTTGTTTTTCATAGTTTTCTTGCATCATTCTCATTTCTCTTCCCACTTTTTCCTCTACTTCTCTAACTTGCTTTTCCAAATCCTTTTTGAGCTCTTCCATGGCCTGAGACCAGTTTATGTTTTTCTTGGAAGCTTTTGATGTAGCCTCTTTGACTTTGTTGACTTCTCTTGATTGTATGTTTTGGTCTTCTTTGTCACCAAAAAAAGATTCCAAAGTTTGAGTCTGAATATGAGTCTATTTTTGCTGCCTGGCCATGTTCCCAGCCAACTTACTTGACCCTTGAGTTTTTCAGTGGGGTATAACTGCTTGTAGAGTAAAGAGTACTTTGCTCCAAGCTTGAGGGGATGCACTGTTGTTTTCAGCACTATTTCTATACCTCCAGCTCTGCCACACCAGCACTCCTCCTTCCCCAAGAACTGCCAGCCAGTACCTAACTAGGATCTTAAGCTGACTCTGTACTCCTGCTCTGATCTGCCACTTAATTCCTCCCACCAGGTGGGCCTGGGGCCAGAAGCAACTGCAGCTGTAGTTCTGTAGCTGCACCACCTCCACTGACTCTGTGGCAGTGGCCGAACCACGAACTCCTTCCACTCTGTTCCCCACAGCTTTTCCCACTAACCTTCTCTGTTGTCTTTGGTGTTTATGGGTTGAGAAGTCTGGTAACTGCCACAGCTTTCTGATTCAGGGTGCTAGGGCCTGTTCTGCCTGGCTCCTGGTCTGGTTGGTCCTGCTGCCACCCATGCTGGGCTCAACTCCCCTCTGCTCCCAGCTCTGTTTGCGATAGACCTCACCCAGCGACCATCCAAGTTGTCGTGGGCTGGAGCACTGCTTCCCTCTGCTGTTTTGTGTGTTTTGCAGTCCTAGAATTTGTTCAGAGCCATTTTTATGGGTTTTTGGAGGGACCTGGTGGGGAGCTCACACAAGTCCCTGCTTTCCAGCTGCCATTTTGGCTCTGCCCCCCAATCTAATTTTTAAGGTGGTTTTTTCTTCAGTGCTCTTTTGGACCTCCTTTTCCATTTGGCCAATTCTGCCTTTCAAGGCATTCTTCTCCTTGTTGGCTTTTTGGAGCTCTTTTGCCATCTGAGTTAGTCTATTTTTTAAGGTGTTGTTTTCTTCAGTATTTTGGGGTTTCCTTTAGCAAGTCATTGACTTGTTTTTCTTGGTTTTCTTACATCACTCTCATTCCTCTTCCCAATTTTTCCTCTACTCCTCTTACTTACTTTTCCAAATCCTTTTTGAGGTCTTCCATGTCCTGAGACCAATTCATATTTTTTCTTGGAGGCTTTTGTTGTAGGCTCTTTGACTTTGTTGACTTCTTCTGGCTGTATGTTTTGATCTTCTTTGTCACCAAAAAAAGATTCTATAGTCTGAGTTTGAGTCTGGGTTCTTGAACATTTTAGAAAATACAGCCAGAAGAGAGAGACCTCCACCCTCATTGCCTATACATTTTTAAAATAGTATTTTCCCCAATTATATATCAAGACAATTTTTTTTGCATTCATTTTTAAAAGATTGAGTTCCAAATTTTTCTCCTTCCATCCCTCCTCACCCTTTTTCCTAAAATGGTAGGCAATTTGATATGGGTTATATATATATGCTATCATATAAAACATTTCCATTTTAATCAGAGTTGTGAAAGAAAAAATAGATCAAAAGGAAAAAATAACATGAAAAAGAATAAAGTTTGTGGGGAAAATGTGCTTGATCTGCATTCAGAGTCCATCAGTTCTTTATCTGAATGTGGAGAGCAATTTTCTTTATGAGTCCTTTGTGCTTGTCTTAGATCAATGAGTTGCTGAGACAAGGTGAGTCATTCATAATTGATCATCACAAGATATTGCTGATACTATGTTTTCGTAGCTCTCTTCATTTCACTTTGCATCAGTTCATACAGGTCTTTTCAGCGTTTTCCAAAATGTGCCTGTTCATCATTTCTTACTGCACAATAGTATTCCATTATGTTCATATGCCACAGTTTGTTCAACCATTCCCCATTTGATGTGCATCCTCTCCATTTTCAATATTTTGCCACCACAGAAAGGGGTGCTATAAATATTTTTATTCACATATAGGTCCTTTTCACTTTTTTATGGTCTCCTTGGGATACAGACATAGTAGTGGTAATGCTGGATCAAAGGGTTTGATTACTTTTTGGACAGAGTTCCAAATTGCTCTCCAGAGTGGTTGAAACAGTTTACAACCCTACCAATAGTGCATTGTGTCCAAATTTTCCCACGTCCTCTTCAACATTGAATTTTTTTCCTTTTTTGTAATATTAGCCAGTCTTATAGATATGAGATAGTACCTCAGAGTTGTTTCAATTTGCGTTTCTCTAATCAACAGTGATTTCAAGCATTTTTTTCATATGACTATAGAAAGCTTTGATTTCTTCATTTGAAAACTGCCTCTTCATATCCTTTGATCATTACTAATAGGGGAATGATAGGCATTCTTATAAATTTGACACAATTCTCTGTATATTTGAGAAATGAGACCTCTTTTGAAGATACTTGCTGTAAAGATTGTTTCCCAGCTTTCTGCTTTCCTTCTAACCTTGGTTGCATTGGATTTGTTTGTGCAAGAACTTTTTAATTCAATATAAACAAAATTATCTATTTTACATTTCAAATGCTCTCTCTGTCTTGTTTGGTAATGAATTCTTCCCTACTCCATAGATCTGAAAAATCATTCTTTGCTTTCCTAATTTGCTTATGGTATCACCCCTTATATCTAAATCATGTACTCATATTGGTATTTGGTGGAGAATGTTGGTCTGTTCCTTGTTTATGCATATTCTTTTCCACTTTTCCCAGCAGTTTTTCCTCAAATAGTGAGTTCTAATCCTAGAAGCTACTGTTTTTGGGTTTATCAAATTCTAGGTTACTATGGTCATCTATGACTGTGTCTTCTGTACCTAACCTATTCCACCAACCCACCACTCTATTTCATAGCCGATACCAAAGAGGTTTGATGATTGCTGTTTTATAATATACTTTTAGGTCTAATAACATTTAGGTACACCTTTTTTCATTAATTCTGTTAACATTTTATTCTTCCAGATGAATTTTGTTGAAAATTTTTCTAGCCCTATAAAATACTTTTAGCAGTTTATTTGGTATGGCACTGAATAAGTAAATTAGTTTGGGCACAATCATCATTTTTATTATATTGTCTCTGGCTACTCAGGAGCAAGTTATATTTTTCCATTTGTTTACATCTGATTTTATTTATTTGAAGAGTGTTTTGTAATTGTGTTCATTTAGTTCTGGGGTTTGTCTTGGTAGATAACCTCCAAATTATTTTATATTGTCTGTAGTTATTTTAAATAGAAATTTTCCATCTCTTGCTATAGTGAAGGAGTTCCTTCTTTGGTGAATTTTTGTACCTCTTTTTTCATTTGGTCAGTTCTGCTTTTAAAGGCTTTCTTCTCTTCTTTGGATTTTTGTGTCTTTTACCATTTGTCTAATTCTATTTTTTAATATGTTATTTTATTCAGTATTTTTAGTACCTCCTTTCTCAAACTTTTGACATTTTTCATTTTTTTCTGGCATCACTCTCATTTCTCTTGCCAATTTTCTCTACCTCTCTTACTTGATTTTTAACATCCTTTTTGAGCTTTCCATGGCCTGAAACCAATTAATATTATTCTTTGAGGCTTTAAATGTTGCAGTTTTGACTTTGTTGTCTTCTTCTGAGTTTTTTTTTATCTTCCCTATCACCATAGTAATGTTTTATATTCAGGATCTTTTTCTGTTGTTTGCTCTTTTTCTACCAGCCTATTTCTTGACTTTTAACTCTGTGATAAGGCAGGGCTCTGCTTCTGGAGTAAAGGGGGAATTGTCTGAAACTTCAGGATTTTTGTGCAGCTGCTTTCAGAGATAATTCTAAGGACCTATAAGTTATTGGTTCTTCTAAGGTGGTATGATCTAGAGAGAGGTGTGTATACTACTCTCCTGTACTGTACTCTGGTCTGTGAATGACCACAAGCACACTTTTCCACCTTTAAACTGTCACCAGGGTCCCAGCTCCCCTGCAGTTCTGATTTCCTGGGCCACAGTCTGCACTAGATTGAGCTTTACTCTCAACCTGGTGCCATAAAAGGTTCTTCCAGATGTTCTAAGTTGTCTTGAGCTGGACTTTTTTTCACCCTGTCCTTTTGTGGATTCTGCCACTCCAGAATTTGTTTTGAGTTGTTATTTAAAGTTGTTTGGAGGGGTTCTGGGGAGAGCTCAGGTGAGTGCCTACTTTACCATCGTGGCTACCCCCAAAATACTTTTATAGTAAAACAAATAACTAACAAATGGTTATTCCTTTTATTTGAATGTCACTTATACTTTTAAACCAATTTCCTCTCAATTATTTCATTTGCATCTCTAGTTATAGGACTAGAGGAGTTAAGTCATTAAGTGCAAGATCAGAAAAGTAGCTGGTATAAAGCACCGAGTTTGAAATAACAGAAAACTTCAGTTGAAGGCATAGTCTGCTATTTATTAGTTATGTGATATTGGACAAGTCCCTTAAATTGTAAACCTATAAATTGCTTAGATAAATCCATGATATCATTTCAATCAATCAGTAAACATTTATTAAGTGCCTACCATATTTCTGGCACTGGGTTAAGGACTGGTAATACAAATACAAAAGAAAAATAGTCCCTGCCTTCTTGGAGCTTCAGTCTAATGAGAGAAGATGATGATGATGATGATGATGATGATGATGATGATGATGATAATGATGATAAATTACAGCTAACATTTATATAGTTCTTTCTATGCACTGGGCATTGGGCTAAGTGCTGTGAAATTATTATTATCTCTGATCTTCCCAACAACCTGGCAAGGTAGGTGCTATTATTATCCCCATTTTACAGATGAGCAAACTGAGGTAAACAGAGGTGATGTTGCTTGCAAAAAGTCATAGTATCTGAAGCTGGTCTTGAACTGACTCCAAATCAGGTGCTCTATCGACTACACCACCTGGGCACCCCATTATATGTATTAGAATGCTTCAGGTGCTTCTTCATTGAAAAAAATACAGACAAAAGGGAGATAGTTTTCATTGCATACACACACACAAAACTATGGATATTGAATATATATTACATAGACAATATGTTATATATTATACATACAGCATATATACATATGATGTTAAAATAACACTTCTGTGCCAGTTTTTAGATCGACCATTAAGACATGGTGATACAGTGGGGTGGAGGTTACAAAAATGGAAGGTGAAAGGATATTCCATACAAACTTTGCCTACTTTATAATATTTGTCAAGTATAGGCATTGGCTTTTTCTACCCAGAATATGTAAATCTTTGACTTTCAAGATTCCTGAATTTACCATAGGATGTTGAAGTTAGAGCTAGAAGGACCTTAGAAACTCTCTAGGCCACGTCTTCCATACATATTCTACTGATGAGGAAGGTGAGGTCCATAGAGGTAAAATCCAAGGTCAAACATTGATTAAGTGGCTTGGCCTTAGAGATTAGAACAATTTCTACTTCCCCATGTAACAAAGAAGTTACAGTCATACAAGCCAATTTTTAATATCTAAAAAACTGGAGGGATATTTTTCCAGCAGTTATAAATGATCAAAAGCTCCTTTGATCTTTTAGTCTAAGCAAAGCCACCTTTACCTCCTTGTTCCTTAGTGTATATACCAAGGGATTCAGCATGTGGGTGATCATTGTTTGGAAAATTGCCACAACCCTATCCACAGCATGTATAGAGTCAGGTCTTAGATAAACAATTAGAGCAGGCACAAAGAAAAAGAGAACAACAATGCAATGGGAAGCACAGGTCTGGAAGGCTTTTTGTCTGCCCTCTGCTGTGCAGATCTTCAGGACAGCATGAACAATGGACACATAAGAAAGGAAAATCAGGAAGCAACATCCAGATGCTACCACTCCAATGTTAACAAAGATCACCATCTCATTGACTGAGGTGTCTGCACAGGCCAATCTGAGAATGGGTGGTGCATCAAAAAGATAATGCTGAATCTGGTTAGGGCCACAGTAGGGCAAGTGGAAGGTCAGGGTAGTCTGGGCTGTGGACTGGATAGCACCACTGAGCCATGTGCCTCCAGCTAGAAGGGCACAGGTTTTCCCACTCATCATAGTAGCATAGTTCAGGGGATGAGTGATGGCCAGGTAGTGGTCATAGGACATGACTGTGTAGAGGAAACATTAGTGCTTGCCAGACTATAGAAAAAATAGAGTTGGGCCACACAGCTGTGAAATGAGATGGCCCCACCACCTGGAGAGAGGAGACTCATGAGTATCTTGGGCACTGTGACTGTGGAGAACCACATGTCAATGAAGGAGAGGTTGGCTAGGAAGTAGTACATGGGAGTACGGAGGTGGGAGTCCACCTTGATCAACAGCAAGATGAGGAAGTTCCCCACCAAAGTGAGTGCATATATCACTAAGAAAATCCCAAATAGGGGGATCCTCAGTTCAGGGGCATGGGGAATCCCTGTAAGGATGAATGTAGTCACAAAGCTCTTATTCTGTCTCTCCATTTAAATAATTCAATCTTTTCCTAAAGAATAAAAAATCACTGAGTTAATGGACAAGCATTTTATATACCTACTATGTGTAAATTATTTTGCTACATATTTGGAAATACTAACAGAAAAATAAAACAGTTCCTGCATTCAAAAATTTTATACTATTTTGAAGGAAATAACATAAATACCTAAAATTGTATCAGGGGATGAGACCCAATGCTGTCTACATGCAACCTACATGTTTGTGCCTCCTTTTACCTTCTACTCATCCATTTTTCCTTATTCATTCTCCTGCAAGTGTCTAAGGCAATCAAGGGATGTGTTTTGCTATTTTTTCTTTACTAAAATTGCAACATCTCTCATTACCACCAGCCTGTTTATTAATATTTATTAAATACACTAGGGAAATCTTTCCCTATAACTTTTTGTTCATCTCAGTACCAAGCTCCCTAATCTTCTAGGCTTAAATAAGCATCATTTTATTATGGACAAATTATTAACAATGAAACAAATAATAAAGTAAGTAAATAATTATTTACAACATACAAACTCTGAGAAATATCATAGGCATAGTGGCTTCTAACCATATCTGATATATCTGACTTTTTATCATTTCAAAAACACAAGAGCAGCATTCAATTCTTTCAGAATACCAATTAAAATTTCTTATCAGGAATTCTTTTCATATTTTCTCAAAATATAAGTTAAAATATCTCTTTCATGGAAGAAGCACTGCCTTAAACATAGGTTAGAAAGGATAGTGATAAATAGAAACTTCTCAGAATGGAAATTGAAACTGGAAATGGGACTATTTGAAATCAGTTTTTGAGTTTTACTGTTCTCTCTCTTCTATCCTAGTGAACTGACAATTTCTGTGGATCTGAGTGAATACATGTTGAAGGAACACAAAAACACAGTGTTAGTAATGGTTGAGTTTGATAGATGGTAGAAATCAGAGGTGAGAAAGAGGGAAAAAATACATTGGAGATTGTGAGCCAAAGAAAAGCTCTGGAAGGTTTACCTCTGCTATGGAATGGGAGAGATGCCACACAAAGGAATTTCTACAAGTTTTTTTCAGACACTACGTGGAGATATTCTTAAGATGGGTGGTATTGCTGAAATTCTGAGGAAGTATAATGCATAGGTCTGGCCACATCACCATCCTACTCAAAAATCTTCTGTGACTTCCTCTTCCTTCTAGGAAAAAAAATACAAACCCCTCTATTGGTATTTAAAGCCCTCCACAATGTGACTTCCATGTGCTTTTCCAATCTTATTTGATATTCCTCTACTCACTTGACTTAGTCAAATTGACCTGCCATCTGTTCTCTCTTACATAACATTGCATCTCCTATATTCCACCTCCATGCCAAACACAGGTTTGGAAGCAGGGGAGAAATACAGAGATAGATAGAAAGACAAAGAGGCATCTGAGAGACAGCTAGAAAGAGTAGGAGGCAGGAGGACTAAGAGGGCAAGGGAGAAGAAAAGAGAAGAGAAGAGAGGAAAGCAAAGGAGAGGAGAGAGAGAAACAGCAAGAGAGACAGAGAGAGAAATACAGAGATAGATAGAGACAGAGAGAGACAGAGACAGAGAGTGACAGAAAGAGAGAGAAAGAGAGAGAGAGAGAGAGAGAGAGAGAGAGAGAGAGAGAGAGAGAGAGAGAGAGAGAGAGACGGAGAGATGGAGAGACAGAGAGACAGAGACTGACAGAGAGAGAAGCAGAGAGAGGGAGAGCTACAGCCATCCCTCCGTGTGAAGAGAGGACTTTACTAGAGGAAACTTCATGTTGAGGATTGTAAATTGCTAGGAATTTGAATTTTACATAGATTGAACTGACTGAGTTACCAAATTAATGTTATCTTTTACATTGCTTATTCTTTTAATAAAATTCATGTATAATATTGTCAATTCCATACACAATTAGTAATTGCACCTTCCTGCTATGTTTTCCCATAGCATGGAGACTTGACACAAAAGTTACATATTTCTATTTTTTATAAAAATCTGAAATTGCAAAGCACAGAGTGAAAGTCACTTTGGTGTGTGACACCGAAGTCTTTAGGCTACAAAATGCTTAAACCAAAGAAATAAAATCCCAGAATATTTCATGAGAACAGATAGTTGAATGATTGCAAATATGAATAAAATATTTAAGAGGAAATAATCCAAACTCCTCTTCTAGGACAAAGATTATGAGGTATCAGTTGTGACATAGACAAGGGATCTCAGAAATTTTACATTATGTCTTTGAGCTTTCTGACCTCAGCCTCTCTGAATCTCTGGTATCTCATATGAAAAATGAGGAAAATGGTCTATACAAAATAAAGAAATGAACAAATATGATAAATGTATGTACTTAATAAAAATTATAATAATGATTCCCTGAATATAAGATTCCTGTCTAGACCTTTACATTCAGCTGAGGAAACTTAGGATCAGAAAGTTAATATCACTTACCCAAGATTATACGACAGGAAAGAGTAGAATCAAGTGTCAAAATCAAATCCTTCCTTCTTTTGAATATACCACTCTCAGAAGCCTTGAGAATCAAAATATTTTAACTTGACATGCAATGTTCTTACCAGGGCACCATTGCTGCCTCTCTAGACAACAGAAAATTAAAATATTTTAATTTGATATCAGATAGGATACCTAAGCATGTTCCTGAAGGTCATTGGTAGAGAAAGAATCCTGGGTGGGAAGGATCATGGACCTAATACTATATAGCAATTCTCCTATTTTTATTTCCTAATATCTCTCTTATTCTTATGCCAAAAAACTGATATTTTGTCTTTTCCCGGGATTCTCTTCCTTTCTTAAGCCAGATCTTAGAAGAATATTGTGAGGAAAATCTTAGAAGAAAATTAGGGGTTTAGACTCTTCAACAAAGCAACTGAATATAGCAATTAAGGTCAGACCAGAGCAACAGATTAGGACAAATGCTACTCATATTGTAACACTGCCAAGAACCAAATGCCATGCTGAGTTGAGTTTGTACAACCTCAAAATATGTGGTTGAATCTACAGGATCCTGCACTCTATGGGAGTGAAATGCAATTCAATATCTCTACTTACATATAAATGAATGTGGGTTGTGCCAATATGTAATTCCAGAAATCTAGAATAAAGAGAATGACAGATGAGAAATGAAGGCAGATTTGGGTCAAGGAGAAGAGCTTAAGAATCTGAGTGGAAACAAAACTGTAATAGATATTAGTTTGAACCCTCAATGAAATTACAGTGCTGGTACTATACTCTAAATTAGTTGCCAGTTCCTAAAGATTTCAGGAAAAAAAAAACAAAAAAGGCAAAAAAAATCACATTAGATTGAAACATAAAATGCAGCCATTGGGGTATGGAAAGCTCAGTACAATTGAATTCCAGTAATATAAAAATTTTCTCCAAAAGAAGTATATCTCCTTTTTATTTTTTATTTTCCCTCTATTTTGTTCAATGGTTCTTCATTCTTACCAAATGTAAGCATCATCCAAGGTTTTTTTTTTCTTTTCAGTCTTCTTTTTTCCCCTCTGTGTTCTATTATTTCACAATCTCATCCCTACCATGGCATCAACTCAATGTGTATAAACTTCAAATCTATGTCATCATCCATTGCCTCTCTCTTTCATTTCAACCTCCCTATTGGGAAATTCTATCTGGGTATCTCACCAACACTTTAAACAATTGTCCAAAGCCAAACTTAATTCCCCTCAAGGTGAACTCCTCCAAAATTTTCATTTCTGTTATTAGCACCATCAATTCCTCAGTCACACAGTCTGAAGTCCTTTCAAATTTCTGTCTTTCACTCAACTCCCTCAAATTAGTCACCAAGGCTAATTGATTCTGCCTGCACAATTTTTCTTGATCCCATCTGCTCTTTTCATCTTGACCTGGTCATCCTAATTCAGGCCCTGATCCATTATCTGTCTTCTACATTTTTAGTAACATATATATGACCAGTTTGTCTGCCTTCATCCCTTCCTACTTACTCTTCACCAAGTAGCCCAAACCCTGCATATTATTGATTCAATAATATTAATGCACAACTTCACTTATGTCATGTCATTCATTGCTCAAGTGCTCTCCCTAGTGCCTTACTGTATATAGACTAAAGCCCATACTTTGTAAGCAGGAATTTAAAAGTCACAGAGAAGGAAGAGCCTTAGAAATGATTACCCAGCTAAATATCTTTGTTTTCATAAGTGTCTCATTCTCTTTACTATATGATAATGTGGGAAAAGCAACAATCTTATACTCAAAATATTTCTGTTCAAGTCTTATCTCTAATACATGGTGCGAGGCAAATCATTTCATCAATCTGCACCTTAGGTTTTTTTTTTCCATTTGTAAAAATAAGAATAATGCTTTTAATGTCTATTTCACTGGGTGATTTTCCAGAATGTGGTTTGTAAATTCTAAATTTCATTATAAATAATGCCTAATAAATAATAAATATATGTGATTTTAAACTCTGTGAGGTCAGGAACTATTTTGCATTCTCCAGAGTACTTTGTATAGTGCCTTTCTCATAGTAGTTTTTCACCAAACATTTGTTGAAGAATAAAGAAAGAAGGGATGGAGGGAGGGAGGTAAGGAATGAATGACTATTGGTACATCTCTTTTTCTAAAAGAGAAAACTTGAGTTTTCCCAGTCCTTTGCTACTGACCTGCTAGATGCAAATACTTCATCAGGAGGTACATTTCAAAGGCTAAAAATAAGTGAAAGGGGGTCGTTGCTTCTTTGCAATGAAGAGTCCTCCTAAGAACAAAATCCACTAGAAGAATAATGGAAACAGCCCCTGCACTAGCAAAGAGAATGAGCTTAAATTGGCTTTATCTCACAGGGGATGGGATTGCCCTGAACTCCCTTGGTGCTCAGGATAACTAGAGGCAAAACAACTTGTTTACATATTCGATCTACATTGGATTACTGATATCTCCCCATGTATATTTTAGTAGAACATGAATATTCCCTTAAGAAAAAATCAGGTTTTATGAATAATCATCTCTGCACAGTTGTACATGAAGAATTTAGGAACTCTTTTCTTTTTCTTTATAATTTATTTTTAATTTATGTAATAAAACAAGCATTTCCATAACACGGTATTTTTTTTAAAAAGATGGTTGCACATGTAACTGCAAATCTATTACGTACAATTTGGTATTCCTTTTAAATACATAATAAAATTGTCATGTAAATTTCTTTTTTTTTACCTTTTTTCTCCTTCCCTTTTTCCCTAGAGATAGCTATCATTAAACACAAATATATGTGCATATATACATATGCATATACATAAAACTATACTTTATACATTTCTGTTTCTCAGTTCTTTCTCTGGATGCAGATAATGTCTTTTGTCATATGTCCTTTAGAGTTAATTTGGGCATTTATAATAGTCAAAATGACTTATTCATTTGTTCTTGAAATCTCTTTATTACTGTACACAGTGTTCTCTTGGTTCAGCTCATTTCAGTCTTCATTATTTCATGCAAGTCTTCCCATGCATTTCCAAGATCATTGAGCTCATCATTTCTTGTAGTACAGTGGTATTCCATCACAATCATATGCCACAACTTGTTCAGCCATTCCCCAATCAATGGACAGACCTGCAATTTCCAGTTTTGTACCACCACAAAGAGGGGTGCTATAAACATTTTAGAACATATAGGTCCTTTTCCTTTTTCCCTAATCTTCTTTGAAAATAGACCTAATAGTGGTATTGCTGGGTAAAGGGGTACAGGCAGTTTATTAACTCTTCGGTACAATTCCAGATTACTCTCCAAAAAGGATTAGATCTGTTCACAATTCCACCAACAATGAACAAAATGCCTCAATTTTTACATCCCCTTTATTTGTTGCTTTCTCCTTCAACCATGTTAGCCAAACTGGTAGGTGAAAATTGATATCTTAATGTTGTTTTACTTATTATTTCTCTAATAAATAATGATTAAAAGCATTTTGTATGATTTCTTCATTGAAAAACTGCCTGTTCACATCCTTTGACCATTAATCAATTGGGCAATGACTTGGATTCTTATAGATTTGACAGATTTTACATATTTGAAATATGCGACCTTTCTCTGCTTTCCCTCTGATTTTGGTGACATTTATTTTTACAAAAATCTTAATTTTAATGTTATTGAAATTATCCATTTTGTTCACTATGCTCTCTATCTCTTGTTCATTCATAAATCCTTGTGCTATCTATAAGTCTGCTAAGCAATGTTCCATATCCTAATTTTCTTGTAATGTCTCTCTTTATATCTAGGACATGCATCCATTTTGACTTTTATTTTGGTAAATGTGCAAGATATTGGTCTATGCCCAGTTTCTGCCATGCTGCTTTCAGTTTTCCCAAAAAAAATTGCCAAATAATGAACTCTTATCCCAAAATCTTAAATCTTTACACTTTTCAAATGCAAGAGTATTATATTTATTTGCTGCTGTAAATTGTCTACTCTGTTCCATTGATCCACTTTTCTATTTCTTAGCTGGTACCAGATAGTTTTGATAATTACTGCCTTATGACATAGTTTAAGGTCTGGTGCTGCAAAACCTCCTTGTTTTATATTTTTTCATTACTACCTTTGATACTCTTGACTTTTTGTTCTTCCATATGAGTTTTGTTATTTTTTCCTAATTCAGTAAAATAATTTTTTTGGTAATGTAATTGTGATGGCATTGAATATTAGTTGAGGTAAAATTGTCATTTTTTATATCAGCCCTGCCTACTAGTGACAATTAATGTTTCTCCAGTTACTTAAATCTGATTTTATTTTCATAAAAAAGCTTTTTATAATTTTATTTATTTAGTTCCTGGGTTTGCTTTGGCAGATGTACTCCAAGGCATATTATATTATCCAGAGATATTTTATATTTATTTTTTGTAAATAGTATTTTATTTTTTCTCAGTTACATGTAAAGATGGTTTTCAACATTCTTTTTTTTATAAGATTTTGAGTTCCCAATTTTTCTCCCTCTCTTCCTCCCCTCACCCCTCCCTAAGACAGCAAGCAATCTGATATAGGTTATACCTGTTCAATTGTGTTAAACATACTTCCATATTAGTCATGTTGTGAAAGAAGAATCAGAACAAAAGGGAACAACCACGAGAAAAAAACAAATGTTAAAATGATATGCTTTGATCTGCATTTATACTCCAGAGTTCTTTCTCTGGATATGGATAGCATTTTCTAGCATGAGTGTTTTGGAATTATTATATTGCTGAGAAGACCTAAGTCTGTCATAACTGATCATCACACAATGTTGCTGTTACTGTGCACAATGTTCTCCTGGTTCTTCTTACTTCACTCAGCATCAGTTCATGTAAGGCTTTCCAGGACTTTTTCTGAAATCCACCTGCTCATCATTTCTTATAGGATAATAGTATTGTATTGTCTTCACATATCACAAGTTGTTCAGCCATTCCTCAGTTCATGGGCATCCTCTCCATTTCCAATTCTTTGATGCCACAAAAAGAGTTGCTATAAATATTTTTGTACATTTTGGTCCTTTCTCATTTTTATGATCACTTTCAGATACAGATCTAGTAGTGGTATTGCCGGATCAAAGGGTATGCACAATTTTATAGCCTTTCTGGCACAGTTCAAAGTTGCTCTCCAGAATTGTTGGATCAGTTCACAACTCCACCAACAGTGTATATGTCCCAATTTTCCCATATCTTCTCCAACATTTATCATTTTTCTTTTCTGTCATGTTAGCCGATCTGATAGGTGTGTGTGTGTAGGTAGTTCAGAGTTGTTTTAATTTTCATTTCTCTAATCAATAGTGATTTAGAGCACTTTTCATATGACTGGAGATAGCTTTAATTTTTTCCATGGAAAACTGCCTGTTTATATCCTTCGACTATGCATCACTTGGGGAATGGTTTGTATTCTTATACATTTGAGTAAGTTTTCTATATATTTGGGAAATGCAGCCTTTATCTGTAGCTACAAAGATTGTTTCCCAGCTTTCTGCTTCCTTTCAAATCTTGATTGCATTGTTTTTCTCTGTGCAAAAACTATTTAATATAATGTAATCAAAATTATCCGTTTTGCATTTCATAATGTTCTCTATCTCTTGTTTCATCACAAATTATTTCCTCCTCCATAGGTCAGACAGGTAAACTATTTCTTGCTCTCCTAATTTCTTATGGTATCACCCTTTATGTCTAAATTGTGTACCCATTTTGACCTTGTCTCAGTATACAGTGTGAGATGTTGGTCTACGCCTAGTTTCTGCCATACTATTTTCTAGTTTTCCTAGAAGTTTTTGTCAAATAGTAAATTCTTATCCCAGGTGTCTTTGGGTTTATCAAAAACTAGTTTGCTACAGTCATTGACTACTGCATCTTATGTACTTAATCCCTATTCCACTGATCCACCACTTTATTTCTTAGCCAGTAGCAAATATTTTTGAAGATTGCCACTTTATAATATACTTTTAATTCTGGTATGGCTAGGCTACCTTCCTTCACATTTTTTTCGTTAATTCTTTTGATACTCTTGACTTGTTCTTCCAGATAAATTTTGCTTTTATTTTTTCTAGCTACATAAAATATTCTTGGTAGTTTTATTGGCATGGCCTGAATAAGTAAATTAATTTAGGTAGAATCACCATTGTTATTATATTTGCTCAGCCTACCCATGAGCAGTTGATATTTTTCCAATTATGTAGATCTGACTTAATTTGTGTGAAAAGTGTTTTGTAATTGTATTCACATTGTTTCTAGGTTTGTCTTGGCAGGCAGACTCCCAAATATTTTATATTGTCTACAGTTATTTTAAATGGAACTTCTCTTTCTATCTCTTGGTGTTGGGCTTTGTTGGTGACATATAGAAATGTTGATGATTTATATGGGTTTATTTTACATCCTGCAACTTCGGTAAAGTTATTAAGTATTTCAGGTAGTTTTTTTTTTTTTTGATGATTCTTTAGGGTTCTCTAAGTATACCATTCTATCATCTGCAAAGAGTGATAGTTTTGCTTCCTCATTGTCTATTCTATTCCTTCAATTTATTTTTCTTCTCATTTCTAAAGCTAACATTTCTAGTACAATATTAAATAATAGTGGTGATAATGGGCATCCTTGTTTCACACCTGATCTTATTGGGAAAGATTCTAGCTTATCTCCATTAGAGATAATGTTTGCTGATAGTTTTAGATAAATACTAGTTATCATTTATGCTCTCTAGTGTTTTTAATAGGAATGGGTGCTGTATTTTATCAAAACCTTTTTCTCCATCTATTGATATAATCATATGGTTTCTGTTGATTTTGTTATTGATATAGTCAATTATGCTGTTAGTTTTTTATAGTATTGAACCAGCCTTGCATTCCTGATATAAATTCCCCCTGTCACACCTATATTATCCTCATGATGGATGGCTGTAATCTCTTTGCTAATATTTTATTTAATTTTATATCAATATTCATTAAGGAATTTTGTCCATAATCTTCTTTCTCCATTTTGGCTCTATTTGCATTAGGTATCAGCACCATATTTTGTCATAAAAGGAAATTGGCAAGACTCTGCTTATTTTTCCAAATATTCATATAGTATTAGAATTAAGTATTCTTTAAATATTTGGGAAAATTCACTTGAAATCCATCAGGCCCTGTAGATTTTTTTCTTAGGGAGTTCATTGATGGCTTGTTCAATTCCTTTTCTCTAAAATGGGGTTAAGTATTTTATTTCCTCTTCTGTTTATCTGGGCAATTGATATTCTTGTAAATATTCATCCATTTCACTTAGATTGTCAGATTTATGGATGTACTATTGGGCAAAATAGCTTCTATTAGTTGCTTTACTATTCTCTTAATTGGTGGTGAATTCATTCTTTTATTTTTTGATACTATAATTTAGTTTTATTCATTCATTCTTTTTAATCAAATTAACCAAAAGGTTTATCTATTTTATTGGTTTTTTTTGTAAAACCATATCTTAGTTTTATTTATTAGTTTAACAGTTTTATTACTTTTGATTTTATTAATCTCTCCTTTGATTTTCTGAATTATTAATTTGGTATTTAATTGGGGATTTTTAATTTGTTCTTTTTCTAGTTTTTTTCTGTTTCATGCCCAATTGATCTGCTCTTTCCCCTAAGTACCACTTTGTCTGCATCCCAAAATTTTTGGCATGTTGTCTCATTATTGTCATTCTCTTTGATGAAATTTTTGATTGTTTCTATAATTTGTTGTTTGACTCATTCTTTGTGATTAGACTATTTAGTTTCCAATTAATTTTGAATCTATCTTTCCATGGTTTTTTATTACATGTATTTTTTATTGCATCATGATCTGAAAAGGGCATATTTAATAATTCTGGCTGTCTGCATTTGTTTGTGAAATTTTTATGCCCTAATACAGGGTCAATTTTTTGTAAGTGTCATATATGACTGAGAAAAATGTATATTCCTTTCTATCCCCATTCAATCTTCTCTAGAGTTCTATCATATCTAACTTTTCTAAAATTATATTCACCTCCTTAACATCTTTCCTTTCAATTTGTGATTAGATTTATCTAGTTCTGAGAGGGGCAGGTTGAGTTCCCACAGTAGTATAGTTTGCTGTCTATTTGTTCCTCAAATTCACTTAACTTCTCTAAGGATTTGGAGGCTAAACCACTTAGTGCATATGTTTAGTATTGATATTACTTCAATGTGTATGGTACCTTTTAGGAAGATGTATATTTCTTCCTTGTCTCTTAATTAAAAGATTTATTTTTGGTTTTGCTTTGTCTAAGATCAGGATTCCCAATCCTGCTTTTATTTACTTCAGTTGAAGATTATATTTTCTCTGCCATCCTTTTACTCTATGTGTGTCTCTTTGCTTCAAATGTGTTTCAATATATTGTAGGATTCTGGTTTTTATTCCACCCTGCTATCCACTTCCATTTTATGGGAGGGTTCATCCCATTCATATTCACAGTTATGATTACTGTGTATTTCCCTCCATTTTATTTTTCCCCTTGTTCATGCTTTTCTCTCTCTCTCCTTTCACCTTGTCCCTCCTCACCAGTGTTTTGCTTCTATCACCTCCCTCAATCTTACCTCCTTTTATTAGTCCCCTTTCCTTTTTATTTTCTCTTTCCCCTCCTACTTCCCCATAGGGTAATACAAATTTCTGTACTCACTTGAGTGTGTTTGTTATTCCATTTTTGAGCCAAACAAAAGAGAGTGAGGTTCAACCAATGCTTACTCCTTTCCTTCTTTTCCTCCACTGTAGTAGGTCTTTTGGATCTAAAGATCATTCTCACTCAGGGAACAGATCAAAGAGACCCAGCACAAATAACTCAAGGACTAGCAAGAGGATGTAACAGAAAGACATCAAGGACCTATGGGACACATATGTTCTTTTGTAAAAATTAAATATTTTATGTGTTTTAATCAGCCAAGATCCACCTTTTGCCCTCACACCCCAGTTGCCCCCCACCCACACACACACAAACACTTTTGGCCTACCAAACTGAGAACATGAGAACAGTAAAACCTATTACAACATGTGTCAAAAAAAATCAAATTTCCAATTGCCATGGCAAAATAAAATCTTGCATTCTGCATTCTGAATCATTTGTCTCTCTATAAAAGAGTAGGTGGCACATTTCATCTGTAGTTTCCTAGAACTGCACTTAATCATTACGTTATAAGAGTTCAGCACAATAGTATTATATCCCCTTTAAATACCATAACTTTTTCATCCATTCCCCAATTTATGGACACTCCTCCAGATTCCCATTCTTTGTCCTCTCAAAAAGAGTTAAGAACATTTTTGTATATCCTTAGAGTTTATTTTACTCAGGACTTATCCCACCCTTAATCTACCATCCCTCTAATCCCCCTTTCTAACTTCCTTCCTCTCTCTCCTATTTTCCGGTTGAGTGAAATGGATTTTTATACCTGTGCATGTACGTGTAGTCTTCCTTCTGTTAACCTGTTCAGATGAGAGGTTCTAGTGTCAGTTACCTCCCACCAACTTCACCCTCCTTGTTTATATAGAGAGCTACTTGTGAACCTTGATCGTGTAAGATAAATTTCCCTAAACTTCCTTTCCCCTTTTTCCTTTCTCCTCTTAATCATTCTTTTCTTAAGATTATCAAGACATAATAGAACTATTCCAAGACCTTGTCAATTTGGACTCCCTCTGTGGACCCTGATGGTGATAGGGTTCAAAGAGGATGAATGTATGATCTTCTCTTGAATGTAAGCAATTTACCTCTATTTAGTACTCTAAAAGCTTTTCATTCATGTTCCCCTTTTTATGCTTCTCTTCATTCATGTGTTTTAACTTCACAGTTAATCAACACTTGTCTTTTCATCAAGAATGTTTGAAATACTTCTATGTAGTTGAAGGTCTATTTTTTCACCTGTATCATCACATTCAGTTTTGCTGGGTAAGATAATTTGGGCTATAAACCGATACATATCCTTTACATTCTGGAATATAATATTCCAATATTTCAATTACCTTATAGTGGTGGCTGCTAAATCACATGTGATTCTAACAACGACTGCTTGGTTATTGATTTTTTTTTCTTTCTAGCTAATCGCAGTATTTTTTTTTTCTTTGACATGGAAGCTTTGACTTTAGACTTTGATTTTCCTGGGAGTTTTCATTTTGTTGTTCCACTCTGGGGGTAATTAGTGGATTCCTTTTATTTCCACTTTGTGTTCTGGTACTAAAAGATCTGGGATGTTTACTTTTAAAATTTCTTGAAACACTATGTATAGGATCTTTTTTTGGTCATGATGTTCAGATAGTCCAATGATTCCCAATTTTTTATTCATTGTCTGTTTTCCAGGTCAGTTGTTTTTCCTCAGATATATTTTACATTTTCTTCCACACACACAAATACCTTGAATATATTTTATGTTATATATTATTTACTTGATATGTTTATTACATATACAATGTTATATATTACATATATTATTTATGTATGTGTATATACATATGTTTAAACACATATACATACATGGACAGAATATGTAACAAATGTATGCATATATATATACATATGTGTATATCTATACACATAAATTTTAAAATGGGATTCTGGGATTTTTCTTCTTAGGATTTTTCACATCAGTAAGTGTGCCTTATTGTTTAAGGAATTTTTTAAATCATCTATTGATTTAATCATACTGTTTGAAGTGTTTTTATGGTTAATATGATTAATAATGTTGATTGTTTTCTTTTCCTTGTACCCTTAGTATTTTCCTAATGTTGAAACATTCTTGCATCCCTGTAAAGGCAATCAGTGAATAGGAAGATCTTTCCTGCCCATTTGAGTGGGCTTTGGGAGCCAGGCTCCCAGGGTCCTGGGGGGAGTGGCTAGGACTGGAGCCAGTGGAAGCCTGTGGTGGGAGGAGCTTGCTGAATGGTTGGAGCAGAGCTAAGAAGCAGTTGGAGAGACAGTTGGTGAGAGAAGTTAGGAGCTGAAGGAGAGAGGAAGCAGTCAGCTAACTGGAACACAGCTTGGAGATTGCAGTGGAAGCTGCGGAAATGGCAGCACTGGCAGCAGGCACTACCAAAAGGCAGGACTGAACTTCGTGGAGACCAGAGAGTGCTGAGCAGGGGCTTGAGGCCAATAGGTGGTTTCTTGCTGGAGCGCCATGGCACTGGGGGGGAAGCACCAGTATGGCTTGGCTTGCTGCCATAACATTTTTTCTGTGGCCTCCTGGTCACTATTGTGAGATGGGCATACTGGTTTTGGAAGATTCTTGCCAGGATGTCGAATTGGGGACACTGGTCCATGGGTCTGCTACTTTTGATTTTCAATAAATGCTTTAACTCCTCTGTCTTCTACTTAGAGAATTCCTTATATCCTGTGATTCTGGACCATTCAGGCATATTCATGGTTATCTTTGAAGTCATGAATTCTGCCTTAATGATATAATCCCTTGAGTAAATCGAACTTGGTCGTGTTCAGTACTGACTTTGCTAGATTGCTGTAATTTTTTGCTAGAATTACTTGAAAATGGTCCCTCTCTCCCAAGATCGAGCTGGAAGTGGTTGATCGCCTGTTCTCTCACTTTCTTTTGCTCTCTCTCTCTCTCTCTCTCTCTCTCTCTCTCTCTCCCTCCCTCCCTCTCTCACTCTCTCCCCACTTTCCCTCTCTACCTTTCTCCTCCTCTCCTTCTCCCTCCCCCGGTTGTCCAGGAGCTTCAGGCAGTCAGCGGTGGTGTGCCCTCCTCTTCTTCATTGCTGGGGTGCAGCCATCCTTTAGGATACCTGCTGAGTATCTGTCTGAAGAACTGGGTCCCATTTTATTGGTCAGATAAGAGCATCCTGAAGTTAGTCTTATATGTGGATAACTTGTTAAGAGATACAGTGAAAGTGAGGAAGCCAGCCAGTCTGTTTTGAAGATACCTTGGCCAGAAGGAGGTACAACTGTGCATCATCATGCCAAAGTTTTACTGTGATTACTGCGATACATACCTCACTCATGATTCTCCATCTGTGAGGAAGACACACTGCAGCAGGAGGAAGCACAAAGGGAATGTGAAAGACTATAATCAAAAATGGATGGAAAAACAAGCCCAGAGCTTGATGGATAAAACAACCACTGCATTGTACCAAGGAAGAATTCCTCCCAACCTGTCCTCTGCTCCTACACTAGGAGGCCTATGATCCCACCTCTTCACCCTAACATGCTGCCCCCCCTCCTGGAATGGTGCCTATGATGCCTGGCCCTCCAATGTTTAGGCCCCTTCCTCATCCCATGATGGTGCCCACTCACCCAGCAATGCCCAGACCAGACAGATAAAATGGAGAGAATATAAAGAAACCCATTTCTCAATTTTTTTCTCTTCTTTGTTCTATTTCGCCAGAACATCATCATGCTGGGTCTCAGACTTGTGTTTTCCCCATCCTCCCTCCTTCCCCTTTTAAAATGTTGGCACTCTTTTATATCATTGTCACTTTCCCACAATTCCCCTCCCTCCCATTATATCCCTCCCTCTCCTATTGTATCCCTCCCTCCCCCAGTGTATCCCTCCCCTGTGATAAATAAGCACAGTTAAAAAAAAAGAATTACTTGAAAATGTTGCATAATTTGTAAATATTATCTCCCATGATAAACTGTGATCTGCTTAAGAGAAGGAAGAGTTTCCTCTATTTTTTTGTATCCCTAGTACCTACCACATAGTAAAATTAATAAATGCTAGTTGGTTATTGATATTGCTGTATAGTTCTCTTTCTTTGCTTTACCTTTCCTAATTTAGTTCTTGAGTTTATATTCATTTCATAAAAGAGATGGATAGAGTGTTTTCTTTCTCAATTTTTGAGTAGAATTTGAGAAGGAAAAATGTTCATTGATTTTGAAGTGATGAAATTTACCTGTAACTCTACCTAATCTATAGAAGTTACTCAGTGTACTGAAGTTACAAGGAAAGGCAAAAGACAACCCCTGTTTTCAGGGAGCTCACAATCTAAGAGAAATGAGGAAGGAAAGCATTCCATGCTTAGGGGACAGCCAGTAAAAATTCTTTAACTTTATAGATAGAGTGTCTATAGATAGAGTGTCTTGTTTGAGGAACAAGGAGACTAGATAAAAAGTAAACAAATGTGAGGTATAAGAAGACTGAAAAGGCCAGGGATCCCTGGTTATGAAAGGCCAATGGATTTTATTTTTGATCCTGGAGATGATATAAAGTCACTGGATTTTATTAAATAGGGGGTTCATGAGGAGGGCAGCAGGAATGATGCAGCTGGAATTGCAGTTCAGAAAAATCACTTTGACAGCTGAGTGAAGATTGGACTAGACAGGGGACACAGTTGTGGCAAGCAAGACTGTAGGATTAGTCCAGGCAAGACTATGAGGGCCTTCACCAGGGTAATAATAATGCCAGAGGATATGTGAAGATGTTACAAAGGAAAAATGACACACCTTGGCAACATATTGGATATCAGTGAGGGGAGAAGGAATGAATGAAGAATCAAGGATGACAACTAGGTTACAAGTCTGGGTGACAGGGAGAATGGTATTATCTTCAGCATTAATGTAGAAGTTAGGAAGGAGGAAGGTTTTGGGGGAAAATAGTTCAGTTTTGGACATGTTGAGTTTAAGATTTTTCTGGGCACACAACCAGAGATGTCCAATAGACAGAGATCTGAGTCTGGAGTTCAGCAGAGTGCTTAGTACTGTGTAAGTAGATTTGAGAGTCACCAGTAGAGAAATGATAATTGAGTCTTTGGAAGCTGATGAGATCATCAAGTTAAATAATTCATGCAGAGATCATCAAATTCTGGGGCTGAGAGTCCAATTCAGCTCATCGTGTGTTTTTTATAGTCTAAGAGATAAGAATGGTTTTACATAAAACATTTTAAAGCATGGGGCTCATCCAAAAAAAAAGCACATATAGCAGGCTGGATTTGGCTCTCAGGTAATGGTTTGCTGACCCTGATATAAAGGGAAAAGAAAAAAAATGTCCCAAGGCAGAGCCCTGAGGAACACCCACACTTAGTGGGCATGATCTGGATCAAGATTGAGAAGAGCTCAGATAGGAGCACCAGGAGAGCGTAGTGTCCCAAATACCTCAGAAGATAAGACTATCAAAGGGAAGAGATTGATCAACATTACCAAAGGCTGCAGAGAAGTCAAGAGGAAAAAAGGTTTTAAGGGAAAATTCATTAGATTTGGCAAGTAAGAGATGATTATTAACTTTGGAGAGAGCAGATTTGGTTGAATGATTAAGTTCGAAGTCAGACCATATACAGTTAAGAAGAAACTGAGAGGAAAGGCAATGAAGGCACATATTGTAGGAGGCCTTCTCAAGGAGTTTAGTCACAAAGGGGAGAAATTATATGGAGTGATAATTAATGGGAATGAATAGATCAAGTGATGATATTTTAAGAATGGTGGGGGGCACATGAGGAACATTTATATGCAGGAGGGAAGCAGAAGTATGAGAAGATATCGAAGATAACAGAGAAAGAGGAGGCAATCTGTTGGAGAAGACAAAATGTAATGGGGTAACTTGTGCATGTAGAGATGTTGGCTTTGATGTGAGAAATGATACCTCTGCACATGAAACATAGGTAAATAAGGAAATAGTGACAAAAGGCATCTGGATAATGGGAGATAAAGAGTAACAAGGTTTGAGAGGGTTTTGAGGGGAATGGAAATAAGGAATTGGGCAGTAGGGAATGGGGGTAGACCTATGGACATTTGTAATCACTGATATAGGATGTATATAACCAGTAGGAAATTTGTTAATTGTTTAAGGAATTTTTTAGAAAAGTTTCTAATGTCAAGAGAGTTATGATGCCAGAGTTAATATTGAATAGTTTAATCCATTAATATTTAAAGTTATGATTATTAGACTTGCATTTTCTTTCATTCATTTGGTAATGAATTTATTCTCCTCGTCTTTTAAGTTAATGCTTTCTGACTGTAATTAGTTTCCTTACACTATTGTGAGGCTAGTCTATCCACAGATATCTCTCTCCACCCCAATTTTCCTGCTTAACCTATCTCAAATTCCCTGAAATTATTTAAATTGTCATTTCTTGATTCTGTTTGTTTTTGTGTCTCCCTCTCCTTTAACCCTTAATCTGCTCTGCCCAGGTAAGCATGTGGTTGAATATTTCCTCTCTCCCAACTTCCCTTCCTATCTCTTATTTAAAATAGTTTTTTTTTTTTTTTTTGCTGTGTCCATTACCAAAAGGTTTTCCTTTGCTTTGTGCTCATTTTTGCCCCTCCCTTTCTAGGTTATTTTGACTTTTATTCCTTATTTCTTGTTTTTTATGTCATATTTGTAGCCTCTATTCTTTCTCTTTCCCTGTTATAGGACTTCTTAAGTATTATATTTGAAATCCCTCTTCTACTCTATTTCTATGTTTGTCATTGATAGTTCTTTCCCCATCCTCCACTTTTATCATGATCACACTTCACTCTGAAGATTAGTGTAACACACCCTCCAGGGCCATTTCTGAACTTCTCCCCATATTGCCAGATTGAGTTTTCAGAGGGGACTATTCCTTATAAGGTTCTAGGATAATCTGAATGGTCAGAAATGATCTCTAGTACCATTGCTCATGAGTTCTTATCTACTATGTTCCTAATATTAATAAGCCACCCAGAAGGGATATTTGCTAATGTAATATTAGTAAGAAAAATTGGTACAAAACATTACTCCAAAAGTCTTGGGAACACTATCTCACAACTCTACACAAGGTCTCTGTGAACAATGCAATGACTAGAGAACACATGTGACTAAAGGGCAAACTGAGAGCTTATTTTTAGATAGAAGTCCTTTTTTCCTTCCTGGAGTCCTCATGAGTTTGCCCTGTGTAACAGCAATTAAGGTGGGACTTTTTGCTGTTGACCTTTAATGATTGTGGCCTTTGTTTCAATGGGGCAGACAAAGTGGGATTTTTTTGTATTTCTCAGCACTGAAATAATTGGGAGTCATTGCTTGATTTGTATCTGATGTGATATTGGGAGTGGGGAACTTTTCCATGCCCAGGCTGGGTGAGGTCAGGGCCCTTGGGGCCCTGAGCAGGATATATAAGCATAGAGATTGGCGTTTTCTCTCAGGGCTCCGCACCACAGCAGAAGTGTTGCGTGACTCTGGGCCAGCCATTGTAATGAGCTCCCCGGCTGAACATTCAGATGTTGATAACTATGAATTTTATTTGGTCTGTAATTCAGGGTGCTGGTTTTTTCCCCTGAAATAAGTAAATGATATTTGTAAGCTGAATTAAAGTAAGATTGTTAACCCCTTAACGTTGCTTTCCTTAGTAAAGCAGATTAAAAGGACCTGGGCTTGCAGCATTCTGTGAGCTGGTTGTTGTTGGTTTTACACCCCCACAGCAGCTGCTAGCTGGATTGTTGATACACCCTGATATAACTATAGCACACTGCTGGATTCTGAAATTTGGAAATTCCAATAAATCTTGAAGCTGTGATTCTTTCCTCCTCCAAAAAGGGAATTCTCCCTGAAGCTGATTTTTTTTCAATGTGTCTAGCTTTTTTCTCACTCAGTTCCCATTTAGACACAAATTTTATTACCAGTCTAGTTTCTCTGATGACAGTCAATGATGATGAGGAAAGAAATATACTCTCTCTGGATTCCTCACTTGTTGTCTGTTCCCTGACTACTGACACAAGTGTCTGATTTCTCAATGTGTTCCTAAAGATTAAATGATTTTGTGCTCAAAATCTTTCTGTGATATGCCTAGGCCCAGAGAGTATGTGTGTGTGTTTCACTTGATTCCAGTATACGTCAATTAATTTCATCTAATGATTTGAACCATGTTCCTACTTGAACCTAGCTCATAAGTTTGGTTGAGGGATTGGTTCAATAAAAGTATCTAGGAATCATTCACAATTAATTTACATATTTGATTGATTCTGAAATTCAATTTAAAAGACATTCTTACCTGATAAAGGTATTAGGGCAAAAATCATTTTGATACTTACATTAACTGAGGCTGGAAGGTGGGATACCCTTCTTACATCAAACCTCATCATCTATACATTATTCACCTGTAAACTTGAATGGGGCAAGTTTCCTCCTTCTTTCTCTTACCCCTTTACCGCTCATCCAAATTGTCCCTGTTATCCCTCCCATGAAGGATGTTACTTCACTTATAAGGAGACATAAAATTTAGTCCATGAAATATTAATTCAGCTTTTCCTCTTTCCCTCCCCCTGATTTTTTAAATTCCCTCAATTCTTTTGACATTTTTTCCCTTGGTGATCTTTCTTTGTACTTTCTCTTACCCCTGAGTTCAATGTCCTTTTAAAACATTCACCTATAAACATGAGAGAATTTATTTCACTACCTAATCATTTACCGATAATTATACTTACTTAACTTCCCTGAATTTTTGTTATTTGGTATATCTGCAAGGTAAATATTCTGCTCATATGAGCTAATTTTTAAATTTTCAATGTGAAAATTTACACCTTAGAAATGAAAATAGCTTTAAATTGGGGCTTGATTTATTGTTGTACATATTGTCTAAACTAAGAAAGTGTATTTTAATTCACCAATATTTGTTATTTCAGCACATGGTTTTTTTTTACCTCATATAGAATTTCTATCTCTATTTTTTTTCCTTTTGCAGATTCATCTTTTCTTATTTATATCTGACACATAATTTCTTAAAAAATGTTTTTGGAGGTTTACGCATTGACAACATACAAAAACATCAGCTGCTCTGCATTCTTGCTGGTCACAGACTTGAAATTTGGTTTCACACCTCTGTGAGAGAAACTACATTAGGAGAAGGGAACAAACATTTATTAAATACTATTCACCTGACACTGATCCTTGTAATAACTTTGTGAAGTAGATACTATTATTGCCTCCATTTAAGAGTCGAGAAAATTGATGCAGACCAAGGTTAAGTGATTATCAGGGTCCCAAAGTTAGTGTCTAAGGCCAGATTTGAACTCAGATTTTTCTGATTCCAGGTGCAGAATTCTATCACCAGGCTTCTAGCTACCACCCATATTACAGTCTGCTTACTCTTCATTAGGAATAACATGTTTCACATTGAGACTATTATGAGTCAGAATTAGAAATTTGTAAACCTTGAAAAGTCACCCACTCACCCCTTTTCTTTCATTTAAGGCTTTTCTACATGTTTTACATGGTCCAGGGAAGGAAACAATGGAGTGGTATTCCTTTGTTTAGAGCAGACTGATAGCCCAGGAAGAATGCCAATTTAATCCAAGCTGATTGAGTAAAGTCAACTCACGACAAAAAGTATTCATTAAACTTTTACTACACTAAGACACTTTGTAGATATTAGCTATAGGAAGATAAAAGTTAAGTCATCTGAAGATAATTGCATAGCAATGAGCTTTCAGTAAAATCACTCAATACTTATTAATTACTCTTGTCATTTTTGTTGTTGTTCAGTCAATAAGTTGCGTCAAACTCTACATGGCCCTGTGTTTTCTTGACAAAGATACTGCAATGATTTGCCATTTCTTTCTCCAGTGTGTTCCCATTTTACAGATGAGGAATTGAGGCAAATAGGGGTTAAGTTACTTGCCCAGGGTCACACAGTTAGTATCTGAGGACAGATTTAAATTTAGAACTTCCTGACTCCAAGCCTGGTGATTTATCTACTGCACCATATAACTGCCTTTATTGGTTACTAGACAGTGTTTTTCAAATTCCATGCATATAAAGCCCAAGTTGCAGCAGGCCTTGCCAAGTTGGAAAGACTTTATTAAAGGTTGGTTGATGGCCTGAATACATATCATTTGAGGACCAGCCTAGCTAATTTCAAAGAAACTCATTGCTAAAAAATATTGGGCGTCAAATGTCAAATTTCCTTATTCAAAAAAAAAACTCTATTCATTAATTCTTTGTAACTAAACTGTGGGGTCATTGCATTTTATGTCCTTGGAAAAGTGTTTCTATTACTTAAATAGATCTGTAATATCAATGTTTTGACTATTTTACCCAATGTTTACCCATTGTAGGTTGTCCTTGAGTATATCTTCCCACAAATTCTCAATAGGGAGTCCAACTAAAGTGCTAGAAGATGAAGCTACCTTGGAGAAATCAGGAAATTACAAGTGGGAAAGTTAAACAAAATTATAAAAATATTTTTTAATTATACACAGTTCTATGAAGAAAGCAAATATGATGATAATAATGTTCAAGAAGCCATTAAGTATTAAATTCAGATGAAGTATAAAACAGAAATGTATGTTCATTCAAGGTGTCAGTGTTTTCACTAGTGTTCACAAGGTGTCAGATGTTTTCTCTAGTCCCACCAAAAGGATTCTCTACTAATGTTGATATTGTCTGAATACTCCTTTTTGCAGGGACCTCAGAGGCCTCTTAGTTTAGCCTCTTCATTTTTACCAAAGTTTCTCTTACGTGTTTCTGGGACTAAGAGAAACTTAGGCCTAGTGAGATGCAATGATTGGTTCAGGATCACACAAGTAGTCAGCCTCAGAGGAGAAATTTGAATTCAGTTTTACTGACTCTTGAGGAAGCCTTTTTTCTCTGTACCATCCTTTTTGTGCTTTTCCTGAGTGTTGTATTTGGAAGTCAAATTTCTATTCAGCTCTGGTCTTTTTGTCAGGAATGCTTGAAAGTCCTCTATTTCATTGAATATCCAATATTCCACCTGAAAGATTGCACTCAGTTTTGCTTGGTAAGTGATTCTTAGTTGTCTGAGATGTGGTTATTTAGAAATTTTACTTCGTTTTCTGTTAACCTGGGCAGTTTATGTTTTCATAGATGTTCATCCATATCTCTAAGGTTGTGAAATTTACGGGCATACAATTGAGCAAAATAATTCCTAATTATTGTTTTGATTTCCTCTTCATTAGAGGTGAACTCACCCTTTTCATTTTTGGTACTGGTAATTTGATTTTCTTCTTTCTTTTTTTAAATCAAATTGACCAAAGGTTTATCAATTTTATTGGTTTTTTCATAAAACCAGCTCTTTGTTTTATTTATGAATTCAATAGTTTTCTTGGTTTCAATTTTATTAGTCTCTCCTTTGATTTTCAGTATTTCTAATTTGGTATTTAATTGGGGATTTTCAATTTGCTATTTTTCTAGCTTTTTAGGTGTATGCCCAATTCATTGATCTCCTTTTTCCCTATTTTATTCATGCAAGCATTTAGGGATATAAAACTTCCCCTAAGAACTGCTTTTGCTGCATCCCATAAATTTTGGTATGTTGTTTCATTATTGTCATTCTCTTGAATGAAGTTATTAATTGTTACTCTGATTCATTTTTTGGCCCACTCATTCTCTAGAATTAGATTATTTAGTTTCCAATTAATTTTTAGCTTATTTTTCCATGGTTCTTTGTTACAAATAATCCTTATGATCTGAAAAGTGTGCTTTGACTACTTCTGCCTTTCTGCACTGGATTGTGAGATTTTTATGCCCTAGTAAATGGTCAATTTTTGAGTATGTGCCTTGTACCACTGAGAAGAAAGTATATTCCTTTTTATCCCCATTCAGTTTTCTCCAGAGGTTTATCATATCTGCCTTTTCTAAAATTCTGTTTACCTCCTTAACTTCTTTCTTATTTATTTTGAGGTTAGATTTATCAAGTTCTGAAAGGGGGAGGTTGAGGTCTCCCAATATTATAGTTTGGCTGTCTATTTCTTCCTGTAACTCCCTTAACCTCTCCTCTAAGAATTTGTATGCCTTACCACTTGGTGCATATATGTTAAACAATGATATTGCTTCATTGTTTATGGTGCCTTTTAGTAGGATATAATGTCCTTCCTTATCTCTTTTAATTAAATCTATCTTTTGCTTTGTCTGAGATTAGGGTTGCTACACCTGCTTTTTTTACTTTAGTTGAGGTGCAATATATTTTACTTCAGCCTTTTACCTTTACCCTGTGTGTATCCCCCTGTTTCAAATGTGTTTCTTGTAAACAGCATATTGTAGGATTATGGTTTTTAATCCATTCTGTTATCCACTTCTGTTTTATGAGAGAGTTCATTGCATTCACATTCAGAGTTATGATTTCTATCTGTGTCTTTTTCCCAATCCTATTTCCCTCTATTTATGCTTTTATTTCTCCCTTTCCCCTTCTCCTCCTCAACAAAGTTTTGCTTTTGACCATGGCCTTCCTCAGTTTACCCTCCCTCTTTATTTCCCTCCCTTATCTTACCATTTCCCACTTGCTACCTCTCCCCTCCCTTCTGACCACCCCCTTCCCTTTTTTCCCCCCTTCCCCTCCTACTTCTCGTAGGTCAAGTTAGATTTCTAAACTTATCAGCGTATGTTATTCCCTTCTTGAACCAGATCAGATGGCAGTGAGGCTGAAATACTGCTCTTCTCCCTCCCTTCTTTCCCTCTACTATAATATGTTTTTGTGCCTCTTCATTTGGTGTAATTTACCCTTTTCTACTACCTCCTTACCTCTTCTCTCATGGCCCTCCCTTTACATCTCTTATGTTTTTTATCTTTACATCAGTTAATTTATACAGGCATTCACAATCTATGTGTATCCCTTTCAATTGTCATAATAGCTGTACCATTCTCAAGACTGACATATATATGTATATATATATAAAACATACATAAGATGATGTAATCCCACATAAAGATGCAAGCAACCTGCCCTTATTGGTTCATAAGGTTTGTGGGGGTTTTTCCCCCTGGTTACCTTTTTATGTCTCTCTTGAGTTTTGTATTTGGAGATCAAATTTTCCATTGAGTTCTGGCCTTTTCATCAGGAAGGTCTGGAATTCCCTTATTTCATTGAATGTCCATCTGCTTGCCTGAAAAATTATGCTTAGTTTTGCTGGGTAGTTGATTCTTGGTTGTAGTACCATCTCCTTTGCCATTCAGAATATCAAATTCCAATTTCTCCTGTCTTTTAATGCGGAAGCTGAGAGATCCTGTGTGATCCTGACTGTAGTTCCACAATATTTGAATTGCTTCTTTTTGGCTGCTTGCAGTATTTTCTCCTTGAGTTTATAATTCTGAAATTTGGCTATAATATTTCTTGGTGTTTTCAGTTTGGGATCTCTTTCAGGGGGTGATCGGTGAATTCTTTCAATGACTATTTTGCCCTCTGGTTCTAGGACCTCTGGGCAGTTGTCTTTGATAATTTCTTCGAAGATACTGTCAAGGCTCTTTTTTTTTCATTGTGGATTTCCGGTAGACCAATAACTCTTAAACTGTCTCTCCCGGATCTATTTTCCAGGTCAGTTGTTTTCCCAATCAGATATTTCACATTTTTTCCTATTTTTTCATTCTTTACATTTTGTTTTACTACTTCTTGGTGCCTTATAGATTCATTAGCTTCCACTTGCTCAACTCTAATTTTTAATGAGTTAGCGTTTTCATTTTGCTTTTGAGTCTCCTTTTCCAATTGGTTGATTTTGCTTCTCAGGGTGTCATTTTCTCTCTCTAGATTCTGAATCTCCATAGCCATTTTGCCAATTTTTTTTCCATATTTTCTTTTATCTCCCTAATTTGGTTTTTAAAATCTTCCTTTAACTCTTCCAGCAGTGCTTTTTGGGCTGGAGACCAGTTCACATTACCTTTTGAGGTATCAGATGTATCTACAGTGTCATTGCTGTCCTCTTCCATATTGGTATTTTGATCCTGCCTGTCTCCATAATAAGAATCTGTGGTCCTTGGTTTTTTTGTGTTCTTCTTCATGTTGGTTTGCCTTTTCCTGGCTTTACAACAAATTTCTGCCTTTGGGGCTCAGTGCTCTGTGTCCCAGCTTTCTTATTCTGGGGATTGTGATTCTAGAATTATAGCCTTCAATTTCCTGAGGTGTGGGGGAGGGGTCTGGCTCCCTGACATCTCACTCCCTATGGGTGCTCTCCAGCACTATTGCTCTTCAGCAATGGTCTCAGCTGTTTGTTGTTTGAGCTGATGTCTGGCACTTCCTCCGGGGGAGCAAGATTATGTCTAGGCTCCTGGTGTTGACCCCTGCCAGCTCTGCCCCTCTGGGACTAATGAACTTCTACCATTTGACCACTGAAGCCCCACTTCTTTCTCCTCTGTTCCAACGTTCTTTTTTTTCCTGGGGAATTCTCTGGGTGAGGAGGGGAGGGATTAGAGCCATTTACCTGGCCATTATGTCTCCCAGAAGTTCAAGAATCTGCGTTTCATTCCTTCGGGTTGCAAGCCTGAGGGGTTGATGTCTCATGGCCTGTGGCATTGCGCTGCCTCTCGTCACTTCCACAGACTGCCGTCCTGTGTTGGGAGGGCTGGGGATCTCAGCCAGTTTCGGGCATCCAACTTTCTCCCAGCCTGTCTCCCACATGGATTTCCTGGCCGGCCACTCCCGCTTTCAGTGATTCTTAGTTGTAATCCTAACTCTTTTGCACTGCAGAACAACATATTCCAAGTCTTCCAATCCTTTAATGTAAAAGCTGCTAAATCTTGTGTTATTCTAATTGTAGTTACATGATATTTGAATTGTTTTTTTATGGCTACTTGTAATATCTTCTCCTTGATCTAGGAACCTGGAATGTTGCTATAATATTCCTGCGAGTTTTCAATTAACCTCTTTCAGGAGGTTATCAGTGGATTTTTACAATTCCCATTTCACCCTGTTGTTCTAGAATATCAGAGCAGTTTTCCTAGATAATTTCTTGAAATATGATGTCTAGGCTTTTTTTGGATCATAGATCATTTCTAGAAGCCCAATAATATTGAAATTTTCTCTCACAGATCTTTTTTTCAGGTCAGTTTTTTTTCCAATGAGGTATCTTAAATTTTATCCTTTTTTCATTCTTTTGGGTTTTTAATTGTTTATTGCTATCTCATAGAGTCATTAGATTCCACCTACCCTATTCTAATTTTTAAGGAATTATTTTCTTCAGTGAGTTTTTGTACCTCCTTTTCCATTTAGCCAATTCTGCTTTTTAAGGTGTTTTTCTTTTCAGGAATTTGTTAACATCTTTTTTTTCTATTTGGCCAATTCTGCTTTTCAAGGCATTTTTTTCCTCATTGGATTTTTGTATGTCTTTTATAATTTTCTCTATTCTGTTTTTTAAGGTTTTGTTTTCTTCTTTGTTTTTGTGTCTCCTTTACCAAGCTATTGACTCTTTTGTCATGATTTTCTTTCATCACTCTCATTTCTCTCCCCAATTTTTCCTCTGCTTCTCTTACTTGATTTTTAAAATCAAGTTGAAATTTTTAAAAATTTGAACTCTTGCATGGCTTGAGACCAATTCATAATTTTTTTTGAGGCTTTGGATGTTGGAGTTTTGACTTTGCTGTTTTCTTCTGAGTGTGTGTTTTGATCTTCCTTGTCACCATAGTAATTTTCTATACTCAGAATTTTTTCATTTTTTGCTCAATTTTCCAGCCTACTGATTAACTTTTAACTCTTTGCTGAAGTGGGGCTCTGCTTTCAGGGTGGAAGGTACACTATCTCAAGCTCCAGAGGTCTGTGCAGCAGTTTTCAAAGATACATCTAAAGACCTTTAAGTTTTCAGTTCTTCCAAGGTGGTCTGAATCTAAGGAGAGGTGCGCTTACTAGTCTCCTCACCTGTGCTCTTGTCTGTGAGTAACCACAAGGACTCTTTTCTGCCCTGGAACTCTGATAAAGGTTTCCTGTTCCCCTGTGACAATAAGCTCTGGAGTGCTAGTGTTTCTCCTTGCCCTAGGACTGCCACCCAGGAGTGCAACCCATATCTGAGTATGGGCAAAGCAAAAGAGTCCTGCGTCTAGTGCCAGCAAAAAAGAGCCCTGTAATTTCCTTCTGACCAGTTGTTCCATCCCCTTACTGTCTGTGGGATGAGAATTCATGAAACAGCCACTGCCACTGTTGATTCAGTCACTCCCCTCACCTATTCCTGGTTTGTTGGGACCCAGTCTGAGCTGGCATGGCCTGCACTGTACTGTGCGCCATTCTCACTCCATTGGGACAGACCTTTCTTGCCAACCTTCTAAATTTAATTCAGCTGGAAAATTGTTTCGCCCCATCATTTTGCAGGTTCTGCCACTCCAGAATCTGTTTTATGGTATTATTTTAAAATATTTGGATGGGTTTTGGAGAGAGCTCAAACAAGTCCCGGTTTTTTTTACTCTGCACTCCTGACTCTACCCCCCAGGAAAACTTTTTTTATACAAATATAATCAGATTTAAATAATAGGAGAAATATTAATTGTTCATGGGTAGGTAGGGCTAAAATTATAAAAATGACAATTTTACCTAAACTAATTTATGTATACAATGCCATCACAATTAAATTACAAATAAAATTCAGTGAATTAGAAAAAAATAATAACAAAATTCATTTTGAAAGACAAAGAGTCAAGAATATCAAAGGAAAAAATGAAAAAAATGTAAAGGCAGGAGGTTTAACAGTACTAGAGCTTAAACTATATAATTATGCAATAATTATCAAAACTATCTGGTACTGGCTAAGAAATAGAAAGGTAGGTCAATGGAATAGAGTAGAAATGCAACTTATAGCAGAAAAAAATCATAGTAACCCTATATTTAACAAATGTAAAAACTTAATATTTGGGGATAAGAATTCATTACTTAGAAAAAATTGTTTGGAAAACTGGAAAGCAGTATGGCAGAAAGAGGGCATAGGCCAATATTTTACACCATTTACCAAAAAAAAAGGGTCAAAATGGACATATGACCTAGACATAAAGAGAGATTTTATAAGAAAATTAGAAGAACACAGGACATATTACTTGTTAGACTTATTGACAGGTGAACAATTTATTAGTAAACAAGACATAGAGAACAATGTTAGGTATAAAATGGATCATTTTGATTACATTAAATAAAAAGATTTTGTATAAATAAAACAAATCAAACCAAGATCATAAGGAAAGCAGAAAACTGGGGGAACACTTTATAGACAATTTATCAGATAATAGTTTTATATACAAAATATGTAAAGAAATTTCTCAAATCTATAAGAATATGAATCATTCTCCAATTGATAAATTGTCAAAGGATATGAATAGGCAACTTTCCATTGAGGAAATAAAAACAATATATAGTCATATAAAAATGCTCTAAATCGTTATTGATTAGAGAAATGCAAATTAAAACAACCTTGAGATATCATTTTACACCTGTTAGATTGGCTAAAATGAATGAAAGGGAATGTGGCAAATGTTGAAGGGGAGGCAAAAAAATTATGACACCAATTCATTGTTGGTGGAATTGTGAGCTTATCCAATCATTTTGAAGAGCAATCTGAAATTATGCCCAAAAAGTTATTTTACTACTTACCCATACCCTTTGACCCAATAATACCACTACTTGGTTTATTTCTGAAGTTGAATAAGGAAAAACAAAAAGAACCTATGTTATAAAATATTTATAGCAGCTCTGTTTGTGGTGGCAAAGAACTGGAAATTGCAGTGATACCCATCAACTGGGGAATGGCCAAACAAATTGTGCTGTATGATTGTAATGGAATACTACTGTGCTATAAGAAATGATGAACTCAATGACTTTAGAAAAACATGGAAAGACTTGCATGAAATAATGAAGACCAAAATGAGTAGAACCAAGATACCATTGTATACAGTAATGGCAACATTGTTTTAAGAATGGCTTTGAGCAAATAAGTCATTCTGAATATTATAAATGCCCAAATTATTATAAGAGACATAAATCTGCATCCAGAGCAAAAACTGATAAATTGGAGTATGGATAGAAAAATTATATATTATATATATATGTATACGTATATATATAATTATATATATACATACGTGTGTGTATGTACTTGTGTGTATACATAATTATATATACATATGTATGTATATTCGTATATATATCCATAGATAGATGGATAGATAGATAGATAGATAGATGGATAGATAGATAGATAGATAGATATACTTGTTTGCATCTAATGGTAGCCATCTCAAGGGTCAGGGGGAAAAGAAGAAAAAAAAAGAAATTTGCATGGTAATTATTTATATTTGAAAGGAATAGCAAATTGTGAATATGAGATTTGCAGTTTCATGTGCAATCATCTTTTTTTATTGTACTAGGTTATGGAAATGCTTTTTTATTCCATAAATTAAAAATAAAATTTAATAATAAAAAGTCTATGTTCTTTTACAATTCACAGCATTGGGCATAAGGGAAGAACATTTCTCTAATTTTTGTTATCCCTTTTAGAATTGCTAAGGCTTAAACATCACATAAATGTACAAAATTCACTCTGGAATAGGGGTTCTTATCCTAAGGTCCATGGGAATGTTTTTAAATATATGTATATATGTATATGTGTATCGTTAACTGCATTTCAATACAATGGTTTCCAGTGTAATCTGATGCATCAAATTTTCTGCATAAAAACATTATTTGGAGATGGGGGGCCTAAGACTTCACCAAACTACCGAAGGGCACCATAATACACAAAAAGATAGGAATGTCTGCTCTAGAATGTAATTATTAAAACCTCATTACTCTCCTGGATATGATATACTCTTTCTAGGAGCACTATAATAGTTCTATACTGAGAAAGCTGAAGACACTCTTAGAGCTGTAAGTTTTGCTTTAAAATGTGGGGGAAATGAATATTTTCTCTCTTGTCATAATAAAAAAGTATATTTGTAAACTTGGTTGTCTTACTTTTATGTCTTTTGGCTTCAATTAGTCTTTCAGAGTTCTGCTATGTAGAAAAAATTACCTATCCTTGAGTTAAAGTATGGTCTGTCTTAAAAATAAAAATTTCCTTAGTTTGATAACATATTGAGTTCTTTCTGGTCTCTCATACATTAGTCTCGACTCATGTCAGTACAGTTTTTCAAATTCTTATCTTCAGCTAGCCAGAGAAGTATAGATTAGGATAGCATAGATAGCACTTTAAGACATAAGGAGTTGGGGAATGGAGGGGACAAAAATGAAAGGTGAAAAGACTTCACATACAAACTTTGCCTATTTTATGTTTGCCTAGGGAAGGCATTGGCTTTTGCTACCCAGAATATGTAAATCTTTGACTTTCAAGATTCTTGAATTTATCACTGAATCCTAAAGTTAGAGCAAGAAGAATCCCAGAAATTCTCTAGGTCACATTCTCCACACATATTTTACAGATAAGGAAAGTGAGGTCCACAGAGGTGAAATCCAAAGTCAAAAATTGATTTACTGGCTTAGCCTTAAAGATTAGTACTGTTTCTATTGCTGTACGAAGCAAAGAAACTTTAATCATCACAAATCAACTGCTTTATATTAAAAAGTCAAGTTTACATTCTTTCAGTGATTACAGATTATCCAAAATTCCTTCGATCTTTCAGCCTGAGTAAAGCCATCTTTACCTCCTTGTTCCTTAGTGAGTATGCCAGGGGATTAAGCATGGGTGCGATCATTGTTTGGAAAATGGCCACAATCCTATCCATAACATGTTTTGAGCCTGGTCTTAGATAAATAATAAGAGCAGGCACAAAGAGGCAGAGGACCACAATGCAATGGGAAGCACAGGTCTGGAAGGCTTTGTGTCTGCCCTCTGCTGTGCGGATCTTCAGGATAGCACGAACAATGGACACATAGGAAAGAAAAATCAAGAAGCCACATCCAGATGCTACCACTCCAACGTTAACAAAGATCACCATCTCATTGACTGAGGTATCTGCACATGCCAATCTGAGAATGGGTGGTGCATCACAAACATAATGTTCAATCTGGTTGGGGCCACAGTAGGGCAGCCGAAAGGTCAGGACAGTCTGGGCTGCTGAATGGATAGCACCACTGAGCCATGTGCCTCCAGCTAAAAGAGCACATGTTTTCCCACTCATCATGGTTGCATAACGCAGAGGATAAGTGATGGCCAGGTATCGATCATAGGACATGACTGTGTAGAGAAAACACTCAGTGCTCCCCAGACAATGGAAGAAATACAGTTGGGCCACACAACTGTGAAATGAGATGACCCCACCATCTGGGGAGAGGAGACCCATTAGTACCTTGGGCACAGTGACAGTGGAGAACCATATGTCAATGAAGGAGAGGTTGGCCAGGAAATAGTACATGGGAGTGCGGAGGTGGGAGTCCACCTTGATCACCAGCAAGATGAGGAGATTCCACACCAAAGTGAGTACATATATCACTAAGAAGATCCCAAATAGGGTGGTCCCCAAGTCTGGCGCATGGGGAATCCCTGTAAGGATGAATATAGCCACAAAGCTCTCATTTTGTCTGTGCATTTAG
Source organism: Trichosurus vulpecula (assembly GCF_011100635.1). Lineage (NCBI taxonomy): Eukaryota > Metazoa > Chordata > Mammalia > Diprotodontia > Phalangeridae > Trichosurus > Trichosurus vulpecula. The sequence goes on from NC_050574.1 coordinate 264,825,719, forward strand.
ATAATGGATTCTTTTCCTAAAGGAGCAAAAATTATCCAATCAACTGACAATATTTTCAAACACCTACGATGTGCTAGCCATCTTTTTCATTACTTCCCAACTTTAATGTTTTACTGCTTCTGTACACATAGTTGTTGTTAAAAGAAGAATCACCCCAAAGAAATGAACACACAGAGAAGAGCAGGGTAATTGAAAATTTATAAACATGTGAGGAGGCATTGGAAACACAAACCAGAAAATAAAACAGCTCCTGCATTTAAGAATTTTATACTATCTTGGAGGAAATAATATATACAGCCATTGTCACCCCTCTATGTGAAGAGAGGACTTATCTAGATGAGACTTCCTGTTAGGGATTGCAAATTACTAGAAATTTGCATTTTGATATATTGAACTGAGCCACCAATTCGATAGTTTCTCTTTTGTTTTCTTTGTTCTTTTTAATAAAATTTCCCATAATATTGTAAATTCCATACAGAATTAGTAATTGCAACTTCTTGTTAGGTTTTCCCATGCCATGGAGTCTTGGATGCAAAAGGCACAAAAATCTATTTTTAATAAAGATCTGAAATTGCAAAGCACAGAGTGAAATAGTCAATTTGGTATGTGACATTGAAGCCTTTAGTCTTTAAAAGGCTTTGGCTAAACAGATAAAATGCTGGAAAATTTCATGAGAGCAAACAGTTGAATGTCTGCAAATATGAATAAAGTAATAAAAGTGTAATAATCCAACCTCTTCTTATTGAACAAACACTTATGAGCCATCAGTTATAACATAGAAAAGAGATCTAGGAAATTTTATATCATATCCATCAGTTTTGTGACTTCAACCTTTCTAAACCTCTGGTATCCCATGGGAAAAATTAAAATAATAATACTTACATTATACCTCACACTATTTCTATGAGGAAAATGTTTTGTACACATTAAAAAATGAATAAATGAGATTAAAGTGTATACTAAAAAAACCCTTATAATCATGATTCCCTCAATATATCAGTTGATGTGATTCTTCTGAAAAAAAAAAACAGAAACCATTATCCTGTCCAGTCTTTGTGTGAGGCCACATGACATCTGTACTTGGAATTCTGTGCCCTGACTTCAATTTCCTATAACTCAAGAAAAAACATATTGGAGCTAGAAGGAATGTCTGCAACGAGAATCAGCTAGGTCTTGTTGAGTTTAGCTTACAAGGCAAGACTAAAAAGATTGGGAATCTAGGGATGTATGATGGCTGAGAACAGTTAGGGCAACATCTATAAATTTATGAAGGAAATAGGTTGAAAGTATACTTGGTCATTAAATCTTTACATATGCCCTGTAGTACATTGGAGACAACCTCTTCAAATCTGAAACACATACCAGAATAATAAAATAAATTAAAACTTTGCATAGTGAGCATAATTAACAAATTTTTGGAAAAAAATGTTTCCCTAAGAAATTACCTCAATTGAAATATAAACGGCTTCAAAAAAATTCAGATGAGTACCTGGATAATGAGAATTGAACTAGAACTTAGAGTCACATTAGCCCCATTTATTCATTAAGTAGATGAAGAAACTGAGTCTGAGGGACATTAAGTGATTTGCCCAAATCAAATATGTGGCAATGGCTAGAAACATCTGAGTTGAACATCACAGAAATTTGTTTTGCATGACTATACATATTTGTAATGAAATCTATTTTCTTGCCTTCTAGATAGATGAAAGAGAGTATGTATATATATATATATATATATATATATATATATATATATATATATATATATATATATATATATATATATATCTGAACTTTGTGTTAGATCTGGAAAGGATTTCAAAGATCACCTACATTGCTATCTAAACCTTTACATTTCAGCTGAAGAAGCTTTGGATCAGAATGTTAATATCATTTGTCCAAGATCATACAACAGGAATGAGTAGAGTCAAGTCTCAAAACCAAGTCTTCTGAGAATCTATGAGTCTATGTCCTTTGTTCTTTTAAATATTACATAGAGAGGACTGGAGAATCCAGATATTCTGACTATATATACAATGTTCTTATTACAGTACCAGTGCTGCCTCTCTAGGTGACAAGAAATTAGAATATTTTAATTTCATATCAGATAGTAAGCACATTCTTGCAGGTCATGGTGGAGACAGAATTATTCGTGGGAAGGATCATGGACCTAATAGTATATAGCAATTCTCCTATTTTAATTTCCTGTTATTTCTCTTATTCCTATTCCAGAAAAACCCATACTTTGCAACCTCCTGGGATTCTCTTCCTTCTTTAGGGTAGTTCTTAGAAGAATATCATGAGAAAATTTTAGAAGATTAGGCACTTACACTGTTCAACAATGCAACCAAGCATAGAAATCACAGTCAGACCAGAACAAAAGACAAGGAAAAATCCTGGTAATATTGTAACAGTGCCATGAGCCAAGTCCCATCCTGAGTTAAGTTTGTGAAACCCAAAAATGCATGAGTGAAGCTACCAGTTCTAGCACTGTAAGTTGCTGGAGTGCAATGCCACACCTCTACTTACATATAAATAAATATGGGTCATGCCAATATGTAATTCCAGACACCTAGAATAAAGAATATGACAGATGAGAAGAAATGAAGGCAGCTTTTGGTCAAAGAGAAAGGCTTAAGAATCTGAGTGGAAACAAAACTCTAAGAGGTATCAGTTTTTTCTACTATTATTTTTTAAAAATTTTTTAGTTTTTTTTTTTTAATTTTGACAGTGCAATTGGGATTAAGTGACTTGCCCAAGGTCACACAGCTAGTAAATGTGTCACATGTCTGTGGTCAAATTTGAACTCAGGTCCTCCCTTCTCCAGGGACAGTGCTTTTCTCACTGCGCCACCTAGCTACCCCGAGGTATCAGTTTTTTGTAATTCAAAATCCAGCCCTCAATGGAATTATCATGCCTAGCACTACATTCTAGGGTAGGTTTCTTGGTTTTGCAGCAAAAAATAAAAAAATAAAATAAAAAAACTAAAATCAGAAAAACTAGAAAAATCACATGAGATTAAAACATAAAATGTTTCAAATGATATGGAAACATCAGTAGAATGGAATTCCACTTATGTGCAAGTTTTCTCCAAGGAAGTGTTTCTCCTATTCCTCTGATTTGCCTGTATATCCTTTACTTGTCCTTCCACTTACCTAACATAAGCATCACCCAGGGTTTAACTTTGCAATATTCTCTTTTTTCCTCTGTGTTCTATTCTTTCACATTCTCATCCACTACCATGGCATCAACACAATGTGTATGAACCCCAAATCTCTAATACCATCTCCTGCCTTTCTCTTTCATTTCAATCTCCCTATTAAGTATCACTATCTTGGTATCTCACCACACTTCAAACTCATGCACACAGCCAAACTTAATTCCCCTCAAGTTGACCTCTTCCCAACTTTTCCAACTTTATTTCTGGCACCACCAGTCCTTTGGTCACACACTATGGAATCCTTTTAAATTTCTTTCTTTAACTCAGTTCCCTCAAATTACTCGCCAGGGCTAATTCTGCCTTCACAAATTCTCTTGATTCCATCTGCTCTTTTTAATCCTGTTGCACTCATCCTAGTTCAGGCCCTCATTCATTATCCTTCTTCTACATTATAGTAACAAACATATATGACTGATTTCCCTGCCTCCATCCCCTCCTACACATTCCCCCTATCAAGTAGCCTAAACCCTGCACAGTGTTGATTCAGTGGTATTACTGAGCAGTTTTAATTATGTCCTGCCATGCTCAAGTGCTCTCCATGGCTTCTAATTGTGTATAGATTTGTAGGTGCACACTTTGTCACCAGGAATTTAAAGGTCACAGAGAAAGAAGAGGCTTAGAAATGGTTGCCTAGCTAAATATCCTTATTTTACAAATGACTCATCTCCTTTACTATATTGTGATGCGGTAAAAATAATAGTCTTAGATTCAAAAGACCTCTGTTAAGTCTTATCTCTAACACATGATCCTAGGCAAATCATTTCATCAATATACACCTCAGTTTTTCCATTTATAAAAATAGGAATAATATTTTAATGTCTATCTCACAGAGTGCTTGTCCAGAAGGTGATTTGTAAATTTTAAATTTCCTTATAAATAATATCTAATAAATAAGATTTTAAACTCCTTCAAGGCAGGAAGTATATCTTACTCATTTTGCATTCTCTAGAGCACTTAGCACAGTGTCTTGCCCACAGTAGTCACTTAATAAATATTTGTTAAAGAATAAATGAGGAAGTTAAGAAGGGAGGAAGTGGATGAATGACTATATCCACATCCTTCTAATAAGGATACAAGAGTTTTCCCAGTCCTTCGATACTGACCTGATAGATGTAAACTCTGGGTCAGGAAGTACATTTCAAAGGCTAGAAAAAGGTGAAAGGAGTAGTTTCTTCTTTGTAATGAAGAGTCCTCCTAAGAGCACACTCCACAAGAATAATAAGGGAAGCAGCCCTGCCCCCTCTCAAAGTGTATGCGATTAAATTGACTTTATCCCACAAGGGATGGGGTTGCCCTGAATTCCCTTGGTGCTCAGGAGAACAAGAAGTAAAACAATTAAGATTTAAGTGTTTACACAGTTGATCTACATTGAGTTACTGGTACCTCCACATGTATATTTTGTTTTGGAAGATGACTGTTCCACAAAGAAATACCAGATTCTATGAATTATTCTCTGTGAACACAGTATATTTAAAGAATTTAGGAACTCTTTTATTTTTTAAATTAAATTAAATTTTTTTGTTACATTTTAAGTTCTGAACTGTCTCCCTCCTTCTCTTTTAATCCTGCACAAAAGAAGGCCATCATTTGACATATATATATGTATATATATATATATATGTTTATGTGTATATATATATATGTATATATATATATGTTTATGTGTATATATATATATATGTAAAACCATATTATGAATAATTATATTTATTGATTCTTTGAAAGTAGATAGTATCTTCCTCCATAGGTCCTTTGTATTTCATTTGAGTATTTGTAACACAGAGAATAACTTAATCATTCACAGCTGTTCCTTGAACAATATTGCTGTTACTGCATACAATGTTTTCTTGGTTCTACTCATTTCACTCTTCATTTTATGCAAATCTTTTCAAGTTTTCCTAAAACCCACCTGTTCATCATTTCTTACAGCACAGAAGTATTCCATCACAATCATATGCCATAAGTTGTTTAGCCATATAGCCAGTGATGGGCATCCCTGCAATTTCCATCACAAAGAGAACAAAATTGCCACCACAAAGAGAACTGCTATAAATATTTTAAAATATAGAAGCCCTTTTCCTTTTTCCTTAATCACCTAGGGAAACAGACCTAATAGTGGTATTTCTGGGTCAAAGGGTATACACTGGGTCATTAATTTTGGGGTATAATTCTAGATTGCTCTGTGAAATGGTTGGATCAGTTCAAAGTTCTACCAACAGTGTTTTAGTGTCCCACAACATGTCATTTTCCCTTTCTATCATTTTAGCTAATATGAGAGGTGTGAAGATGTTTTCACAATCTAGCTAGCAGCTGTTGTGGGGATGAAAGACCAACATAAGCCCAACAACAAGAACGCTACCAGCACACTGCAAAAGCACAGGTTCTTTTGATCTGCTTAACTAAGGAAAGAAACATTAAGGGGTTGACAAGCTTACTTTAATTCAGCATACAAAAATCATTCACTTAGTTCAGGGGAAAAAACCAGTACTCTGAACTTCAGAGCAAAATACAAACAAAGTACAAACATCGACAGACAGACCTTGTCTGATTGAAATCCCAATACGTAGTTACCAGAGTTTAACAAAGTCCCAGCATCCGGGTTTACAAGCTGGAGGGCTCTTAGCTGCAGCTGCCTGGAGTCTCTTCGAGCCACCAAAAATGAGAGCCCTAAACAAATTACAAACATTGACAGACAGACCAAATATAGATTCATAATTACCAACATCTAGGTTTAGCCTGGGAGCTCATAACGAGGGCTGGCCCAGAGTCACTCAGGCCACCACTCCTGAGTAAGAGCTCTGAAAATGGAAAAGCAATCCCTGGTTTTATATCTTTTTCAGGGTCAAGGGTGAGTCACACATGCAATTCACCTACGTGACTCAGAATCGTCACAAAGAGGTGACAAACCCACATGGCCTAAAAGCCTCTGATGTTCCAAACATGTCACTCAAACTCATGTGTAAACTAGGCCCTCCCCTGAGACAAGGAGGCATCAAGTTCACACAAATCTAATCAAGGAAACAAAGGCCAAACTCTTCAAGGGGACATGGTTGAACTAAGTGCTAAGAGCCCATTTTGCTTACCAACACAGAAGAGACATCTGAAAGTTGTTTTAATTTGCATTTCTCTAATCAATAATGATTTAGAGAATTTTTTCATAAGACTTTTATCTGAAACACTGTCTGTAAATTTTTTTTCCAAATTTTTTGCTTTCTGTTTAATCTTGGCTACATTAGTTTTAAGTATACAAAATCTTTTCGATTTAGTGTAATCAAAATTGTCTGCTTTATGCATCAGAATGTTCTCTATCTCTTCTTTATTCATAAATCCTTCTCCTCTCTATAAGTTTGATGGGTACTATGTTCTATATTCTAATTTTTTTTTTATATCTTGCTTTATGTGTAGGTTATGTTTCCATTTTAACCTTGCCTTGGTAAGTGGTGTAAGATGTTGGTCTATACCCACTTTCTGCCAGACTGCTTTCCAGTTTTCCCACTAATTTTTACCACACAAAAAATTCTTATTCCAAAAGCTTAAATCTTTATATTTGTTCAGAAAAAGGCAACTAAAATCGTTTACTACTGTGAATTGTATGTTGACTCTGTTCCTCTCATCTACCTTTCTATTACTTAGCCAGTACCAGATAGTTTTGATAATTACTATCTTATAATATAGTTTAACAACTGATACCACTAAACCATCTTCCTTTAAAATTTTTAAAGAATTCTTTTAATATTCTTAACCCTTTGTTTCCCCATATTAATTTTGTTATTTTTCTAGGTCAGTAAAAAATGTTTTGGTAATTTTAATGGGATGGTATTGAATAAATAGATTAACTTGGGTAGAATTGTCACTTTTATTACATTGACTCTGCCAATCAATAAAAAATCAATATTATTTAAATCTTACTTTGCATAAAAAGTGTTTTATAATTATCTTCATGTAGGTTCCGTGTTTTTCTTGGCAGGTATAGTCCCAAATATTTTATACTGTCTAGAACAGCTTCCATATACTTAAAGATCATTCCCGAATCCATTTTCCCTTGAATATTTTGGAAAGTAGAACTAAAGAAGAGAGATTTAAACCCTCCCCCATTCTGCCTTTGAAGACACATTCTTGAAACAAAATTCTATTGCTGGAGTCTAACTGAGGAATCGTTAAATGGAGTTCAGTTGGTGAGAAGAATTGAAAGTAAAATACCTGAAACAGGGATCCTGCTCCTGATATAAAAAGGTCCAGCACTTGGAATCTTTCTTGTTTTAGGAAACAAGTTCCAGTTCTTTCCAAAAAGGACATAGTAGACCTAAGTCCAGGATTTCAGCTGAATCCAAAGCTGATAAAGGTAGAGAAAATGACCAAGCATTATTGTCTTTACCCAGGAACAGCTTCACCTCATGCAGGCCAAGCAGAGATAACTCAAGGAGTAACAAGAGAACATGGCAAAAAGACATCAAGGACCAGTTGTTCTATAGTCCACATGTGTTTTTTAATTAAATAATTTATTTGTTTTGGTCAGCTAAGATTCACCTTTTGACCTCACACACACTCCCACTACACTAAAGTGAAGACACAAGAAAAATAAAACACATTACAAACATAAATAGTCAATGAAAATAAGTTTCCAATTGGCCATGTCCAAAAAAAAAGAGTATCTCAGCATGCATTCCAAGCCTTTCACCTTTCTATCAAGAGGCAGGTAGCACATTTCATCTCTATAGCTCTGAAACCCTGATTAATCATCACACTGATAAATAGTCAGTAAATAGGGAACTGTGGGAGGATGGTAAAATAAGGCAGGAACTACCTGGCTTTCCCATATTCACTTATAAATAACTTAAAATAATGCCTCCAAACAAATTTTAGAGCCATAGAAATCATTAAAAGTTAGGGTAAAGAATTTGTCTCAACTAAGATAACTTGGGAGGATATTAGGAAAGATTTGACCCCAAGGGTGGTGGTCTGGTCTGATTGAAGTGCAGATACCACATAGCAGATACTGCCAAGTCAACAAACAGCAAGGTCTGGGGGCAGCTGTGTAGCTGGAAATGTTAGCTTTGGTACCTTTCACCCCACAAATCATATGGGGATCCAGCAGCTGATAAAGGGAATATTTGGGAGCCATGTGCTGTTGCTAGATGGGAGGCCTTGGGATGCTGATCAGATGTGGTCCCAGGCTGTGGCTGTGGGAAAAGAGGAGTGAGTATACAGCAAGAAAAATAATGGATATTTAATAAACTAAAGAGTTTTCAGGTATTCTTGAGGAAAAGACCAGAAATGAATGGAAAATTTGACTTACAAAAATCAGAAAAAACAGAAGAAGGCAAAATGAAAGACTAATTATAAGGGATTTAATAAGTTTAAACTGTTTATTTCTTATAAGGGAAAATTATATTTGTAACTCTTAAGAATATTATCATTACTAGTGTAGTTCAAAAGTGGGTTTGAATTATGATAGGATGATCCTAAAAGATAGGAAACACACAACTAGTAATTCTAATTTTGAATGTGAGTGGTATGAACTCACCCATAAAACTGAATGAGTATCATAACAGATCAAAAACAAGAACTTGACAATATGTCATTTACAAGAAACACATCTAAAAATGAGAGACACACATAGTGTAAAAATATAAAGGGCTGGAGTAGAATTTATTATGCTTCAACTAATGTAAAAAAAACCAGACAGCAATAATGATCCCGGACAAAGTTAAACCTATAATAGATTTTATTAAAAGAGATAAGCAGGGAAACTAGGTTAAAAGGTACTGTAGGCAAAGCAGTAATATCCATATTAAACATATGCACCAAATGCTATAGCATTCCAATTTTTAAAGGAAACAGTAAATTAATTACAGGTGGAAATAGATAGCAAAACTATAATAGTGAGGGATTTCAAACTTCCCTTCTCAGAACTAAATAAATCTAACAGAAAAATAAATAAGAAAGAAGCCAGTGAGATTAATAAAATCTTAGATAAGTTAGGTATGATAGACATCTGGGTAGAACCAAATGGGAATAGAAAGGAATATACCTGTTTCTCAGCAGTGTGTGGCATTTTTATGAAAGTTGACCATATTAGGATTAAATATTCGTTCATACCTAGTTATTAGGAAAACCTAGATATTAGATAGTAGATATACCTAGATATTAGATATACCTAGATATTAGGAAAAACTTTATAGTGAAATGTAAAAAAAGCAGAAAAATATTAAGTGCATCCTTTTCAGATAATAATGCAATAAAAATTACATTTAATAAGGGATCATAGAAACTCAGATTGAAAATTAATGGGAGATTAAACAACCCAATCACAAAGAATGAGTAGGTAGGAAAACATCATAGAAGCAGTAATTTTATTAAAGAGAATGATAATAATGAGACACTATATCAAAAATATTGAAATGCAAATAAAGCAGTAATTAGAGGAAAATTTATTTCTTTAAATGCTTACATCAACAAAATAAAGCACAGATCAATGAACCGGATATGTAATTACCAAAAAAAAACCTAGAAAAAGAACAAATTTAAAATGCTCAATTAAACATTAAATTGAAAATGCTAACCATTGAAGATGAGATTAATTAAACTGAATTAAGAAAGCCATTTAATTAATAAACAAAATCTGGAGTTAGCCTTATGAGAAAAACATGAAAATAGATAAACTATTGATTAATATAATTTTAAAAAAGAGAAAAGAAAACCAAAATACTAATATTACAATTGAAAATATGTAAATAAGCCATTAATGAAGATGAAATTAAAGCAATTATTCAGAGTTAGTTTGCCCAATTATATGCCCATAAATTTGACAATTTAGGTAAAGTGGAAGAATATTTACAAAAACATGAACTGCCCAGATTAACAGAGAGGAAATAGAATATTTAAATAAATCTATTTTGGAAAATAAATTGAGGACACCATAAATGAACTTCCTAAGGTGGGGGAACATTAGTACCAGATGGATTTCGGAGAGAATTCTTCCAAACATTTAAAAATCAACTAATTCCAATATTAAATAAATTATTTGGGATAATAAGCAAAGAAGGGGCCCTATCAAACTCTGTGAAATAAAAATGGTGCTGATACTTAAACCAGAAAGAGCAAAGACAGAGAATGAAAATTATAGACCAGTTTCACTAACGGATGTTTATGTAAAAATCCTACATGAAATACTACGGGAGACTACAACAATACATCACAAAGATTATATATTATGACTGAGTGGGATTTATACCAAGAATGCAGAGCTGGTTCAATATAGGGAAAAATGTTGACATAATTGATTATATCAATGACAAAAGTAACAAAAATCACACAATTATATATAAATGCAGAAAAAGCTTTTGACAAAATACAGCACTCATTCCTATTAAAAACACTCAAAAATTTAGGTATAAATATTTTTCCCTTAAAATGTTAAAAAGCATCTACATAAAACCATCGATAAGCAGTATCTATAAGAGGGATAAGTTCCAAGCCTTCCCAACGAGATCAGAAGCAAAACAAGGATGCCCATCATCACCACTATTATTCAGAATTGTACAAAAATGCTAGCAATAGCAATAAGAAAAGAAAAAGAAAGTGGAAGAATTGAAGACAATAAGGTAATAAAACTATTGCTTTTTGCAGATGATATGATGGTACGCTTGGAAAATCTTAAAGATTCAACTAAAGAGCCACTTGAAACAATTAATAATTTTGGCAAAGTAGCAGAATATTTAAAAAAAATTAAAATCATTAGCATTTCTATATATCATCAACAGAGCCCCACAAAAAGAGATATTAAGGGATAGTTCATTTAAAAACTATATACAATATAAAATACCTGGGAGTATATCTTCTGAGAGAAACCCAGAAACTATATTAATATTATTGTAAACACTTTATATACAAATAAAGCCAGATTTAAATAATTGGATAGGTATTAATTGTTCATGGGTGGGCAGAACCAATATAATGAAAATGACAATTCTGCTTACATCAATCCACTTATTCAATGCAATCCTAATTAAATTATCAAAAAGTATTGCCTTACTGAGCTAGGAAAAAGAATAACAAAATTCATTTTGTAGAACTAAAGGTCAAAAATATCAAAGGTATTAATGAAAAAGGTAAACGAAGGAGTTCTAACAGTGCTATATCTTAAAACTGTATTATAACATGGTAATTGTCAAAACAATCTGGTACTGGCTAAGGAACAGGATAGTTGATCAGATAATAGAGTAGTTATACAATATACAGTAGTAGATAAATATAGTAACCTTATATTTCATAAATGTAAAGATTAAAATTTTGAGATAAGAATTCATTATTTGGTTTAAAAAATGTTGGCAAAACTGGAAAGCAGCCTGGCAGAAACTAGGTATGAACCAGTATTTTACACCATTTACCAATATATGATCAAAATGGATATTTGACCTAGACATAAAGGGAGATATCATAAGTAAATTGGAAGAAGATGGAGCATGTTACCTATCAGACATAGATAGGAGAATTCGTGAATTAAACAAGAGACAGAGAGCACTGGGAGATATAAAATGAATAATTTAATTATATTCTGTACAAATAAAACCAATGTAGCCAAAATTCATGGGAAAGCAGTATGTTTGGGGGGTGAGAGATATTTATAGACAGTTTTCAAAGAAAAGACCTCATATCTCAAATATATAGAAAATATTGTCAAATTTATAAGAATATGTTATTTCCCCAATTGATAAATGGTCAAAATACATGAACTAAAAATTTTTGGATGAAGAAATCAAAGCTATATATAACCATAAGAAAAATTCCCTAAATCATTATTGATTAGATAAATGCAAATTAAAACAACTTTGAGATATCATCTCACACCTCTCAGATTGGTTAAAAGAAAGGGAAAATGATAAATGAAGGGGATTTGGGAAAATACTGGACACTTATACACTGTTGGTGGAATTGTGAACTAATTCAACTGTTTTGGAGAGCAATCTGGAATTATGCCCAAAGAATTGTAAAACTGTTTATTCCTTTTGACCCAGCAGTGCTACTATTAGTTTCCCAATGTAAACATGGGAAAAGGAAAAGAATCTATATGTTCTAAAATATTTAAGTCTAAAGTCAGGAATTAGGCTGAAAGAGAGAGCAAATTAGAAAAAAATGTACCATAATTAAACCTCTTTGTGATTGCAAGAAAGTGGAAATTGTGGGGATGCCCATCAATCTGGGAATGGCTCAATAAGTTGTGGTATATGATTGTGATAGAATACTGCTGTGTTATAAGAAATAATGAGCAGGTTGGTTTTAGGAAAACTTCAAAAGATTTGCGTGAAATAATGAAGAGTGAAATGAGCAGAGAATGTTGTATACGGTAACAAATATTGTTTGAAGAGTAAATGTGAATAACTAAGCCATTCTGAGCTATATTATTGGAAGGGATTTGGAAATCAAATCAACTACAAAGGACCTATGAAGGAAGATGCTATACTTCTCCATAGAAAGAATTAATATATACTACTATGCATTGCCTAATTGTGTGTGCATGTGTGTGTGTGTGTATGTGTATGTATTTGTGTCAAATGTTGACTTCTCTAGTGCAGGGTTCATAGAGATAGGGAGACAGCTTAGAACTTAAATGTAACCAAAAAGGTATTTAAATATAACCAAAAAAGGTACTTAAAGGTGGGGAAGAGTTCACCACAGCAGTACTATCACCTGTCCATACCATAATGTATTCATCCATCCACCATTTGGACAGTTCACAGATTGCAATTCTTTGTCATCTCAGAAAAAGTTAGAAATATTTTTGTGTATCTTTAAAGTTGGTTTTACTTAAAACTAATCCGTCCTTAATCTATCATCCCTAAAACTAATCCCTCCTTAATCTATCATCCCTCTAATTTCCCCATTTTGCTTCCCCTTAATTCTCTCCTATTTTCCTGTTGAATGTAATGAATTGTTATCCCTAACTGTGTGTATGTGTTGTCTCTCATCTTTTGACCAGTTCAGATGAGAGTGAGGTTCAAGTATCAACCACTCCCCTCCTTGTTTGTGCGGATAGCTACTTGTGTAGCATGATTATGTGAGATAAATTTCCCTAAATTTCCTTTCCATTTTTCCTTTTCTCCTTAGTGCATTCCTCTTCACTTCTTTTCCTTTATTTTCTTAAGATCATCAAATCATAACAGTACTATTCCCAGGCTTTCTATAATTGGACTCCCTCTGTGGACCTTGATAATGATAGGGTTCAGAGGGGCCAATGTATCATTTCCCCATACTTGCACGTAAACAATTTATCTTGTTTAATACTTCAAAACTGTTAATTCATGTTTACATTTTTGTACTTCTCTTCACTCATGTTTAAACTTCAAAGTTTCTCCACACTCACCTTTTCATCAAGAATGTTTCAAAGGGGCAGCTAGGTGGCACAGTGAGTAGAGCACTGGCCCTGGAGTCAGGAGGACATGAGTTCAAACTGGCCTCAGACACTTGACACATGTACTAGCTGTGTGACCTTGGGCAAGTTGCTTACCCCCAATTGCCCTGCCTAAAAACAAAACAAAACAAAACAAAAAAAGAATGTTTTAAAGACCTCTATTTCATTAAAAGTCTATTTTCCCCCTGTACTATCATACTCAGTTTTGCTGGAAAAATATTTGGGACTATAAGTCCTTTGCATTTTGGAATATCATATTCTAAATTTTCTACTCTCTTGTAATTGTTGTTGGTATTTTTTAGTCATTTCAGTCATGATTGACTTTCCATGACTCCATTTTGGGGTTTTCTGGGCAAAGACACTAAAGTGATTTGCTATTTCCTTCTTCAGCTCGTTTTACAGATGAGGAACTGAGGCAAAGTGACTTGCTTACACTTACAGTTATAAGTGTCTGAGGCCATATTGGAACTCATGAAGATGAATCTTCCTGATTCCTGCCCAATGCTCTATTGATTGCACCACCTACCTTTAGCTTCTCTTATAATAGTGACTGCTAAATTGCATGTGATCTTCACTATAGGTACTGAGTTTCTGTTGCTGAGTCATGTCAGTTGTGTCTGAATATACATGACCCCATTTGGGATTTTCTTGGCAAATATACTGGAGTGGTTTGTCATTTTTTTTCTCCAATTCACTTTACAGATGAGGAAATGAGGCAAACAGTGTTAAGGGACTTGCCCAGGGTCAGCAAGTAAATATCTGAGGCCAGATTTGAACTTAGATCCTTCTGATTCCAGGGCCAGCACTCTATTCACTGCACTACCTAACTGCCTTAACAACTTGGTATTTTAATTCTTTCTTTCTGGCTGCTTACAATAGTTTTGGACTTGGAAGCTTTGGCTTTTGACAATAATGTTCCTGGACTTTTCATTTTGAAGTACTTTTCTGGAGGCAATCAATCGATTCTGTCCATTTCCACCTCCCCTCTAGTTCTAAGAGATCTGGGAAGTGGGCTTTTTTTGTTTTTAATATTTCTTGGAATAGGATGTCTAGGATCTTTTTTTGTCATGGTGTTCAGATAGGCCAATGATTCTCAATTTTTTTTCCGCCATCTGTTTTCCAGGTAAATTGTTTTGGCTCTGAAATATTTACATGTTCTTCCAGTTTTTCAGCTTTTTGACTTCGCTTTAATATTTCTTGTTGCCTCATGAAGTCATTGGCTTCTTGCTGGTCCATTCGAATTTTGGGGGAATTTGTTGCTTGGGCAAAGTTTTATGCCTCTTGTTCTAAGCTGTTAATTCACTTTCCAATTCTCTCTTCCACATTTGTCATTTCAGTTGTATCGTTTTCCTCAAACATTCTCATTCATTTAAAAGAAAAAACTTCTAAAAATATTAACTCTTATTTCACAAATTCTAGTTGACCTTGTGCCTATACTATATTTTTCTCAAAGGCATTGCTTATAGGTGTTTTTGAGTGATTCTCCTCATCTGTGTTTGTGTCTTGAGTATCATTGCCACTACAATAGATAATTATAGTATTGTTCTCTTCCAATTTGCCCACTCCTCCAGCCTAATTCCTGACTGTAGACTTAATGTTATGGCTTAATGTAGGGTTCTGTGGAACTTCTGGAGGAAAGGTATGGGCTGGTGCTATTGCCGCTTTCTTATTGAATATTGTGTTATGCCAGGATATCAGGGACCAGTTGGAGACTTCCAAGTTTTTAGTACTCCCAGAGTAGTTTGATCCAAGGAATAGGGTCATTATGGCCTTCATAGTATAAGCTCTACAAGTTTCAAATCACAGAAAACCTTCAAAAACATATAGGAACTGATACAAACCTAAGTAAGTAGAACCAGGAGAATAATCTGTGTGGTAACAATATTATAAGATAATCAACTGTGAAAGGCTTAGTAACTGTGATCAATACAATTATCTACCACAATTTAAAAGAACTCATGCTATAAAATTCTAGTCACCTCCCAATACAGAACTGATAGAGTACAGATTGAAGCATATTTTTTCCTGTATTTTTCATATTTGGGAGGGGGAGGATCATGTCTAATGTACCTTTTTCCTGACTTCATATTTGTAATGGATTTTCTATTTCTGGCTTACTCAGTGGGTAGGGAAGGGTTTAGGGGCAGTAAAAGAATTTAGAACTGAAAACAAAATTGAAGAAAGAAATAAAAATGAAGCAAATTGTAGAACGAGTCAGCAAAAAAGCTAATTTCCTTTTTTAATTTAATATTTTGTTTTCCCAATTACTTAAAAAACAAAACAATTTTAACATTCTTTTTCAAATTTTGAGTTCCAAATTCTCTCCCTTCCTTTCCCTCACTTGAGGAGAAGGCAAAGAATTTGACATGTGCAGTCATGTAAAACACATTTTCATGTAAGTCATGCTGTTAAAGAAAACACAGACAAAAAAGAAAACAAGAAAAATAAAGAAAAAGTATCTTCAATCTGCATTTAGGTTCTACCAGTTCTTTCTCTGGAGATGAGCAGCACATTTCATAATAAGTCATTCAGAATTGTCTTGGATAATTGCATTGCTGAGGATATGCATGGTTTTATAGCTCTTTTCGCATAGTTCCAAATTACTCTCCAGAATGGCTGAGTATACAACAAGTATACAACTTCACCAATAGTGCATTAGTGTTTTAATTTTCTTGCATCTTCTTCAGAATTTTTCATTTTCCTTTTCTGTCATATTACCCAAACTGATAATTGTGTAATGGTAGCTCAGAATTGTTTTAAGTTGCATTTCTCTAGTCAAAAATGCTTTCGAGCATTTTTCATGTGACTACAGATAGCTTTAATTACTTTTTCTGAAAACTGCCTGTTCATACAGTTGAGGAATGTCTCTTATTTCTGTAAATTTAACTCAGTTTTCTATATATTTGAGAAATGAAGTCTTTGTTAGAGAAACTTGCTGTAAAAATATTTTTCATAGCAATGACTACCAATTACATATTTTCTTCCATCCTATTTTTCCCTGTGTATTCCCCCCCCCTCTTCTTTCACCCTGTCCATTCTCAAAAGTGCTTTGCCTCTGACCTTTATATCCTGCAATCTGCCCTCCCTTCTTTTACACTCCTTCTTCTCTTATCCCTGCTCCCTCCTGCTTTCCTGTATGGTAAGATAGATTTCTAAATCCATCTGAAGCTGTGTGTTATTCCTCTTTGAGCCCATTCCAATGACATAAATTTCACTTGCTTCCCTCACCTCTTCCCCCATTTTCCCCTCCACTGTAAAGTCTCTTTTGGGCCTCTTTTCTGTCAGATAATTTACCCCATTCTATCTCTCCATTTCCCCTTCTCCCAGTGCATTCTTCTTTCTCATTCCATAGTTTTATGTTTTAGATAATAATCCCATCATATTCAACTCACACCTCATACCTCACAACTCACAGCTGAACTTTCTGTCTATGTATACTCCTTCTAGCTGCCCTAATAATAAGAAAGCTTTTAGGAGTCACAGGTATCATTTTCCCAGGTAGGAATGTAAAGAGTTTAACCATATTGAGTCCCTTATCATTTATTTTTCCTGTTTACTTTTTTGTGCTTCTTTTGAGTTTTGTATTTGGAAGTCAAATCTTCTATTCAGCTCTTGTCTTTTCATCAGGAATGCTTGAAAGTGCTCTATTTAATTGAATATCTACTTTTCTTCCTTTGAAGGATTATACTCAGTTTTGCTGGGGTAGGTGATTCTTGGTTGTAATCCTAACACTTATGCCCTCCACATTATCATATTCCAAGACCTCCAATCATTTAATGTAGAAACTGCTAAATCTTGTGTTATACTGACTGTGTCTCTGTGATATTCAAATGTTTTTTTTTTCCTGTTGGCTGCTTGTAATATCTTCTCCTCAATCTGGGAGCTCTGGAATGTCACTATAATATTCCTGGGAGTTTTCATTTTGGGATCTCTTTCAAGAGGTCATCAGTGGATTCTTTCAATTTCTATTTTACTCTGTGGTTCTAGAATATTGAGCAGTTTTCCTTCATAACTTATTGAAAGATCATGTCTAGGCTCTTTTTTTGGATCATTGCTTTCAGGTAGTCTAATAAGTCTCAAGTTATCGCCCTTGGATCTATTTTCCAGGTAAGTTGATTTTCCAATGAGATATTTCACATTTTCTTCTATTTTTTCATTCTTTTGATTTTGTTTGATTGATTCTTGATGTCTCAGAGAGTAATTTAGCTTCCACTCACTCAATTCTAATTTTTAAGGAATTATTTTCTTCAGTGTGTTTTTGTGCCTCCTTTTCCATTTGGCCAATTCTACTTTTCAAAGCATTCTTCTCTTCATTGGATTCTTGTGCCTGTTTAACTTTTTGGCCTAATCTCTTTTTTAAAGTATTTTCATTTTGTGCCTTCTTTACCAAGTTGTTGAATTTTTTCATGATTTTCTTGCATTGCATTCATTTCTCTTTGCATTTTTTCCTCTACTTTATTTATCTGACTTTCAAAATTCTTTTTGAGCTCTTCTATGGCCTGAGGCCAATTTATATTTTCTTTGACATTTTGGACTTAGTGGTTTTGACTTTGTTGTCTTCTTCTAAATGTGTGTTTTGATCTACCCTGTCACTAAAGTAACTGTCTGTAGTCAGGATTGTTTTCCACTGTTTGCTCATTTTCCAACCTATTTCTTGACTTATAACTCTATACTAAAATATGGCTCTGGTAAGGTAGCAGGTAGAGGTAAAGGAGAGGAGTAAGGAGGAATAGAAAATAAGAGATGTACATGAACATAAAAACAAAGATCAGGAATAGAATTTGTTAGGGAAAGTGCATGTCTATGTATGGAGGTACATGTGTATGCATATATTTGTGTATATATATGTACATTGGTGTGTATATGTATATGTGTATCTATATAACTATATGTAAATACATCTGCACTTAATTGTGGCCTGAGGGAGAGGAAGGGGTTAAAAAGAACAAACTAAAAAGTGCACAGCAAAGAAAAAAAATAAAATTTACAAGGAAGCAAAGAAAGATGAACAACTCTCAACACAATGTGTAGTGTTTGTCATACAGGCTTTCTTGAAGTGAAAATTTATCACTACATACTTTGAATCCTCTCTTATGTTCTGCTACGCACATGAATTATTTTTATTTCTTTTCTTACTTTTTATTTCAGTTTCAATATTCAAGCTTGTGTTATGTTCCTTTTTTTTCTTTTCTGTATTCTGTATTTGTGTTCTGGTGTTTTGGTCTAAAATAAAAATAAATAAATAATGTATGTCTCTGCTTCCAAAGTGGAGGGGACATCATCCCAAGCTTCAAGGGTTTTTTTGTGCAGCTGTTTTCAGCTGGGGACTTGTAAGTTTTTGTTTCTTCCAAAGTGGTATGATCTAGGGAAAGGTGTGTTTGCTACTCACCTGTACTGGCAATGGTCTGTGAATGACCACAAGCACTCTTTTCCACCCTAGAATTGTGATCAGGATCTTCACTCCCTTGCTGCCAGAAGTTCCTGTGTGCTAATGATCCTTTTCACCCCAGGACTGAGACCCAGGGCTGAGACTTAGATCAAAATAGGGCAATTCAACAAAGTCCTGGCCCCACTGTCAGCAAAGTGACCCCTGTAATCATCTTCTGACCGGTTATTGCCCCCTTACCATCTGTGGGCTGAGAGTTCCAGAAACTTGCACTACTGCCTGTAACAACAATGTTGCTAGCAGCTGCTGTGGGGATGAAAGACCAACAACAAAAGTACACAGGATGCCTGCTAGCACAGGTTTTTTGATCTGCTTTTCTAAGAAAAGCAACTTTAAGGGGTTAACAATGTCACTTTAATTAAACATACACATATCAGCCCCTTAGTTCAAGGGGAAAAGCAGCACCCTGAACTTCAGAGAGAACACAAATAGAAATTACAAGCATACATTACATAAACAGAGCAAACAAACACAAATCAGCAGACAGGCTTCTAGCTGTCTGTCCAAGCAATACACAAACAGCTACCAGAGAAAGAAGCACCAACATTTGGGTTTTTCAAAGACAGGGGCTCCTTAACAGCTACTCAGAGTCTCCATACCAATACTCTTCAGTGAGTGAACCCCCCCCAAAGGCAAAATTCTGACCTCTGAGTTTATATACACTTCTTCAGGGTCAGAGGGCATCACAGCTATTTGACTCAAACCTATGTGAACTAGGCCTTTCCTTGACATAAGCAGGTCCTCAAAAACCCCCAATTCAATCAAAGATTCCTTAGTGCTGAGAAGCACTCCAAAACAAAGCCAACAAAAAATCCACTTTGCCTGCCATTACATTTGAAAAGCAAAAGGTACTTGATTACCTCAGCATTCCAAAAGAGAAAACAGTAAAAGAAAGTCCCACCCTACTTACCATAACACTGCCACTGATTCAGTTGCCCCCAATGCTTGTCCCTGGCTTTCTGGGGCCTGCTTTGCATTGGTATGGCCTGTGCTTGACTGAGTTCCATTATCACTCTGGTGCAACAAACCTTTCCTGGCAATCCTCTAAGTTGTCTTGGGCTGCAAAATTGTTTTACTACATCCTTTTATGGGTTCTGCTGCTCTAGAATTGGCTTTGCGGAAACACTGAACGGTATTTGAAGGGGTTTGGGGGAGAGTTTAGGTGAGTGCCTACCTTTTCTCCACCACTGAGGCTCTCTAAACAAGATAATTTCTACAGAGATATTAATTTTTTTCATAAAAAAACCAGAAATGACTTATAGAAAATAACAGGGCTTCAATTAAATGTAATAGTACTACTTGTAATAGTACCACTAGTAATAGTGTAGAACTACTAATATAATAATCGTAACAACAACAACAATGAATGTGTTGCTCAGACCTGAAGCTGATGGTTTGTTTGACTATGGAAAAGTGTTGAGTGGTTAGCAACACATTTGCATTGGATATTTTGCCTAAAACCTAATTAAATATTGTTTCTGAAGTCCTTTAAATCCCCAGAAATTTTAAAGGGCCCCAACTAGTTCCTTTTGGGACAGCTCTAATTACTGTTTTTCCTTTCTGTGGAACTGAAAGGCTCCTTTCAGTAACACCCACTCTACCCTTGATTCTTTCTGTGGCCAAGTAGGACAAAGGATAAACATTGTGTATTGCCAAATTTGTGTGTCAATATTTAATTAATTCACTGATTTAACCATTCTTTATTTTTCTTCCCTGTATTTATTTTATTTCATTCCTTGTCTCCTTACCTTGGTTTTTTTTTGTTTTTAAATGAGTTTTTTTTTTTATTTTTAGTTTACAACACATGGTTCTACATAATTTTGAGTGCTAGATTTTCTTTCCTCCCTCCTCGCCACCCTCCCCAAGATGGCATGGAATCCCATATAACTTCCACGTATAACTTTGCATTGAATTAATTTACACACTAGTCAAGTTGTGGAGAAGAATTATGAACAATGGAATGAAACATGACAAAGAAGAAACAGAACCAAAAACAAAAAAAAGACCCAAAAACAAAAACAAAAGAGAGAAAAAAAGGGGGGGAGAAAAAGGCGAACATGAAGTGTGCCTCAGTCTGCATTCATACTTCATAGTTCTTTCTCTGGATGTAGATAGCATTCTCCATCGTGAGTCCTTTGGAGTTGTCTTTGCGCCTTGTGTTGCTGAGAAGAGCGAAGTCTGTCAGGTAAGTTTATCCTCTCTTCATTTCTTGTCTCCTTACCTTCTGCTCCTCACAGAATCCATATATCTGTGGTTGTGTATAATGTTCTCTTGGCTCTGCTCCACTTACTCAGCAATATGTTGTATAGGATTTTCCAGGTTGTTATGAAGTCTGTATCATCCCCATTTCTTATAGCACAATAGTATTCCATTACCTTCATATACCACAGCTTGTTCAGCCATTCCCCAATTGATGGGCATCTCTTTGATTCCCAATTCTTGAGTACCACAAAAAGAGCTGCTATAAATATTTTTGTACATATGGGTCCTTTTCCCACTTGTGTGATCTCTTTGGGATACAACCGTAGAAGTGGTATTGCCGGGTCAAAGGGTATGAACATTTTTATAGCCCTTTGGGCATAATTCCAAATTGCTCTCCAGAATGGCTGGATCAGTTCAGAACTCCACCAGCAACGTAACAATGTTCCAATTTTCCCACATCCTCTCCAGCATTTATCATTTTCCTGTTTTGTTATTTTAGCCAATCTGACAGGAGAGATATGGTATCTAAGAGTTGTTTTGATTTGCATTTCTCTAATCAGTAGTGATTTAGAGCATTTTTTCATGTGCCTATAGATATCTTTAATTTCTTCCTCTGAAAACTGTCTGTTCATATCCTTTGACCATTTCTCAATTGGGGAATGACTTGCATTCCTATATATTTGGTTCAGTTCCCTGTATATTTTAGAAATGAGGCCTTTATCAGTGACACTAGTTGTAAAGATTTACTCCCAATTTTCTGCTTCCCTCTTAATCTTTGTTGCATTGGCTTTTTTTTGTACAAAAACATTTCAATTTAACATAATCAAAATTATCCATTTTGCATTTTGTAATGCTCTCTATCTCTTTTTGGGTCATGATTTCTTTCTTTTCCATAAATCTGATAGGTAAACTATTCCTTGCTCTCCCAAATTGCTTATAGTTTCAGCCTTTATTCCTAAATCATGAACTCATTTTGACTTTATTCTAGTATGTGGTGTAAGATATTGGTCTATGCCCAGTTTCTGCCCTACCATTTTCCAATTTTCCCAACAGTTTTTGTGAAATAGTGAATTCTTAGCCCAGAAGCTGGCCTCTTTGGGTTTATCAAAGAGTAGATTGCTATAGTCATTGACTTCTCCATCTTTTGTACCTATCCTATTCCATTGATCCACAACTCTGTTTTTTAGCCAGTACCAGGTAGTTTTGATTACTGCTGCTCTATAGTACAGTTTAATATCTGGTATGGCTAGGCCACCTTCTCTAGTATCTCTTTTAATTAATACCCTAGATATTCTAGACCTCTTGTTCTTCCAGATGAATTTTGTTATTATTTTATCCAGCTCTGTAAAATAATATTTTGGTAGTTCAATTGGTATGGCACTGAATAGATAGATTAATTTAGGTAAAATTGTCATTTTTGTTACATCAGCTAACATGAGCAACTGATATTTTTCCATTTATTTCGATCTGACTTTATTCGTGTGGAAAGTGTTTCATAATTATGTTCATATAGGCCCTGGGTTTGTCTTGACAGATAAACTCCCAAATATTTTATAGTGTCTACAGTAACTTTGAATGGAATTGCTCTTTCTATTTCTTGCTGTTGGGCTTTGTTAGTAATGTATAGGAATGCTGAGGATTTATGTGGGTTTATTTTATATCCTGCAACTTCGCTAAAGTTGTTTATTATTTCAAGTAGTTTTTTACTTGATTCTCTAGGATTCTCTAAGGAAATCATCATATCATTTGCTAAAAGTGATAATTTAGCTTCTTCTTTGCCTATTCTAATTCCTTCAATTTCTTTTTCTTCTCTTATTGCTACAGCTAACATTTCTAGTATCAAATTGAATAGTAGGGGTGATAATGGACATCCTTGTTTCACCCCTGATCTTATTGGGAATGCATCTAGCTTATCCCCATTACAAATAATGCTTGTTGATGGTTTTAGGTAGATGCTATTTATAATGTTAAGGAAGGCTCTATTTATTCCTATGCATTCTAGTGTTTTGTTTTGTTTTGTTTTGTTTTTGAGGGGGGGAAGGCAGGGCAATTGGGGTTAAGTGACTTGCCCAAGGTCACACAGCTAGTACATGTGTCAAGTGTCTGAGCCCGGATTTGAACTCAGGTCCTCCTGGCTCCAAGGCCGGTGCTCTACTCACTGCACCATCTAGCTGCCCCATTCTAGTGTTTTTAATAGGAATGGGTGTTGTATTTTGTCAAAGGCTTTTTCTGCGTCTATTGAGATGATTATATGGTTTCTGCTAGTTTTGTTGTTGATATGGTCAATTATGCTAATTGTTTTCCTAATATTGAACCAGCCTTGCAGTCCTGGAATAAATCCTACCTGGTCATAGTGTATTATTCTCATGATAATTTGCTGCAATCTTTTTGCTAATATTTTATTTAAAAAGTTTGCATCAATATTCATTAGGGAATTGGTCTATAATTTTCTTTCTCTGTTTTGACTCTACCTGGTTTGGGTATTAGTACTATATTTGTGTCATAGAATGAATTTGGTGGGACTCCTTCTTCACCTATTTTCCCAAATAGTCTACAAAATATAGGAATTAATTGTTCTCTAAATGTTTGATAAAATTCACATGTAAAACCATCTGGCCCTAGAGATATTTTCCTAGGTAGTTCATTGATGGCTTGCTCAATTTCCTTTTCTGAGGTGGGGTTATTTAGAAATTTTACTTCCTTTTCTGTTAACCTGGATAATTTATGTTTTTGTAGATATTCATCCATATCTCTAAGGTTGTCAAATTTACAGGCGTACAATTGGGCAAAATAATTCCTAATTATTGTTTTGATTTCCTCTTCATTAGAGGTCAACTCGCCCTTTTTATTTTTGATACAGGTAATTTGATTTTCTTCTTTCTTTTTTTAAATGAAATTGACCAAAGGTTTATCAATTTTATTGTTTTTTTTTCATAAAACCAGCTCTTTGTTTTATTTATTAATTCAATAGTTTTCTTGGCTCCAATTTTATTAATCTCTCCTTTGATTTTCAGTATTTCTAATTTGGTATTTAATTGGGGATTTTCAATTTGTTCTTTTTCTAGCTTTTTCAGTTGTATGCCCAAATCATTGATCTCCTTTTTCCCATTTTATTCATGTAAGCATTTAGAGATATAAAACTTCCCCTAAGAACTGTTTTTGCTGCATCCCATAAGTTTTGGTATGTTGTCTAATTATTGTCATTCTCTTGAATGAAGTTATTAATTGTTTCTCTGATTTCTTCTTTGGCCCACTCATTCTTTAGAATTAGATTATTTAGTTTCCAATTAATTTTGAGCTTATTTTTCCATGGTTCTTTGTCATAAATAATTTTTATTGCATCATAATCTGAAAAGTATGCTTTGAATATTTCTGCCTTTCTGCACTGGATTGTTAGGTTTTTATGCCCTAGTATATGGTCAGTTTTTGAGTATGTGGCATGTACGGCCAAGAAAAAAGTATATTCCTCTTTATCCCCATTCACTTTTCTCCAGAGGTCTATCATATCTGCCTTTTCTAAAATTCTGTTCACTTCCTCAACTTCTTTCTTATTTATTTTGAGGTTAGATTTATCAAGTTCAGAAAGGGAAAGGTTGAGGTCCCTCAATATTATAGTTTTGCTGTCTATTTCTTCCTGTGACTCCCTTAACCTCTCCTCTAAGAATTTGCATGCCATACCACTTGGTGCATAAATGTTAAACAATGATATTGCTTCATTGTTTATGGTGCCTTTTAGCAACATGTAGTGTCCTTCCTTATCTCTTTTAATTAAATCTATCTTTACTTTTGCTTTGTCTGAGATTAGGATTGCTACACCTGCTTTTTTAAATTTAGCTGAGGTACAATATATTTTACTCCAGCCTTTTGCCTTTACCCTGTGTGTATCTCCCTGTTTAAAATGTGTTTCTTGTAAACAGCATATTGTAGGATCATGGCTTTTAATCCATTCTGCTATCTGCTTCCATTTTATAGGAGAGTTCATCCCATTCACATTTGCAGTTTTGATTTCTATCTGTGTCTTTTTTTCCATCCTATTTCCCCTGTTTGTGTTTTTATTTCTCCTTTTCCCCTTCTACTCCTCAATAAAGTTTTGCTTTTGACCACCACCTTCCCCAGTTTATCCTCCCTTCATTCCTTGTCTCCTTACCTTGTTTTTTTCTTTTTAGAGAATTTAAATGAATAGGTGGGCATGGAGGTGCAATGATAAGGATAGAAACTAACTAGACCTTGTGTGCATCTGGTACCATAGTGGACAGGGCATTCTCTATGGTACCATCTTTTATTCAGTTCTGGGCAACATAATTTAAGAAGGACACCATCCTTCTAGTCACCAGGCTCACAACCTAGGCATCAGCCTCAAATTCTCACTCTCTCTAATGCCCAATATACAACCAGTTGCTGAGTTTTGTCATTTTTATTTTCATTATATCTCTTCTATATGTCTCCTTCCATCCTCTGACAATGCGACCTTTTTGATGCACACCCTCTTCATCTCATGCCTATACCATTTTGATTATCTTTTGTTTAGTCTCCATTTCTTGTTTCTCTACATCTTCATCCATCCTCCACTAACCAGTGGAGTTGATACTGCTAAAGAACATTTCTAACCATTCTATGCAATAAGCTTCCAGGGTCAAATATTAAATCCCCTAGTTGGCCTTCAGAGTCCTTCATAACTTTATCCTCTCTTACTTTTTCCAGCCTTCTTACACCTTACACACCCATGAGTATTCTATAAACCAATGGCAGTGGCCTGGCATTTTGAGGAACTTGGCTGTTCCTCACATATAGCATTCCATCTCCCCTCAAATATATGTTTTTCTTCTTTATTTTGGTTTATTTCCTGAACATCCTTATTTTAAGTAATTGTAATAGCTAGTAATTTAAGAACTATATCAAATAATAGTGGTTACAGTAGACATCCTTGCTTTATCTGTTCTTATTGAAAAAAAAATTCTAGCATTCTATATTACAAATTGTGATAATTCATTGTTGCAGACAGACATTGATTACAAAATTAATGAAAGGTTCATTTTTTTGTTATTTTTAAATTTATTAATATCAACAAATATATTTTACAGCAGTTTTCTCCATCTACATACATGTGACTTATTGTTATTAACTTAGGCTACTATATTAGTATTTTTCCAAATATTAAACTATCCCTGAATTCCTGGAATAAAGTCAAACTACTGAGAGTGTGTAATTCTTAAAAATATGCTTCTATACCTTCTCTGCTAATTTTTCCCAATATTTTTGCATCAACATTCATTAGAAATTATCTTTCTATGGAGTTCTTTCCTTAATTTATCTCTCCCTGGTTTAAGTATCAAGATCACATTATTCTGAGAAGGAATTCAGTTGTCTTCTTTATCTAATTATGTATAGTTTTTTTGCATTATTAAAGTTATGAGCGACATTATCACATTCATATTCACTCTTATGATTTTTAAAAATCATTTTTATTTATTTCATTACATATTTCCTGGTGATATGTAAAAAAGGTTAACAATATTTTTTTGTTTGGAGTTCCAAATTCTCTCCTTCACTTCAGTCCTTCCTCCTTCCTTGAGAAGGCAAACAATTTGATATTAATTATTCATGTGAAGTCATGAAAACATGTTTCCATTTTAACCATGTTGCAAAAGAAAACACAAACAACATAAAATAACTAAAATAGAGTTTTTAAAAGTGTGCTTAAATCTCCACTCAGCATTCATCAGTTCTGCTCAGGAGGTGGATAGCATTTTCCATCATGAGTCCTCTGAAATTGTTTTGAGTCATTGTCTTGATCAGAGTGGGTAAGTCTTTCCCAGTTGATCATCCTTACAATATTGTTGTTACTGTGTACAATGTTTGCCTTGTTCTGTTCACTTTACTTTGCATCAATTTATATGTCTTCCTAGGTTTTTTTTCTGAAATCATCCTGCTTGTCATTTCTTTATATCACACTAATCTTTCATGACAACCATATACCATAACTTATTCACTCATTCCACAATTGATGGTCATCCCCTTGATTTCCACTTCTTTGCCAGCACAAAAAGAGTGGATGTAAATATTTTTCTACACATAGGTTCTTTCAGTGTCATGATTGTCAATTGTGTTTTCCCCTCCATTGTACTTCCCTGTAATTCTTCCTGTCTTTTACTCCTTCATTTCTCTTTAAAAGAAAATAAATGGGAAATGAAATAGGATGAGATCACCTATAGGTATCTCTAAATTAAAGGAGCTAAGCCCATATCTCTGCCTCTCATCTCTTCACCTAGCCCAGACCCTGATCACTGGTGTTCACACTTTTTTTTCCTCAGTTTTAATCCTCTGTTTACGGAGATACATTCAAAAATTTAAGTTCGTTTTCCTTACGACTCTTCCCTCACTCTTTCTCAAGCTTCCCTCTCCCTCTTCCCTGTTCCCACTTATTTCTCTGTTAAATTTACTGTATCTCTATACAAAACTGCATATTTGTGTGTTTAAAACTCCTTTGCTCAATGAAAATAAAATTTTTTTTGAGATGTTCACTCCCTTCATCCTCTTTTCTCTGTATGCAGTCTGGCAGCAGTAGAGAAGGTGGATTGGAGTATAGAGAAGGTTAAGGAAGGAAAAGGATTGTCAGATTGTTACAACAGTCCAGGTAGGAACTGATGAAGGTGTGAACTAGGGTGGTGGCTATGGGAGAAGTGAGGAGGAGACATATATTAGAGATGTAAAGATAAAAACTAGCAAGATATTTAGAACGAGTGTGAGTAGAGAAGTCAAATGCAACACTTAGAATTTTTGCATTTTCTCATGTTTTTACCTGATGTAACCAAAGCCTATATTTTCTTGTTAATAAAGCCCATGACAATTTTTTTTCAGAGGAATATAATTACAAATAGTGATGTTAGTGCAATGTCATTAACCTTGTGCCCCCAAGGGGGATTTCCATAAGAAGAAGATCCCAGGGAATCAAACTTCTGAGATAAAAGGTTCAGAAAAGTTGAAAAGGGAAATGAGTCCAAGGCTTGAGTGCTTTGAAAGAGGCTTGTGACAGGTCAAGGAGAAGACGTGGAGGAACCAAAGAATCTAACAAATTCAGAAAAGGAAACAAAAAGGGAAGGGGGAAGGGCAAAAGGAGACTGAAGATAACTGCTCCACTTGCACAGGTGGTGACTTCTCATTGTCCACATTCACAGGTAATGACCTGAGAATAGACTATAATATTCAAGTGTGGGCAAGACATCGTAATGGGATATATTCCTATTAAAAGGAAGCTGGAGAAATGCAGAAACAGGTGAATCACATTAATGCAGACAATTACTACACTGAGACCCTTGTTAAAGTTTAAGATTAGGTAAAGCAAAAGCACTCTGCACTCAAAGTCCTCTAAAATATAGTCACTGTGCAAAATTCCCAAGCTATATTTTTGCCCTTTCTGATTCAGAGGGGATCAAAGTTTGACATCATTCTAATTCTATCCAACCAGATGATATAAATTTTGGTGTAACAATATTTCTTCCTTTAATGATTATTGATAGAAAATAATGGGAGTAGTGAATTAGTAATCAGGAAATCAATAAATAAGCATTTATTAAGCACCTACTGTGTACCAGCCACTCTGCTAGGTGCTTGGTATGCAAAATCAAAAATAAATCAGTCCCTGCCTTGAATCTGAGAGACAGGCAAAATGTATATAACTTTCAGTTGCTATTCAGTCTTTTTTCAGTTGTATCTGACTCGTCATGACCCCATAGGGGTCTAAGAAGAAGAAACATGAGATTGGATGGAATGTGTGATATTTTAACATAATCAAAAATTTGCCTTCAATATTGATGATGTGAAAAAACTGGGGCTGTTAGCTCTTAATCACTAAATGAAGCATGCTTCCCTGTCTGCCTCAGGAAATTGTCAGGAGCTATGGGCTGAAATGGAAAAGGACCCAGGAATAAGTGCTGGAGAAGAGCAAAAGAAAAGCACAGGAGTTTGGTTTAGAAGAATTAAGACTGGAAAGAAAAACCTTTCTTGAACATCTCAGAGTGAGTGAATTCAGCTCAAATTGAAAGGAAGAAGTGATATGGGTTCTTAAGACAGTAAGGCTTCTTTACCTTCTGATGATGAGAGAGTAAACTGAATTCATCCAGGGAGATAATCAGCATAGACAGCTTAGGGATTTGGGCAACAGGACCCTGGATTCAGAGAATCAGGAATAGATATAATCAGGCTGTGGGTAATCAGTGAGATGCTTCCCAAGTTGGTCAAGTCTGGACTTTTATTTCTATGTTCTCATACTTGTTAAACCTTCATAGTTTGTTCCTTTATGCCTTCTCACTAACTAGAATAGTTTCTGTAGCCATTGAAAAGACTACTGTGGGGGCAGCGAGGTGGTGCAGTGAGTAAAGCACCAGTCCTGGAGTCACACACAGCTTTTGGAGCGGGTGTCATTTTTGGGCAGTGCTTGGGCACTCAAAAAGGTAAAACATCTATAACTACACCATTTCTTTATTTGTGATTCAGTGCAACTAAGGTCCTGGAATTAGTATGAATAACAACAATGTCTCTCACTCTAGTAAGACTCAGAGGGTAGATCTAGCTAGACTTTCCCTGCTTCTTTCCTATAATGTTCCCCTTATGCATTATCAGCAGAATATCCCCTTAGCAGCAGAACAAACTTTGAAGCCACTTGTAGAGAAGCTTAACGCTGCTACAACAAAGGTGGTATCTCAAAACTCTCACTGGGGAGCTGGCTGGTTGCTGAAGACATGTAGCAGATTTGTCAGCAGCTTCTGGCTTACCCCTTACTCTGCTCCACTTTACTATACTTTAACTTTGCAGGTTCTGCTGGAACTCTACTCAAGAGGAATGGTCCCCGTATCATGGGGAGGGAGCAGCACATATAATGCTGTAGGATTTGTGCAGAGAGAGGTCAAGAGGCATTGTAGAGGGGGTGATGACAGACTGCCTCTTTTCTTTCCCCATAGAGAAGAGAAGACTTGGGTTTATTTGCTTATTTGAGGTAACGTGAAGAAGAATTGGGAATGACTGAGGATCAGGAATCCTGGGTTTCACTGCGAATTTAGGAAGAGAATTCCAGGCATGAGGGTCAGTCAGTGAAAATGTATAGAATCAAGAGATGGAGTGTTTTGTGTGAAGAACAGCAAGAAGATCAATATCTCTGCATCACCAAGTCTACTTAAGGGTATAAGGGGCAAAAAACCCAAAAATGTTGTTGGGGTGAGGAGGAAGGTTACGAAAAATGTTAAGAGTCAAGCAGAGGGGGCAGCTAGGTGGTACAGGTGAGTAGAGCACCAGCCCTGGAGTCAGGAGGACCTGAGGTCAAATCCAGTCTCAGACACTTGACACTTATTAGTTGTGTGACTTTGGGCAAGTCACTTAACCCAAATTGCCCTGCCCTTTCCCCTCAAAAAAAAGTCAAAGAGAATATTTTATATTTGATTCTGGAGGTCATAGGGAGCCCCTGGAGTTTATTAAATGTTAGGGGGGTGACATAGTTAGACCTATGCTTTAGGGAGATCAGTTTGATAGTGGAGTTTTGAATGAAGTGGAGTGGGGAGACACTTGAGACAGTAAGACCAGTAGAAGGATATTACAATAGTCTTGGCAGAGAGTAATAAGGGCCTCACATCAAAGTGATGCCAGTGCCAGAGGAGAGAAAGGGGTATATATAAGACATATTGGGAAGTTGTATCAACAGAACTTGGCAATGATTGGGTATGGAATGAGTGAGAGAGTGAGTAGTCAAAAATGAGCCTTACTTTGCAAGCCTGGGTGACCGGGAGAGTGGTGCTGCCCTCAGTAGTAATAGGAAAGCTAGAAAGAGAGGAGGGATTTGGTGGTAAAACTGGGGGGAGGAAGATGATGGGTTTAGTTTGGGGCATGGTGAATTTAAGATTTCCAATTTGAGATGCCCAATAGAGAGCTGGAGATGTGAGACTAGATGCTGAGAGAGGTTATTAATAGATCTGAGAAGTTGTGCAAGGGAGGAAGGTGAGAGAACACTGAAGTATTATAGAATAATATAATCAAATATGGAAGAGAATTTAGAGATTCTTAAATTCAGCCTCCTCATTTGAGACCTGAGAAAACTGAGACCCAGAGAAGTTTAGCAAGGACTTGCCTAAGATCACATAACTAGTAAATATCTGAGGCAGGATCTGAATGCAGACCTCCCTGACTACTACTACATTACCCTAGCCACTATGCCAAAGTGCATATTTTCTCCTCTTTTCTCCATTCTTGCTAAATACATAAACTCAATGTATAAGGCTCAATGCCATAGGAGAGGTCCTGAATTCTCCCTCTTGCCAGTTTCTTTACCAACAGGAGTGAACATCAAGGCAATGCAAAGTGGCAACCAAACCTTTGTTACCCATTTCATCCTGGTTGGCCTTCACCATCACCCCAAGCTTGGTGTCCCACTCTTCCTCATCTTCCTTGCCATCTACATCCTCACCATCTCTGGTAATGGGCTAATCATCCTCACTATACTAGTTGATGCTCGGCTTCATCGACCCATGTACTGGTTTCTATGCCACCTCTCTTTTCTGGATATGACCATCTCTTGTGCCATTGTTCCCAAGATGCTGGCTGGCTTCCTGTTGGACAGTAAGGTCATCTCCTTTGGAGGCTGTGTGATTCAACTCTTCTCTTTCCACTTCTTGGGGTGCACTGAATGTTTCCTCTATACCCTCATGGCTTACGACCGCTTTCTTGCCATCTGTAAACCCTTGCATTATGCTACCATCATGACCCGAAGTGTCTGTAATTGTCTGGCTTTGGGCACTTGGCTGGGTGGCTCTCTCCATTCAATCTTTCAGACTTGCTTCATGTTCCGTCTACCTTTCTGTGGCCCCAATCACGTTGACTATTTCTTCTGTGACATTCCTGCCATGCTGCGGCTTGCCTGTGCTGACACTGTCATCAATGAGCTGGTCACCTTTGTGGACATTGGTTTCTTGGCCCTTACCTGCTTTGTGCTTATTCTCACCTCCTATGGTTATATTGTAGCTGCCATCCTACGCATCCGCTCTGCTGATGGGCGTCGCAATGCCTTCTCTACCTGTGCTGCACACCTAACTGTTGTCATTGTCTACTACGTGCCCTGTACTTTCATCTATCTGCGCCCTGGCTCCCAGGAGCCACTGGATGGGGTAGTGGCTGTTTTCTACACAGTCATTACACCTCTGCTCAATCCCATCATCTATACACTCCGTAACAAGGAGATGAAGTCAGCATTGTGGAGGTTGGGGGGGCATAGGGAAGTGCAGCCTCATTGACCTCACCTATCAAGGAAGATTTTAGCAAAATTCTGAACCAAGGAAGGCAAAACACCAGTATGGGAGGAATTTCCCACATGAAGGAAAGATAGCTACACAGATAGAGGAGCATAGAGGTCCTGAAGGGGAGCCCTGTGTAATATTGGCACAGAGACTATTTACCTCTTTTTCATTGTAGTTCCAATGAAAACACAACAGATCAAATAAGCAGGGTACTTTGCTAAGAAAAGAATTAGAAAGGAGTAAAAATGAACCTACTGAGAGTCTCTTTCTTCTCCCAAGGAGCCTGTTTAGCTTAATATTCCATCTAAATTTGAAGAAGACAGAGGTTTCTGGAGTTTTTCACTTAACTGGGAGAACAAAAAGTCACTCAAGGATCCCTAGGACTCTCTAACTGTCAGATCCATGAAAAGTACACTCCAGCTAGGAGCTAAAACATGTAATGAGGCTGAAACTTATAGTTTTCTGGGCTAATAGTAACTGTTCTACTTTATCAAGCCATGGGAAATAAGCCAAAGGCACCAACTCCATCCTTTCCCAAGAATGATTAGATTTGCCTTCTACCTCTTAGGAAGAATACGTATAGTGAATAAACAAGGAAAGTCAACTCTAATGGACATAAAACAGACATGTGCTCAGTAACCTGTGGAAAAAAAATCCTGATTTTTGGATACTAAAGGTATAAGAGAGAGACACATTACAAGGAGCCCTTGCTAACTAGCCTCCAGGAGATATGTCTAGTATGCCTACTCCCAGATCATAGGAGACAGGGAATAAAAAAGGCTCCTGCAAAAGGCTTCACATACCAACATAGTGGCACAAGCCTCTTTAAAGTCACTTTATACCCAAACTGAACTCCCTTAACCCTTCATGGGTGGGTGGGGGTGGAGAGAAGTTGCTCAGAAAGGGATGGAATGTTTCTGGGAACAAATGTATGCTCCCTGCATACATTTTCTGTGCACAGTATAACAGAAATGGAGGAATAAAAGGAAATAAAACAAAAAAAGATGCCAGAATTTTCAGTACACGTCTAAGATGATTTATCAAGTATCTTACATGTGTCCAAAATGATACAAACACACAAGGATGTCACAGCTCTTGTCTTCAATGAACTTATAGTCTTTTCTTATTGTTTTGGAGGGGGGCAAGGCAAGGCAATTGGGGTTAAGTGACTTGCCCAAGGTCACACAGCCAGTAAGTATGTCAAGTGTCTGAGGTCATATTTGAACTCAGGTCCTCCTGATTCTAAGGCCAGTGCTCTACTCACTGCACCACCTAGTTACCCCTAATTAATAGTGTTTTGAAACAGCTTTTAGACGTGAAAAGCAATCAGGTTATCATATAAAACAATAAATATTTAAGTGCCAACACACAGTAAGTATCAGAGCAGTTCACAAATGTAACAAATGAGTTAGGGCTAGAGGATTTTAAGAAACCTTCATAGAATATATGGAAATTGTATTTGAACCAGTCTTTGATGGATGATCAGAATTTGTTTTTGACAGCATTATTTTCTTTATTTAAGTTTTTAAGGGGTATTGAAATCATGTTAAGTTCTGGCTTTAGGATAATTGACAGAAGCACAGAAAAAGGAAAATGACAAACAAATCCATTGGTTATTTAGAAAAATGATTCCAAGGATTTTTTTTTCACCACTCAGCATTCCCTAACACATTCACACAGTATGAGGAATGAAGACAATTTGGTCAATCCTTTTGCAATTCTCGAGCAATACAGGAATACAGCAATGTAGAAATGATAGTAATGAGTTCATGAGTGCCCTAAGCAGCAGGAGGAATTTGACCCAATACTTTAAACAAACATAATATGCACAAACATGCTATATTTTTATTTCATTATCTCACCTGAATTTGAATGACTAAAATTTAGAAAAATATTTGAATGTAATTATGGTACTCTCGAGTCTTCTTGACATTAAACATTCCCGGTTCTTTCAAATAATCTTCCTGCAGCATAGTTTGAGTCCCTTTCTTATCTTTATCCCCCTCACCAGGCAGTCTCACTAGGGCATAATACATGACCAGGGCTATCATCTCGTTTATTCAGGATATGATCTACATATTAATTCAGCCTGAGATTAAATTAGGATTTTTTGTCTGTGACATTACACTGTTGGCTTACATTGATCTGGAAGTCCACTACAACCCAAAAGTTGTTTTCATATTTACTGCTATCTATCTACATCTTCCCCATCCTGCGTTTAGGGAATTGATTTGTGAAACCTATCTGTCAGACTCTACAATTATCCCTACTGTATGTACATGTGGGGAAGGGGCGAGAGGGGGATTATTTTGTTGTTGTTCAGTCATTTCAATTGTGTCCAACTCTTTGTGATCCCCATTTGGAGTTTTCTTGCCAAAGATACTGGAGTAGGTGGCCATTTCCTTCTCTAGCTCATTTTACAGATGAGGAAACTGAAGCAAACAGGGTTAAGTGACTTGCTCAAGGTTGCACAGCTAGTAGATGTCTGGGTCCAGATTTGAACTCAGGAAGATGAGTAGCACATCTAGAGTAGCATAAGAGTAGCTTCCAGAGTGACACCTCCCTTCCACAATTCTTACAAAGAGAAAAATACATTCACACAGAGTCTTTCACACAAAGTAATATTTCTTATTTGTTGTAGCCTTTTACAGTACTATCCTTGACTGTTACCCTCATATACAAAATATTTGATAATTCATTGTGCCATTTTTCAATCATAGGTATGACCAGTATCATTAACCCTCTTCCCAGCATGTGATAGAAATATATATGGATAGTACTTGTGGTGTGGGATTCACTTGGAGTATCAATTCATATATGCAGTCACATAAGTAGAACTAGAGCCAGAGATTAGCTGAGAGGATAACATTCCCCAAGTAATAGTTTAATCTGTTCTAGGTTTGCCACATGTGCACCTTGGCTGGGTAGTTGTGAAGTAAATCTGCCATCCCACCAGAGAATTGAAAATATAGCCCATGTACAGATGTACATATCTGTGTTGGTAACCAAAAATGGGCTCCTTAGCACTTAATCCAACAAGTGCCCTTAAAGAGTTTGGCTTTTGTTTGCTTTGATTAATTCAGTGTATTTCATTGAATCTTACTAAGTGCTAAGCTGCAGGGCCCAAACCCCTATTAGGTGTAAAACCTTAGTGGGTATGGATTAGCAACTAAGGTGGGGCCCGAGGTGGGGCTAACTCCAGGGAGGGCCTAGTTTACATGTCTGGGAGAGCAGAGGCTCTTAGGCCACCTGGGTTTAAGTCTGCCTCTCTGTGACGATTCTAGGTCACTTGGGTGAGTCACATGTGTGACTCACCCCTGACACTGAAAAAGATACAAAAACCAGGGGTTGGCTCTCGGTTCCTTGGAGCTCTTTGCCGCAGCAGTGGTGGCACATGACTCTGGGCCAGCCCTTGTTCTGAGCTCCCGGGCTGAACCTAGATATTGGTAACTATGAATTGTATTGGATCTGTCTGTTGATATTTGTAATTTGTTTGTATTTTGTTCTGAAGTTCAGGATGCTGACTTTTCCCCTGAACTAAGTGAATGCTGTCTGTATGCTGGATTAAAGTAAACTTGTCAACCCCTTCACCTTGCTTTCCTTATTAAGGCAGATCAAAAGAACCTGTGCTGTTGGCAGCTTTCCGGGTGCTGGCTGTGGGTGGATCTTACACTTCCACAGAAGCTACCAGCCGGATTGTTGAAACAATATCCTAAGAAAATATATTGAAGGATATAGATATGGGCAAAGGGATCTCAAGTGAGAAACTACAAAACTAAGGTCATATCTGCTGTGTTTATCTTAGAGGTTTCCAGATGGTAGATGTATCCTTGTCTGTGTCTATAATAAAAGTCTCAAGACAATACTCAATGGTCACATAAGCATATCACCCTCAAATTGTAATAAAATGATAAGAACCCAAGGAAGCTAATATTTCTTTCTCTTATAGAGAGAATAAGACCCATCTCTGACACATTGTTGATATCTCTTCTGTTTTCCTGCTTCTTGGTGATCTTAAGACTACAGTTAGCTAAGGAACAATCAACTGCACACAGGGTTGGATTACTTAACCCTTGTTGCTCAACAGTCTTGAATTGGACAATTAAAATTCTCCTATCTATATTTGCCCAGATCACAAGGTACTTCTCTTTTATAATCTATAGGACTATAACTCCTGGGAGTTTGGGCAAGTAAGCTGATGACTCAGGAATGCAGGGGGAGCAAAGGCTTTTTGTATTTCTCTAAAGATATTTAACTAAAAGATTATTAAAATTAAATGTCAAGAGGGTCCAATGGATACATGGAGAGATTTTAGAGTTTCTGAACCTGGATAGGAAACAACTACATATGTATTTTCACTAAGGTCTAACCAAAATTTTGATTCTCCTTAATGATGAATGTAGACAGCAAACCATTATTTGAGATGAAGTCTATTTGCTTCACATAACTGCTGAAAGGGTGCCTGACACAAAAAAGTTAAGTACCCTTTAACTAGATGATCAGCAAAGTGTCTCCAAGTTCTGAAATACCTTAGGTCTCTTTTACTCACATTCGACTGCACTCATGGCATCTATAATCGGAAATAGAATTTCATTCCATCCTTCAAGAATCAGTTTGGAAAAAATCCCAAAGAGGCAAACATGGATTACTTCACTATGAGGGGGGATGGGGTGGTGAGGATGGTGCTTAGGGAAGAAGACAGAGTGATAGGCTGTTATATTGTATTGCCATAAATCCTGAAACAATGAGTTTTCTTTGCCATCACATTCATTCTACGTAGGAGTCAACTGTGAATCATCTACCTTATTGTTTCCCAGAGGATCAATTTTGAAATATTATAGGTTCTACATTCAAAGAGTGTTTCAAATCTGTCCTTCCTATCTACTTCCACTACAACCACCAGGATCTGGTTTCTTCTCCTCTGGGCTACTGCAATAATTGTCTAACTGGGCTCCCAAACTACACTTGCTTCCCATTGCAATCCATCCTATATACTACCATCAGATTAACCTTCACAATAAATAGGACCATAGAATTAACCTCTTCACAAGCCCTGAAGCATTCCCTATTACCCATTTAATCAAGTCAAAATTCTTTAACATAGTGTTCAAAAATCTTCCTCATTCTACTTCCTGTCTAGCTTTTTGAAACTTTATCTTACATTATATAGTGTACTGAGAAGAGCACTGGACAAAAAAATGAGAAGACCTCAGTTTAAATCGTGTCACTGACAGCTGCAAGCTGAAAGATGATGGGCCAGTCATTTGTCCTCTCTAATGCTTAGTTTCCTCATCTGTGATATAAACAATTATAACTGCTTTATCTAATTCATAGGGCTGTAGTGATGAAGGTGATCCGCAAATCTTAAAGTGCTACACAAATGTCTTGATATTATTATTTGTATTTTTCATGATCCAAGCAAGTTGCTGTTCCTTGAATGTGCCTGCTTACTCTATTCACAAGATCAATGATATAGAAATGAAAAGGACCACAGAGTCCATCTATCCCAATCCTTTCATTTTGTGGATGTGGAAATTGAGGCCTAATGAGTTTACTTTCCCATGAACCCATTGGTTCTAAGTGTTGTTGATGAGATTTGAACCTGTGTTCTCTGACTCTAGAACCTGAGGTCTTTATCCTGGACTGCATTGCTTCTTTTTTGAAAAGCAGTATGGTGCAGTGGAAAGAGCTAGTCATTCCAGGGTGTAATTCTAACACTGCCACTCTCTAGTCTTGTTTCTTTTGACACATCTTTGCTTTGTCATCTGGAAAATGAAGAGCTTGGACTAGATGACTTCTAAGGTGTCTTGTAGTTATAATATTCTATACAGTTATCCCTTCTATGTCACTTTTTCGCCCTTCACAGTTTTGATATACTGTGGGTTGGCATAAGAAATTAAGTGGGAATTTGGGGGGAGTTTTGTGGAGGCTGCAGATACCACGAGAAGGACAAGAGATGACACAGTAAAACTTTAGAAACTCAGAAATGCCTAAAATACGTATAATACTGTAAACACCCCCATAAAAGAAAAAGAAAAATTTCATATGCCTGTGGTACAAAGAGAGGGCCAAAAATTCTACGTGAATTTTCCAGATCTCAGGAGTGCCACACCTCTAACCCCCACAGTGTGGAAGGGATAATTGTAATTGCATGGAACCCTTTCCTATCCCTACCTACTGAATGTCTAACCATCCTTGAAGGCCCAGCTCAAATGCCACAATCTGAATGGAATCTTCCTGAATTTTTCCAACTAGAAATAATCTCTCCTTCTTCCGAACTCTCACAGGACTTTTCATTTTTCTAATCACACTCAATGTTGAGTCATGTCAATTTGGCCCTCAAAGTACTAAATCATAATACATTCCTTGATTCTGTCTTACTTATCTTTGTAGACCTCAATTCTAAGTCTAGTGTTTTATACAGAGTAAGCACTAAATAAATATTTGTTTTGAATAAATATATAGGTGATTGACTCAGTGAGTGATATATATTTATACATATATACATACATACATACATATTTAATATAGATCACAAGGAAAAGGAAAGAATCAAAGATGACTGATATCAAGTCTTAGAAAATAAGAGTATGTCAGCTAGGCATATTAAGAAAGCTGAAGATTATAGAAAGGCAGCTTATTGAAATTCATGTGAAAGGATTAAGATGAACTGCAATAATTTTTGAGATAATAATTCAGTCAACCCTCAAACGTCTCATTGTTACACTCAGTGTTGCCTGATACTCTCCACATGGTCTGACTTAGGATGCATTCTTCTCCATGATAATGAGATAAAATCTGGACTGCAAATACCCAGGAGATGTCATGTCAAAGATCCACCCAAAGCTTCCCAACAGACTGAATGGAATCCCCAAGGCAGTACATCAAGCATAAAGCACTCCTCACTCACAGCTGCAGTGTTAGAGAAGAAATCTACAAAGAAAGGGAAGGCCAACACCTAGAAGAGAGCCAGCTCCATTGGAAAGCTACAAAGAGCTGACACGCAAGCCCACCTAGGCGCACTAGCTCTCTTTGAGTGGGAAACTCAACATCCATGACTGACATTTGAATGACTCAAATATGCCATTCTCAACACTAAGAGAGTGAGACAGGAAGAAGAAAGAATAGTAGAATATTAGGGACCACTGACACAATCCAGGTAACCCTATCTCCTGTCCATTCTGAGCACTTTGACTATGAAACAAGGTTACTATGTTAGTACCCAACGAATTATCATATTGCAGGTATGATAAAGTTCCTTCTAAATTGTCTATCAAAAGGTAAACAGAAAGTGCTAGAATTTAGTCTGACTGATATTCAGTGCCTTTCATGTGAAAAGAGGCCTTTCCAGGCACTGGAAGAAGAAAAAAATTGTGATTCCTTCTATCATAGAATTTACAGACCAAGAGAAGGATGACACACAGACACAAATAATTATGACGTAAAATATATGCCAAGTGCACCAGAGAAGGACAAATCAAAATTTAAAATGAAATCCAAAAGGGAAGGTTGTTTCCAAGGGGAAATGGTGGGTGCGGGGGGAAGAGAGAAAGAGTAAGCAAAGACTTCCTGTTCATGGAGCAGGTAACATTTGAATTGTTAGGAGGTTTTTATGGGAAGAGTAAAAATTCACAGTTAGAGCAACTATTCTGGGCACTGGGGAAGGGTAAGGAAATACATCAAGGCAGTATAAGGGGATACAATAACTCGGTTGTGATTATCAGAGAGGGGACTATGGAGACAAAATGGCCAAACAAAACACTGGTGACCCACTTCATTCTGGAGGGGTTGGCAAACACATCAGAGTACCCCATATTTTTCTTCTTCCTCTTCTTCCTCATCTACACGATCACTGTGGTGGGGAACTTTTTCATCCTACTGACAGTGAGCTGGGATCCTCACCTCCACTCTCCCATGTACCACTTTCTGGGCCACCTGTCGTTCCTGGATGCTTGTCTGTCCACAGTGACTGTGCCCAAGGTCCTGGCAGGGCTCTTAACTCCAGAAGGAAAGGTGATATCCTTTGGGGGCTGTGCTATACAGCTCTATTCCTTCCACTTCCTGGCTAGTACTGAATGTTTCCTCTATACTGTCATGGCCTATGACCGCTATTTGGCCATCAGTCAGCCATTGCGATACCCAGTTGTCATGAGTCAGAAGGTGTGTGCGGGGTTGGCAGGGGCTACGTGGGCCACTGGTGCCATACACTCTGCTATCCATACCTCCCTCACCTTCCACCTGCCCTATTGTGGGCCTTCCCACATTGTCTACTTCTTCTGTGACATCCCTCCTGTCCTGAAGCTGGCTTGTACAGAGACTGCCCTCAATGAACTGGTCATGCTGGCTAACATTGGCATTGTTGCAGCAGGCTGCCTGTTACTCATCATCATCTCCTATGTCTTCATTGTGGCATCTGTGCTGAGGATTCGCACTTCAGATGGCTGCCACCAGGCCTTTTCTACCTGCACAGCACACCTTACAGTGGTATTTCTGTACTATATACCACCCATATGTATCTACATTCAGCCACACTCCAGTGGGGCAGAGATAGGAGCCCCAGCCATCTTCTACACAATTGTTACCCCCATGCTCAACCCCTTCATTTACACCTTGAGGAATAAGGAAGTGAAAAGGGCTCTAAGAAGACTTCTATGCCATGGACCTAGAGAGTCACCAGCTATTAGTCCACCCCTGTGATGTGTACTATAACCCATTTCTATAACCTTTCCAATACAGCACTTGACCAATGATATGGTACAATGGAAATGACAATGAAATGGGAATGAGGGGCAGCTAGGTGGCACAGTGAGTAGACCACTGGCCCTGGAGTCAGGAGGACCTGAGTTCAAATCCAGCCTCAGACACTTGACACACTTACTAGCTGTGTGACCTTGGGCAAGTCACTTAGCCCCAATTGCCCTGCCTTCCCCCCTCCAAAAAAAGAGATGGGAATGAGCAGATCTGCTCCAGGCCCAACTGTGACCTGAGGAAAGTCACTTTATGTATCTAAGTTCATTTCAATCATCTGTAAAATGTAATGTTTGGAGTAGATGCTCTTTAAAGTCTCTCCCTCTTCATTCATTCTATGCTTCTCTAGAACAGGGGTGGGGAACCTGCAGTCACATGTGGCCTCAAGGCTGCAGATTTCCTCCCCCTTCTCTAGACTCCCAACAAGGATAGAAAACTTAGTGATAATCTTGTACCTCTGCAGACTGAACCTTCTTTGGCACCAGGATTTCTGGAGTTGAGAGCATTACTTAACCTTTATGTGGGGACTAGGTGATGAAGTTCCATGAGAAAATCCAGTAGCATGTTCTGCCATGGGACTCAGTAATATATCAGTGTTAGGACTAACGGACTTGTATAGAAACACGGACTATTTCCACCTAGAAGGAGTCACTGTGGTAGACTCAAAACAGCACAGAATGTTTTTAGTCAGCAGATCTGGGTTTAGCTATATACTTAAGAAAATCATTTCTCCGCTCTGGGCCTGATTTTTGTCATCTTTCAAATGAGAAGTCTCAAAAAAATATTGATCTCTAATCCCCCTTCCCACTCTGAATCTTATGCCTTCACAAGATCCTTCCATTTGCCCTTGATTTGAAAAACATCACAGGCATCAGTGACTGTGAGGCATCCTGAATGAGCCTAGGAGAAAGATGGAACTATTGTTGGGAGAGGGGTTGCACACAAAGCTGAGTAAGGAGATAGGAATATTTCTCGACATTTTTTTTTGCTTCTAATTCTCCTCTAGCTGGGTTCAGAATGCCTTCTAATAGAGCACATATAGAATGTGAGCCTGACCCTGCTCCCACAGCTTTTTGCAGAAAGGTAAAAAGTAACACCGA
Organism: Trichosurus vulpecula; assembly: GCF_011100635.1. Classification (NCBI taxonomy): domain Eukaryota; kingdom Metazoa; phylum Chordata; class Mammalia; order Diprotodontia; family Phalangeridae; genus Trichosurus; species Trichosurus vulpecula. The sequence continues at coordinate 264,868,122 of NC_050574.1, forward strand.
TTAACATTTAGCCAGCTAATTCTTCCAGATAATTAACTTTCTCCTCTGGTGTTGAAAAAAGTGAACAGCTAATATCAACTTTCCCTCAATCTGGTAGATGTCCCTATGCCATGTGTGCTTTTTACATCTGAAATAATAGGTCTGCCATTCCTTTGGGGACAGCAGGGATTTTCTCATTGGTAAGGGTAAGAGACGGTGTGGCCTCAGAGGCGAGAAACTCGAGATCAGACTTACTTTGATCACATACTGGCTGTGGGTACTGGGTCAAGTTACTTAACCTCTCAGTGCCTCTAGGCAAGTCTCTAAGACTCTAAGTTAATTATCTGCATTGGTGAAGAAGTTTCACACTGACAGTTTCCTACATAGAAGAAATTCAATTCCAGGGAGAGAGAGAGAGAGAGAGAGAGAGAGAGAGAGAGAGAGAGAGAGAGAGAGAGAGAGAGAGAGAGAGAGAGAGAAACTAATCGACTGACCAAGGGATATAAGCATCAGAGCTAAAATACAAACACAAGTCTTTCCCAAATTCATACCCTATGCTCTCTCCATGATACTATGCTGCTTCTCAAGAAGGAAATTCATCTTAAGAAAATAAAGGAATTGGATTTGCTTGATGAAAGATAAACAACTTATTTGCACAACATCTTGTCTTTTTAAAAAATGTAAGTTACTAATAGACATTTTTTTCAACACTGAAGGGGAAAATAGAAAGTTTCAAAAGAAGAGAATGTAATCCATAAAGAATAAAGTAAGAAAAAAAATTTGGGAGAAGCAAAAACATTATACCAGGGTAGAGTTTGGGAAAGGGTTAGAAAAAAACAAATGCAGATGTCTGTGTATTCATTCCAAATCTCAGTTAATCTAGGCTATTGAAAGTTCTCTGAAGGGGAGGAGAGTAAGTGATTGGCAAAAAATGCTCCCCAAAATATGAACACATAAATGATTATATTCGTAGGTGAAATAGCTATCTATAGGATTGACTTAATTAGAACTAAAAATAGCTACTTATTCCCCATCTTCCACTGCATTAGTTTTCCTCTTGCTATGAATTTGTCTTCCTATCTCTCACTTTCTTATTGAATTTTATAGTTTACAAAATATGTTCCCAAATTAACCCAGGTGAAAAAAAAGAGACAGGAAGACCATGAATGGTTGCTTTCCCCTCTCTCATTTTGTTTTCTTTCCTGTACACTTATCTACACATTCTTTCCACCCAATAAGAATCCCTAACCTTTATGCACCATAGCCTCTGCTCTCTCCATATTTATTCCATAAGTGATATATCAAAATATGTTCACTATTTCCCTTCTTTTCTCTTCTGGCTTCTTAGCTGGTTAACCGATGACTTTAACATTCATTTTTTCACTTAAGCAAATAATGCCTTGTATTATAATTTCAATATTTAATACATACATGACTTGTCTCTTTAACTAGAGCATAAGTTCATTGACAACAGAAACTATATGATATACAACATATTTCTCTTGTGTACCTTGCAGCACCTGTCACGGAATGGATTAACTGCAATGCTCAGTAGGTATATGCTGGAGCCAGCTCCAACCATCTCGTGAGAGTAGACTGTTAAATTTTTAGTGAGAACATTTATGCTTCTGAAATTATCAAACACCACAAATGTGGAGGGTTTTTTATTTCTTAGGAGAATACTGGCAAAGACAATAATTCAAATTAAACTTAAAAGTGTGTTGTGTGTATAAGCTTTTTCAGAAAGCTAATCATTTGACAGCACACTTTTAGTGCTCCTCAAATAATTATTGGTTGAATACATGAATGAATAAATTCCTCAAATTTGGGACACATAGGCTAAACCTATAAGCCTACCTTTCTTCTGTGAGAAGGCAGAAGATGTATTTTAAATTCAGAAAGAGGTGGATAGCATTGGTACCATCACTTATTCAAGTTCTTGGATATATTTGTGTTTGGAAGTCTGTTTAGGATTTGCTGGGATGGTGAATGGGATGATTAAGGCTAAGGAAGGGATGAAGGGGTGAAAAACATCAGAAAATCAAGGAAAGAAAATTTGTAAGTTAGAACAAAGATCCATAAATGGCTCAATACTTTTCCCCCTACTCATAATTATAATAACAAAAGCACACAGACAAGCATATCCTTGTGTAAAGTGCCTGCCAGAGAACCAAAGGCACAAGTTCTTACACAACTGTTATCATAACTCATTTCTTTATAGGTAAGCCCTATCGCTACGGGGCATTCATAGGATAGGAAAGTAATTATTATATAGAAAACAATGAAAATTCACTGGTGTTAGTGTAATCATATCTAAGAATAAAAGCTTTCAGTAAGAACATTTACAATTGAATAGTCAATGTGTTAAAAATAAATACATTTACGTGTTAAAGCACTTAAAATGCTTAGTTCTGGACTCTTCATTTGGGGAAATATTAACCAACTGGAGCCCATCAAGAGGAGATGGACAAAGATATTGACAGAACTCTAAGTAATATGATATGAAGATGAATTAAAAGAGTTAGAGATGTTTGACTTAGAGAAGAGACTTGAGAAGGGTGGTGGGAGGGTAGGTGATATGATTGTTGTCTTCAGATTCTACAATGGAGAAAGAGAACTGGTCTTCTTACCCTCAGAAGGCTAGCTAATGAGGCAATAAGTTCCCCAGCATGGAAGGTTTTCAGGGATGCTAAAGAGAATATTCCTATATCAGGTCCAGGTTTGAGTAGGTGACAGCTAAAGACTCCTTTGACTCTAAGATTCAATGATGCTACATATTGTCTAACATATAGGATTGTGTTCCCCTCCCTCTGTCAGCAGTGTTGTCCAATGTACTTGAAAATAATAAAACTATATTTCTTTAACGTTATCTTATTTATACCCTTCATTGATTTAATATAATTCTTTCTTTGCTTCTTCTCCCTCCCCATTCAAATAACTTTTACCATAAGTTTTTACTGTTGAATACTTGAAGACCATTTTAAAAAGTAAAAGGCATCGAATAAGTACCACAATGAAGGAACAATTGTGTAAAGGTTGCAGAGGCACATCATAGGTCTAAGGGACCAGGAGAGAAAACAGGAACAAAGAGGAATGGAGCTTAAAGTGATGTCACTAACTTTTTTGTGTGACTTTGGGAATGTTACTTAGCCCCTATCAACCTCATTTATAGAACTGGCAGAGATAACTCACTAGATAATCTTTAAGTCTCTTTAAGAAAAAGTTGGAAAGGAGAGGGAAAGAGAAAAAGAAAAGAGAAAGAAACACAAATAAGAGAAAGGGCTAAAGGGAAGGAAATATGATGTAATAAAAAAGAAAGATGGCAAAGGACACACATAATAAGAGGAGGGAGAATGGGAGAAAAACACATAGAAAGGAAAAAATGGAAGGAGGAAAAGAGGCACCCTATGAAGAGGAACATGGAAAAGCCCAAGAAGCATACTCATTCAAATAAGGTGTTACTTCATGTTTCAAACTTCAATGCTTTAAAAGACTTCCAAGTTCATTGCTATAGGCTGTGTGGCCTACCTACCTACACAGGACAAAAAACTGCCTAAAAACATCTATTGTTCAAAATATGGCATGAAGTTGGAAGGACAATTTATAGCACTTGGCTATCACTATATTCATCTTACACACTGCAAATGGACATTAAGCTGGACCAATTGAATAGGAAGAGGAAGGTAAGCTAGACTGCCATTGAGAAATTGGATTTTTAACGTCCCCAAGTTTCTCCTTTAAATGAAAGCCCATCTTTTAAACATTTATAGTCTTTCAGTAATGTTGTATGACTACCAATCATGGGACTTTACAGTCTCCAAAGAACTGAAGTAGAGAATTATGCAAAGGGTGACGGAGAAATGAGATTGCTAGAGGATTTACTCAGGGTTACACGGGTAGTTCACTTGAACCCAAGCCTTCCTGACTCTGAGGCCAGTTCTCTGTCCTTTATGTAACACTGTGTCTTACTTCATGAACTTCTGAAATTCAAAATCTTTAAAATAAAATTTTTCAGGAAGAATCTTCAAATGAATTTCCACTAACAATAAGGAGAAGATGAAACAATTGTCACCAGATGGGAAGACATATACATACACACATATGTGTGTGTAATATACATATATATGTACACACAGCTATCTATATTTTTGGAATATATGTACACACATATCTATACCTATCTATCTATTAATGTGTGTACATATATACATTCATGCATACATTTCTTTATACATATAACATACACATGCAGATATGTATACATATATGTACACATGTGTATTTATTTAATATACTATGGCATTTTTCTAAGGTTTTTATGTTCTAGTCATTGTGCTAAGTGCTAGAGATACAAAGAAAGACAAAAGTTTATCCTTGCTCTCCAAGAACCCACAGTGTAATAGGAGAGACAACATGTAAACAAGTATGTACAAACAAGCTATGTACAGGATAAATTTGAAATCACTAATACAGAGAATCATTAGAATTGAGGGCAATTACAAAAGGTTTGCTATAGAAGATAGAATTTTAGGTGGGACTTGAAGAAAGCCAGGAGGTGGAAAAGGACAAAAATTGTAGGCATGGAAATATCCAGGGAAAATGCCCAGAGTCAAGAGTTTCTCGTTTGAGGAACAGCGACTTAGGTTACAGTGAAAATGTAAAAGGGTTGGCCAGTGGTGAGGGACAGGGGAGGTGGGGAATAAGCTTCAAGATAGTACCTACTATATGCCAGGTACTATGCTAAGTGCTTTAAAAATATTTTCATTTAATCCTAACAAAAACTCTGCAATGCAGGTGTTTTTACAGGTAAGGATACGGGCAGAGAGAGGTTGAGTGACTTCCCTGAGGCCACATAGCTAATAAATGTCTAAGGCCAGATTTGATCTCAGATCTCCTGACTTAGCTACCTCTAGGCATAGAATGAAGAACCTGACACCACAAAAGAAAGTATTTCCATGCAAGAAAGGTACAAGTTTGTTCCTAGAAAAAAAAAGGAACAGATTTCAAAGGTAGCCAAATTAAGAATAACCAGAAAAAAAACCTTGTTTTTGAGATCCTGAGGTGGATTCTTGAACACATTATTGAATCTTCCTCACTTAAAATCACAGTATTAAGGAAAAAAGGTATGCTTCAGGGGGAATCCTAAAAGCCTATATTTTCTCTCACCATCATAATCTTTCAGAGCAAAATCAGGTTCATCACATAAAAATCTAGATGCACTGAGAGGTGGTAGTGAATGCTGGGAGTGAGGTCCTGCAGGTGCCCTATTCCTACTCTCCCACCCCTTTCTTATCCCCAATTTGAGGCACTGGGCCTGCCTTTATAAGCACAAAATACTGTCAATTAAAATTTATGACCATGTGAACTTTTTGTTAAAGGGACCTAGCTCAGCATCATGTGACCCATGAGCACTTAGGACATAGAATTATTCGTATTGTATATGCTAAATTTACTTAGATCTCTCCCCAAGTCCTTCTATGCCAACCCTCATCTCTCACTTTACATTTGTCTAAGGGAATCCAGGTGCATTTCTTTCTTAGTGTTTTCCATATACTCTTATATCCCCTTCCCCGGCCTATCCCAATCACTTAGCTGGTACACTAACCTATTGTAGCTTGAGAGAAGATAAAATTGACAGTAGGGGTTAGAGGTATATTGAGTTGTGGGATTTTTTCCTTCCTCAGCACAAAGTTTTTTCTCTGTCTGGAATTCTAGGTTCTCCCTCTGGCTTACTTTTTACTTTTTCAAACTAATTAGTAAGAGGGAAGATGACAAAGCTCTCCTCATTTAACTATAGTATTTTTCAAGTGTATTGAAAAGAATGCATTAAAAATTGAATACTTATAAGTTGAAGGCAAAGATTTAATAAGTTCCCTAGGGGATTCAAAGTTATTCCAAAGCACTGAGCTTGAATCTCCCTGGGGCTTGACATTAGACCATTAATTGTTTCTATGTGTAGTAGGGCCCTGTCTTTGCCTTTCTCAATTACTGGATAAGTTCAGGCTACCACAAGAAATATGGTTCTCATAGTATCATAGATCAAGAATTTGAAGGGATGGCAGAGGCCATCTAGTCCAAACCCTTCATTTTACAGTTGAGGAAACCAGGGCCCAGGGGGTTTAAGTGGGTTTAATTGGCTTGCCCAAAATGAGAAATATACTGGGCCATAACAGTTGGGATTTGAACCTAGAATCTCTGATTCCCAAACCTGTGCCTTTTCTTCTGTACAATGCTTCCTTCTTCTAATCTATGTTATCCTTCAAGATCACCAAGAACCTAATGCCTTAACCTTCCTCAGCAAGTAATCTCAGTGTCTACAATTCTATGAAACTCTTTTCATTAAACCTAATTCCCTTGAACAACTATGTGGGCCCATATCTTATCATTCAGATTCCAGATAGTATAAATCATATCCATATCAGAAAGGGAACAGAGATGAAGCATGGATAGGTAACACCATTGACATTCATGGCTATTACAATTACAGTTGTACCTTATTTGACTGAGCTTTATATAAACGGAAATCTGGATTTACACAAATATTAAGTAATTTCCTTTACTTGGTAATGTTTTCTTTTATTATAAGAATCCTTTTAAGAAATTTTAAGGACTTTTAAGAACCCCTCATTCCCTGACTTGATTTTTAAAATGTATTGAGTTAATCTTTATTTACAAAAATCTTGTTTACATAATTTTTCATGTCTACATCCATTTTGTAAAGCAAGATCATCCAATTTTAAAATTGACAATGGATCTACCTTCACAGAATCCAAATTTTTAGGGTTGGACAAGACTTTTTCAACAATGCTCAGTAAATATATCTAAAGCACCTACTTTGCCCAAGGATCATCAATGCTATCCCACTTATTTCACTGATTGAAGAACTGACATGTAAAGAGTTACAATGACTTGCCTAAAGTCTCTTGGGTCAGGTCTCTCGCTAGAATTGGTATCTCCTGACTCTTAATCCAGGCTCTTTCTGTTATACAGAGAGTGTGTGATCTTAGAAAACATCTTTAACTTCATGGAAATTTGGGCTGAGAGAGAATGAGTGATTTATTCAAGGTTACATGCTTACACTGCCTCTAACAATAAGATGACCCTGCACATAAACTCCTTAGAAACATCATTTTGCCAACTGGTGGAACAAATTTTAGAGAAAAGAGGCCTGAGGTGAGAAGAACAATTAGAAAACAATTGCAAAAGTCTAAGAGGAAGTTCTTGAAAGCCCAAGTTAGGATGGTGGTTCTGTGAGTTTGAAAAAGGAGGCAGATTTGAGAATTAATATAGATGTAGAAATCTTGATTGGATATGTGGGGTGAGGGATATTGAGAGGCAAAGATGACTCCTAAGTGACTGAAGTATGGTGGTATACCATGGAAAAATAGGGGAGTTTGAAAGATTGGTGGGTATATGAGAAAAAATATGCTCTGTTAGGGAGATATTGAATTTGAGGTACCTATGGGACATTCAGTTTTATGTATGAAATAGGCATTTGCTGATAATGGATTAAATTCCAAGATAAAGAATAGGGCTGAATATATAGATCTGATAATCACCTGCATAGAAAAGAATACAGAGATGAAAAAAAATTAGTGCTTACAAAATGCCAAGCACTATGATGATCACTAAGGATATAAATAGCAAATTGAAAAAGTCTCTTCTCTTAAGGAACTCACGTTCTCATTAGTAGAGATAATACGTATGGGATAGTTCATCCAAAAAGTAGCTGTTAGTTCTCCAAGGTTGAGATAGACCAACAGTAGGTGAGATTGCAATGCCCATGAATATGAAGGGCATTATGTCAAAGGCTCTTGGTCTATGGACCACAGAAGAAGGTAAGATAACTCTGTCTCATTGTTTGGAACTAATAAACTCATGGGAACTGCTGAGCTCATCATCACCACTCAAAAGCCTTGTTAAAACACCACCATATAAATGATCCTGAACTAGGATGTTTATGGGTGTTAACTATACCGAAAATTTTAGATTGGCAAAATACTTTCTTTATAGGAACTCAAAATGAACAGTCAAGGACATTGAAATATAGGTAGATGATACCTAAATTAGAGATAGATTAAAGCATAGAAAGAAAAATATAGACAAGTATGTCTAATGAGTATTGATTGATATAAGGATTTTAAGTAAAATGTTTAGCAAGTAGGCTACAACAGCATACTAGAAAGATTATACACTATTTGTAGGTTGGATTTTTACCACAAATGTAGGATTGGTTCAACATAATGAATATTACAAGTAAAATTAATAATGGCAATAATATAAGTAATAAACAACCATAAGATTAAATCAAGAGATGCTGAAAAAGCCTGTGTCAAAATCCAAGAAGTACAAAAATAATAGAAACCATAGAAATAGATCTTTCCTTAACATAGTAATATATTTCTAAAATAAGAAACATTTGTATTTAGGTTTAAGGTTTGCAAAGTGATTTTATGTGTATTAGAACATTTGATCTTTGCAATAACCCTGTAAGGGAAGCACTATTATTATGCCCATTTTACATATGAGGAAACTGAGGCTGAGAAAAGTTAAGTGATTTACTCAGTGTCACACAACTACTAAATGACTCTGTAATGGAAAAAGGTACAGATTTCCTAATAAAAACAAACATTTTATGTAATGATGAAAAATTAGAGGGCTTACTGGCAAGATCAAGAATAAAACAAAAATGCCAATTACTAATATTTAACATAGTCTTATAAATGCTACCTATAGCAAAAAAGAAAGAAAAATTGAAGGAATAAGCATAGACAAAGAGGAGAGAAAAACATAGCATTTTGCAGATGATATAATGATTTATTTAGAAAATCCTAAAAAGTCAATAAAAATTAGTTGAAACAATGAATTCAGCAAATTTGCAAGATGTAAAATAAATCCACATAGAGTATAAACATACATATCCAACCAACAAAACCCAGTAAGAAGAACTAAAAGAGAAATTCCATTCAAAATAGCTACAAAAAATATAAAATATTTGAGAGCCTATCTACAAAGACACAGATTGAAACTATATGAATCTAACTATGAAAACTCTGTATAAATATAGACCTAAATAGAAAAATATTCATTGCCAACAAGCAGAACAGAGCCAATATAACAAAAATGACAATAGTAAATAAACTTACTTTTTATTGCTATATAGTAACAGACTGCCAAAGAATAATTGTATAAAGCTAGAAAAATAGTAGCAAAATTCATATAGAGGAATAAAAGTTCATGAATCCCAGGGGTAATAGCCTTAAAAGTAAGAAAGAAAGTGTTATGTGAGTATCACACCTCAAACTATAGTACAAAGCAGTAGTTAGTACAAAAAAACACAACACAACACAACAACAATTTTAGTACTGTTAAAAAAAATAGTGAAGTCAGGTACTCAACGTTCAGATGCAAAAAAACAAAAACAAAAAATGCAGTAGCACAATGTTTTAGAGATACAAGGAACCCAGTCACAGGTATAAGGCCTCTCTACTTGGGAAAAAAAGAAAAAAAAATTTCTGGGAAACTGGAGGGAGGAGTGTAACCAGAATGGCCTTTGTTTTCTTTGAATGACTCAGTTTACCTCATTGAGCCTCTGGACACTGTGGCTTGCTCTTCCGGGGCAGGAGGCCCGGGGAGCATGCCGGGAAGCAGACAACTTCCTGTGTGAGGAGTCATGGGGCTGGCTGAGGGGAGGTGTTAACGGCTATGCTAGGGGGAGGGGCCAACTCAGGAACCAATCGGCCCTGGTCATTTGGGCGGAGCTTGATGATGTCAAAAACCCTATAAGAGGGGAGAGGACAGCTTGAAGATCTTCTTTTCCTTTTCCGGTTGGAGCCAGCGACAGTTACATCGTCAGTTACAGCGACCGTTACATCGTCAGTTTCAGTTGCAGCTTCAGTTTCAGACACGGACACAGCTGAGGCAGGAGCTGCCAGTAGCAGAGCTGATCTACGGGAGGAAGCTGAACAAAGACTTCAGGCCAGTGGGTAATCTTATTACCATCGAGGGGGAAGCATGATTTTGCTTTACGCAATCATGCTTCTCTGTAGCCTCCTGGTTACTCTTGCAAGGCGTACTTATTGGGCCTGGAAGATTTTGATCAACATATCAAAATGGGGCTTCTGGTTCATGGGTTGGTTACTGTGGAGCCTAAATAAATGTTTTGATTCTTCTGCCTTCTACTTTGAGAGTTTCTTCTATCCGGCGGTTCCGAACCTTTCAGACATGTTTATGATCCTCTTCGAGATTATAAACTCGGCACTCCTGATACATTTGGCGTCACGAACAGGATCGCTAGGTATAAGATCTCTATTTAGAAGCAGAACAATTTCAGAGGAAGAGATGAATATCCCAGGATGGGAGGATCCATTTTATTCCTCCCTAGCAAAAGAATTAGCTAAAAAAGCTGGACCCTGTGAAAACTGGGAACCAAGGCTACGGAGAGGAGATCCTAGGGATTTGGAAAAGTGTTTACAAGAAGTTGGGATTCAGTCAGGGGCATCACTATCTAGGCAAAGCTGGATAGTGTTATCAGCCTACCGTCTAGTATACGAAAGATTGAGATTAAGTGAAAGACATGGGGGCACTCCTACCCCACAGGAAGAAGAGGAATCTCAGATAGCAGGAGACCAAACTGACTCAAATGAGAACTTTTCTATTAATGTGGCTAAGAGCAACAGGAGACCAAAAAAGCCCAGAGTGCATTTCAACCCAGCCCAGAAAGAGCCTGACTGCCTGCTTCGTCCTAGCCATGGTGGCAGAGGAAGTGAGTGGGGAGAGAATGAGACAATGTTAGGGGCTGAGGCACAAAACACTACTGGGGTTCAGGATGTGCCTTACACAGAGAATAGAAGATGGTTAAATGATCAGACAAGGGCTCGACCCATACAAAGGAGGAAGACAGAAACCCGAGGTGAAGATTCAGTTACAAGGGAAATTCAGGAAGATTTCTCACCGCAAGAGGTCACAGATATTTTGAGTAGATTCAGCCAAAGAATAGGAGAACCATTGATATCTTGGATGGTAAGACTCAGTGATCAAGGGGCCGGTGGAATATCAGTAGATGGGACAGACTGCATGAGATTCATAGGTATCAGCCATGATCCTCTAGTTCAACAAGCTTTTAGGGAACATCATCAGCAAGGAGATGGTGATAGCGGGACTACTCTGTTGGCATTAGCCGCTGTGGGATGCAATAAGAGATATGCTACTGATTCTATGTGGCCCACTGAGCACAGACCCTGGTATTCACTTAGAGATTGTATCATGAGACTAAAGGAGGAGGTAATGAAGACTGCCATTATGACAGGAACGGCAGACAAATATTACAATGATTCAATGGAACTGCCTCATAGGAATTTAATAATTAGGACAGCTCCCCCTGCTTATAAACAACTAATTTTGAATTTATTACTTGGAGAAGTAGGGAGCCGTCTTACAACAGTGATAAATAAGATTTTACAGTTATATGACTTAGGTGACTGGGGAGGGGATAGATCTCCTCGAGAGAGAAGGGTGAATAACCAGCAAACTTGGCGCCAAAGGAGAGTAACAAGGAAAGAAATGTTTACTGCTTTATTGAGAGCAGGGGTAGGTTTTGAAATGATAGATGGAATTCCAACCAATGAATTATATAGAATGTATAGAGGACTTGATAACACGAGAAATAGGGAAATAAGAACTGCTCCTGCAAGCCCACAAGCCACTCAGACTGAAGGTGACCTTGTGTGATTAACGGATGAAAACTTGTACATCTGGGGAAAGGCTGGGAGGACAATCTTAGTCTGTATCTAGGGTGGGATCCTCTTGGCTTCCTCATTATGTTCCTTTTGAAAAGAAACATTTCCCACCTGAGTTTGGCTCTGATGTTGGATCTTTGCATAACTGAAATCTCAACCAAACTTGAGATGATTTTATTTGAAGAATTATAGTCTATACTTGTCTATTCTTTTTGTCCTTTGTTTTGGCTAACCTTGTTGCTAGTTTTGTTTCCTTCAGGCTTAAGCACCCTGCACTTTCCGGTGACTGCCTAAGCATGTAGCATTCTTGGAATTCCTGCCAGCTCATTAAAGAAATGACCTCTGGAATGGGACTTTTTGGGGGCAGGGCCATCTCTACATCCAATTTCAGCATGAAGAAGCTATGGAAAATGAGACCTTCACCCCTCACCCCAAGATTTTGAGCCCCAATCGTTCAAGGGGGGGGGTGGAAATGATGATAGTGTTCTGTTTACTTATTTTGTGTTATCCTTGCTGTGTTGTTTTATTGTTATGATATTATTGATCCTATGTAATGGATACAAGGATTTAGGGGTGGACATTTGAATTGTTGATAATTGTTTTGGGGATGATTGATTGAAGAGATTGTTTCGCTGGGATCTAGGGGTGGATCGCATTTGAATCGTAAACCAATATTTAGGAATGTCACCAAATGATATGTTTTGCTTTATAATGAATGATATGTTTTAGTTTCCTTTGTAATTGGATCACAATGTATGTTCTAGGATACATGGCTGATTAGATTATGTATCCTATAACAAGGGGTGGAGTGTAACCAGAATGGCCTTTGTTTTCTTTGAATGACTCAGTTTACCTCATTGAGCCTCTGGACACTGTGGCTTGCTCTTCCGGGGCAGGAGGCCCGGGGAGCATGCCGGGAAGCAGACAACTTCCTGTGTGAGGAGTCATGGGGCTGGCTGAGGGGAGGTGTTAACGGCTATGCTAGGGGGAGGGGCCAACTCAGGAACCAATCGGCCCTGGTCATTTGGGCGGAGCTTGATGATGTCAAAAACCCTATAAGAGGGGAGAGGACAGCTTGAAGATCTTCTTTTCCTTTTCCGGTTGGAGCCAGCGACAGTTACATCGTCAGTTACAGCGACCGTTACATCGTCAGTTTCAGTTGCAGCTTCAGTTTCAGACACGGACACAGCTGAGGCAGGAGCTGCCAGTAGCAGAGCTGATCTACGGGAGGAAGCTGAACAAAGACTTCAGGCCAGTGGGTAATCTTATTACCATCGAGGGGGAAGCATGATTTTGCTTTACGCAATCATGCTTCTCTGTAGCCTCCTGGTTACTCTTGCAAGGCGTACTTATTGGGCCTGGAAGATTTTGATCAACATATCAAAATGGGGCTTCTGGTTCATGGGTTGGTTACTGTGGAGCCTAAATAAATGTTTTGATTCTTCTGCCTTCTACTTTGAGAGTTTCTTCTATCCGGCGGTTCCGAACCTTTCAGACATGTTTATGATCCTCTTTGAGATTATAAACTCGGCACTCCTGATACAAGGAGGAAGAAGAAATTTCTGGAAAATTGGAAGGCAGTGTGGTAGTAGCTGGACATACTATACAACAACATCTCATGTCACATACCAAGATAAACTTTAAATTGACTCATGACTTGGACATCAAAGTTGACATCATAAGCAAACTGGAAGTGCAAGGAAAATATTACCCTTCAGATCTATTGATAAGGGAAGAGTTCATGAGCAAACAGGTGGTAGAGAGGATCACATAAAATGAAATGTGTCATTTTGATTATATGAAATTGAAAAACTTTTGCACAAACAAACCTAATGCAGCTAAAATTAAAAGGGAAACATAATTGGGGAAAATCATTGCAGTGAGTTTTTTATAAGTCCTTTTATCCAAGATAAGTAATTGATTAAAAATAATAAGACCAAGAGTCATTCCCCAATATAAGGATATTAAACAGGCAATTGTATAGGGAGAAACACAAACTATCAGTAACTATACGAAAATGTTCCGAATCGCTAATAACTAAGGAAACACAAATTAAAAACTTCTGAGGTTCTACTTCAAAATCATTGGATTGGAAAAAAAGACGAAAGAATAAAATTACAGTTTTAACAACAAGAAGGATTTAAGAGAAAATGCCAGACTAATTTATTGTTGGTAGAGCTGTTAATTTGTCCATACATTCTAGAAAATAATTTTGAATTATTCTCCCGAAGTGATCAAATTATGCATACCCTTTGATCCAGCTCTTCCACTCCAATGAGATCCAAGAAAGAAGAAAAGAACCCATACATATGTACAAAAATATGTATAGCTGCTCTTTTTATAGTAGCCAGAACATGGAAAATAAGGAACTCCCCACATATTAGGTAATGGTCAAACAAATTGTGTCATATTAATTGCTGGAATATTATTGTACCATAATAAATGATGGAGTGGTTAAATAGGGAACCGAGAAGACATCTTTGACTTGACATATGGAAGTGACCAAAACAAGGAGAACAATTTGCACAATGACAACAAAATTATAGGAAAAGCTTTTCTGAATACTTGAGAATTCAAATTAATGCTTCAAGAAACTGTAAATCCAGAGGACTAAAGATAAGTCATTCTTGCCAACCACCCTCTTCTAGAGAGTGATGGACTTTTAAATCCAGAATAGGGCTTTTTGTCTTTTTCTTAAAATATTTAACCAAAAAATTATTAAAATTAAATGCTAAGAGGGTCCAGTGGATACATGGAAAATTTTAGAGTTTCTGAACCTGGATAGGAAACAACTACATATGTATTTTCACTAACCTCTAACTAAAATTTTGCTTCTCCTTAATAATGAATGTAGACAGCAAACCATTATTTTGAGATGGGGTCCATTTTCTTCACAAGACTGTTAAAGTGGTGCCTGGCACAAAAAGGTAAAGAACCCTTTAACTAGATGATGAACAAGGTGTCTTCAAGTTCTGAAATTCCTTAGGTCTCTTTTATTCACATTGGACTGCACTCATGGCATCAGTAATTGGAAATAGAATTTCATTCCATCCCTCAAGAAACAGTTTGGAAAAAAATCCCAAAGACACAAACATGGATTGCTTCATTCTGGGGGAGGGGGTGGTGAGGATGGTGCTTGGGGAAGAAGACAGAGTGATAGGTTACTATACTGTACTCCCATAAATCCTGAAACAAAGAGTTTTCTTTGCCATCACATTCATTCCATGTAGGAGTCAACTTTGAATCACCTCCGTTCCTTATTGTTTCCCGGAGGATCAATTTTGAAGTATTATAGGTTCTACATTCAAAGAGTGTTTCAAATCTGTCCTTCCTATCTACTTTCACTACCACCACCAGGCTCTGGTTTCTTCTCCTCTGGGCTATTGCAATAATTGTCTAACTGGGCTCCCAAACTGCACTTGCTTCCCATTGCAATCCATCCTATATACTACCATCAGATTAACCTTCACAATAAATAGGACCATAGAATTAACCTCTTCACAAGCCCTGAAGCATTCCCTATTACCCATTCAATCAAATCAAAATTCTTTAACACAGTGTTCAAAAATCTTCATCATTCTACTTCCTGTCTAGCTTTTTGAAACTTTATCTTACATTATATAGTGTACTGAAAAGAGCACTGGACAAAAAAATGAGAAGACCTCAGTTTAAATCGTGTCACTGACAGCTGCAAGCTGAAAGATGATAGGCAAGTCATTTGCCCTCTCTAATGCTTAGTTTCCTCATCTGTGATATAAACAATTATTACTGCTTTATCTAATTCATAGGGCTGTAGTGATGAAGGTGATCTGCAAATCTTAAAGTGCTACACAAATGTCTTGATATTATTATTTGTATTTTTCATGATCCAAGCAAGTTGCTGTTCCTTGAATGTGCCTGCTTACTCTATTCACAAGATCAATGATATAGAAATGAAAAGGACCACAGAGTCCATCTATCCCAATCCTTTCATTTTATGGATGTGGAAATTGAGGCCTAATGAGGTTACTTTCCCATGAACCCATTGGTTCTAAGTGTTGTTGATGAGATTTGAACCTGTGTTCTCTGACTCTAGAACCTGAGGTCTTTACCCTGGACTGCATTGCTTCCTTTTTGAAAGGCAGTATGGTGCAGTGGAAAGAGCTAGTCATTCCAGGGTGTAATTCTAACACTGCCACTCTCTAGTCTTGTTTCTTTTGACACATCTTTGCTTTGTCATCTGGAAAATGAAGAGCTTGGACTAGATGACTTCTAAGGTGTCTTGTAGTTATAATATTCTATACAGTTATCCCTTCTATGTCACTTTTTCCCCCTTCACAGTTTTGATATATTGTGGTTTGGCATAAGAAATTAAGTGGGGGGCAGGTGGTGAGCCAAGATGGCCGTATGATAACAGCATCTTACTGGAGATCTCTCACAATTTCTGTCAGATTTGTATAAAACAGTGAATGTGAGCAGATTTGAGAGAGTTAGAAACCAGGAGCAGTGTGAGGGAGGCAAATTTCAAGCCAGGAGAGTTCAAAAGGCTTATGGGACGAATCTGCAGGCTGGCAGAGTGCTGGCAGCTGCAGAAACCAATGTGGGAGACAGGGTGGGAGAAAGCTGGGTGCCCAAAACCACCAGAGATCCCCAGGCCTCCCAATACAGGACGGCAGTCAGTGGAAGGGACAAGAGGCAGCAGCACAATGCCACCAGCCATGAGACATCAACTCCTGGGGCTTGCAAGCCAAAGGTATGAAATTCATCTTCTTGAACTTCTGGGAGACATAATGGCCAAGTAAACGGCTCTAATCACTTCCCCCACCCCAACCCTCCCCCCCAACCCAGAGTATTCCTCTGGAAAAAGACACTGGAATAGAGGAGACAGAAGTGGGGCTTCAGTGGCCGAGCAGTGGGAGTTCCTGAGTCCCAGAGAGGCAGAGCCTTCGGGGGTCAACACCAGGAGCCCAGACACACGCTTGGACCCCCCTGAGGAAGCACCACACACCAGCACAGACAACAAACAGATGAGACCATTGCTGAAGAGCAACAGTGCCGACCCAGGGGAAGAGGAGACTTCAGGCAGCCAGACCCCTCCCCCACACTTCAGGAAACTGAAGGCTATAATACACAAAGCCAGTAGCTAGACTCACAATCCACAGAATAAGAAACCTGGGACAGAGAGCCCTGAGCCCCAAAAGCAGAGATTCATTGTAAAGCCAGGAAAAGGCTAACCAAAACGAAGAAGAACACAAAAAACCGAGCACCATTGATTCTTTTTATGGAGACAGGCATGATCAAAATACTAATTTGGAAGAGGATAGCAATGACACTATACCCACATCTGATACCTCAAAAGGTAATGTGAACTGATCTCAAGCCCAAAAAGCATTACTGGAAGAGCTAAAGGAGGATTTTAAAAACCAAATTAGGGAGGTAGAAGAAAAAATGGAAAAAAAAAGGAAAATAAAACCACTGATGAAATCAGATCCTTAAAAAATAAGATTGGTGAAATGGCTATGGAGATTCAGAATCTATATAGAGAAAATGACACCGTGGGAGGTAAAATCAACCAACTGGAAAAGGAGACTCAAAAGCAAAATGAAGACAGCAACTCATAAGAAATTAGAATTGAGCAAGTGTAAGCTAATGACTCTATGAGGCATCAAGAAGTAGTCACACAAAATGTAAAGAATGAAAAAAAATAGAAAAAAATGTGAAATATCTGATGGGAAAAACAACTCACCTGGAAAATAGATCCAGGAGAGACAACTTAAGAATTGTTGGTCTACCGTAAATCTACAATAGAAAAAGAGCCTTGACAGTATCTTCGAAGAAATTATCAAAGATAACTGCCCAGAGGTCCTAAAACCAGAGGGTAAAATAGTAATTAAGAGAATCCACCATCACCGCCTTAAAAGAGATCCCAAATTGAAAACATCAAGAAATATTATAGCCAAATTTCAGAGTTACACAGCCAAAGAGAAAATACTGCAAGCAACCAAAAAGAAACAATTCAAATATCGTGGAATTACAGTCCGGATCACACAGGATCTCTCAGCTTCTACATTAAATGACAGGAGAAATTGGAATATGATATTCTGAAGGGCAAAGGAGCTGGGACTACAACCAAGGATCAACTACCCAGCCAAATTAAGCATATTTTTTTCAGGGAAGGAGATGGACATTCAACGAAATAAGGGAATTCCAGATCTTCTTGATGAAAAGGCCAGAACTCAATGGAAAATTTGATATTCAAATACAAAATTCAAGAGAAACATGAAAAGGTAAACGGGGGAAAAACCCCCACAAACCTTATTAATCAATAAGGGCAAATTATTTACATCTTTATATAGGATTATATCACCTTATGTATGTTTTACACACACACACACACACACACACACACACACACACACACATATATATATACATACATACATACATACATACATATGTCAATCTTGAGAACAGTACAGCTATTATGACAATTGAAAGGGACACACATGGACTGTGAATGTCTGTATAAAATAGCTGATATAAGGAAAAAAAAACATAATTAAGAGATGTAAAGGGAGGGTTATGGGATAAGAGATAAGGAGGTAGTAAAAAAGGGTAAATTACATCAAATGAAGAGGCACAAAAACACATTATAGTAGAGAGAAAGAAGGGAGGGAGAAGAGAAGTATTTGAGCTTTATTGTCATTGGATCTGGTTCAAGAAGGGAATAACATACCCTAATAACTATAGAAATCAAACTTGTCCTACAGGCAGTAAGAGGAGAAAGGGGGAAAAAAAGGAGAGGGTGGTCAGAAGGTAGGGAAGAAGTAGCAAGTGGAAAACGGTAAGATAAGGGAGGAGAATCAAGAGGAAAGGTAAACTGAGGAAGACAGCGGTCAAAACAAAACTTTGTTGGGTAGTAGAAGGGGAAAGGGAGAAATAAAAGTATAAATAGGGGGGAAATAGGATGGAGAAAAAGATACAGATAGAAATCATAACTGTGAATGTGAATGGGATGAACTCTCCCATAAAATCTAAGCAGATAGCAGAATGGATTAAAAACCAAGAAACACATTTGAAACAGGGTGATACACTCAGGGTAAAGGTAAAAGGCTGGAGCAAAATATATTTTGCTTCAGCTAAAGTAAAACGGCAGGTGTAGCAAGCCTAATCTCAGACAAAGCAAAAGTAAGATTAGATTTAATTAAAAGAGACAAGGAAGGACACTACATCCTGCTAAAAGGCACCGTAAACAATGAAGCAGTATCATTGTTTAACATATATTCACTTGTGGTATGGCATGCAGACTCTTAGTGGAGAGGTTAAGGGAGTTATAGGAAGAAACAGACACCAAAACTATAATAATGGGAGACCTCAACCTCCCCCTCTCTGAGCCTGATAAATCTAACCTCAAAATAAATAAGAAAGAAGTTAAGGAAGTGAATACAATTTTAGAAAAGGCAGATATAGTAGACCTCTGGAGAAAAGTGAAAGGGGATAAAGGGGAATATACTTTTTTCTCAGTGGAACATGGCACATACTCAAAAATTCACCATGCACTAGGGTATAAAATCCAGTGCAGAAAGGCAGAAGTAGTCAAAGCACACTTTTCAGATCATGATGCAATACAAATTATTTGTAACAAAGAACCAGGGAAAAATAAGCTAAAAATTAATTGGAAATTAAACAATCTAATTCTAAAGAATGAGTGGGCCAAAGTAGAAATCAAAGAATCAATTAATAACTTCATTCAAGAGAATGACAATAATGAGACAACATACCAAAACTTATGGGATGCAGCAAAATCAGTTCTCAGTGGAAGTTTTATGTCTCTAAATGCTTACATGAATAAAATAGAGAAAAGGAGATCAATGAATTGGGCATGCAACTGAAAAAGCTAGAAAAAGAACAAATTGAAAATCCCCAATTAAAGACCAAGCTAGAAATACTGAAAATCAAAGGAGAGATTAATAAAATTGAAACCAAGAAAACTATTGAATTAATAAATAAAACAAAGAGCTGGTTTTATGAAAGAACCAATAAAATTGATAAACCTTTGATCAATTTGATTAAAAAAAAGAAAGAAGAAAATCAAATTACCAGTATCAAAAATGAAAAGGGTGAGGTCACCTCTAATGAAGAGGAAATCAAAACAATAATTAGGAATTATTTTGCCGAATTGTATGCCCATAAACTTGACAACCTTAGGGATATGGATCAATATCTACAAAAACATAAATTGCCCGGGTTAACAGAAAAGGAAGTAAAATTTCTAAATAACCCCATCTCAGAAAAAGAAATTGAGCAAGCCATCAATGAACTCCTTTTGAAAAAATCGCCAGGGCCAGATGGTTTTACATGTGAATTTTATCAAATATTTAAAGAACAAATAGTTCCTATACTTTGTAGACTATTTGGGAAAATAGGTGAAGAAGGAGTCCTACCAAATTCTTTTTATGACACAAATGTGGTACTAATACCCAAACCAGGTAGAGTCAAAAAAGAGAAAGAAAATTACAGAACAATTTCCCTAATGAATATTGATGAAAAAATTTTAAATAAAATATTAACAGAAAGATTGCAGCAACTTATCACGAGAATAATACACTACCACCAGGTAGGATTTATTCCAGGAATGCAAGGCTGGTTCAATACTAGGAAAACTATTAGCATAATTGACCATATCAACAAAAAAAAAACCAGCAGAAACCTTATGATCATCTCAATAGATGCAGAAAAAGCCTTTGACAAAATACAACTCCCATTCCTGTTAAAAACACTAGAAAGCATAGGAATAAATGGAGCCTTCCTTAAAATTATGAATAGCATCTACCGAAAACCATCAGCAAGCATTATTTGTAATGGGGGTAAGCTAGATGCATTCCCAATAAGATCAGGGGAGAAACAAGGATGTTCATTATCACTCCTATTATCCAATCTGGTACTAGAAATGTTAGCTGTAGAAATAAGAGGAGAAAAAGAAATTGAAGGAATTAGAGTAGGCAAAGAAGAAACTAAATTATCACTTTTTGCAAATGATATGATGATTTACTTAGAGAATCCTAGAGAATCAAGTAAAAAACTACTTGAAATAATAAACAACTTTGGCAAAGTTGCCGGACATTAAATAAACCAACATAAATCCTCGGCATTCCTATACATTACTAACAAAGCCCAACAGCAAGAGATAGAAAGAGAAATTCCATTCAAAGTTACTGTAGACACTATTAAATATTTGGGAGTCTATCTGCCAAGATGGACCCAGGGACCATATGAACATAATTATGAAACACTTTTCACGTGAATAAAGTCAGATCTAAATAAATGGAAAAATATTAGTTGCTCATGGTTAGGCCGAGCTAATATAATAAAAATGACAATTTTACCTAAATTAATCTATCTATTCAGTGCCATACCAATGTAACTGCCAAAAGATTATTTTACAGAGCTGGATAAAATAATAACAAAATTCATCTGGAAGAACAAGAGGTCTAGAATATCTAGGGTATTAATGAAAAGAAATGCTAGGGAAGGTAGCTTAGACATACCAGATATTAAGCTTTACTATAAAGCAGCAGTCATCAAAACTACCTGGTACTGGCTAAGAAATAGAGTCATGGATCTGTGGAATAGGATAGGTACACAAGATGGAGAAGTCAATGACTATAGCAATCTACTCTTTGATAAACCCAAATAATTCAGCTTCTGGGCTAAGAATTCACTATTTCACAAAAACTGCCGGCAAAATTGGAAAATGGTAGGGCAGAAACTGGGCATAGACCAATATCTTACACCATATACCAACATAAAGTCAAATTGGGTACATGGTTTAGGAATAAAGGCTGATACTATAAGCAATTTGGGAGAGCAAGGAAGAGTTTACCTATCAGATTTATGGAAAAGAAAAGAATTCATGACCCAACAACAGAGAGAGAGCATCACAATACCCAAAATGGAAAATTTTTATTATGTTAAATTGACATGTTTTTATATAAAACAAAAGCCAATGCAACAAAGATTAGGAGGGAAGCAGAAATTGGGAGAAAATCTTTACAACCAGTGTCTATGATAAAGGCCTCATCTCTAAAATATACAGGGAACTGTGCCAAATATATAGGAATACAAGTCATTCCCCAATTGAGAAATTGTCAAAAGATATGAACAGGCAGTTTTCAGAGGAAGAAATTAAGGATATCCATAGGCATATGGCCTCGATATCACTACTGATTAAAGAAATGCAAATCAAAACAACTCTTAGGTACCACATCTCTCCTGTCAGATAGGCTAAAATGACAAAACAGGAAAATGATAAATGCTGAGAGGGATGTGGAAAAATTGGAACATTGTGACATTGCTGGTGGAGTTGTGAACTGATCCAGCCATTCTGGAGAGCAATTTGGAACTATGCCCAAAGGGCTATAAAAATATGCATACCCTTTGACCCAGCAATACCACTTCTAGGGTTGTATCACGAAGAGATCACACAGGTGGGAAAAGGACCCATACGTACAAAAATATGTATAGCGGCTCTTTTTGTAGTAGCAAAAAACTGGAAATCAAGGGGATGTCCATCAATTGGGGAATGGCTGAACAAGTTGTGGTATATGAAGGTAATGGAATACTATTGTGTTATAAGAAATAGGGATCATAGGGACTTCATAACAACCTGGAAAAACCTACACGATACAATGTTGAGTGAGGGGAGCAGAACTAGGAGAACATTCTACACAACCACAGATATATGGATTCTTTGAGGACTAACCTTGATATACTTTGCTCTTCTCAGCAACACAAGGTGCAAAGACAACTCCAAAGGATTCATGATGGAGAATACTATCTACATCCAGAGAAAGAACTATGAAGTATGAATGCAGATTTAGGCACATTTTATGTCTGCGTTTTCCCCCTTTTTTCTCTCTTTGTTTTTTTGGGGTTTTTTTTTGTTTCTTCTTTCTCATGATTCATTCCATTGGTCATAACTCTTCTTCACAACTTGACTAGTGTGTAAATAAGTTCAATGTGAAGTTATACGTGAAAGATGTATCAGATTCCATGCTGTCTTGGGGAGGGAGCGGGGAGGGGAGAAGGAAATCTGGAACTCAAAATCATATGGAGGTAAGTGTTGTAAACTAAAAATTTAAAAATTAGAAAATTAAAAACAAAAAAAAGAAATTAAGTGAGAATTTTGAGGGAGTTTTGTGGAAGCTGCAGACACCACTCAAAAGACAGCAGGTGAAACAGAAAAATATTAGAAACTCAGAAATGCCTAAAATATGTATAGTACCATAAACACCCCCATAAAAGAAAAAGAAAAATTTCAGACTCCTCTGGTACAAAGAGAGGGTCAAAAAATTTTACATGGATTTTCCAGACCTCAGGAGTGCCACATTTCTAACCCCCACAGTGTGGGAGGGATAATTGTAATTGCATGGAACCCTTTCCTATCTCTGCCTACTGAAAGTCTAACCATCCTTGAAAGCCCAGCTCGAATGCCACAACCTGAATAGAGTCTTCCTTAATTCTTCCAACAAGAAATAATCTCCCCCACCTATAAATAATCTCCCCTTCTTCTGAATTCTCAAAGGACTTTTCATTTTTCTTATCACACTCAAATTCGAGTCATGTCAATTTGGACCTCACAGTACTAAATCATAATACATTCCTTGATTCTGTCTTACTTATCTTTGTAGACCTCAATTCTAAGTCTAGTGTTTTATATATAGTAAGCACTAAATTAATATTTGTTTTGAATAAATATATAGGTGATTGACTCAGTGAGTGAAATATATTTATACATATATACGTACATATTTAATATAGATCACAAGGAAAACGAAAGAATCAAAGATGAGTGATTTCAAGTCTTAGCAACTAAGAAAATGTCAGCGAGGCATATTAAGAAAGCTGAAGATTATAGAAAGGCAGCTTATTGAAATTCATGTGAAAGGATTGAGATGAACTGCAATAATTCTTGAGATAATTATTCAGTCAACCCACAAAGATCTCATTGTTACACTCAGTGTTAGTGTGTATAGTTGCCTGATACTCTCCACATGGTCTGACATAGGATGGATTCCTCTCCACGATAACGAGATGAAATCTAGACTGCAAATACTCAGGAGATGTCATGTCAAAGATCCACCCAAAGCTTCCCAACAGACTGAATGGTATCCCCAAGGCAGTACATGAAGCATAAAGCACTGCTCACTCACAGCTACAGGGTTAGAGAAGAAATCTACAAAGAAAGTGAAGGCCAACAACACCTAGAAGAGAGCCAGCTCCATTGGAAAGCTACAAAGAGCTGACTTGCAAGCCCACCTAGGCACACTGGCTCTCTGAGTGGGAAATTCAACATCTATGACTGACATTTGAATGACTCAGATATGCCATTCTCAACACTAAGAGAGTGAGACAGGAAGAAGAAAGAATAGCAGAATATTAGGGACCACTGACACCATCCAGGTAACCCTATCTTCTGTCTCCTCTGAGCCCTTTCACTGTGAAACAAGGTTACTATGTTAGTACCCAATGAATTATCATATTGCAGGAGTGATAAAATACCCTCCAAATTGTCTGTCAAAAGCCAAAAAAGTGCTAGAATTTAGTTTGGCTAATATTCAGTGCCTATTATGTGAAAAGGGGCCTTTCCAGGCATTGGAAGAAGAAAACATTGTGATCCTTTCTATCATAGAATTTACAGGCCTATAGAAGGATGACACACAGACACAAATAATTATGACATAAAATATATGCTAAGTGCACCAGAGAAGGAAAAATTTAATTTAATGTGAAATCCAAAAGGGAAGGTTATTTCCAAGGGGAAATGATGGATGGGGGGAGAGGGAGTAAGCAAAGACTTCCTGTTCATGGAGGAGGTAACATTTGAATTGTTAGGAGGCTTTTATGGGAAGAGTAAAAATTCACAGTTAGAGCAAAACCATTCTGGGCACTGGGAAAGCGTAAGGAAATACCTCCAGTCAGTGTAAGGGGTTACAATAACTCAGTTGTCATTATGAGGCAAGGGATTATGGATACAGAATGGCCAAACAAAACACTGGTGACCCACTTCATTCTGGAAGGGTTGGCAAACACATCAGAGCACCCCATATTTTTCTTCTTCCTCTTCTTCCTCATCTACGTCATCACTGTGGTGGGGAACTTTTTCATCCTGCTGACAGTGAGCTTGGATGCTCGCCTCCGCTCTCCCATGTACCACTTTCTGGGCCACCTGTCCTTCCTGGATGCTTGTCTGTCCACAGTGACTGTGCCCAAGGTCCTGGCAGGGCTCTTAACTCCAGAAGGAAAGGTGATATCCTTTGGGGGCTGTGCTATACAGCTCTATTCCTTCCACTTCCTGGCTAGTACTGAATGTTTCCTCTATACTGTCATGGCCTATGACCGCTATTTGGCCATCAGTCAGCCATTGCGATACCCAGTTGTCATGAGTCAGAAAGTGTGTGCGGGATTGGCAGGGGCTACTTGGGCCACTGGTACCATACACTCTGCTATCCATACCTCCCTCACCTTCCACCTGCCCTATTGTGGGCCTTCCCACATTGCCTACTTCTTCTGTGACATCCCTCCTGTCCTGAAGCTGGCTTGTACAGAGACTGCCCTCAATGAGCTGGTCATGCTGGCTAACATTGGCATTGTTGCGGCAGGCTGCCTGTTACTCATCATCATCTCCTATGTCTTCATTGTGGCATCTGTGCTGAGGATTCGTACTTCAGATGGCCGCCACCGGGCCTTTTCTACCTGCACAGCACACCTTACAGTGGTATTTCTGTACTATATGCCCCCCATATGTATCTACATTCAGCCACACTCCAGTGGGGCAGAGATAGGAGCCCCAGCCATCTTCTACACAATTGTTACCCCCATGCTCAACCCCTTCATTTACACCTTGAGGAATAAGGAAGTGAAAAGGGCTCTGAGAAGACTTCTATGCCATGGACCTAGAGAGTCACCTGCTGTTAGTCCACCCCCATGATGTGTACTATAACCCATTTCCATAACCTTTCCAATACAGCACTTGACCAATGATATTCTGCAATGGAAATAACATTGAGATGGGAATGAGCAGATCTGCTCCAGGCCCAAATGTGACCTGAGGAAAGTCACTTTATGTATCTAGGTTCATTTCTATCACTTGTAAAATATAGTGTTTGGAGTAGATGCTCTCTAGAGTCTCTCCCTCTTCATTTATTCTTGCTTCTCTAGAACAGAGGTGGGGCACCTGCAGGCACATGTGGTTTCGAGGCCGCAGATTCCCTACCCCTTCTCTAGACTCCCAACAAGGATAGAAAACTTAGTGATAATCTTGTACCTCTGCAGACTGAACCTTCTTTGGCACCAGGATTTCTGGAGTTGAGAGCATTACTTAACCTTTATGTGGGGACTAGGTAATGAAGTTCCATGAGAAAAGCTAGTAGCATATTCTGGCCATGGGACTCAGTAATATATCAGCGTTAGAACTCATTGATTTGTACAGAGACACTGACTGTCTCCACTTAGAGGTACTGTGGTAGACTCAAAACAACACAGAATGTTTTTAGTCAGTAGATCTGGGTTTTGCTATGTACTTAAAAAATCATTTCTCCTCTCTGGAACTAATTGTTGTCATCTTTCAAATGAGAAGTCTCAAAAAATATTGATCTCTAATCCCCCTTTCCCCTCTAAATCTTATGCCTTCACAAGATCCTTCCATCAACCCTTGATTTGAAAAATATCACAGGCATCAGAGACTATGAGGCACCATGAGTGAGCCTAGGAGAAAGATGAAACTATTGTTGGGAAAAGGGTTGCATACAAAGCTGAGTAAGGAGATAGGAATATTTCTCAACATATTTTTGCTTCTAATTCTCCTCTAGCTGGGTTCAGAATGCCTTCTAATAGAGCACATGTAGAATGTGAGCCTGACCCGGCTCCCACAGTTTTTTGCAGAAAGGTAAAAAGCAACACCAATTAACATTTAGCCAGCTAATTCTTCCAGATAATTCATTTTCTCCTGTAGTGTTGAAAAAAGTGAACAGCTAATATCAACTTTCCCTCAGTCTGGTAGATGTCCCTATACCAGGTATGCTTGTTAAATCTACAATAATAGGTCTACCAGTCCTTTGGGGACAGAGATTTTCATTTTGGTAAGGATAAGAGATGGTGTGGTAAAATGGAAAGGAAATTGGCCTCAGAGGTGAGAAACTCAAGTTCAAGACTTACTTTTGCCACATATTTGCTGTGGGTACTGGAGCAAGTTACCTCTCAGTGCCTCTAGGCAAATCTCTAAGACTCTTAAGTTGATTATCAGCATTGGTGAAGAAGTTTATCACTGAAAGTTTCCTACATAGAAGAAATTCAATTCCGACAGTGAGGGAGAGAGAGAGAGAGAGAGAGAGAGAGAGAGAGAGAGAGAGAGAGAGAGACAGAGAGAGACAGAGACAGAGACAGAGACAGAGAGACACAGAGAGACAGGCAGAGAGAGAGAGAGAGAGAGAGAGAGACAGAGAGAGAGACAGAGAGAGAGAGAGAGAGAGAGAGAGAGAGAGAGAGAGAGAGACAGAGAGACAGAGAGACACAGAGAGACAGGGAGAGAGAGAGAGAGAGAGAGAGAGAGAGAGAGAGAGACTAACTGACTGACTTAGGGATATAAGCATCAGAGCTAGAATACAAACACAAGTCTTTCCTAAATGCATATCCTATGCTTTCCCCATGATACTATGCTGCTTCTCAAGAAGGAAATTCATCTTAAGAAAATAAAGGAATTGGATTTGCTGATTAAGGAAGGTGAAAGATAAACAACTTATTTCCACAACGTCTTGTCTTTTTTAAAAATGTAAGGTACTAATAGACATTTTTTCAACACTGAAGGGGAAAAAAGAAAGTTGCAAAAGAAGAGGATGTAATCCATAAAGGAGAAAGCAAGAAAGGAAAATTTTGGGGGAAGTAAAAAAGTTATACCAGGATAGAGTTTGGGAAAGAGTTAGAAAAGACTAATGCAGATGTCAGTGTTCTCATTCCGAATCTCAGTTTATCAAGATTATTGAAAGTTCTCTGAAGGGAAGGAGGGGGTAAGTGATTGGCAAAAGATGCTCCCCAAAATATGTGCACATAAATAACTATATACATGGGAGAAATAGCTATCTATAATTGACTTAACTAGAACTGAAAATAGCTACTTATTCCCCACCTTCCACTGTTTTAGTTTTCTTCTTGCTATGAATTCATCTTCTTATCTCTCATTTTCTTATTGAACTTCATAGTTTACAAAATACTTTTCCCAAAACAACCAAGGTGAAAAAAGAGAGACAGGAAGACCATGAATTGTTGGTTTCCCCTCTTTTATTTGGTTTTCTTTCCTTTACACCTATCTATAAAATCTTTCCACCCCATCAGAATCCCTTGCCCTTATGTACCATAGCCTCTGCTGTCTCCATATTTATTCCCATAAATGATATATCCGAATATGTTCACTATTTCACCTCTTTTCCCTTCTTGCTTCTTACTGTGTGGACATTTCATAAAGGTTAACTGATGACTTTAATATCCATTTTTTCACTCAAGCAAATATTGCCTTGTATTATAATTTAAATATTTAATATGTATATGCCTTGTCTCTTTAACTAGAGCATAAGTTCATTGACATCAGAAACTATATGATATATGATATATTTTTCTTGTGTACCTTGCAGCACCTGTCACAAAATGGATCAACTACAATGCTCAGTAGGTATAAACTGGAGCCAGCTCCAACCATCTTGTGAGAGTAGATTGTTAAATTTTCAGTGTGAACATTTACAATTCTGAAATTGGCAAATACCACAAATGAAGAGGTTTTTTTTATTTCTTAAGAGAGTGCTGACAAAAATGTTAATAATTCAAGTTAAACTTAAAATTATGTTGTGTGTATAATTTTTTTAAAGAAAGCTAATCATTTGCCAGCTCACTCTTAGTGTTCCTCAAATAATTATAGGTTGAATACATGAATGAATGAATTCCCCAAATTTGGGACACATAGGCTAAACCCATAAACCTACCTTTCTTCTGTGAGAAGGCAGAAGATGTGTTTTAAATTCAGAAAGAGGAGGATAGCATTAGTGCCATCACTTTTCTTCTCCAAGTTTGTGTTTGGAAGTCTGTTTAGGATTTGCTGGGATGATGGATGGGACAATTAAGGCTAAGGAAGGGATGAAAGGATGAGAAACATCAGAAAATCAAGGAAAGAGAATTTGTAAGTTAGGACAAAGATCTATAAATAGTACAATAGTTTTCCCCCAGTCATAATTATGATAAGAAAAGCACACAAACAAGCAAATCTTTGTGTAAAGTGGCTGCTAGAGAACCAAAGGCAGCAGTTGTTACACAATTGTAGGGAATCTATCATAACTAGTTTCTTTATAGGTAAGCCCTATTTCTATGGGCCATTCATAGGATAGGAATGTAATTATTACATAGAAAACAATGAAAATTTACTCATGTTAGTGTAATCATATTCAAGAACAAAAGCTTTCAGTAAGAACATTTACAGTTAAATAGCAAATATGTTAAAATAAATAGGTTTACCTTTTAAAGCACTTATAATGCTTGGTTCTGGACACTACATCTTGGGGAAAATATTAACCAACTGGAGCCCACCAAGAGGAGATGGACAAAGATATTGAGAGAACTCTAAGTAATATATTATGAGGATGAATTAAGAGAGTTAAAGATGTTTAACTTAGATAAGAGAATTGAGAAGGGTGGTGGGAGGGTGGGTGATAGATAGAATTGTTATCTTCAGATTCTACCATGGAGGAAGAGAACCGTTCTTCTTAGCCACAGAAGGCAAAACTAAGAACAATGTATGAAAGTTTATGTGGAAACAAAATATGGAAAAACTCCCTAGTTATTAGAGCTATCAAGAAGGGGAATGGGCTACCTAATAAGGTAATGAGTTCCCCAGCATGGAAGCTTTTTAGGGATGCTAAAGAGAGGATTCCTGCATCAGGTCCAGGTTTGAGTAGGTGACCGCTAAAGACTCCTTTAACTCTAAGATTCAATGATTCTACATATTGTCTAACATATAGGATTGTGTTCCCCTCCCTCTGTCAGCAGTGTTTCTCAATGTACTTGAAAATAATAAAACTATATTTCTTTAACATTATCTTATTATTTAAACTCTTCACTGATATTACAATAACTCTTTCTTTGCTTCTCCCCCCTCCCAATTCAAATAACTTTTACCATAAGGTTTGACTGTCTCTTGAATACTTGAAGGGAGTTTTAAAAAGAGGAAAAGGCATAGAATTAGTACCACAATGAAGGAATAAGTGTGTAAAGGTTGTGGAGGCACATTGTAGGTCTAAGGGACAAGGAGAGAAAACAGTAACAAAGAAAAATTGAGCTTAAAGTGATGTCACTAAATTTTTGTGTGACTTTGGGCATGTTACTTAACCCCTATCATCCACTGTTACCTAACTTATAGCATTGGCAGAGAGAACTAACCAGATAGTTTTTAAGTCTCTCTAAGAAAAAGTTGGAAAGGAGAGGGAAAGAAAAGGAAAGAGAAAGAAACATAAATAAGGGAAACAGCCAAAGGGACAGAAATATGATGTAAAAATAAAGAAAGACAGCAAAGGGTGCTCATAATAAGAGGAGGGAGAATGGGAGAAAAACACATAGAAAGGAAAAAATGGAAGGAGTAAAAGAGGCACCCTATGAAGAAGAATATGGAAAGGCCCAAGGAGTATACACATTCAAATAAGGTGTTACTTCATGTTTCAAACTTCAATGCTTTAAAAGATTTTCAAATTCATTACTATAGGCTGTGTGGCCTACCTACCTACACAGGACAAAAAAAACTACCTAAAATATCTGTTGTTAAAACTGTGGCATGAAGTTGGAAGGACAATTTATAGCACTTGGCTATCACTATATTCATCTTACACACTGCAAATGGACATTAAGCTGGGCTGATTGAATAGGAAGAAAAAAGTAGGATAGACTGTCAATGAGAAATCGCATTTTTTAATGTCCCCAAGTTTCTCCATCAAATGAAAGCCCATCTCTTAAATATTTATAGTCTTTCAGTATTGGTGTATGGCTGTCAACCATGGGACTTTACAGTCTCCAAAGAACTGAAGTAGAGAATCATCCAAAAGGTGATGGAGAAATGAGATTGCTAAATGACTTACTCAGGGTTACATGGCTAGTTCACTTGAACCCAAGCCTTCCTGACTCTGAGGCCAGTTCTCTATCCTTCATGTAACACTGTGTCTTACTTCACGAACTTCTGAAATTCAAAATCTTTAAAATAAATTTTTTCAAGAAGAATCTTCATATGAATTTTCACTAACAATAAAGAGAAGATGAAACAGTTGTCACCAGATGGGAAGACATATACATACACACATATATGTGTATGTAATATACATATATATGTACACACAGCTATCTATATGTTTAGAATATATGTACACACATATCCATATCTATCTGTTAGTGTATGTCCAAACATACATTGACACTTACATTTCTTTATACATATAATATGCACGTGCAGATATGTACACATATATGTACACATGTGTGTAATTATTTACTATATACTATGACATTTTTCTAAGGTTTTCATATTCCAGTCATTGTGCTAAATGCTAGAGATACAAAGAAAGGCAAAAGTTTATCCCTGCTCTCCAAGAACCCACAGTGTAATAGGAGAGACAACATGTGAACAAGTATGTACATACAAGCTATGCACAGGATAAATTTGAAATCACTAATACAGAGAATCATTAGAATTGAGGGCAATTACAAAAGGTTTGCTATAGAAGATAGAATTTTAGGTGGGACTTGAAGAAAGCCAGGAGGTGGAAAAGGACAAAAATTGTAGGCATGGAAATATCCAGGGAAAATGCCCAGAGTCAAGAGTTTCTCGTTTGAGGAACAGCGACTTAGGTTACAGTGAAAATGTAAAAGGGTTGGCCAGTGGTGAGGGACAGGGGAGGTGGGGAAAAAGCTTTAAGATAGCACCTACTATATGCCAGGTACTATGCTAAGTACTTTAAAAATATTTTCATTTAATCCTAACAAAAACTCTGCAATGCAGGTGTTTTTACAGTTAAGGATACGAGCAGAGAGAGGTTGAGTGACTTCCCTGAGGCCACATAGCTAATAAATGTCTAAGGCCAGATTTGATCTCAGATCTCCTGACTTAGCTACCTCTAGGCATAGAATGAAGAACCTGATACCACAAAAGTATTTCTGTGCAAGAAAAGTACAAATTTGTTCCTAGAAAACAAAGGAACAGATTTCAAAGGTAGCCAAATTAAGAATAACCAGAAAAAAAACCTTGTTTTTGAGATCCTGAGGTGGATTTTTGAACATATTATTGAATCTTGCTCATTGAAATCACAGTATTAAGGAAAAAAGGTATGCTTCAGGGGGAATCCTAAAAGCCTATATTTTCTCTCACCATCATAATCTTTCAGAGCAAAATCAGATTCATCAGATAAAAATCTAGATGCACTGAGAGGTGGTAGTGAATGCTGGGAGTGAGGTCCTGCAGGTGCCCTATTCCTATTCTCCCACCCCTTTCTTATCCCCAACTTGAGGCACTGGGCCTATCTCTATAAGCACATAATACTGTCAATTAAAATTTATTACCATGTGAACTTTTTGTTAAAGGGACCTGGCTCAGCACCATGTGACCCATGAGCACTCAGGACATAGAATTATTTGTATTGTGTATGCTAAATTTACTTAGATCTCTCCCCAAGTCCTTCTATGCCAACCCTCATCTCTCACTTTACATTTGTCTAAGGGAATCCAGGTGCATTTCTTTCTTAGTGTTTTACATATATTCTTATATCCCCTTTCCGACCTATCTCAATCACTTAGCTGGTACACCAACCTATTGCAACTGGAGAGAAGATGAAGTTTGACAGTAGGGGTGAGAGGTATATTGAGTTGTGGGAATTTTTCTTTCTCAGCCCCAAGTTTTTTCTCTGTCTGGAATTCTGGGTTCTCCCTCTGGCTTACTTTGTACTTTTTCAAACTAATTAGCAAGAGGGAAGATAATAAAACTCTCCTCATTAACTATGGTATTTTTCAAGTGTATTGAAAAGAATGCAATTAAAAATCAAAGAATTGCAAGTTGAAGGCAAAGATTTAATAAGTTCCATTGGGGATCCCAAGTTATTCCAAAGCACTGAGCTTGAATCTCCCTGGGATTTGACATTAGACTATGAAGTGTTTCTATGTGTAGTAATTCCCTGTCTTTCCCTCTCTCAATTACTGGGTGAGTTCAGGCTGCAAAAAGAAATCTCAGTCTCATAGGACCAGAGATCAAGAATCTGAAGGGATGGCAGAGTCCATCTAGGACAACCCCTTTATTTTACAGTTGAGGAAACCAGGGCCCAGGGGGTTTAAGTGGGTTTAATTGGCTTGGCCAAAATGAGAGATATACTGGGTCATAACAGTTGGGATTTGAACCTAGAACCTCTGATTCCCAAACCTGTGCTTTTTCTTCTGTACCATGCTTCCTTCTTCCAATCTATGTTGTCCTTCAAGATCACCAAAGACATACTGCTCTAAACTTCCTCAGCACATGATCTGGGTATCTACAATTCTATGAAACACTTCTCATTAAACCTAATTCCCTTGAACAACTATGTGGGCCCATTTCTTATCATTCTGATTCCAGATGGTATAAATTATATTCATATCACAAAGGGAATAGAGAAGAAGCATGGATAGGTAACACCACTGACATTCTTGGCTATTACAATTATAGTGGTGTCTTATTTGATTGAGCTTGATATACATGGAAATCTGGATTTGTACAAATATTAAATTATTTGCTTTACTCAGCAATGGTTTCTTTTAATATGACTCCTTTTAAGAACTGGATCCCCTTGTTCCTTGACTTGATTTTTAAAATGTATTGTTAATCTTTATTTATGAAAAAAAATATTAACATAATTTTTCATGTCTACATCCATTTTGTAAACCAAGATCATCCAATTTTAAAATTGACAATGGATCTATCTTCTCAGAATCTAAATTTTTAGGGTTGGACAAGACTTTTTGAACAATGTTCAGTAAATATATCTGAAGCATCTACTTTGTCCCAGGATCATCATTGCTACCCCACTTATTTCACTGATTAAGACACTGACTTGTAAATAATTACAACTTGCCCAATGTCTCTTGGGTAGTTTCAGGTCTCTGACTAGAGGTTGGGTCTCCTGACTCATAGTCCAGGTTCTTTCTGTTATACAGAGAGTGTGTGACTTTAGAAAATGTCTTCATGGAAATTTAAGGTGAGAGATAATGAGTGAGTTATTCAAGGTTACATGCTTACATTGCCTCTAACAATAAGACAGCCCTGCACATAAATTCCTTAGAAACATCATTTTGCCAACTGGTAGAACAAATTTTAGAGAGGAGAGACCTGAGTTAGGAAGAACAGTTATAAAGCAATTGCAAAAGTCTAAGAGGGAGTTGTTGAAGGCCCAAGTTAGGATGGTGGTTCTGTGAGTTTGAAAAAGGAGGCAGATTTGAGAATTAATATACATATATAAATCTTGATTGGATTGGAGCTAATAAATTCATGGGAATTGATGAGCTCATCATCACCATTCAAAGTCATTGATAAAACACCACAATATAAGTGATCCTGAACTAGGATGTTTATGGGTGCTAACTATACCGAAAATTTTAGATGGGCAAAATACTTTCTTTATAGGAACTCAAAATGAACAGTCAAGGACATTGAAATATAGGTAGATGATACCTAAATTAGAGATAGATTGAAGCATGGAAAGAAAAATATAGACAAGTATGTCTAATGAGTATTGATTGATATAAAGATTTTAAGTAAAATGTTTAGCAAGTAGGCTACAGCAGCACACTGGAAAGATTATACATTATGAGTAGGTTGGATTTTTACCACAAATACAGGATTGGTTCAACATAATGAATATTATAATTAAAATTAACAGTAGCAATAATATAAGTAATAAAAAACCATAAGATTAAATCAAGAGATGCTGAAAAAGCATGTGACAAAATCCAAGAAGTACAAAAGGAATAGAAACCATAGAAATAGATCTTTCCTTAACATAGAAATATTTTTCTAAAATAAGAAACATTTGTGTTTAGGTTTAAGGTTTGCAGAGTGATTTTATGTATATTAGAATATTTTGGTCTTTGCAATAACCCTGTAAGGGAGGCACTATTATTATGCCCATTTTATATATGAGGAAACTGAGGCTGAGAAAAGTTAAGTGATTTTCTCAGTGTCACACAACTAGTAAGTGACTCTGTAATGGAAAAAGGTACAGATTTCCTAATAAGAACAAACATTTTATGTAATAATAAAAATTTAGAGGGCTTACCACTAAGATCAGGAATAAAACAAAAATGCCAGTTACTAATATTTAACAGTCTTATAAATGCCACCTATAGCAAAAAAGAAAGAAAAATTGAAGGAATAAGCATAGACAAAGAGGAGAGAAAAACATAGCATTTTGCAGATGATATAATGATTTATTTAGAAAATCCTAAAAAGTCAATAAAAATTAGTTGAAACAATGAATTCAGCAAATTTGCAAGATGTAAAATAAATCCACATAGAGTATAAACATACATATCCAACCAACAAAACCCAGTAAGAAGAACTAAAAGAGAAATTCCATTCAAAATAGCTACAAAAAATATAAAATATTTGAGAGCCTATCTACAAAGACACAGATTGAAACTATATGAATCTAACTATGAAAACTCTGTATAAATATAGACCTAAATAGAAAAATATTCATTGCTAACAAGCAGAACAGAGCCAATATAACAAAAATTACAATAGTAAATAAACTTACTTTTTATTGCTATATAGTAACAGACTGCCAAAGAATAATTGTATAAAGCTAGAAAAATAGTAGCAAAA
This sequence comes from Trichosurus vulpecula, assembly GCF_011100635.1. Taxonomy (NCBI): domain Eukaryota; kingdom Metazoa; phylum Chordata; class Mammalia; order Diprotodontia; family Phalangeridae; genus Trichosurus; species Trichosurus vulpecula. Next base: position 264,903,738 of record NC_050574.1, read on the forward strand.
TTCATATAAAGGAATAAAAGTGCTTTTTTTTTCATTCATTCAGCAAATATTTATTAAGTGTCTGTTATGTGCAATAGTAGGGATGCAGAGACAAAAATGAAGCAATCCCTGCCTTTAACGAGCTTACATTCTGGTTTTTTTTTTGTCTACAACATTTGGTTCCACATAATTTTGAGTTCCAGATTTTCCTCCCTCCCTCCCCCGCTTCCTCCCCAAGATGTCATGGAATGCCATATAGCTTCCACGTATAACTTCACATTGAATTAATTTACACGCTAGTCAAGTTATGGAGAACTGTGATCAATGAAATGAATCATGCGAAAGAAGAAACAGGACCAAAAAAAAACAAAAACAAAAACAAAAGGGAGAAAAAGAAAAAAAAAGGCAGGGGGGAAGGCTAGCATGAATTGTGCCTCAATCTGCATTCATACTTCATAGTTCTTTCTCTGGATGTAGCTAGCATTCTCCATCGTGAGTCCTTTGGAGTTGTCTTTGTACCCTGTGTTGCTGAGAAGAGCAAAGTCTGTCAGGGTTAGTCCTCACAGAATCTATATATCTATGGTTGTGTATAATGTTTTCCTGGCTCTGCTCTGCTCACTCAGCATTATGTCGTGTAGGTTTTTCCAGGTTGTTATGAAGTCCATATCATCCCCATTTCTTATAGCACAATAGTATTCCATTACCTTCATATACTACAGCTTGTTCAGCCATTCCCCAATTGATGGGCATCCCTTTGATTTCCAATTCTTAGCTACTACAAAAAGAGCTGCTATAAATATTTTTGTACATATGGGTCCTTTTCCCCCTTGTGTGATTTCTTTGGGATACAACCCTAGAAGTTGTATTGCTGGGTCAAAGGGTATGCACATTTTTATAGTCCTTTGGGCATAGTTCCAAAGTGCTCTCCAAAGTGGCTGGATCAGCTCACAACTCCACCAGCAATGTAACAATGTTCCAATTTTCCCACATCCTCTCCAGCATTTATCATTTTCCTGTTTTGTTATTTTAGCCAATCTTACAGGAGAAATGTGGTATCTAAGAGTTGTTTTGATTTGCATTTCTCTAATCAGTAGTGATTTAGAGCATTTTTTCATGTGCCTATATCTTTAATTTCTTCCTCTGAAAACTGCCTGTTCATATCCTTTGACCATTTCTCAATTGGGGAACGACTTGTGTTCCTATGTATTTGGCTCCGTTCCCTGTATATTTTAGAGATGAGGCCTTTATCAGAGACACTAGTTGTACAGATTTTCTCCCAATTTTCTGCTTCCCCCCTAATTTTTGTTGCATTGGCTTTTTTTGTACAAAACATTTCAATTTAACATAATAAAAATTATCCATTTTGCATTTTGTAATGTTCTCTATCTCTTGTTGAGTCATGAATTCTTTTCATTTCCATAAATCTGATAAGTAAACTATTCCTTGCTCTCCCAAATTACTTACAGTGTCAGCCTTTACTCCTAAATCATGAACCCATTTTGACTAGAGAAGGTGGCCTAGCCATACCAGATATTAAACTGTACTATAGAGCAGCAGTCATCAAAACTACCTGGTACTGGCTAAGAAACAGAGTTGTGGATCAGTGGAATAGGATAGGAACACAAGATGGAGAAGTCAACAACTATAGAAATCTACTCTTTGATAAACCCAAAGAGGCCAGCTTCTGGGCTAATAAGTCACTATTTCACAAAAACTGTTGGGAAAATTAGAAAATGGTAGGGCAGAAGCTGGGCATAGACCAATATTTTACACCATATACCAAAATAAAGGAATAAAAGTTCTTGAGTCCCAGGGGTAATAGCCTTAAAAGTAAGAAAGAAAGGGTTATGTGAGTATCACACCTCAAACTATAGTACAAAGCAGTAGTTAATAAAAAAACACAACATAACACAACAACAATTTTAGTACTGGTTAAAAAAAATAGTGAAGTCAGGTACTTAACATACGGAAGCAAAAAAAAAAAAAACAACAAAAAATGCAGTAGCACAATGTTTTAGAGATACAAGGAACCCAGTCAGAGGCATAAGGACTCACTACTTGGGGAAAAAAGAAAAAAAAATTCTGGAATACCGAGGGGAGGAGGAAGAAGAAAATTCTGGAAAATTGGAAGGCAGTCTGGCAGTAATTGGACATACTATACAACAACATCTCATATTACATACCAAAATACATTTTAAATTGACTCATGACTTGGACATCAAAGTTGACATCCTAATAAAACTGGAAGTGTAAGGAAAATATTACCCTTCAGATCTATTGATAGGGGAAGAGTTCAAGAGCAAACAGGTGATAGAGAGGATCACACAAAATAAAATATATCATTTTGATTATATGAAATTGAAAAACTTCTGCACAAACAAATCTAATGCAGCTAAAATTAAAAGGGAAACATAATTGGGGAAAATCATTGCAGTGAGTTTTTTATAAGTCCTTTTACCCAAGATAAGTAATTGATTAAAATCAATAAGACTAAGAGTCATTCCCTAATAGAAGGATATCAAACAGGCAATTTTATAGGGAGAAACAGAAACTATCAGTAACTATATGAAAATGTTCCAAATCACTAATAACTAAGGAAACACAAATTAAAACAACTCTGAGGTTCCACCTCAAAACCATTAGATTGGCAAAAAAGACAAAAGAATAAAATGACAATTTTAATGACAAGGAGGATTTAAGAGAAAATGCCAGACTAATTTATTGTTGATAGAGTGTTAATTGGTCCATATATTCTAGAAAACAATTTAAAATTATTCCCTCCAAATGATCAAATTATGCATACACTTTGATCCAGCTCTTCCACTCCTAGGCCTGTATACCACAGTGAAATCCAAGAAAGAAGAAAAGGACCCATACATATGTACAAAAATATGTACAGCTGCTCTTTTTATAGTAGCCAGAACATGGAAAATAAGGAACTCCCCACCTATTAGGGAATGGACAAACAAATTGTGTCATATTAATTGCTGGAATATTATTGTACCATAATAAATGATGGAATGGTTTAATAGGGAACCAAGCAGACATCTTTGACTTGATATATTGAAGTGACCAGAACAAGGAGATCAATTTACACAATGACAACAAAATTATAGGAAAAACTTTTCTGAATACTTTAGAATTCAAATTAATGCAACGTGAATCCAGAGCACTGAAGATGAGTCACTCATGCCAACCACCTTCTTCTAGAGAGTGATGCACTTTAAATCCAGAATAAGGACTGTCTATCTGGACATGACCAACGTGGGAATTTGCTTTTACTGGACTGTGCATATTTGTTGTGAAGGTTTCTATTTTTTAATTGTTCTATTCAGAAAGGCAGTAGAGTGGAGAGACAATTGCTTTTTTAAAGGAGATAAATATAAAAGAGGATAAAATTATTTAACCCTAAACTTTTTTCTCATAAACCATTGTCAGCACAGAGTAATTGTTCTACTTATCATCATCACTGTCTATCATCATCCTACCTATCATCATCATCATTATCATCATCATAACCATCATCATGACCCTTCACATTTGTTTAGCCCTTTACAGCTACCGAAACTCTTTACTGCAATGTCTCATTTGATTCTCACAAGGACTCTATGAGTTAAGTAGGATAGGTAATCTTATCCCCATTTTGTAGATGAGATAATAGCTTTTCACGAAGTCGATCAACTTTTCCCACTTCATACAACTAGTTAGTTATAGTTCTAAGACTCATACATGGGTATTCTGACTCAAAATCCCTTTTGTTTCCTTTATGCCTAACTTTTATTCAATAATAATAATACCTTTCATTTTAGTAGTCTTTTACACTCTTAATAATAATCACTCTTTATTATATTTGATGCATCAGACAACCCTTACAGAAATATACAGGAACATATGTGATTGTTCCATTTGACAAATAAAGAAACTAAGTAAAATAGAGGTTGTGTCCCTTCTTCAATCACACCAATAGAAACAATGCTAGAACTCAGACTACCTATCTGTGAACGCATACTGGATATCCCACCTACTTTAGGATCAGAACATTTGTAATGACTATTCAAGTTAAAGAAAGGCACTGAGTAGAAAGTACTGGAATCTTTTCTCTTAAAACCTGGAAACTATTAAGTTAAAATACAACTCAGTATTTCTATTAAAATATTGTAGTCATAAAAGTGAGAGGAAAACTACAAGAGTTCCACATCCTGAAGGGGTCAAGGTAAGAAAAGATTTTGGTAATCCACTGATCAGTTTGGGAAAAATTTGTGAAGGAGGTAGACTATCAGTTCAAATTATGGGCAAAAGATGTCCAATGCCCACTCTCCCAAATCACATTTATACTAATAAGTTAGGTCTCCATAGCACAGCTACCACTTCTCCCCTCAGGTTTGTAAGAATAACTTTGAGAGGCTTCTATCAGATGTTTACTATTACTCATGAGTCTTCATAGTATATTCCTTCAGTGCAATTTGATGACTTACCCTCTCTCTAATATCGACTAACCAGCTAACATCAATTAGGTTTTAAAGAGAAGTATTTATTGAAATGATATAGAAAAACCCCGAAGCACTTTTTCCTCTACAAATTACTTGGTCACTGGATGCAATGGATTCAAATTTGAGTGATGAGATCATAAGCCAGAATGCAAAGTGTTCAGGAATGAGTGAGAGAAAGGAAATGAAGGCAATGTGAATAGACATTTTGTTTTGTTTTGTTTTTTTACTCTAGGAGTTTGGTTAAGGCATAATAGATGCAAAATTATAGCTTGAGGTGATGGAAGAACCTAGTAAGGATTCTTTAAGGATGGAAGATACTTAGATATGTTTGAAGACAGTTTATATGGAACAAATAAGTAGGGATAGATAGAAGATTTTTAAGAGCAATGATTCAGTATGCTGGAGAAGATTAGAGGATGATAAGATGAGAGGAGGTGGGATAAAGGGCATATGGAGAAAAGTTGGACTTTGAATGAGAAGAAATATCTCTTTACTGGAGACTTCAGGAAAAGGGGAGAATAAGGGAACACATCAAGATGTTTTAAAATGAAAAGATGAGGAAAGTCATGGAGAATTATATCAGTTTATCAGTAGAGAAAGGTGATGTCTTCACCTGAAAGAATGAGAACAGGGGAAGTTATGAAAGAACTAAGAGAAGAGTAGGCTTGGAGTAATTTTGGAGAAAAGTGATGTAGGGAATCAAATAAGGAGTAATAAAATGGTCATCTCCAGTCTCTATATCTTTGCACTGGCCAAACTCTATCCCTGAAATTATCTTCATCCTTATCTCTACCTCACAGAATCCATCACTTCCTTCAAGATACAGCTCAAGCACCATCTTCTTCATGAAATCCCTCCCCACAACTACTGTGCCCTCCCCTATATACTACATTGTGCTTATTTTGTATTCATTCTGAATATATTTCATATATATATATATATATATGTATGTTTGTATATATTTATATAGAGAGAATGTAGACTCCTAAAGAGTGAAGATTGTTTATTTTTTTGTATATCTGTATATCTAGCCTCTTGCAGCATACCTGGTACATGACAGGGTCTTGATAAATGTTTTGTATTCTATTTGTACCAGTTTGTATCTGGAAGCTTGAGCTCATCAAATACTAGAGTACAGAGCCTGCTAAGTCTTAGGTAGTTCTTCATATGGGCCTAATACCCAAATTTTAAGGACTGGTATCTACCACTAAAAAATATAAATCAGGAAAAACAGAACCTGTTACACATTCTGTTTAAGATCTATGCCTGGTCTTCCAACTCAGAACCTGATTTCCCATGCAATTCTTATCACAACCTCAAAAGATAAGGGTATCTCTCACTCAAAGTGTTTTCACACACACACACACACACACACACACACACACACACACACACACACATATGCATACCCACAAACCCTTCTCTGAATGAAGGTAATTAAAGAGTTGAGATCAACAGTCAGAATTCCCTACAAGAAACAACACTTGGATATTCCAATGGACCTATTGTCTTATCAGTGTAAGCTTTCTCTTCAGAGATAAACAACACAATCTATTCATACCTTCCCCCTTCTGTTTGGCCCTTTTCTGTGTCCTATCATAAGCATGAAAGGTCCATTAACTATTCTGTGGGTCTGCTTCACTTTGTCTTGGCATCACAAGGATATCAATGTAACATGAGGACTGTCCATCAGCTATCCTTCATTATTAAAGTATGACTAATCTATCTCCCTTTCCTATCATATATTTTAATGACATCCTGTCTACCACTCATCCAATGTAATTAATTGTTTTTAATGTTTTTCGACTTGCTCATGACCACCATATTCATTTCTCTTTAGCTTATTTTTTACTTCCTTTCTTTGGAGATGGTGTTCCATGATTCACAATCATATAATATCACTGGAAGGACTTTTTTTAAAATGAGCCTTTGTTTGAAAGAATTTGGATTCATAAAAGAATTTTATAATTTCCCCCAAGACAATCCATCCAATTCTCCTCCTCCTGCTCAATTTTGGGCCCACCTAATGAGGCCCAAGTGAGTCCCATATTTAAAATGTTTGTTATGAATGCATGCATGTATATATGCACATATTCAATACACATGTGTACATGCATGCATACAAAGGTATGTAAATATAAATAAATACACATGTGTATATATTGTCATGCATCTATATATACACATTTGTATATATGTGTGTATATTCATTGTGAACATATACATGTATATATAAATATACTATGGATGAACTTTATAGTCTGTCCATGCAACTAAATATCATAATTTCAATAAAAGGAATTATTAAATTACTTCCTGCACTGAAAACAAAGGGTAAGTAAATTGTGTTTGACCTAGCTCCACAGAGATTAGACACATTACATCTCCATGGAATCAAATCTGTCCTCAATCAGTATACATTATGGAAGGTCAGACATGTATACAAATATTTATAAAGCAAAACAGAATGTGACAAATGTCATAAGAAAGAAAAAAAGAGGAAACTAACAAATGCAGTAACTCAAGAATAATATCAACACACCACAATTTATATGTGATGGAAGTGATGGAGATCTATATTTTCTCCCTATGCTCCCTCTTATTTTTTTATGAACTGATTCATTTCCAACCTACTCTACAATTCCTGCTCCAAAGGAGATCCTTCTCCTGACTTCCCTGTTTCTGTTAATGAGCTTCAGTTATCTCTAAACATTCATTCTCAAAGCCCCTGAGCCAACTTTGAATCGTTTCTCTTCCTTGATACTACCACCAGTAAGACAACCTAATATCGAGTTAGTCATCAAATCCTTTACTATCTTCCTAAAAAAATTTGTTTGATCTGTTCCTTCTTTGGTACATTTCCCTTAATGCATGTTAGGCCCAAATTACCATAAATCTGAATTATTGAAATCAATTTTCAATTACTCCCAATCTTCAGCTTCTCATCCAAGCAAATAGCTATTTTAATTTTCCTACATACAGCACTGCTTTGATAGTTTCACTACTTCACTCAGAAAGCCTTAACAATTTCCCAACATCTAGAAAATAATATCCAAATTTATCAGGCAGGTAAGTGGTTCAGAAGATGGAGTGCTGGACCTAGAGTGGGAAGACCTGAGTTCAAATTTGATCTCAGTGTTACCTTGGCTAAGTCACTTATCCTCTGTCTTAATTTCCTAATCTTTCAAGTGGGGATAATAATAGCATCTACCTCCCAGGCTTGTTGTGAGGATCAAAAAAGATGTATTTGTAAAGCATTTAGTACAGTAAATGCTCCTTGTTGCTGCTGTTGCTGCTGCTGTTAGTCTAACATTTAAGGCTCTCCCAGGCTTGAAACAAAGCTTCCTTTCTGACATCCTTGCTACTATTCCCACCCACATACTCCCACATTCAAGCTTGACTGGAATATTCATCATTAATGATAAAATCTGGAATTAATAGAGCACCTTAAAGTGGAGAGAAGATATGAGGATGCTCTCTCTTTCATAAGGTGAGGGGCAGTATTGTATATATATATTGTAATATTGTAATATATGTATATATTGTAATATATATATTGTATATATATTGTAATGATCTGAGTCAAATTTATAGTTTTGCCACTTACCAAAGTAAGTATATAATTATAATCAAGTCTCTTTGACTTCAGTTCCCTCATATGTAAATTGAAGGGTTTGGAACTAAATAATTCCTAGGTTAATCTCTTAATCTCAACATTTCATGAAAATTAGAAACATAAATTTAAATAAGAATTTAAGTTAATGAATATTTTTCAAATCCATTGGAGCAAATGAACAACATAGGACACTAGCATAGTTGAAGAAAGTGATGAGTTCTAAAGATTGTCACCTCTGACAAAAGGTGAAATAAACATTGAAACTGAGGAGCCATTAGGACAATGAAATTATTTTTAATGTGTTCAGAAGATATAAAACATTGAAACTACAAATGTTTGTTTAAATCTTTCTCTTAGTCACTCCTATGTTAATTGCCTTGTAGAAATTTAATTATTTACCCCATAATCATTTTCGGTAATAAATTTCATTTTTACATGAAAAATAAAAATTGATGCTCTAAATTCTTATCAACGAATGCCTTTGAAAATACTTAAATTGGGGGCAGCTAGGTGGCACACTGAGTAGAGCACCGCCCCTGGAGTCAGGAGGACCTGAGTTCAAATCCGGCCTCAGACACTTGACACACTAGCTGTGTGACCCTGGGCAAGTCACTTAACCCCAATTGCCCTGCCTTCCTCCCTCCAAAAAAATACTTAAATTGTAAGTCTCAAGCAATTACTTAAGAAGCTCAAAATTTGTTTGAATCCTTTCTCCTCCCAATGAAAAAGGTGTAAAGACCTGTACTTTCCACCACCCCTCAAATCTTAAATGACTTTGAATGTTGCAAGTGCCCTTCCAGTTGTTTTGCTACATTTCTTTCTTCCTTTGCAAACTTTTGCCCCCTACTCTTAAATTCCTTGAAGGGTATGCTATTTTTTAACGGACAAAATTAATTTGTCACCCAAGCTAGACCAAGGACCAGGAGCTCTTGAGTCTAACGCCAAGATCCATCACAAATCACTGAAGATGAACATATAATACACATCAATGTTTTTGAGTAGAAGCTGGATAACCATTTTTAAGTAATACTATGGAAGAGATTTTTGTTCAGGTATATGTTGAACCAGACAGCATCTGAGGTCCCTTCTAATTCTCATATTATATGATACTTACTAAATAGGATATTTAGAAAGAAATATTGCAGCATTATAGCCATATTCACAGAATCAGAATAACTTAATAATAGAGTTTGGGAGTAGGAAGGGACCTCATTGACAATCTTGGCAAACCCATATACAAAATAAAGCCTGACTTCAATGTATCTAACAAATGGTATATCTGCTTGAAGACTCCAAAGACGGGGAAACCACCATCTCTCTAGGCAGCCCATTCCACTTTGGGACAGCTCTAATTGTTAAGAAGTTGTTTCCTGATATAGAATCCAATTTTGTTTCTTCACAGCTTCTACCCATTGGTCCTGGTTCTCTCTGGTGTCAAATAGATCGAGTCTAGCCCCGTCTTGTGTATGACCACCCTTCAAGTATTTGAAGATAGTTCTAATTTTCCTCAAGTCTTCTCATGACCAAATATGCAGTTTCTTCAGCTAATTTTCATATGACATGTACTCAAGGTCTTTTATCACCTTTGTAGCTGCCCTTCCCCAGACTTTTTTCAGTTTAATGGAGTCTTTAAATTGCGGCACCATGAATAGAACATAGAAGGGATGATGAAGGCAGAGTACAGTAGGGATATTGTCTTAGCATTCCTGGAAGCTATGCCTCTCTGACAATAAACTAAGATTTCATTAGCTTTTGTGGCTGCCATATCACACCATAGAATCATCTGGAGCTTGCTATCAAATAAAATAACCAGATCTTTTTCAGAATTACTGAATATCCACATCTCCCCCAAATGCTACTTGCAAGTGTAAATATTATTGTACTTAAGTACAAGACTTTATATTTATCCCTATTGAATTTTATCTTATATTCAGACCAGTACTCTAGTCTATCAAAATCGTTTTTCATTCTGATTGTCAGTCACTCTATTAGTTATGCCTCCAACTTTGTGACATCTTCAAATTTCATGAATACACCATCCAAATCATCGATTAAAAATGTTAAATAGCTCTAGTATAAACCCAGTCCCAAAGCTCATTCAGGGGATCTCCCCTCATTGGTGAAGACCAATGCTGTCAGTTCTATCTTTGTAAGATGTGTTATAAATACCCCCCTTTCTCCTCTGACATTACACCACACTGGTTCAGGCCCTTATCACCTCACATCTGGACTATTTTTTTATATTAAGATTTTTTATTTTTAGTTTACAACACTCAGTTTCACATAATTTTGTGTTCCATATTTTCTTCCCCCCCTTCTCCTCCTCCCCAAGATGGCATGGAATCCAATATATCTTCTACATATAACTTCGCATTGAATTTATTTACACAGTAGTCAAGTTGTAAAGAAGAATTATGACCAATGGAATGAATCATGAGAAAGAAGAAATAAAACCAAAAAAAAAACAAAAAACAAAAACAAAAGAGAAAAAAAAGAAAGGAGAGCAAACAATTTGCTTCAATCTGCATTCAGTCTCCATAGTTCTTTCTCTGGATCTAGATAGCTGTCTCTATTATGAGTCCTTTGGAGGTGTCTTTGAACCTTGTATTGCTAAGAAGAGCCAAGTCTATCAAGGTTAATCATCACAGAATCCATATAACTGTAGTTGTGTATAATGGTCTCCTAGTTCTGCTTCGCCCACTCAGCATTATATCGTATAGGTTTTTCCAGGTTATTATGAAGTCTGTATCTTCCCCATTTCTTATAGCACAATAGTATTCCATTACATTCATATGCCACAACTTGTTCAGTCATTCCCTAATTCATGGGCATCCCCTTGATTTCCAATTGTTTGCTACTACAAAAAGAGCCACCATAAATATTTCTGTACATATGGGTCCTTTTCCCTCTTGTGTGATCTCTTTGGGATACAACCCTAGAAGTGGTACTGCTGGGTCAAAGAGTATGAACATTTTCATAGCTCTTTGGGCATAGTTCCAAATTGCTCTCCTGAATGGCTGGATCAGTTCACCACTGCACCAGCAATGTAACAGTGTTCCAATTTTCCCACATCCTCTCCAGCATTTATCATTTTCCTGTTTTGTCATTTTAGTCAATCTAACAGGAGAGATGTGGTACCTAAGAGTTGTTTTGATTTACACTTCTCTAATCAGTAGTGATTTCGAGCATTTTTTCATATGCCTATATCTTTAATTTCTTCCTCTCGAAACTGCCTGTTCATATTCTTTGACCATTTCTCAATTGGGGAATGACTTGTATTCCTACAAATTTGGCTCAGTTCCCTGTATATTTTAGAGATGAGGCCCTTATAAGAGACACTAGTTGTAAAGATTTCATCCCTATTTTCTGCTTCCCTCCTAATCTTTATTGCATGGTTTTGTTTATACAAAAACTTTTCCACTTAAAATAATCAAAACTATCCATTTTGCATTTTGTAATGCTGTCTATCTCTTGTTGGGTCATGAATTCCTTGCTTTCCCATAAATCTGATAGGTAAACTCTTCCTTGCTCTCTCAAATTGCTTATAATATCAGCCTTTATTCCTAAATCATGAACTCACTTTGACGTTATTTTGGTGTATGGTATAAGATGTTGGTCTTTGCCCAGTTTCTGCCCCACTATTTTCCAATTTTCCCAGGAGTTTTTGTGAAATAGTGAATTCTCAGCCCAGAAGCTGGATTCTTCAGGTTTATCAAAGAGTAGATTGCTATAGTCATTGATTACGACATCTTGTGTACCTAACCCATTCCACTGATTTACAACTCTGTTTCTTAGCCAGTATCAGGTCGCTTTGATGACTGCTGCTTTATAGTACAGTTTAATATCTAGTATGGCTAGGCCACCTTCCCTAGCATTTCTTTTCATTAATTCCCTAGATATTCTAGACCTCTTGTTCTTCCAGATGAATTTTGTTATTATTTTATCCAGCTCTGTCCCCCATTAGTATGGTTTTGCTGTCTACTTCTTCCTGTAACTTCCTTAACTTCTCTAAGAATTTGCATGCTATACCACTTGGTGTATATATGTTAAATAATGATATTGGTTCATTGTTTGTGGTGCCTTTTAGCAGGATGTAGTGTCCTTCCTTATCTCTTTTAATTAGATCTATTTTTGCTTTTGCTTTATCTGCGATTAGGATTGCCACACCTGCTTTTTTTTTTACTTTAGCTGAAGCACAATACATTCTACTCCAGCCTTTTACCTTTACACTGTGTGTATCCCCCTGTTTCAAATGTGTTTCTTGTAAACAGCATATTGTAGGATTATGGTTTTAAATCCATTCTGCTATCCACTTCCATTTTATGGGAGAGTTTATCCCATTCGCATTCACAGTTATGATTACAAGCTGAGTCTTTTTCTCCATCCTACTTCCCCCCATTTATGCTTTTATTTCTCCCTTTCCCCTCCCACTCCTCAACAGAGTTTTGCTTTTGACTGCCACCTTCCTCAATTTGCGGACCCTCTTGATTCCTCTCCCTTATCTCACCATTTTCCATTTGGTACTTCTTCCTTCCCTTCTGACCACCCCCCTTCCTTTTTCCCCTTTCCCCTCCTACTCTGCCTGTAGGACAAGTTGGATGTAACTAATTAGCCTTATTGATTAACTAGGGGTTTTTCCCTCCATTTCCCTTTTTATGTCTCTCTTGAGTTTTGTATTTGAACACCAAATTTTCCATTGAGCTCTGGTCTTTTTGTCAGGAAAGTCTGGAATTCCCTTATGTCATTGAATGTCCATCTCCTAGCCTGGAAAATTATGCTCAATTTTGCTGGGTAGTTGATCCTTGGTTGTAGTCCAAGCTCCTTTGCCTTTCAGAATATCATCTTCCAATTTCTCCTGTCATTTAATGTAGAAGCTGAAAGATCCTGCGTAATCTTGACTGTAGTTCTGTGATATTTGAATTATTTCTTTCTAGCTGCTTGCAGTATTTTCTCCTTGACCTGGTAGTTCTGGAATTTGGCTATAATATTTCTTGGAGTTTTCAATTTGGGATCTTTTTCAGGGGGTGATCAATGGATTCTTTCAATGATAATTTTACACTCTGGTTCTAGGACCTCCAGGCAATTTTCCTTAAGGATTTCATGGAAGATACTGTCCAGGCTCTTTTTTTTCATCATAGCTTTCAGGTAGACCAATAATTTTTAGATTGTCTCTCCTGGATCTATTTTCCAGGTCAGTTGTTTTTCCAATCAGATATTTCACGTTTTCTTCTATTTTTTCATTCTTCAGCTTTTGTTTGACTGATTCTTGATGTCTCAAAGAGTTATTAGCTTCTATTTGCCCAATTCTAATTTTTAATGTTTTGTTTTCTTCCTTTATCTTCTCTCACTCCTTTTCCATTTGGTTAATTTTACTTTTCACTGAGACATTTTCTCCATTTATATTCTGATTCTCCTTAACCAATTCACCAATTTTACTTTTTAAAGATTTGTTTTCCTCCATAAATTTTTTTCCATTTTTTTCCGTTTTTTCTTTTACCTCCCTAACTTGGTTTTTAAAGTCCTCCTTGAGTTCTTCCAAGAATGCTTTTTGGTCTGGAGACCAGTTCACTTTCCCTTTTAAGGTTTCAGATGCAGGTGTAGTGTCCATGCTGTCCTCTTCTGAATTGGTATTTTGGTCTTCCCTGTCTTCATAATATGAATCAATCGTCTTTGCTTCTTACTGTTTTTTTTTCATGGTTTTTTTTTCCTCCTGGTTTCTGAAGTGGATCTCTGCTTCTGTGACTCAGGGGGCTCTGTCTCAAGTTTCTTCTGTAGGGATCTAGCTTTGTGTGCTATGGCCTCTGGTTTCATGACGGGTGGTCTGGCTGCTGGGAGTGTCCTTTTCCCCAGAAGTGTTCTACAGCATGAGTGGTCTCAGCTCTTGTCTGTGTTGGTGTCTACCACTTCCCCTGGCTGTGCAAAGCCAAGTCTGGTGTCCTGGCATTGACGTTAGTTAGCTCTACCCCCTGGGGCTCAGTTACCCTCATTTTGTTGAGGTGAAGGCTGCTGGGTCACCTCTCTTCCTGCACTAGTTTCCTTCCGCCATCTCAGGAAGGGCTCTCTTCCCCACTTCTCTTCCTGCTGAAGCCCCCGCCCCTTTTCTGGCTCCTCTGTTTCTCCTGAGGTATTGTTCTCTGGGTTTATTCAAGGGAGGGATAAGAGGTGTTTTACTTGCACATCATGGCTCCCAGAAGTTCAAGGTGAGTTTCAAGCTTTTAGACTGTGGGTTGGAGGCCTCCGGGTTAACTGCTCCCACAGTCACAGAGCCTACATTCTGATAGACTCCCATCCTGGGCTGAGAGGCCTGGTGCTCAATCATGTCCCTAGCTGGTGCTTCTGCCCTGGGCCTGTTCCTGCTCTGGCATTTTGCTCACCCAGTGCTCTCCCAGACTGGTGCGCTAGCTGGATTCCTCTGTTGTTCCCAGTTAGTTTGGTCTGGTACCATTCTGTGCACCCAGTGCTCCTACCCCTCTCAGTGTACTAGTGGCTTCTATATTTCTCAAATCTGCTCAGATTCACTTTTTTAGACATATCTGACAGAATTCGTGAGAGAGCTCCCATAGTTCCTTCCTTTCACAGTGCCATTTTGGCTTCTCCCCTTCACATCTAGACTATTGCAATGGCCTGATGGTTGATCTATATGTTACAAGTGTCTCCCCACTCCATTTCATCTTCTACTTAGCTGTTAAAATGATCTTTCTAAAGTGTAGTTATAACCTCATTACCCATCTTTCAATAAACTCCAGTAGCTCCATATCACCTCCAGGTTCAAATATAAAGTCCTCCATTTGACATTCAAAGCCCTTGATGATCTGACCCCCATTTCCAGACTTCTTATACCTGGTACCTCTACCCCCACATATTCTATAATACAGTCACATTGCTCTCCTTGCTATTCCTCAAACAATATACTCCATCTCCTGATTTCCATTGGTTGCCCCCATACCTGGAATAATCATTCTCTTTTCTTCTCTGCCCCCTGGCTTCTCTGACTCCCTTCAAGTCCAAACTAAAATTCTCCCTTCTCCAAATATAAGCCTTTCTTATCTTCCCTGTGCCAATTAGCTCTAATTTATATGGTTTGCTTATATGTACTTGTTGGCATGTTGCCTCCTCCATTGGAAAGAAGAACTATCTTTTGCCTTCTTTTTTGTATCCCCAGGGGCTAGAATAAAGTACTTACATAATAAATGGTTATTGCCTGACCATAATCACTAAAGTGACTTGAACATATGAAGGGCAGCAAAGTACTCTCTTACTCTCAACTTAATATCCTGAGCATTGTTTTCCCATTAATCATTTTTGTTCTTTCATGCCCAATGTTGTCATTTTCCTTTGCAGAGAAAACCAAAACAAAACATGCTTTCAGGCACATTATAATTGTCTCATAGATCCCAAGCAAATTTCCTATCCTTTCTTTTATAAAATCTAAGTTGTTTGGAAGGTTCTCTGTGTATCCACATATGTCTGCAGACAAATCCCATGGCCCCTCCTCATTGGAATTTTTTTTCCTTTGTGTCTTCATAATTTCATTCTTGAACATCTCTCATCTTTCCTTGGCTAAACAACTCCTTCCCTAAAGCATTTAAATCTATTTTCCCAAAATTTACATTCTACAGGAGTGTGTGTGTGCACGTGTGTGTGTGTATGTGTAAGACCCTGCCTAGATTTAGTTTCCTCTATCATAAACTCTAGTAATGAGTAGTCACCATCCACCAGGATTGCAATCATTTCCATCATAGCAATTAGGTTCTCCCTGTTATCAAGAATTAGATCTAGAAAGACATTTCCTTTTGTTTCCTCTGCCTTTTGAAGGATGAAATTATCACTAAGGAAGTTGAAGAAGTTATTAACCACTCTGCTTTAGGTAGAAAGAAACCATGAGCAAATATCTGTGTAATTGAAGCTTCTCTCATAATTAATAGCTAGCACTTATAGAACACTTTGAATTTCCCAAAGCATTTTCATCTTCACAACAATCTTGTGAGGCAGATACTATTTTACCCAATTTAAAGATAAAGAAACTGAGGCTGAAGAAGTTAAGGTACTTGCTCAGCATTAGACAATTAATAAGTGTCTGAGGCAAGATTCAAAGTCAGGTCTTACTGATCCCAAGTCATAAGACTCTATCCACTAATAGTATGTCTCTGTGTTGTATCTGTAATCTATTTCCCAAATTCGTTATCTCTTTGTCCAGGTATTCTGTAGAATATTCCAGTGGAAAAATCACTTCACCCAAATATTCCCCACTATGGTTCCTGGATTTCCTCATGTGAATATATACACATATATACACATATGCATACATACATATACACATACGCACACGTATACATATATGTGTGTATTTGTATATGTGTATTTAGGTATATAGTATGTATATGTACATGTATACATATACATATATCTTCTTTTAAAAATAGTTTTATTTATATTTTTTAGTTTTCATATCACCAGAGTTCTTAAGTATCACACATCTTCTCCCTTCCAGATAGCCATCCCATGTGACAAATATTATTTTTTAGAGTAAAAGAAAATCATTGCAACTGTTTGACACATTGGACAAAGTCCAAAATACGTGCAACATCTAACATCTGTGGACCTCCCATCTCCATGAAGAACAAGGTTGGTGGTATTTTTTCACAGCTCTTCATTTGAGTACTATTAATGATCCTTATAATTTTTTAAATTTAATTTTGATTTTTAATGTTCATATCCCATTAAAAACACTACATATGTGTAATGATATGGAATTGACCACAGATTCAAACAAAAAAATAGTAAGACTTTTCATAATTGCATACTCTCAATTTTTGAATGCATTTCCAAATCATCTTATGTAAAAAAAATCACCATCTATCAATGTGGTGTTCTATACCAACAACATTCAAAACCCAGCATAGAGTAATTACATTTAAATAATGTAATATTTATGCAGCATTTGCCATGTGCCAGGCACTGTGCTAAGCACTTTACTCTCACTAACCTAGGGTCCTCCTAAATTAGTAAATATAGAGCTAATGCCCAGGTTCACTAGTATGTATGGCCATCTGGGGGCCAGTCACAGACCAGGTATCTAGGGAGAATTGAAGAGAAAGAAAAAAAAGAAAAGCTCTACCAAAGGACCTCCAGCCTAATTTTAACCAAGTTTTTAGTTTTCAGCAACAGCTTATCAGGCACTTGAGCAATAAAAACAAGGGGATCACTCACGGTGACCTAAGCCAATTGTAACTGCACCCAAGTCTTTCCCTGAGCTAAGGCCAAGCACGGCCTCTTAACTTTCTGGACACTTGGGGCCTGGGCCTGGACAGTATCCAAACTGAACCTGATGTGACTCAACACATTCTGGATGTGTTGATTGTGGTCCTGAGTTGGTCAGTCCCATCCATGCTCAATTCTAAAATTACAGAGACTTACTCAGCTTCTGTGGTCTCAGAGAGTCTTTGGGTTTATTCGAGTGAAGACCAGGGTGACCACCACTGCCACCATTTTTTTTTTTGTTCTTGAGAACTGACCCCAAAATTTGTTCTTTATTTTTTGACCCCAAAATTTGAAATAGTTTTAGAAATTTATCAGGTTGTTAGGTAGAGGAGAGTGAGCCAGAAAGGAAGTAGCTTTCTCTACCTGGCTTCTAAAATATTTTCATTATATAGGATTTTGACAAAGGTTTCCCACATAGGAATACCACATACCCCAGGTATCCAGTTAAGCAATGTTGCTAAGAAGGAAACCTGAAAGGAAGGTAGATTGAGATAGATATGAGTAACTGTAACCCAAAACAGAAGCTTGGAGTGGACCCCCCAGGAGTTCCTGGATATGGTAAACCCAAAACAAGAATGCTTTGGGGGATCTGGGATGCTTCAGAATTGGAAATACCTTGTAGCCATCTCTGGCATTCCTACAGAGTTAATGAGGTGAAGGACATTCTGCTGTGGATGATCTTTAATCACCTACAATTGCATTTAAACAATATAATAATTTTTCCTAAATAATATAATAAATCAATTTTCCCACAAAACAATACCAATGGTTTTGATGATGATTGCTTTATGTTAAAATTAATTATCTGAAATAGAAAACAAACTGAAGTATAAAGTTATTTAATAGTAATGGTTGACAGCTTATCATTAAGTCAGGTCAACAAATTCCTCAGTAATTAATAATAAAGGAGGGATTTACAGAGCTTATTTTTATAACAGAAAAGAGGAATAAAAAATTACGGTGATCTTAGGAAACTTGTTTTTAACACAATTCAATTGGATAAGACCATTCATCTGACTAGTTTGTTTTTCTCAGGCTTTCTTAACCCCAATTCGTACTGTTGGCAAAATTTAGCTGTCAAAGTGAGATTACCCCAGGAGTTCTTGCCCTGTATCTGATGCCTTTTGTAACCAAAAAGTTTACTTTAAAGGGACCTGTAGTTTGAACTAAGACTAGGAAAGAGGAATTTGTGATTTGTAATTAGTGTTCCCCATCCTCGAGCTGCCGGAAAGGGAAACCCAACCTAAGAAGATTACACTACTCAACTTTTACTTAACTTCTAGTAAGCCTCCCTTTCTCCAGGTGCCAGAAAAAGGAACTTAGCTTTTAAAAAGAATCTTATTATCCTATGATTATTTTCTTCATATATGTGATATATGTATGTTTAATTAAAGTAAGATTGTTAACCCCTTAAAGTTGTTTTCCTTAGAGAAGCAGATCAAAGAACTTGTTCTAGCAGCCTTCCTATGTGCTTTTGTTGTTGGTCTTTCACCCCCCACAACAGCTGCTAGCAACATTGTTGTTCCACAGGGCCACACAACTATTATGTGTCTGAGGCCAGATTTTAACTCAGGTCTTTCTGATTCCAGACCTGGCACTTTATGCACTGTGCCACCTAGCTACCTTAGTTTCTCTTGACCACTGTCTAAATTTGAACCTTTGTGTAAAAATAGCTCAGAGACTGAACCAGGAGGTCAACTTGATGAAGATAAAGAGGCCATTGAATTGAATTTTGATCATATCTTCCTCATAAATATAAACATCCTCCTTGATTTTTCAAGTCCTACCATTCATCTGAATCAGGACTGAGACACAGACCTACAAAAGGGAGCAGATAGATTTGACAGAGTCAGCCAGACAGATCCTGAAAGAGCTGAGTACAGGCAAGAGACCTGCCTTGATTGGGTAGCTGGAGAGAACTGGCTGGACTTTGGGTGAAAAAAGTCCAATCACATTTTCCCCTCTCTGGAGAAACCAAACCTGATCACAGGTGCCAGTACAATGCCCAAAACTGTTATCTACTCTGTGAGGGCCCGCTGATCTTTTTCTACTGAAGGAAATGGTCTGGCCCTCTAGGAGGAAAGAATGAGGATAGTTCTAAGGAAAAACTTTCAAATTGTCAATGTATCTATGTGTCCTGAAACAAGGGCCTCCCTTCCGGGGAATCTAAAAGGGCAAAAATAACTACTATCAAACAACTTAAAAATTATATTTAAATAAAGATTTATTTCCCCAAAAAACAAAATCTGAAGATTTTGTAATGTGTTTGAAGGAATAAGCCTTGGCCCACTGACTTTATGTTAGGACCTAAAGTGTAGCGATTGATCTTGCTATGTGAAAACCAGTAATGTAGGCTGTAGTGGCCATGCAGGTTAGAACATCTTCAGATTGTTTTTCCCTTTATAAGTTTTGTACTTCTGGTTATAACACATTTGCCTTTATATTTCAAGTCTGAGTTTGCAAGGTTGGCATGAATGAGGTTCATTTGTTTTTAGACACGAGATCTGCGATTCAAGCAAGCTACCACCAGGTGGTTCTCTTTACTGAATGATGTCTGGAAGAAATTAGACCAAGAGAAAAGTTGGGCTTTAATAAATTTATGAACAAGCTTGAGGTTTCATCAGTATAGTTTGTCAACCTGAAATTAAGAAGACCACCGAGTAAAAATAATAAGGGTCTTTAACTGAGGCACGGGAACTTCGATTGAGGACATTGCACTGAATTGAAGGGCAAGAGTACTGGCAAGGGGCAAGAGGGGCAGGATTTAAATACACTTCAACAGGGAGGAGTGCTGAATAGGGCCAAAAACAGGGAGGAATTAAGGTGTTTTGTAAACTAGTCAAAGGCTGGGGAGTGATGACATCTGGTCAGAATAGTGGGCTCCAGGTGCCCAAGTTTCCAGAGATATCACAAGACCTGCTCTGATGATGGGGCCAGTGAGGTCAAGGTCAGGTAGCCTCTTCTGATGTCTGCATTTGACAAGCTCCCTCCAGAAATATCCTCCATCTACACATCAAAAAGTTAAGGAATTTGCTCATGATCACACAACCAGTATGTGTCAACCCACCGCTTCCTGACTATGAGGCTAGCTTGCTGTCCACTATGCCATGTCACTCTAAGCGTTGTAACTTCAGAATTTAACTTTGGTTGATTATAGATCTTTGGAATTATCTAGTCATTAATGTGGAAATATGTTTAACATAATTGTACATGTATAACCTATATCAGATTGCTTGCTGTCTTGGGATATGGGAGGGGACAGATGGAGGGAGAAAAATTTGGAACTCAAAATTTTACAAAAATGAATGTTGAAAACTATCTTTGCATGTAATTGGGAAATTTGCACATATATTAAGAAAAATAATTATCTAGTCATTTCGCAAGCATTTTATCTCAAGAAATAATCCTTGGATCTGAGATGTATGCATCATACAATAGGTATCTAAAGTCTATCATAGGAATGTCAAAATAGTGCAGAACTGAGGAAAGCAAGTAAGACAATTACCATGACAACAGAGGAGCTTGGTCCTCTAAATTTGGACTGGTCATGTGCAAGATGGTGCTAATATATTCAAAAGATAGTACAATGAGAGCAAACAACAGAGACAAAGTACCCTGTATAATTATTTGTCTTGCACTAGGGTTGGGGGAGGAGCAATTCTTTGTGCATCAAGGGGTTTGAACAAGAGTGAGATGTATCTCAGGGAATTTTAAATCCTGTATCTCAAGGATAGATGGGGATTATTAGCAATGTTATATTTAGTAAGCCTGTCTCCTATAGGTGCCAATCAGAACTATATGGGCCAGCAAAGCACTTAAATAAGTTCATCTTTCTTCTTTGATTTTCCTGGCCCTCTAAAGTTGTAACAGAGTAAGGGAAGGCAGCAGTATCAGATACTTTAGCATTCATGTGGAGACCTCTTCTTACTCAATTCATTTCCAGTCATGTATCAGACACCTACTCCATGTAAGATACAGTGCTTGTCAATGGTGATAGAAAGACATAAATGGAACAATCTTTGTCCTTAAGGAGCTTATCTTTTACTGGAGATTTCACTTATATACATTCAAGTAAATACAAAGTATGTAAAAGTTATACTAAGTAATTAGAGAGAGAGAGAGAAAGAGAGAGAGAGACGGATAGAGACAGAGAGAGAGACAGAGACAGAGAGAGACAGAGACAAGAGAGAGACACGAGAGACAGAGACAGAGAGACAAAGACAGACAGAGACACAGAGAGAGACAGAGAGAGAGAGAGAGAGAGAGAGGGAGAGAGAGAGAGAGAGAGAGAAACAGAGACAGAGACAAAGAGGGAGACAGAGAGACAGAGAGATCCAACAAGAGGAATTGAGAAAGGCCTTGAGGATGAGATTGTTCCTGAATTATGATTTGTAAGAAGCCAGGGGTTCTAGGAGGTGGAAATGAAAAAGAGTTGTCATCCAAATATGGGGGATTACTCATTTAAGGACATAGAGGCAGGAGATAGAAAATACCTAAAGTGATCCTTCCCTCCTCAAATTTCTCAGAAGCATTGTAAACACCTTCTTTTGCACTTACCTCACCTTACATTGTATCATAATTATTTTTAAACTTGCCGTTCCCCACCCCCTACCTCATTGATTCTAAGCTCCTTGAGAGCAAGGACTGTGTCATATCTCTCTTTGAATGCTATTTGTTGAGTTCATTAGATGTCTCACCAGCTCTCTCAGATTCAGTATTCTTAAAACCAAGTTTTTTTTCCTCTAATCTCCAAAGTCGGCCTCTCCCCATAACTTATTTCTCTTGAGAGCACCAAATCTTTCCAGTTATCAACTTCTCAAGTCATTCTTAATTATTCCTCTATCCAATCACTTTCTATGGCTTGATGATATTTCCCTCAAAGTACCTTTTCCATTCAACCTGTTGTTTCCACTTCCACTGCCACCACTCCATTTTAGGTCCTTGTCACCCTTTACTTGGATGATTAGAATAGGCTTCTAACTGGTCTTCTTGCCTTTAGTCTTTCCCTTTTACAATTCATCCTTCATACGGCTTTCAAGTAATGTTGCTAATGTTTAAATCAATTCAATTTCACCTTTACTAAGGGTCTATTGTGTCTATTAGATGCTGAAGTAGAATGATAAAAAAATGAAATAGTCCTTGAGCTTAAGGAGCTTACATTCTAATGAAAGGATCTAACACGTGCATTAGTAAGCAAATTTTTAAAATATATTAATTTATAAGATAATTCCAATAATACAGGAGCACTAACTACTAAAGACATCAAGAAGACCTTGTGAAGGAGGTATCATCTGAACTGTACTTAGAAGGAAGCTAGGGATTCTACAAGGCGGAGGTAAGGAAGCAGTGCATTCTGGTCATTAGCCATCACCTACGCAAAGACTTGGTGGTGGGGAATGGAATTGCATGTAAGAGCAACAATAGTAGGTCATTTTAACTAGTTCACAAAAGGGAATGGTATGAAATAAGACCAGAAAGTTCCATGTACACTATATTATTGGAGGCTTTAAAAGCCTAGCTGAGCATTTTGTATTTTATTCCCAAGGTAATGGGGTACTAATATGGATTTTTAGAAAGGGATGGATGTCTTGACAGAAGTAATGTACATAGAATGCAGACTGAGCTATCTTTCTTTTGAGCATTGCCAATGTGGGATTTTGCTTGACTATATATGTTTATAACAGAGTCTTTTTTAATGATTGGGGAAGAGAACAATAAAAGGAAGAAAAGGTAGATTTTTATTCATTAAAAATTAATTTAAAAAGAGTCAAATAGTCATGCTTATGTTTAAGGAACAGAATGAATTACATAGGAGAAAAATCTTATAACCAAAGTCTATTTCAATAATATAATTAAGAGGTGATAAAGGCTCAAGTTAGAGGATGGGTTTCGTGAGTTAAGAGAAGGAAATGAATATGAAAGATGTTAGATGTGGGGATAGTATTGACAAGATTTGAGAACTGATTGAATATGTTGATGGAGGGACACAGTGTGAGAGAGAGGGAAGTCAAGGATGGCAAAAACGTTGTGAACCTGAGTGATTGAAAGGATTGGTGATACTCTCAAGAAAAGTAGGGAAGTTGGGAATAGGGATGGGTTGGGGGAAAAGATGACTTCAGCTTTGAGTCTGAGATTCTACAACAATATTCACATGAAAGTAGCTTCTGTGTCATTGTCAATGTGGTCCTGGAGCCTAAGAGAGAGGATAGAGATAAATATATAGATTTAAGAGATATCTCTATAAAAATGATAGCTAAACCTATAAAATAGAATTTATAAAAATGATAACTGAATGTGCTCATGAGATCACTAATGTAGAAAGCATAAAGAGAACCTAAGACAGACTCTTGGAGGCTCCCTAAATCTAGCAGATAGAAATCAATAGTAGGTGAGACAAGAGAGTAGCCATAGAAGAAAAGGAAGCAGGAGTGTCTAGAAGGATGCATGGGCCATTTAATCTAAAGGTGCAGAAGGGTCAAGTAGTATGACAAGTGGGACAAAATTATTGGACTTACTAAGAAAACATTGGTATTGCTGGAGAAAAAACATTTTTGTCAAAGAATATGATTGAAAAGTAGATTTCAAAAGATTCAAATTGAGTAGAAAGTGAAGATTGGAGGTAATGAATATAAACTACCATATCTAAGAATTTGGTTACAAAAGGAAGAGATAAATGATGATTGTTGAGGGGGATAGTGTAGTCAAGTGAAGGTTTTCTTTAAATAGATATCTTTTGCTTTCACATCACCTTATTTTCCAAATATATCTCTCCCTCTCTGTCACCAAGCTTGCTATCTCTTTTAATAAAGGAGAAACAGGAAAATTGTGATTTAACAAAACTAATATATTAACTTAGTCAGATGGGATATTCCCCATCAATAGGCCCCAGTCTCTGCAAGGATGGGAGGGAGATGCATTTTTCTTGTTTGCGGCCAGACTTGGTTATTACAAATGTTTGGTTGTGTTGTATTTGTTATCGTTGTTCTTTCTATTTATATTGTTAAATTGTGTATATTTGTAGCTCCCTTATGCCACGGGGCTATACATGCTGGAAATGGAAGCCTGCCACTAGAAATAGAAATCTTTGATTGTTTCTGATCCACACACTAAAAAGGGACTATTCTTTAAAGAAACAGTATTACCTTCCTCTAAACTGAAGAATAAATCTCTGAGAGGAGAAATGTTCAGGAATATTGGCTGGACGGGCAAAGGTTTCAACTGAGATGCCCTGCAGGAAGGTTTAGAGAGAGACAAGAGGTCTATGACCCTTCCTGCCTGCATCATGCCTCTTGTGAGACTTCTGTAGGGCAGAGAAAAGATAGCAACATGTGTCTACATCTAAGGCATACTTCTTTAACCAGGAGATCAGGCACAAACTGAAGATTTACTACCCTACCTTTAGGCTTCTAACACAAGCATGTATATGTTTTTGAGAGAGGGTTACATATTGCTTTTCTTATTTTTCTTACTTTACCTGCACCACTTCATATGTTAAACTTTTCTGAATTTTTCACATTCATTATCTCATATGACAAAGTAATATTGTGTCACATTCATATGTTACAATTTCTTCAGCCATTCTCCAAACAATGGACATTTACTTTGTTTTCAGTTTTTTTATTAACACGAACACACACATGCACGCACAAAAAAGGTTTGTTATCAATATTTTTCTTTATATAAGACTTCTTGGATAATATGCTTACAGTAGAATCTCTAGATCAAAGGGTATAAATATTTTGGTCTCTCTCTTTTTTAGTGCAATCCCCAATTGCAAGTAAATGTGTCTTTAGGATGAAAAAGACTTGGTCATATTTATAGGCAGCAGAGAAATTGTAAAAATAGACTGACGATAAAAGAAAGAGAGATATTGTTGAGGGGGCAACTTCCTGGAGAAAGGGGGAGAGAATGAGGTCAATAACTTTGGATAAGGGTTGACATTAGCAAGGAGAAGGTCCACATTTTTATCACACAATAGAGGAAAGGAGAAAAGGAAAAAGAATGATGAAAAGGGATATTTTGGTGTGTGGAGAGGGAAGATGAGGTAGTCTGTGAAGGATAGTCCCTATTTTCTCATTTAAGTGAGAGACGAGATTCTCTATTGAAAGGGAGAAAAAAAGGAGGTGGCATGGAAAGTTTGAGTAAAGAAGAGGTTTGGAAAAGAAGCTTTGGAGAGAGTGATAGGGGAGATAAAAGAATTGCTATATAATAGCAAGGTCTTAATGGAAATTAAATAACATAAATTTCTGTTGGCAAGATGGTATAACTTTCTCCCACAGTGTTTCAGAGTATAAAGAGGAAGCGTTCAGAAGTACAGACACAGCTTCATAGACTAAAATTCCATAAAGGAAATCAGCTGAGAATGGTTAGAAAATCCTCAATAGTGAAATTCTGAAGACACAAAGGGAAGTAATTCTGATAAGAAGAAAAAACAAGAGCTGTCTAAAGAGACAAATGTCATAATAAAAAAAAAGATAGTGGCTTTAGGGAAGAAGAAGCTTGCAGGAGCAAAATCTCTGTTAGAACAGAAGAGATGTGATATGGACTCAAAAACTATTCCTAGCAATTCAAAGCTATGCTACAAAGAGAACCATACAAGAGAAGGAACTTCCAGGGCCTGAAACTATAGTTGTGAGCTCACATGTGTTATCTACAGATTTGTCTCACTGGCACTGTACTCTAGGTTTGGGCCTACATTTCTTATGGTATGTATTTCTGGGAGTGTGTCCCCAGGTACAGAAAAAATACCCTCAGACGTGGCTTCTTTATCGATTGGTATTACCTTTTTTTTCTTAATAAGGGAGGATGCAGTAGAGGGAGTATTATAGTAAATTATTGTGATCAACCAACCAAAAAGAATCAGTTTTGCAAAACGGTACCATGCAGGAGAGTGTGAGAAAGAGCAGAGAAATAAAACCACCTGCTTTACCTTGGTGATAATTGGATTGAATATGAACATTGGGTATATAAGACCTAAAACCTTTGTGAGCAACAGTTAGATAAGCCACCTTCTCCCATAAGCCTGAATTTGCCTTACTGTTTCCCTGTCAGTAACCAGGGATAAGCCTAAAATCACAGACCCCAGGATGTACTCACAGAATCCTAGGAGTCTCAGCTATGATTAGAGCTGGCATTTGGTACTATGTCACAAATAACTGAAATTCAGAAGATGCTGACAATT
The DNA here is from genome assembly GCF_011100635.1 of Trichosurus vulpecula. Lineage (NCBI taxonomy): Eukaryota > Metazoa > Chordata > Mammalia > Diprotodontia > Phalangeridae > Trichosurus > Trichosurus vulpecula. Next base: position 264,930,265 of record NC_050574.1, read on the forward strand.
TTTGCACTCCTTCAGAGGAATAGAAACAAACAGTATCTAAAGTAGAGTAGTTAAAATATGAAGTTAAAGCCTCACTAATCACTCTGCTTTAGGTGAGCTTCTCTACAGCCATACTCCCTACAATGGTCTCTATCTCAGAGTCTTTTCTCACAGGCTCCAACATCCCGTGATCTCCATGGTCCTGGTGTGCCAGGTTCTCACCAATTTTATTTGAGTTTCTCTTTAGAAGCTTAGTTAAGAGCACTTTTCAAGCTGTTTATTTTCAATACATTCCATGTCCTTTTCCCAACATTTCAAAATTGATAATTATGGCTCTAATGAGACTGGTTCTCTTTATGGGTCAAAAAGATAGCAGTCACAACAACAATGAAGTCACAGCCGTAACTTACCCTCTTCCCCCAAGAGATTAATTAGAACATTCTTGTTTAGTAAGGATGGGTCAAGGTGGTTTTCTTTGGGGACCATAGCTCCAAAAAAGTTAAAACAAATTTTAATTAATAGAGTTGGAAATGAATTAATTGAGTAAAGTGTGGAGAACTTCATCTTCTGCTGCTGACAAGGTTGTTTCTAGTCAGTAGGAGTGAGAAGTCCTAGCTTCAGGTTGTTTGGAATACTCACTCGAGTGTTCTAGAGCCAGCTGGGTCTGTGAAGTTGAAATTTCTGAATGATCAAAGTAAGAAACCCAGGAGAGTGAGGTGTTGAGATGGGCAAGTGAATAAGATTACTTCAAATTGTGGGTACCATTGGCTTTTCAGACTCAACCACTATATTTGATCCTGATTCAGACTTTAACCAAAATTCAATTGATTGATTATGTGGACCACTTTGGTATAAGGATCAGGGAGACAGAAAACTATGAGCCATGGGATGGATGTGACTTTCAGTAAGTTACTTAACCCTTTGGGACTCGATGTAATTATCTGTACAATGGAGAGGTTAGAAAAAATGATTCTTAAGGATGTTTTCATTGCTAAGAATGTATGATTCCAAGATGCTAAAATCTAAGCCATCAATTCTGTGAAGATGTTGAGTCTTCCATTTAGATCCCTGGTGGTTGGGGTCAACCATTTAACATCCATTGCCTGTTCATGCCTCTATTATTTCCCTTCTGTATTCTAGAGACTGTTCTAGGTACTGGTTATACAAAATCAAAATTTCAGAAGTCTCATCTGTGGACAAGTTTATATTCTACTGGGGAAATCGCACATAGATAAGTAAGTACAAAATAATAAAAGTAAATACAATGTGATTTTGGTTGAGGAAGGGAAGAGGGTACTAACACCTTGGAGGATCAAGAAAAAGTATGAAATCAGCCTTTACTCATAGGTTGGAGCAAAATTGTGAGGGGCTTTAAATATTAAACAAAAGAATTTGTATTTTGTCCAGTAAGGAAAGGAGGAAGGAAGGAATAAACATTTATTAAATATTCATTGTTTGCCAAAAACTGTGCTAAGTGCCATGGATACAAATTGATAATCCTAGCTTTCAAAGAGCCCATTTTCTAATTAGAGAAAAGATCACATCATAAAAGCTAATATTTATATAGTGTTTTAAAGTACGTAAAGTGCTTTACGTATATTCAGTCATTTTGTTATCACTATAACTCTATGAGGTAAGTGCTTTTATTAACTTCATTCAGAAAACTAAGGCAGACAGAATTTAAGTGATTTCTCTAGATTCTCAGAATCTTTTACCCTACAAATATGAGAAGCAGAATTCAGACTCAGGTCTTCTTGACTCCAAGTCTGACATTCTATCCACTGTGTAAATTAATTGTTCATGTAGGAGAATTCTTCTCCAGGACAGATGGAAAGGCTTGGTGGTTCTTAGTGTCCTAATACAGAACAGGTGGTAAGAAGGATAGTGGTTGGTGATTCACTGCTCAGCCAAGTAGTTTGAGCAGTCACATCCTTCAATTTGGGGGAGAGGTACAACTTGAGAGACCTATCCTGTTATTTTTGAGAAAAGAGGACTAAACATGAAGGTCAAAGTAGAGCATTAACTCTGGGCACCTTAACAAAAGAAGGAGAATGGAATGAGTGGTCAGAATCCAGCTTGGAGGAAGAGTCCAGCACTCACTGGAAAATGGCTAACGGGGATTGAAGAAAGAGAAAGAAAGGGTGTATCACTGCCTGGTCTCTCTGGGCCCTCCAGCACCTGTTAGGATCTTCACATTAGATAGACTAAAGTATTTTAGAGACAATAGGGAGCCAGAGAAACTTTTTGATATAGTCAGATCTGTGCTTTAAGAATATCAGTTTGGCAGCTTGGGGAGAATAGTCTAGTAGGCCACTGTAGATGAAAAATATGCTTATTACTTGTGGGCTCCATCTAGCCCAGGGCTTTAAGAATTCTGTGTAATAAGACTTGATCATGGATTTAATTTCAGAAAAAGATGTCGTTTTAATGTAGCTTCCTTCCATTTGGAAGTGATATGTAATTGCTGTTACTGGGTAAATTCTGTGTTTGTATATAAATATCTGTCTCACTTTATAGTGGAGAATGTCGATGATCTATTGACCACTTTATTGCCTTTTTTGTGGAACCATCTGGTATGAGTGAAGAGACTATTGGACCAGGAATCAGAATACTTGATTTCCAATCCTGAGTCTGACTAGCCAGCATCATGAGGCCTAGAGGATTTCATTTAACCACTCTGAGCTTTAGTTCCCTCATCTCTAAAATGAAGGAGTAAGCCAAATAATCTCTAAGGTCCCTCCCATCTCTAACATTGGGTGAGTTTTATAAGAAGTTGGAGTCCCTTCAGATGATGATGTAAGAGGCCAAGAGGTTGTATGGTGATAAATACTTTGCCAACAGATGGATTAATTGGTTTCATCTTTGGCTTAGAAAAGGGGACAGTGCTGCAGTAGAGAGTGGAGTCTCTGGATGTCTGCCAAGCCTGGCAGGCAATTCTTTTGCCAACTCCCAAGGCGAAGAAGCAAGTGTCCATCTACATGTTATGAAAGTATAAGCCACAAGAATGGTATATAACAGAATTGTTAAAGGATCCAAGGAATTAAGGCTTTTGCTTATCTGGCTTCTCTGAGCATCTACACTTTTTTGTGCAGGGATAGGAAGGATTGTAGATTTGCTGAAGTTGTCCTTGACTTCTTTAATTCTTTCTCACAGCATCCTGCTGGTTCAGGTTGTTTGTTACATGCCTCCTTATCTCCTGAGACTCTCTCTGGTGAATCCAATTTCATTGTGACTTCTGAATTGTGACTTCCAAGTTTTGCTCCTTTCGTACTCTCCAATTCTCTCTTTTAATAATATTCCCCTTTCTCTGGTGTACCGACCATTAATTATCTCTGAGTCGATTTCCCAGTACCTTTGCTGGTGACATAACATCTGTACTTTCTTTTCAGGCATGACTTTCCTAAGGTCTCTAAACTAGTAAGTTTCAGCATTAGATTAGAACTCAGGAATCCTTATTCATAATCCAAGGCTGTTTCCTTTCTACCGTGCTGATTAAACATCCTGATAGGGAACTACCAAACTTGGGCTCTCACAAAGTAACAGATAATAAAAGTAATCAAAACTCATTTATACAGGCTTTTATAGTGACAAAGTGATTTTCTCAATGTAATACTACCAGATAGTGAGTACAAATACTATGATTCCATTTTACAGATTCCATTTTACAATTGTTCACAGGCACAAACTAATAAATGTCAGAGTAAGGCCAAAATCTAGGTGTTTATTTTTGATTCCAGTGTTCTTTTCACTTACATGATACTAGGGACTCAAAAACTTTTTGCAGAGTTGATTTCAATGGAATGCAAATTTTCAAAGCATTAAGATATAATAAAATATGCTAGACACTCATTTTACTATTTCCTTATAGCATTGGCTGAGAGAAAACTTACCAATCATTTATTTCAACTACCCTACCCCATTTTTTTCTCTGTGGGAAGTGATGGTTGTTGTATATTACTATCTATCCCTCACTGGTCTTCTCTTCTCACATACAACATTACATCTCCCATCCCATCTCTGTCTTTGTACTAGCCACCCCTGGTGCCAGGAATGCAGACTTTCTCTCTTCTACGTCATAAAATTACTCCCTTCATTTAAAATTATCTTTTTACTATGCCAATACAATTCAGAAAACACTTCAGAATCTTGTGCCTACAAGAATCAGGAGCACTTCATTTTCTACTTATAACTAATCTGCAACTGTATGTGAATATACTGATGAATCAGATACAGAGTTGGATATATATATATATTTGTCATACATGTGGCCATGAAGCCTGCTGAGAGACCTCCAGCTAAGAAGTCCCACCATCTTCTCTCTGCAGATGATGACATCTCCTTTTAATTCTGTTTCAGAAGATTGCTATTGAAGAGGCAGACACAATATGAATTCAAATTCATAGAATCTTAGGATTGGAAAAAAAAACTAAGAAGCAGTCTAGTCCTATTCTGACATGAAGCATGAATATTCCCTCATAATCATTTAATGCAACAACTGATTGAACATGTTAAGTTATGTAGAAATCATAGAATTGCATTGTCTTTAATGTCTTGCTGTCTTCTCCACTGATGTGTACTTCATAGACCTATGGATGTTTAGAATGTAGAGACACTGAGATGAAAAGGACCTTAGCATTTTTTGAGTCTGATTGCCCTCAGGTTAAAGGGATGAAATGGAGGTCCAGAAAAGTAAAGGGGCTAGATTAAGGTCACTCAGTGAGAGAGTGAGGGAGCCAACTCTGAAACCGAAGTCTCCTTGTTTTGTTCCTAGTTCAGTTACAATTCAAAGTTGAAGCAAAGACAATCAGAGATTTGTTACTGTAACTGGAACTGTTATCACCTAGTCAACATCTCTAACAACTTTGAGTTGAAGACCTCCAATAAGTAGGAAACCCCTCTCTCCAGAGGCAACTCATTTCCCAGCTCTAATTATTTGGAAGTGTTTTCTTACATTAAGTCTAAAATCTACTTCTTTGCCTACTTATTGCTCCTAGTTCCCTCTTCTGGGGCCAACAGAACAAGTTTAAATTTTATCCCATATGAAAACTGACAAATTTGAAGGTAGTATCTTGACTTAACCCCCACCTTCTCTTCTCCAGGCTATTTCCATAATTTTTAATTGATCATTGCATGGCATGATCTCCAGTTACTTTACCATCCTGGTTGTCATCCTACTGATACACTTTAGCTCATCAGTTTCCTTCCTAAAATGCAGATCCCAGAACTGAACTGAGATTAAAATTCAACATTCATTGACACACTGTTAGACTGTATATATTATATATACAGTAAGTGTCAGTTATACAAAAATAAAAACAAACTATTCCTTTCCTTTCAGGAACATTCTACTAGGGAGATATAGCATGTGCAGAGAAAAGTAAACAAAATAACTTCAGGAAGAAGAGAGTACTAGCAACTAGGGTCAGTTAAAACTTCCCATAAGAGGTGGCACCTAGCTGAACTTTAACGGAAACTAAAAATTCTAAGAGGCAGAAAGGAGTAAAAAATATATTCCAGGGAACAAAAATAGCCTAAACAGAGATATAGGGGATTAAAATTAAATTTAGAGAGAAGCTAATTAGGTTACTTTGTCTGGGACATTGTGTCAAAGAGTAATATCTAGTAATTCTAGAAACATATATGGAAGTGAAATTGTTGGGTCCTTTAAATACCATACTTACGGTTCTATATTTTATCCTAGAGGCAACAAGGGGCTACCAATTCTTGTTGATTAAGTGAGTCATGGTCAAGCTTGTTTCTAAGGAATGTGAATGAAGGAAGGAATGATTTCATAAATGAATGCATGAAAATTATTTACTAATTGCTTGTTATATGCCAGGCCTTGTGCTAAGCACTGGAGATATAAATGAAAGCAAGGAAAACAGTCCATGCCCTCAAGAATCTTATAATTTAATGAGGAAGGCAATATATATAGAAAAGGAAGACTTTGAAAGGAATGTGGGAAAGGTTGGCACATGGTATCCCTGTTGTGGCATCACTTGGAGACTGTCTAGGAAGTGTCACTGTGGACATAGGTAGGTGAGGTGAATCATCACCAATCAGAACCCATGTCCAAAGAAGAGAAGTCTAAGTTCAGGTGAAGAAGGAGGAGGAGAGCAAGGAGGAGGCCACAGTGCAGACAGCACGGCTTAGATATGGCTCCGAAGTTCTTAGCATAGTGAATGCAGGGTAGGTGCTTAATAAATGTTTGTTGACTGACTGATATAGCAAAATGGGCTAAGGACAGGATAAGATAGGGTGAAAACTTACCGATGTCCAAGTGAGTAGGAGTTCAGTTTCAGTGGGAGGATGATGAAGATGTGTCTTCTGCATGAAGAAAGAAATCAATGAGGATTCTCTTTGGAAAACAGGATGACTGACAAGATGATGCCTACAACCAAAATAGGGAAGACTGGAAAAGGAGTGGTTCAGAAGGGAAAGTAGTGAATTTTGTTTTTGACATTTTGACTTTGAAATACCAGTGGAGCCAGATGTGATTTAAGGGAAAAGTATTTTGGAACTCCTTCACTATGGATACTACTTCTCTTAATGCAACCTAAGATATTTTTGGCTTTTTTGACTACCATATCATACTGTTGACTCATCTGATGACCATAATCCATAGAAACACCCAAGTTCATGTTTTTTAAATATGACCTGTTTTCTAGTCATTCTTTTTCTAATTTGAGCACAAATGTAGGACTTTACATTCATTTCTACTAGATTTCATCTTAATAGATTTAGATTTTTATTACCCTTACTTCAGTGTCTAGTTGGTGAGTTTCTTTTGCCTGTCCCAGATCTCAATGACAGTTCCATGTTCTGAATTCCCATATAATTCATCACATATGCAGTGCATTCACTTGGAACTTAATTTTTGTTGCCTTGTATTTTGAATAATCCTTTAAGTGTGCATTTGTCCTGAAGCCTTGGCATTGCTCAAATTGCTGAAAGACCAAAAAGGTAACATATGGGATAAAGGTTATACTAAACACAATTTCTTTTCTGAAGAGCTACAATTGTAAATTTATATGCCTAATATATGTCTCACTGTCTTTAAACACAGGGAGCTGATTACAAGGGTGATAACACTGATTCTCCATTACTATAGTATACACACTCATCCTAACTTCAGCCATGTGATAAACTAGTCAGACCTTCAGCACGTACTTCTTTTTCCACTACCACCAACCCAATAGTGCATTTAGCTTGGGCTGGGAGGCATCTGAGTGGGCTCCAGAGGAGTTCAGAATCTGGACTCAGCAGATTTAGGTTTGAGTACTAGCTTATTATATGTCCTAGTTGCGGGACTGTGAAATTGGGATTAATAACTCATCTAGATATCTCACAAGACTGCAATGAGGAAAGCACTTTGTAAACATTTAAGTGCTATATAAACATGTCCCTATCTGTTGGGTTGTCAGTCGTTCAGAGTGAGTAAAAGTAGAAAGGAGCCTTAACACTTTAACATAAAGTAATGGTAGCAGGTGTTTTACCTGAGGGTTTGGCTTTATATTAAGGAAGGATGTGCACGTAGCACAACAGGCTTATCTTCAGTCTTCCATAAAATATATAGATGGAAATATACAGAGATTTTTTTTCAGTGTCCAGATTAGAAATAATTTAAATATTTCCTCCAAAAACTCTATGTACCCAACAAGATGGCAAATCCTTTGAAATTAGAGACTCTGTCCTATACCTTTCATGTCCTCCCAGTCTATCCCAGTGTGCTGCATATCTTAGGTGATTAACAAATAGTTGATTGATTACCTTTCACTAAACTTCAAATTATCTCATATGTCCTTCTCCCCACACAGGTAAAGGGAAATGTATTCAGAGAACTGGACCCAGGTAACAGAATTTGTGCTGATCGGTTTCCCTGGAAGCTGGAGCCTTCAGATTATACTATCCTTAGGGCTTCTGGTGACATATGTGGTGACAATCCTAGGGAACTTGCTCATCATTGTGCTTAGCTGCACTGACCACCGCCTGCAAACCCAGATGTATTTTTTCCTGAGAAATCTGTCCCTCCTAGAGCTGGGATGGGTCTCTGTTGTAGTACCCAAGATGCTGGTCTGCATCATCACAAGGGACTACTATATCTCTTTTGCTGGCTGCATCATGCAATCCTACCTCTATTTCCTCCTGGGCACCACTGACTTCTTCATCTTGGCTGTCATGTCCCTAGACCGCTATCTGGCCATCTGCCGTCCATTACATTATGAAACTCTGATGAATCGTCCCGTGTGTGTTCGACTGGTAATGGCTTCCTGGATTGCTGGCTTCCTTTGGGTGCTCTCTCCTACCATCCTCATGGCTAGCTTGCCTTTCTGTGGCCCCAATGTCATTGACCACTTCTTCTGTGACAGCTGGCCATTGATGAGACTCTCTTGTGGGGATACCCAGCTTCTGGAATTTGTGGCCTTTATACTTTCCACAGCAGCCCTTCTGGGCTCTCTGGGACTGACTGCGGTCTCCTATGTCTGCATCTTTGCTACTGTCTTGCGAGCTCCAACAGCCAAAGAAAGGAGGAAAGCATTCTCCACCTGTGCTTCACACCTTACTGTGGTTGTCATTGCCTATGGCAGCTCCATCTTCCTCTACATTCGCACATCAGAGACCCAGTCTATGGTCCTTAAGAAAGGGGCCTCAGCTTTGGCATGCATCATCACCCCACTTCTGAATCCATTCATCTTTAGCCTCCGTAACAACAAGGTGAAGCAGGCCCTAGGGGATGCCATAAGATGGCACCGAAGCAAAGGTGCCAGAAGGTTATAATGACCCTGAGAAATGGAGTGAGCATCTCTTTGTAGTTTGGGAGACAAAACATCACAGGTAACAGACTACCATTGTCTCCTGAAGTCAAAGAAGTGCCTTATTCTTAAACATTGGAAAAGAGACTTCATGCATAAGCAATGAAAAGGGATAATGATAATTTGCTTATGTTTTTAGCCACAAGGAAGACAAACACAACTTCCGTAGTTACCTTTAAAGTGGAAGGATGGCATTGCAGTCTAGTACAAAGAGCACTGGGGTCAAAAAGCTTAGAATCCAAGATTTTTCCATTACTATGTAGCACAATGTCATGAGCTTCCATCTGTGAGCTTGTTTCTTCATTTATAAAATGAGCTGGGGGGAAGGGGCAAGCACATTTATGCCTTTCAGAGCTGATAATTCTGCTCTTCTATAATTCTGATATAAAAACTACATGGAGAGCCATAACTAGAAATTGGGGCAGATGAAGTAGATTCCATGCAGATAACTGTTAGGTTGGAGGGTGTTGTCAGTGTTGGAGTAGAGTACAGTCGAAATGGCATTAGATTTAGAAAATGGGTAACCTGCCCTCTAGAGAGACCATTTGTGCCCTTACAAAGTTCATGGTGGTAAAAACATTATCCAGAAAAATAGTATTATGGTCATGGAACCCTTAGAGTGGGATCCTTCCAAGTTAATAGAGAGATGCTGAGTGTCTAAGAACCTGTGACAAAGGTCAGAAAAATCACAGCTATGCTGAGTGTTACAAGCAAGTGAAGTACCTTAAAAACTAGATCTGTGGTGTCTACATAACATACTGATAAATTTTTCTCAGTGATCGGGATGAAAAAATCACCATTCTCTATGTAAAGAAATTGTACACACTAGAAATTGGCATGCTGTGACAAAAACTCAATTTGCCCCACTGTAATTATGGCTCTAAGTATATGCAAAGTATTTTTAATGGACATATATCTAGAATAGAGTTAGCACTCTCACAGTATACTAGAGAGAATGCCTAGCAGTCTGTGCACTTCAGCTATCCCATCTATGAAAGGAAAAGATGGGCTTTCCGGTGAACAAGGGTATCTTCAAATTGGAATCAGGGTAGCCTGGCATAGCAGAAACAGCCCTGGATTTGGAATAAAGAACCTTTGACAACTATGGCCTGTGAGAACGTGGCTGCTTAATCAGTCACAGCCTCAGTTTCTTCATCCATCAAAAGGGGATATTTCCTGTACTGTCCACTTCCAAGATTATTATGGGGATCAAATGAAATAGTGTATTTATAGAGTTGTGTAAACCTTAAAGCCCCATAGATATACTATTTTTGGAGGGGGGAAGGCAGGGCAATTGGGGTTAAGTGACTTGTCCGAGGTCACACAGTGTGTCAAGTGTCTGAGGCCAGATTTCAACTCAGGTCCTCCTGACTCCGGGGCTAGTGCTCTACTCAACTCTGCCACCTAGCTACCCCAGAAATACTAACTATTCTGATTACCCAAGGTGGTATATGAGCTTCCAAAGGGAAAGGACAGTTTTGTCTTTATACACATAGTACCTAACACTATACCTTGTATAATAATTGCAAAGAGGAACTTAATGGACGTTTGATAGCTTCTCATTCTTATTATTATCATTAATAAATGAATGTTGAATTTAATTAAATTGAAGTAATTTCGGTATCCATGGTAATTTGAAGTTTCACAAAAACAGAATAGAAGCAGTGGTTTTACATTGCAAATAGTATAGAAAATTGACTTGTTTCCATGTAGACTTTCTGAATCATTGTATCCCCCAGGACCAATAACTGTTAGTTTTCACAAGGTTCATGACAGCCAGCCTCATGTTGTGTTAGATACCAGGGTTATAAGCCATGATCTCATGATTTTGATAGGAACAATGGACAAAAAAATGGTTTAGTATTTCTTCAATCCTTCTTCTTGATAATTCTCTCAAATTATGTACTCTTGGAGAAGCAAATACGCAGAAACAAAAGTAACTCAGTCAATTTTGGGATGGTTGGCCCTCCCTCTACACTCTCTCTTTAGACTTCTGCTATTCTTGAAGCACACCAGAATGATACATACGGCCTTGATCCCAAAACACCCTCCTCCTGACCAAAATCACTGTTATTCTTGGATTCTCATAGTTACTGCCCAGACATCCTTCTGCCATTATGCATGTAAGATACCATTTTATAATCACATAGTGAAATAGCATTAATCAGGGATTTAGAAGGCCTGGGTTCAAGTCCTGCTCCTATTTCTTATTAGCTAAGTAATCTTGAACAAGTCGCTTGACATCTGAATCTGTCTCCTTATCTTTGAAATATGGATAATAATTACATTGTATACTTCAGTCATTGCAAGTATCAAATGAGATAACTAGAAAGTGCAATCTAAACATGAATCATAATTACTATGAGAGCCAATTGTCAGAAAATGATCTGCTGCCTGCTCTGTCCAAATACGTATCACTTTGGACTGATTTTTGTACTGTTTCCAGACAAAATATGGCCACGAGACCCAATATTTATTCTGGGATATCTCTTCTGCTCCCCTCAAAGTAACTTGCACATTTTATAGACAAAGAGATATAGGAAGAAATAATGGTGGTCTATTACCCCTGAAAATGACTTAATTATATTGGAATTTACCTATACTACTTGGTGAAATTTTCCAATCCTTTGCAGTGCCCAATAGTACCGTGCACTATGTGGATCATTGTTGTTGCTGCTGCTGCTGCTAAAGTAGAGTTCCTCAAAATCCTCACTTCCAAATTGTTCTGAAAGAGCATGAGACTTCCACGTATCTTTCTTTACAAAGATAATGATGATGAGTATAGAGACATACTATTCAGCTGACAATAATTTTGAGTTCTTACTCTTTTCATGTATGCGTGAGATGTAACCTAAAGGCCTGATGAACACCCTTTTCAAGGAATAGGAAATTGGGACATGTAATATTTTTGTACAGTTTGTTGGGGGTCACAGAATGGCAATCATACATTTGGTGTAACCTGAATCATGGAGTAGGCCAAGCCAGCCACCCAGGAGCTTGGCCTTAGTATCCCGCATAATGAATAGATGTGCGATGATTGGGAGTGACAACAGAGTTGTCCCAACATGACATGGCTGGCAACAGGATAAGCCCCTTAATAAACCCATTGAAATTAACGTATGCAAATCAAACTGCCAAAGGAGGTGTGGGTTGCCTGTGAGTAGACTAGCTATTATCCTAGAGCTATTGATGAAGGAGTAGTAGAAGCCCAAGAAGAAAAAAGGAGGAAAAGAATGTATGTGTGGTGGATATCTGGTATAATAGGGGTCACACTGACTATATTTCTCATAACCATCATAAAGGACACAATGAGGAACACCAAAAAGAGGAGCTCCTACATGCAGTAGAGGACAAAAGAAATACACATTGCAACCTGTATAAAGTTGTCTGGAGCCAACTGTTCAGTACAGAGCTGAAGATGAGCCTGATGTGGAAAATGTGCTAAGTCAACAGTGATTCTTCCAATATCCTCTACCAGAAAGAACTTGAGGGATCACAATAAATATCAGTATTAACAATAACGTGTTTATCTACGGCAAGATTAAGTGTCATAGTCTCTGTGCAGTAAACAGACAGAGATAACCCCTACTTGTAGCAACAGGAATTAGGGTTGGCCTCTTCCTTCTCAGCTTTATTATCTAGAAATTCACTTTATGAAAGGTCTCTGTTTCCATTAATGCTGTGTGCCAAAGATGTATTACCATAAAGAGTTGAGCAAGAGTTTCTAAAAAAGATAAGAAGCTACGTGAATTGACCACGTGGCTTCTAGGAAAAGAAGTAATGAACAAAATGAGCTTCTTGTAATGGGCAGTTAATCTACTCTCCACACAATGACAAACGTAATCTTCCTTAGTCTTTTTAACTCAAGAATCTTCCAATTCCAATTCCTTGGGGACTAAATTGCCACCAAATAGGCATATAATCACAAGAGGAGTGGTAGCACTTCCCCACACCCAAGACCATAGATCATGCTTTCAGCCCAGGCCTCATACACAGTGAAGCACCTCCTGTAGAGAAGGAGGTAGCCATCCTCACCAAATGCCAAGCAACTGACACACTCAGAGTAGGAAGTCACATGAGGGAGAAATAGAAAGCATGTGCCAGGCAATTCAAAACAAATCACCACCACTTTGACCATCATTTTCCCTCACACCCTGATGGACTTAGCCCAGAACTCTGAACCCAAGAGCCTTGAAAACTACAATGCCACCCAAACTACCAGACATCATTGAGGAAGAACATTATTGTATGGAGGGGGCACATCACCCCCAGCAACAACTGAAAAACGACTGTCAAAAACAAGCAGATAAGCATAGGAATTTAGTGCATGGCAGAGCTTCCCCCACCCCAAGAAGATCAGTCCTGCTTCCAGCCCAATCCTCACAACGATCATCCAGGAAAGTAACTCCCATGAAAATGTTGCCAGCCATCCCCAAGACTTCCAAACAACTATGACAAAGGAGGCAGGCAAGCCAGCCTAGCTGAAGCAGCAAGGCACCCTGAGGAAGAGACAAGAGTCAACAGGTGCCAGGCAAGTCAAACCAACTCCACCACTTTGACTATCATCTCCCCTCAGACCATCATTAAATAACTCTGGTCTCTGGGATGAACGGGGTTGGGAATCACAATGCTTTTAGCCCAGTGCCCTCAGTCATCATCTTAGGCAGCAACTCTTGTAGAGGTGCAGGCTAGCATGTGTTCCCACAGGTGGTACAGCCTCAGATACTGAAGGCCCAGAAAAGAACATTCTTGACATCAGGTCCTTAGTACTTAGTCAAATGGTTCAACATCAGAAACTGATAGGAATTTATCAGTTAAAATTATTTTAAAGAAGAGGCATTACTACCTGATTTGCTACTGTAACCTAAAGACTGTAGAACCTTTACATCTGACCTGGAGCTCAAACCTACCATATATGTGGTCTCTACATTAGACTATGACTCATGAAGATCATGGTCTGTCTTAATTTCTTATTTGTGTCCCAAGTGCTTGGCATGTGTTTTGCACATAATAGGCACTTGATAAATGCTTTCCTTATTCATTCAATTATCTTAAAAGCCATTTGCAATATATTTTACTTAAGTGCATATCTGGCTCAACCAATTTCAGTAGCTTCCTACTGCCTCTAGAATGAAATATCAACTTTTGCTTTTAGCTTTAGGGTCCTACCCAATCTTAGCCCAACCCTTCCTTTCAGCCTCAATTTACATTACTCCCCTTCTCACACTTTGTGATCAAGTCAAATTATGGTCTTCTCTCTTTTACATATACAACATTCCACCTCTTACCTTTTTCACCGGTCATCAGAGAAACTAGGAATGCACTGCCTCCTTGCATCCATGTCATACAGTTTCTCTCTTTCTTTAAGATGTAGCTTAGGGTACCATCTTCTACATGAGTTCTTTCCTGCTACTGTCTTCCCTCCCAATATTATATAGCTTATCATATCATATTATGTTATGTTATGTTGCATTATGCTTATATATGTATCTATTTAATGATCTATATATGCATATAACATATATTTATATATACATATTTCCTCCTCCATTGCAATGTAAGCTCATTGCCAATAGGATGATTTCATTCTTTGTACCTCTATCCCTAGTACCCTCTATATAGTTGGCATTAAATATTTGTTGAGTGATGAGTGATTGATTATTAAAACATATTTGTCTATATTACTCCCCTTTTCAAGAACCTTAGGTGGCTTGCTGGTTAATAGTTGCCACTGGAGATAAAATACAAACTTTCCAACTTGGCAAACTGATTCCAGCTCACCTTTCCTTATTCGATATTAGTCTCCCTTGTGTTTACATTACAATTTGTGTTTGCCTAAATTTATATTACACCCCTTGTCTTTACACTGGCCCTCTTCCATGTACATAATGCTCTTCTTCTTTTATCTAAGTCTGAGAGAATTCTTAGGTTTCTTCAAGAAGCATATTAAATGACATCTCTGAAAAGTCTTTTCTGAGCCTCAAGGTTGTTTGTACTTTCTCACTGTGTACACACACCTGTGCTCGTGTGTGTGCATACACACACATACATACATTTATATACATATATACACATGTATATGTAAAGAGAGGGAGAGAGGGGGAGAGGAAAAGGGAGAGAGAGAGAGAGAGAGAGAGAGGAGAGAGAGAGAGAGAGAGAGAGAGAGAGAGAGAGATTACATATTGTCAGGCTCCCCATGCCAAGACCACCCCTCTCTTTTCACTCCTCTTTTTACTATTAGGAGATACCCTGTTTTCCAGAGCTAAGGCCCAGAAAGCAAGCTATTCCCTGAGCTTGGCATAACAATAATCCTTTGTGCGCACCTTCTGGATGAACTCCACTAAAGCTAAATCACAGAACTGGCTCAAGCCAGCCCCAGGTGGTTTGGACAAGCATTTGCAGGAACCACGGTCCAGTCATGAAGACCTGCTTTGAGTAGACTTTTTCGCAAGGCAAACCTGCCTCATTGTTGTTGTTATTCTCACTGCTATGGCTATACCCCACTGCATGATTCTATACACAACTATATGTGTACTAAGGCTTGGCTTCGCTGCATTTGATCTCCTACTAGAGGAGACCCTGACACAAGTGTCTAGTTTCCCTCCTCCAATGGAATAAAGAAGGCTTTTGCTTATAACCTCTGTGAACTCTTTGGTTTTGTTTTATTTTATTTTCCAGAGTAGACAGTTGGTGTACAACATCTATGAGCTCTTTGGTATTTTCAGAGTTTAACAGTTAGTTCATAACCTCTGGGCCTTTTTAGTTATTTATTTTCATAGTTTGATAATATTTGTATATTTGACACTGCCCCTTCCCAGAACAATGTAGGGTCATTTATGGCAGAGGCTATTTTTCATTTTTCTTTGTAGCTCATGTACCCAACATAATATTCTATGTACATAACATTATTTAGCAAATCTTTCTGGATCAGAATTAATTGAATTGAACTGATTGTAATTGTACAATTGTAATAGGGAAGACTTGACAATGACGGTTGAATCTGGGGAGAATGCTTTGTCTACTGCCACCCATCCACATGAGGGGTTTGGTGAGCCTGATTCTTTAAGTTTATAATGACATGTAATAAAGAGTTCCTGATTCTGAGGATAAATATTCTGTGACTGTTTCTTAGCTGCTTACTGTGTGTTGAAAAAACGTCTTGTAATTAGCAGCTCAACTAAAAATGAGCATGCATATAAAAGGAAATAACTAGACAAATTATATATATCATTAAAATTTTATCTTAATTCTATTTTTAACTATGCTTCAGTGATCCTGTTTCAAGTGGAAAAAGGGAGGGGTATGCTTAAAGGGTGAGCATTTTATCATTGTGCTCTACATCAACACCTTTATTAATTATTCAACAGTCTGTGTGCATATTTGTCTATATGTTTGAGAGTATATGTGTGTGTTTATGTCATTTAACAATGAAAAAATCCTCACTGCATTTGAGTGAGCAAGAATCATAAGCCTCAAAGTAGGAAGAAAGGTATCACCAACTACCTATTCTCCTCGCTCAGGTTGATATGTGACCATGAATACACCATACATGTGTTTTTCATTCTTTATGTTTGTTCTTTCTACTCTTGGATGAATAAAAGTTGGACACAGAATAAAATAAGTTATGACTCTATCAGCTTTAAAAGGTTGAGAGAGTCATCAGTGGTCCAAGGGATTGAAGTTCATTCAGAATTTTCTAGAAGCTGAGCTCAGTGATCCAGGGCATCTCTGAGATGTTATTTCACCCAGCTCAACAATGTATCTTCTCACCCTCAGACTTCAGATCATGCAATCAAGGAAGTTAACTTGTTTGGGAGGTATTTCTGACAGCCACTTTAATTGTGAGACCACTCTTTCCTAGGGACTTAGGCAGTGAGGGAAGACTATGCCCAAGTTTAGAAGGATGTGTTTTTACTTCTATTTCTAGCTATATCTTTTGAGTGTGAAGTGATGTCAATTGGTTATACATTATATCTGTGAGTTATCAATTGGTTAAATGATACACGAAGAGTAAACAATGATTAATGCTATTGTGGGGATAGACCGGAAAGGATTGAACCTTTGGAATTTAGAGAAATTAGGCTAGGATTTAAAGGAATTCTTATAATCCTTTAGGGGGACCCCCACCAGGAACCTGAAGGAGAGATATGGCTGGCCATATCCTAGGAAACTGTCCCACTAAGAATATATTTGAGTTAAAAGGCTAAGTCCAGAGCCTCACTAAACAGTAATAATGATGCTCTTTATTCAACTCTTTACGGTCTATGAGGTAATTTACTCATAATCCTATGAGAAAAATAGTATAAATATATTGTCCCTATTTTACACATTCAGACAGTAAGGCATAAGAAGGTTAAGTAGTTTGCCACACTCACTGAAAATGATGAAGAGAAAGCAGTTAAGTAACTTGAGATTGACTTTACTTTACACAGATCCAGAAGTCTCCTAGCTTGCTAGCTCTTTTTGAATCTTCTCCAATTGCTGGAGATAAGATACGTTCATCCATCTATATATCTCTCCATCTGTTTTTTTTAATGAGTTGAATTTCTCCACAAGAACATAGCATTGTCTGTTAAGTAAGTTTGTTCAGAGAACATAGCATAAGAGAAGCTGTAAAGCTACCACATCGTGAATTATAATTTTTCCTACTTATTTCTAGAAATTCTTCATTTCCAAATACCCACCCCTGTCAGCCATCTCTTGCACAGGTGCACCCTATCCACTACACGATGAAATGAACATATTGATTCTTTGATATCTATGGACCTGTTCGATTAAGCTAAGTTAGGTTCGGATTCACACTGGCAATAAGGCACGCTCCCAACAGAACATAGTTTTTATTGAAAGACAGGGGAAATACTCTAACAAACACAGTTAACACAACAAAGACAAAGACACAGAGGACATAGGTTCATCACCTCTCAGAGGAACTACAGCACTTGATACTCTCAAAGCTGAGGGGCTCCCGGTTTACACAGCTCAGCTCGATCAAGGCCCAAGAGGGAAAATGGTCCCAGGCGAAGCATCCTCCCCATGGGTGAGATCCCAATGTAACTGCCCCACATGGTGACTTTTGTAAGATGCTGAACAAAGAAAGTTTTTCTCACCAGAGAGGGGAGACTCACTGCTAACTGCCCCATATGTTCTCTGCCAGAGAGGGTAGCCACTCCCCTCGGGATGGGAAGATCTTGTCAATCATTTTGTTTTTGAGAACTGGCTAGGTCCTCAAGAAGCAGCTTCAGAAATATGTCCTGTCCTTTGTTCAGAAGTGTATTCGATCTTTTGTTCAGCCTATCAGTCAGAGAGGAATGTCTGAGAGGTGCATTCTCAGAGAGGGGTTTCTCAGTCTCCTAGCCTGAAAGGAATGTCTGAGTCTTTATTCCAAGCCAGGGAGTTGAAAGATCTTGCAGGAGCTGGAGGATGCGTGGGAAAGAAGAAAAATCAGGCTTACACTATAATATGGAGGATCTCCTATAATGATTTATCATTCAGGACCTCATATCATTTCTGTACACATACAATAATGCCTGGGGAACTATACCAACACTTTATTGTTGAACAGTATGCAGAGCAGGTCTACATGGTATGACTTGAGAGAGGCTAGCAAGAGAAACTACATATGGACAGAGAAATACATTATATTATTATAATTGTAAATGACTTATCAGATCACTTTCTATTGTGATTGAAGGTCAGCATAAAAGGGCACTATATTTCTACTATTGTTGTTCATGCTTCATTTTGGAAGAGAATCAAAGATATCAGAAGAGTGATATCCTGACTTGCTTGTGAATTAGATCTAAGTGAGGCATAGTTGCACAAAGTCATCAGCCTCACTCTCTATTCCAGAGTCATCAAAGTCCACTAGAAAGACAAAAATCAAAACTACTGGCCATATTCCAAGATATGGTGAATGACTTTGGTGCCTTCCATGTCTGACCAAGCTCTAAGCACCACACGGTATCTGTTTCAGCTATCTTCATTGCCATTGGAACAAATTGTTTGCATCTGACCATGGTTCCCCACGGAACCATGCTTAAGGTAGGCCTGTAGTTACCTTCAACCTGGTTTAGCCCATCTGCCAAGAGAGTTTTAATGGGATGTGGCCACTGAACATGCTGCCATTTCTTGGAGCCACAAGTGAAAGTTGGGTGATAAGTGGACACTAAATGTGGATTGGCAAGTGCTCATACCAGAGAGTAACAATCCTCCTTGAATACCCCATATACCCCATATTCCTACTATAGGGAAAATAGAGGAACAAAAAAGCAAGTGGAATTTTTCAAAAACATTTTTTCAAATATTTAATAAGTTTACCTACAGTCAGTTTGAATTCATGGGGCTCAGCCTGATGAATTAGTCACATGCTGATTTTGTCAGTTATGTGGGGCTGTCCATGGTGCTGAAATATAAAACTGCTAAAAGTGGAGTTAGTTCTTTGTGCTTTGTACTACAGTTTTGTAATCAATAAGCAAAGCACACATGCTGCTGAGTTTGTAGTCATTTAAGTGGTGTCAGTGTCTTACTAACCAGGCAGCAATACCATGAAACTGTATGGCTGAAGTTCACGAAAAAACTTCTGATTCTCTACCTGACTTTACAGAAATCTATTTTGTACAATATGAGTAAGCTATTGTCTTCACCTTCCTGAAACTTTTCCTTTGCTACCCACTGTTATGGATATATGTGTGTATACACACACACACACACACACACACACACACACACACACACGGGTGTATATAACTACTTCTTATCAGGTTCCAAGGTTTTGATTCGGGGGGGGGGGGTGAACTTTGTGCACTGTGCTACCAGGAGAACAGGAATCCTTGGGAAGGTTGGAGACCACTGGTCTATATGAATCTATTTAAAGTTAAAGAAATTTAGAGGCTCTTGCCAAGCTAATCAAAGCATCAAGAGTACTAAGCCCCTAGTAAGAATAATGCACCAGATGGTCTTCTAAGTTTGTGCCTGAATTTCAAAATCCAGTATCTACCTGTACAAAGAAAAAGACTGTTGAAGAAAACATAACCTATTAAACTTTCTGTATCAAAGATATAGCTCTTATCCCAACTTAGAATTCAATTTTCCATGCAACTCTTTGCCTTAACCTCTCAAGGACTTCCTTTACTGAAGTGTGATAAAGATTGTTTTTCCCATGTAACTTATATGTGTGTGTATACACATACACTAAGGCACAGAGACTTCTGAACTAATTAAAGGCCTTGATGTAGAACATGGTTATGAAATACCAGGTATTTAAACATTTAGTCATTTCTCCCCCTGGAACAGACTCAATAAGGCAGTAGTTATACATGGAATTAAAAGTATAAAATTCCAAATAATATCTGATATTATGAAATAATGAAGAGTATCTCCCTTCAAAATTATTTTGTTGTAGGTCTATGAAACATGTTAGGATATTAGAGAAATAAAAATTTAAAACAATTACTCCCAGCATTAATCAAAGTATTAACCATAAGGTCCCCTACAAGAAGTAATTAGATGAATTAATAATCTCCAATTTGTACTCCTTAGAGCTGCATAGATTTGAGAGGGAGCTAACAGGAAAATACACATGAGGGTGACATCATTTCATTCAAATTAGACACCACATAAATGGTGAATATTCACATTTATTCTTGTACTAAGTTTCTTTTTCATTTCAGAAAATTTATTTTTACCTATTGTTTCACTACCTAGACCCAAGCCATAGCCTTCTTATCACTTCCTTACTTCTGGTAATTATACCATTATTTCAATTAGAATAGCAGAATTATAAAGCTGGAAGGGACCTCAGATGTTAACTCATCAAGCCTATACCTAAAAAAATCCCAATTACTTATCTTAAAGTGTTTCTTTCACCTCTTCTTAAAGAACTTCTGGTGCGGTTTCAGGTGGAGGGAAACTTCCTCCTGAAGCAACCTCTTCTACTTATGAATAGCTGCAATTCTTAGGAAGATTTTCTTGACCTTAGGCCTAAACATAACCCAATGACAGTCATTGATATAAAGGCCCAATAGGCAATAAAATATTTATAGCAAAGGTATTAATAGTAGCAAAGAACTGGAAAGACATTAAATGCCCTGGGTTTGAAAATGGATCAAGAAACTGTAGTACACAAATGTGATGGAATGACTGTGCTATAAGAAACAATAAGTATGATGAATAAGTGAACTGGTGCAAAGCAAAACAGAGCAAAAATATATGACTACAACAATTAAATAGAAAGCACAACTACAAACCAATCCAAAATAAATGTTGCAAAATTACAAAGAACAAGATTATCCCCAAAGAAGTGTTATGAGAAGAAAATCTTACCCATTCCTTTGTAGAGATGAGAGATTCATGAGTATTGAACAATGCATATATTGTAATATATGTGTGTGCCAATCATTATTTCTGAATTTTTCTCTTATTTCCCTCTTTTAAAAAAAGTCTTTGTTATAATTGATGGTACTTTGGAAGGGTGAGGAAATGGATACAAGAAGAAAATAAAGCATTGTAAAAACAAATGATAGCAATAAAATTTATGTATAGAAATTTACCTCCTTTCTTCCTGGATCTGCCCTTGGAAACCATGCTGAAATGTGCACAAGCATTTTTGAGATATCCTTCTTCTTTGCTACTGCTATCACAGACCTCATCCAGTATCCAGTAAGTCACCAAATTCTGCACTCTTGTAATATTTCTCCTCTTTGTCTCTTTACGATTTGCATTGTCACTGTTCTGGTTGTGGACTAGACTACCATGAATCTGATCTTTTGTAACAACCTTCTAAAAGCCTACTATTTTCTTCTTTCAATCTGCACTGCACACTACAAACATAACAACCTTCTTGTAACACTGCTTTTATTTTCCAGGCCCCTGCTTTAAAACCTTTAGTAGTTTTCCTTGTCTAGCCAATAAAATAAAAGCTCATGATTCTAGTACTCAAATTAATCTTGCTTTCAAGACTCTCCATGTTCTGGCCCTAAATTATATTTCCACTGTTTTTGCCACTGTTCCCAAACACATACCGTAAATTTAAGTGCATATGAACTATCTACCATTCTCCCAAAATGCCTATATGCAATGCTAACATTGTGCTTTTTCTCATGCCATTCCTTCCATCCATAAGTTCCACTTTATCTCTCCTTATTAAAATTAGGAGCCCATTCCCAAGAACTAATAGCATTATGTTCATATTTCTCTTCTGCCCTTTGTCAGTCTACTTTGTTTCATGTGGTTATTTCTGTTCATATTTCAACTGCCCTAATAGACTGTATTATCTATGAGGTTTGTATCACATCCAACTCTTAACACTATGGTTTACACTTGATAGACACTCAATGAAATGTTACCTGAATGAATGGAACAGAATACAAGCACATAATCGGTGCTTGTTTGTGCTTCTACCTCTTCTTATACAAAGTCTCAAATTCTTTGAAAAATACAGCATTCTATTTCTAAGGGATGAAATTAGTTTTATAAACAAACCTCTGGGGCACTGATTACAAGAAGGTCTTACAAATAGATCCAAATGTCATCATAGCACAAGTTGACCAGAAATCCCAAATTCCCCAAGATTTATTTTATACTTTCATTTACATGGTTCTCGATACTCAGAATGCCCTCTCCCTGTTAAAGCATTATCCTTCTTTCAATACACAATTCATAAGACCTTTCCTTCATTAAGCTATCCTTGATTCCTCTGATTGTAAATTATATTTAGCTTGTCAGACTTCACTTCATAAGTTCTTTTTATGAAAGCACAATGGTTTGCACTCAATAGTCATGAAATGAATATTTCCAAAATAGTGAACAGATGAATGATAATCATAGAATTCCTAGTTAACAGTGGAGCTTCACACTTGACTCTTGCTCCCCAGGAATTCTCAACCCCTTCTAAAACATAAAGAGTATCAAGGGAAGTCAGAGGGTAGAGGAAGAATGCTAAGGAGTAAGTCCACCAGAAGTTAGTCTAAAAAATGAACATGGAGAAAGAGAGAAAACCTTGTACTTATTTCTATTAATCCATTTACCATGAGCAGTAGAAGAAAATGCATAAGAAGAAAAATAGTAGAGAGAAGCAATAATTCAGAGGAGACAAAGTCTAAGAAATGAGACAACAATAAAAAGTCATGAACTCAAGATGTCTATATGTGAATGCACAAAGCATGGATAACAAGCAACATATACTAGAACTCCTCCCAAATGTAGATTAATTTTATGTCAAAGGTGTCATCATTAAGATTTTGTGATATTGTAATCATGACAAGAATATAGCTATGAATGATTTATTTAACTCATTTAAAACAAATATATAAGATAAAAGGCATAGTGAGACTAAGAAGATATACTCATATTAAGAAAACGAAAATCTCAATTTTTAGGGGTAAGAGGGTTCATATGAACTTGGAGGAAAGTTGCTAGGAAGCACCCCCAAGAATCTTTCCTTGGCACTAAGCTGTTCTACATTTTAATGAATGACTTATAAGAAAGTATAGATGGCATGCTTATCACATTTTCAGATGATATAAAGTTAGAGTAGATAGAAAATAAGTTGTATGATCAAGTCGATATCCAAAAAGTTTCTACCATATACAATGGGCTGAATCTCATAAAGAAAGTAAATAAATATAAATGCAAATTCTTAAGCTCAGGTTCAAAAAATTAAAATCACAAGTAGAAGAAGAGGTAGGAATGTCAAGAAAACAGTTTATCTGGAATTGATCTGGTGGTTATGGAGAGCTAAATGCCCTACTTGAGTCAATAATGTAATATGGAAGCCAAAAAACAAACTCCAAGCATATGCTATGTACCATGTATAGAAGTATAGTGCCCTACAGGGACTAGGGAAGTGACAGTATCTGCAACAACAATTTTTTTAGATTTTTTTTTATTTGATATTTTTTAATTTTCAGCATTGATTTCCATGAGATTTTGAGTTACAAATTTTCTCCCCATTTCTACCCTCCCCCCCCCCACTCCAAGATGGCATATATCGTGATTGCTCCATTCCCCAGTCAGCCTCTCTTCTATGACCCCCTTTCCCACCCACCCATCCCTTTTCCCTTACTTTCTTGTAGGAAAAGATAGATTCCTGTGCCCCATTGCCTGTATATCTTATTTTCTCATTGCATGCAAAAACAACCTTTTTGTGAGCATCTGTTTTTAAAACTTTGAGTTCCAAATTCTCTCCCCTCGTCCCTCCCCACCCACTCTCCCTAAGAAGGCAAGCAATTCAAAATAAGCCTCACATATATCATTATGCAAAACATTCCCATAAATAGTCATGTTTTGAAAGACTAACTATATTTCCCTCCATCCTATCCTGACCCCTTCATTCAGTTTTCTCCCTTGACCCTGTCCCTTTTCAAGTGTTTGCTTTTGATTACTTCTTCCCCCATCTGCCCTCCCTTCTATTGTCCCCCCCCTTTTTATCCCCTTCCCTCTACTTTCATGTGGGGTAAGATACCCAATTGAGTGTGTATGTTATTCCTTCCTCAAGTCAAATCCAATGAGAGCAAAATTCACTCATTCCCCCTCACCTGCCCCCTCTTCCCTTCCAACAGAACTGTTTCTTCTTGCCACTTTTATGTGAGATAAGTTACCCTATCCTATCTCTCCCTTTCTCCCTCACTCAATATATTCCTCTCTCATTCCTTAATTTGACTCTATTTTTTTGGATATCATCCCTTCACCCTGTGCCCTCTGTCCATATATATATGTGTATGTATGTATGTATATGTATGTATGTATGTATGTATGTATATATGTATGTATATTCCCTTCAGCTACCCTAATACTGAGGTCTCATGAATTACACACATCATCTTTCCATGTAGGAATGTAAACAAAACAGTTCAACTTTAGTAAGTCCCTTGCAATTTCCATTTCTTGATTACCTTTTCATGCTTCTCTTGATTCTTGTGTTTGAAAGTCAAATTTTCTATTCAGTTCTGGTCTTTTCACTGAGAAAGCTTGAAAGTCCTCTATTTTATTGAAAATCCATATTTTGCCTTGGAACATGATACTCAGTTTTGCTGGGTAGGTGATTCTAGGTTTTAATCCTAGCTCCATTGACCTCCAGAATATCGCATTCCAAGCCCTTCAACCTCTTAATGTAGAAGCTGCCAGATCTTGGATTATTCTGATTGGGTTTCCACAATACTCAAATTGTTTCTTTCTGGCTGCTTGCAGTATTTTCTCCTTGATCTGAGAGCTCTGGAATTTGGCAACAATATTCCTAGGAGATTTCTTTTTGGGATCTATTTGAGGAGGCGATCGATGGATTCTTTCAATTTCTATTTTGCCCTGTGGCTCTAGAATATCAGGGCAGTTCTCCTCGATAATTTCTTGAAAGATGGTATCTAGGCTCTTTTTTTGATCATGGCTTTCGAGTTACTATATTTTAAGGTGTTATTTTCTTCAGTATTTTTAGGGTCTCCTTTAGCAAGTCATTGATTTGTTCTTCATGATTTTCTTGCATCACTCTCATTTCTCTTCCCAATTTTTCCTGTACTTCTCTTACTTGCTTTTCCAAATCCTTTTTGAGCTCCTCCATGGCCTGGGACCAATTCACATTTTTCTTGGAGGCTTTTGATGTAGGCTCTTTGACTTTGTTGACTTCTTCTTTTTGTATGTTTTGGTCTTCTTTGTCACCAAAGAAAGATTCCAAAGTCTGAGTCTGAATCTAAGAGCATTTTTGCTGCTTGTTCATGTTCTCAGACAACTACTTGACCCTTTAGCTTTTTGTAAAGGTATGACTGCTTGTAGAGTAGAGGGCACTTTGTCCCAAGCTTTAGTGGCCTTGTGCTGCTGTTTTCAGAGCTACTTCTACACAGCAAGCTCTGCCACTCCAGCATTCCTCCTCTCGC
This sequence comes from Trichosurus vulpecula, assembly GCF_011100635.1. Taxonomy (NCBI): domain Eukaryota; kingdom Metazoa; phylum Chordata; class Mammalia; order Diprotodontia; family Phalangeridae; genus Trichosurus; species Trichosurus vulpecula. Next base: position 264,955,919 of record NC_050574.1, read on the forward strand.
AAGAACTGCCAACCTGGACTGTGACTCAGATCTTAAGCAGGGTCTGCACTCCCACTCTGATCCCCCACTTAATTCTTCCCACCAGGTGGGCCTGGGGCCAGAGGCAACTGCAGCTGTAACTCTGGAAGCAGCCTGAGAGATGCATCACCTCTGTGGCCACCGCTGGCCGACTGTGAAACTCCTTTCACTCTGTCCCAGAAGTTTTTCCCATTAACCTTCTCTGTTGTCTTTGGCATTTGTGGATTTAGAAGTCTGGTAACTGCCACAGCTCACTGATTCAGGGCACTCTGCCTGTTCCTCTTGGCTCCCAGCCTGGTTGGTCCTAGTGTGGCCCATGCTGGGCTCTGCTCCACTCTGCTCCCAGCTCCGTGCCATAGACCCTTCCCTGCAACCATCCAGGCTTTCCTGGGCTGGAGCCCTGCTTCCCTCTGTTATTTTGTGGGTTCTGCAACTCTAGAATTTGTTCAGAGCCATTTTTATAGGTGTTTGGAGGGACCGGGGGGAGAGCTCAAGCAAGTCCCTGATTTCCAGTCACCATCTTGGCTCTGCGCCTCCCCCCCCACAACAACAATCTACCCTGGCAAGACATCTAGAGTACCTGTTCAGGTCTTGGCACTACATTGTTGGAAGGGCATTGAAAACCTGAAGTATACCCAAAGAAGGGCAACCAGAATATTGAAGGACCTTAAGTCTATGCTATATTATAGTTTATTGAAGGAACTGGGGTATTTAGCTTGAGGAATAGAGGATTCTGTGTGAATAAAATAACTAGTCTTCAACTATTTGAAATGCTAACACCTGGAAGAGGGATTATACTTGATCTATTTGGTTCCAGTGTGCAAAACTAAAAACAAGAGTGAGAAGTAGAAAAGAGGGAAAGTTAGGCTTAATATAATTGCTAGAACTTAGAATTATCAAAAAATGAAATGAGATTTCTCTGGATGAAATGGTCCCCTTTTAATGTAAGTCTTCAAGCAAAGAATGGATTGCCACTTGTTAGATATAATATAGAGGAAATTCTTGATAAGTTATGGATTAAATTAGATGATGTCTGAGATTCTTTACAACAGTATTATTCTATGATTCTGTAATAGTAGAAATGAAAAAATTTGCATGAAAAATATTTAGACATTTTTTTTTAACAAATTGAAAGCAAAAACATATCAACTGCATGACTGGACAGCCAAAAAAACTCAATGAAATCTTGTCAGAAGCAGTATTCAGGATGAGGTAGATTATAGTCCCCATAGTGTTGTGTTCAATTCCATGCACAATTTCTTTTACATGAATCTTTAGACAAAGCAACCATTTTACCCCAGAATAATGATAGAATAGGAAAAAGAATCTAGTTAAAATCTTATAAGCTTTTGTAAATTTCCAGAGAGCAGGTTTTAAAGATTAAAATAAATGGTAGGTAGAATACCATTACTTAAAATTATACAAGAGAAGTGAGTCCAAGAGGAAGTAGAAGATCACAATAATTGCATAATAAATCATGCAACCACAAACAAAAATTATTCCTATATGGAAGAAAGGGGGGAAAGAACAATTCTAAAAATACATTTTTTGGCTAAAGACTCAAAATACAAGGCACTCACTGAACTATTCAAATTTGTAGGTGGGTGTGTGTGTCTATGTGAATGTGTGTGTGGATATATACATACATATGCAGAGGATGGAATCAAGGAAAGCTAGCTAAAAACAGCACAATAGAGTGGTATAGTCATGTAATAATAGTATCACAAAAAGATAAGTACATAAGGAGTTGAGACTGGTGATGAACGCTGAGCAATAAAAAGGGATTTTAAAAAGCTCTATATGGGTAAACAAATAAAAAACAAAAAATCAAGAGGGTTCCTTTCAGGAGGAGCTGATAAGACTATAACTGGTAATAGAGAGAATGCAGAGCTATTGAATCCTTATTTTGTAAACCCATTGAGGGCAGAGACCATTTGATTTTTGTTTTTTGTTTTGTGTCCCCAGCACCAAGTACCATGCCTTTCTGCTTGCCTTCCAATCTTGGTTGCATTGGCTTTGTTCAGGCAAAATCGTTTCAATTTGATGTCATCAAAATTATCCATTTTGCATTTCATAATGTTCTCTTTCTCTTGTTTGGTCATAAATTCTTCTGTTCTCCATAAATGTGACAGGTAAACTATTCCTTGCTCTCCTAGTTTGCTTATATTATCAGACTTTATATCTAAATTATGTACTTATTTTGACTCTATCTAAGTATATGGTATAAGATGTTTGTCTATGCCTAATATCAACCATATTATTTTCCAGTTTTCTCAGCAGTTTTTGTTAAATATTGAGTTCTTTTCCCAGAAGCTGGAGTCTTTGGGCTTATCAAACAATGGATTACTATAATCATTGACTAGTGTGTCTTGTGGCCCTAACCTATCCCACTGATCCACCACTCTCTTCCTTAGTTGGTACAAGTGAGATTTTTCAAATGACATTCAGGAAAGGAAAATAGAATCTCACAACTAATTTAAAATGTAAAAAAATCCCATTGTGCTTATTTTTTTAAATTTTGAAATAAATATTTAATTTGGTAGAAGAAAACTTTGCCTTACAGGTTATTTTACAGCAAGATATCTCCCATCTATATATCAAGTTCACTCAAAATTCTTCAGAAGATATAACATAAAGAACTTTGTTTAATGAACCACTGATAATAAACATCAGGTTAGGCATAAAAAAAAGAAATAGGCATAAAAAAGAAAAGTATTTGACATTGTACTAGAGAAAATCTCGATTCCAGGTTGAGGACAGGGATAGTTAGTGAGGTCCTCCAAATACTCATGATAGCAAAGAAATTTGACTCACTATGTCAAGACCCAGAGCCTCTTAGAAATTATCTACAATTATTCAAAGGAGTTTGGTCTGTCCATACTCCTAGCAGAAAATCAAGTGGATAAAGAATGTGTATTGCTCAAATTTCAACACACATTTGGTTGGACATCCTGTAGACATCATTCAACCATCTACATATTTGGGGCAGAAATAACAATGAGCTGGATCCAGATTTGGAAAGGACAAAAATTCAGATTGATTTTGGAAAATTTCAAAACACTTTTTACTGACCCCAGGTTCTCCAGGAAGCAAACATCCACCTTTTCTATACTGAGATTTTACTGGTGCTAGTACATAGTAACAAGACCTGGAATATCACTACCTCTGAAGAACTAAAGATGAGAATTACACAAAAGGTGATGGAAAGGTGCAGGTGGCAACATATAACCAATGAAGAGCCCCAAAAAAGAACAAGAGTAAAAGATGCTATCAAGGATTTGAATGACATGAAGAAAGAGTGAGACCTGACAGGCGTAAAGGCAAAATGTCCTAGTGATTCCCTTAAGATGTTGGAGGAAAGTGGATAAAACATCTATCATGTGGGGTAGAAACCTTGTGGTAAACTTTTTGGAGAACAAGAGTACCACAGAATGGGCAGATACAGTTGCAATTTGCTGGACAGAACTCTGCCCTTATGGTCTGAGCTCTGCAACTTCCTGATTCAGATTTGGTTCTGAATTTACATGGTTGAGCTTTTCAGTGGACTCCTGCTGGACTCAGTCACTGTTAGCATCCTGGGAGGTTTTGCACATTCAGAGCAACTGAACTACTTGGTCTTTGGACTCTGCAGGAGTGCTTTGATCTGGGATCTGGGACTCATACCTGCTTATTTTTCTGTATGCTTACATGCTGGGAAAAAGGATAGAGCTGAGTTTCTTCTCTGTTCTGCTCTTCTCCTGGGATGAGAGCCACATAGCTATGTCTCCCAGATTTAGCGGCTTCCACATTAAAGGCCTCGGAATATGATATTTTGGAAGGCAAAAGAGCTACAATTACAACCAAAAATAATCTACCCAACAAAACTGAACGTTATCCTTTAAAGAGGAAATGGACATTCAATGAAATAGAGAACTTCATCATGAAAACCACAGACTTCTAGAAAATTTAACATTCAAACATGAGACTGATGAGAAGCATTAAAGGGTATGAAAAAGAAAGCATAAGGGACTCAGTAAGTTTTGCCATTGTTGTTCAGTTGTTTTTCAGTCATGTCTGACTTTTCATCACCCCATTTGGGGATTTTCTTGGCAAAGACACTGGAATAGTTTGTCATTTCCTTCTCCAGCATATTTTATAGATGAGGAAACTGAAGCAAACAGAGAGTGTTAAGTGACTTTCCCAAAGGTATATAGCTAGTAAATGTCTGAGGCCAGATTCAAACTCAGGAAGATGAGTTTCCCAGGCTCTAGGCCTGGGACTCTATTGTATATGAAAAGTTGATGTAAGGACCTCCATCATGACTAAGACAGTTAGGAGGAGTCTACATAGGCAGAGATCATGGGTGAGAGTGAATTATATTGGGATTATCTCAAAAAGAAAATGAAGGTATGAGAAAGAGGGATACACTGGGAGAAGAGGAAAGGAGAGGAATAATGGGGGAAATATCTCACATAAAAGAGGCACATAAGGAAAAGCTTTTGCAGGGGAGGAAAAATAGAACGGGCATGGGGCATCACTTGAACATTACTCTTATTTGAATTGGTTCAAAGAGAGGAAACATATATAAACACTCAGTTGGGTATAGAAATCTAACCCAACAGATAAGTATGAAGGGGAGGGATAAGGGAAAGGAGTGGAGGGGTGACAAAAGGGAAGACAGATTAAGGGAGGCAATAGTCAGGAGCAAAATTTGAGGAGCATGAGAGAGAGAGAGAGAGAAACAGAGAGAGAAATATAAACAGAATAGTATGGAGAGAAATACACAGTAATTTTAGCTATAAATGTAAATGAGATTAATTCACCTATAAAATGGAAGTGGATAGGAGAATGGATTAGAAAACAGGATCAAACAATATAATGTTTATAAGAAACACACTAAACATGAAACACACACATAAAATAAGGAGCTGTACCTGTATCTATTATGCTTCAGAGTAGCAGCATAATATCAGACAAAGCAAAAGTAAAAATAGACTTAACAAAATGTTAAAAGGTACTACAGAAAACTACAGAGAATGAAGTAATGTTAAGAAAAATTACAGGAAGTTTCTCTGATAAAGAACTTATTTCGCAAATATATAGAAAATAGTCAAATTTATAAAAATAAGATCCATTCCCTAATTGATAAATGACCAAAGATATAAACAGGCAGTTTTCAGAAGAAGAAATCAAAGATATCTATAGTTATAAGAAAAAAATACTCTAAATCATTATTGATTTAAAAAATGCAAATTAGGAAAATTGTGAGAAATGACCTCACACCTTTCAGATTGGTATTAATATGATAGAAAAGGAAAATGACACATGCTTGAGGGAATATGGAAAAACAGCGACACTAATGCACTGCTGGTGAAGTGAACTGGTCCAAGCAATTTGAAGAAGTATGTGGAACTATGTCCAAAGAGCTATAAAACTGTAAATACCCTTTGATCTAGCAATACTACTGATGGGTCTGGATCACAAAGAGATCAGAGAAAAAGGAAAAGGACCTATATGCACAAAAATATTTCTAGGAGCTCTTTTTGTGGTAGAAAACCTTTGGAAATTGAGGGGATAACCATCAATTGTGGTAAATTATTGTGATAGAGCACTATTGTGCTATAAGAAATGATAAGGAGAATGGTTTCAGAAAAACCTGGGAAGACCTATATGAATTGATGCAAAGTGAAGTGAGGAGAACAAGGAGATCAATATATACAATAACAGAAATATTATAACACTGATCAACTGTGAAATAATTAGCTACTCATCAATACAATGATCCATGACAATTCTAGAAGTCTCGTGATTTAAAAAAAATGCTATCCACCTCCAGAGAGAGAACTTATGAACTCTGAGTGAACATTAAGGTATAATATGTTCACTTTATTTTTCTTTCTTTTTGTGATATGGCCAATATGGAAATATGTTTTGCATGATTTTACATGTATGATTGATTACTTTCCTTCTAGATAGGCATGTGAGGGGTTAGAAGAAAGGAGACATTTTGGAACTTAAACTTTTTTAATGTTAAAAATAAATAAATATTTTTAAACTGACAAAATTGATGGATAACAATATGAAATGGATAAGTTTGATTGTCTAATATTTTTAAACAGGCTACATATGTAATACAGAAAAGCAGAGATTTTTTTCAAAAGATCAGGATAAAGCAAGGATATCCCTTATTACTACTATCATTTATCATAGTGCCAAAAACTACTAACCATATCAATAATACAGGCAAAAGAAATTGAGGAAATAAGGGAAAAGAGGGGAATATGATCACTTCATGCAGGTAATATAATTGTATACTTAGAGAACCCTTAAACTCTAAAATCAACTGAAATAATTAGTCACTTCAGCAAAGTTCCAGGATAAAAGGTAAATACACATAACTCATCAGGATTCATATATTTAACCAACAAAAGAGCAGAAATAGCTAAAAAAAGAAATTCTATTTAAAATAACTTCAGAAAATATAAAATAATTCAGAGTACATCTACCAAGTTGACTTACAGACTATATGAATCCATAAATTGTAAAAGTTATAACTGCAAAACACATTGCAGAAAAATATATATGTGTGTATATGTGTATAAATACATATATGCAGATAGACATTTTGTTCAATATTCTTATAAATATTACTTCAAATGGGCTTGGGGACACGGCCATATCTGAGAATGTAGGAGGTCTATGTAAGTTTGTATATATGTCTCTCTCAATTTGAGATGCTTTAATATTTAGAATAATGCTAAATTAAATAAAGTTGTTTCTGGAGATTATGCTGAAAATGTTGCAAAGCATTATTCTCTTTACTTCAGTACTAATCAGCAAGCAATATTTCAAAGACCAGTAGGCAAGACAAAGACAAGCTGAGTCAAGATTTTACTGACTCTCCTCCCTATCCATAGGCTTGTTTTCCTTGCCTTGAGAAAATGTTAGCTTAATGCATATTATGGACTAGAAGAATTGGCATAGCAGGTGTTATTCAATATAGAGAGTGTTAAATCACTCAGGTACTATGATTTTAGAGGAACACTGCCCCTTAAAAGAACTCCACTGAGCTGCCTGGCATTTTTCTCTTAGCTACACTATCTGAAGTTCCATCAGTACAAGATTAGAGTTTATAAGTATCCTCTTTTTAAAATTCAAGTAATAATCATGGAAGGGCCAGTCATCATAGTAACATTCACACCTGGAGATAAAATAGTTCTATTTTATGAGTATGAGATCAGATATACTAACGGAAATAGTATTCTGATAAGAGGGGAGATAGAGAGAGAGAGAGAGAGAGAGAGAGAGAGAGAGAGAGAGAGAGACTGGAAAGAAGAGAGAAAAATAATTCTGAGTGTAGAAGGCAGACCCGAGCAGGAAAATCCATCTGGAATACTCTGGATAACCAGTATATACTTTGAAGACCATGGGAGAAAGCTATGTAAAGAATAGTAGGATACAACCAAAGGCATACTTCACCTAAAAGATTCTCTTCTGACCTTTTCTACTACTAATTTATCCTTCCCCAGAACTCATGCTTTTCTCGGTAGAACTGTACCTAGGAGAGTGAATTCTAGGGGAAATTTACACTGTATGGATACACTATCCCTTTTCCTCATATGTATACAGAATAGTAACTAGGGCAGGGAATCTGGTGTTTTACCAATGGTTACCAAATTTTGGAGGATATCAACAACACTATCTGGGGCATGCTTTCCAGTTCCAGTGGCCACATCCACAAACCCAATCCAGACTTTTACAGAAGTCACCAGTTCTTCAGTAGCATAGAAAATTTGAGATGTCCTAAGGTGTGCCTCCTCTCAACAGCTACAACACACGTGAGCACTACACTATTCTCTAAACCCTTCCTAAACACAATTCTCTAAACCTGCCATCCATTGCTCCAGGCATAAAAAATCCCACATATGCCTCTGAATGGGTACCCATGTGAATTTAGGTTTAACTTCAAGTTGATAAAGAGAACCATGTAGGTAGGCTGAGAGATACGTGAGAAAGTGAAAGCTCGTTCTTTGCCTTGGTAATAAAAGGAGTCTGATATCTTTATAAGCCCTATTTAAATGAATTATTTTCTTTCCTCCTCCCCCCTTCAATCCCCTATTGTGATTCAACCAATGATGTGTCAGTACTATTGAAGAAGGAATAACCCTAATCATAGAGGTCAGGACAAACACACAGAACCCTCAGAATAGCTCTGACTCTTGACTATAAATGTAGCAGTTATGGCAATACTAAAATTACAGTCAATACTCATCTTTTACCCTGTGAATTATACTGTTCATGTTTAATGAAGTGGGTCAAAGTACTTAAAGGATCCCAATTGTAAGAAAGTGAAAGTAAATTTTAATTACTTGAACTGGGAATAAATTAATAGTAGACAATTTGGGGGACTTGGGCTTTTGCTGCTGCAGAAATGACTCTGCTTCAAGCCATTAGGAGAGAGAAGTATTTTCTCAGGTTGGAGCACTCCATGCAAGGGACTGGAACTATCTGTGTCCCCTGAGATAGAAACCTCAAAAATGGCCATGAGAAACAATCCAGGAGATGAGACATTGGATTAGGTAAGTTTCTATCAACCTGATGACCAATCTGCCTTTTCAAGCTCATTAAAATGCCAAATGGATGCTTTTGTATTATATCCTAGAAGCAATAGGGAGCCATTGAAACTTCTTGAGCAAATGAATGACATGGTCAGATGTGTGCTTTAGTAATAACAGGCTGGCTGCTGTATGGAAGGTGAATTAGAGAAGGCAGAGGCTAGATACAGGGAGATCAGTTAAATACTGATCTCGAAACAGTACACTAACAAATAAATAAATACATTGTAATTTGAAGGAGAGAATAATAAAAACTGGGAGGTCTAGGACAGTCTTCCCATAGGAGCTGCTACCTGGGCTGGGCCTTGCAGTATACCAGAGATTCTCAGAGGCAGAGGTGATTAGGGAGCATGTTAAAGGTATGGGACCCTTTGAAAAGATTCAGAGATAAGAGATGGAATTTTGAGTCTCAAGGACACATAGTAAGCCAGAGTGGACATAATACAGCATGTAAAAAGGGTTGCAATTTGAAATGTCTGGATAGGTAAATGGGGGCAATGTGGCCACTGGTAGTCATGCATGTTGGATCACCTTCAGATTTTTTCCTTCTGTAGTTTCTGTACTTCTGGTTATTACACACTTGCCATGATTTTATAATTCTTATTTTTCAAGGTGAGTACCTATGAAGTTCATTATTTGTTAGATCCTGGATCTTGTTCTGCCTTGTTGTGGCAGAAGGGAGTGTGTAAGTCATTGAAAGTGAGTTATTCCATGCTGAATTAACCAAGATGAACAGGTCATAGTGAAGAGTTCCGAAAAAAGGTGATCCACTGGAGAAGAAAATGGCAAACTATTTCAATATCTTTGCCAATAAAATGAATAGTAATAAAATGATAAAACATACGATAACAGAAGATGAGGTCAGAAGGTATACAAAACATTAAGGGGGAAGAGCAGTGGGAAACTACAAGTAGCTCCAGTACCAATGAAGCATCTGGGCCAAAGCAAAAAGGAAGTTCAGCTGTGGATGTGTCTGGTCATGAAAAGAAAGTCTGATGCTATAAAGATCAAGATTGCATAGGAACCTGGAATATAAGATCTATGAACCAAGGTAAGCTAAATGTGGTCTAACTGAAGGTAGAAAGGTTATGCATTGACATCTTTGGTGTCAGTGAACTTAAATGGACTTTAAAGGGTGAATTTGATTCAGGTGATCATTACTGTGTTACTGTGGGCAAGAATCCCTTAGAAGAAATGGAGTAGCCCTCGTAGATAATAAATAGGTGAGAAAAGCAATACAGGAGTATAATCTCAAAAATGCCAAAGTGATATGTGTTCAAATCCAAGGCAAACTGTCCAACATCAGAGTAATACAAGTCTATGCTCCAACCACTGGTGCCAAAGAGGCAAAAGTTACCCAGTTCTATGAAGACCTACAACATCTTCTAGAAATGACACCCCAAAAATGCCACATTGATCATAGGAGATTGCAATACTAAAGTTGGAAATCAAAAGGTAATTGGAATAATAGGCAAGTTTGGCCTTGGAGTACAAAATGAAGCAGGGTGGAGAGTAGCAGAGTTTTGTAACAAGATAACTCTCTGGTCATAGCAAACACTCTTTTTCAACAACCCAAAAGATAAAGCTGCACATGGACATCATCAGATGGTCAATATTAAAATATGTGTGTATCTATGTTTATGCATATACTTTGCAACTAAAGGTGAAGTTATATAGACCCAGTTAAAGCAAGACTGTGATTCACATTGTGAACTTCCTATTGCAAAATTCAGACAAATTGCCAAAAAAGGGAAAACCATCAGAACACATAGATGTGTCTTAAATAATATCCGTTCTGACTATGAAGTGGAAGTGATGCATAGATTTAAGAGATTGGATCTGGTAGATAGAGTGCCTGAAGAACTACAGACAGAGGCTTTCAATACTGTATAAGAGGCAGCAACTAAAAAAAAACATTCTAAAGAAAAAGAAGAGAAAGAAAGCAAAATGGCTGTCTGATGAGGCTTTACAAATAGCTGAGGAAAGAAAACAAGAGAGAGGGAAAGGAAAAAGGGAAAGATGTATCCAACTGAATGCAGATTTCCAGATAATAGCAAGGATAGATAAGACAGTTTGCTTAAGCAATGCAAAGAAATAGCATACAATGGGAAAGACAAGAGATGTCTTCAAGAAAATTAGAGATTTCCAGGGAAATGAAAAAGTAGGTTTGATAAAAGACAAAAATGGCAGGAACTTCATAGAAGTAGAACTGTTTAAAAAGAGGTGGCAAGAATATACAGAAGGATTATACAAGAAAGATCTCAACATCAGCAACGTTGGTTATGGTGGTATGGTTACTGATCCAGAAGCAGATATCAAGGAGGATGAAATCAGATGGGCCTTAGAAAGTTGCTAACAACAAGGCTAGTAAAGGTGACAGAATTCTAACTGAGCTATTTAAAATCTGAAGAAAAAATGATTCTGTCAAAGTGCTGTTATGAATATGCCAACAAATTTGGAAAATTCAATAGTGGCCAACATATTAGAAAACATGTACATATATCCAAATCTTTAAGAAGGACAATGAAAAAGAATGTTTGAATTACCAAATAATTATACTTGTTTTACATGACAACAAAGTTGTGCTTAAGATTTTGCAAGCTAGGCTCCATTAATATGGGAACTGAGAATTACCAGAAGAGCAGGTTTTCAAAGAGGCAGAGGAATTAGAGGCCAGATTGAGAACATTGGATGGATTATAGTGAGAGCAAGGGAGTTTTTAAAAAATCTACTTCTGCTTCATTGACTATACTAAAGTCTTATTGTGTACATCACAAAATGTTGCAAGTCCTCAAAAAGAGGGGAGTACCAGATAATCTCACTTGTCTCCTGGGTAACATGTATACAAGACAAAAAGCAACAGAACTGAGCAAGAAACAACTGATTGCTTTAAGATTGGAAAAGAAGTAAGACAAGGATATATTTTGTCACCTTATTTATTTAACTTGAATACAGAGTATATCATGTAAAACGCCAGGCTGGATGAATCAAAAGCCAGAATGAAGGTTGCTAGAACAAATATCAACAATCTTAGACATGCAGATGATACCATTACTATGGTTGAAAGTGAAGAATTAAGAAGCCTCTTGATGAGGGTAAAAGAGGGAAGTATAAAAGCTGGATTAAAATTTAGCATCAAAAAATCTAAGACCTTGACAACTGGTTCGATCACTTCCTTGCAAACAGAGGGAGAAGAAATGGAAACAGTCAGGTTTCATATTCTTGGTCTCAAAGATCACTGCAGATATTGGCTGAAACCATGAAATTAAAAGATGTTTAATCCTTGGAACAAACACTATAGCAAATCTGGACAGCACTTTAAAAAGCAAAGACCTCACCTTGCTGACAAAAGTCTAGAATCAACTCTTGAATTTAAAAATCCCTTGGACAGCAAGGAGATCAAAGCAGTGCACACTTAAGAAAGTTAACTCAGAATATTCGCTGGAAGGTCAAATACTAAAGCTGAAGCTTAAACACTTTGATCACATGATGAGAAGACAGGACTCATTGGAAAAGATCCTAATGTTGGGAAAGACTGAAGGAAAAAGGAAAAGGAGGTGGCAGAGGATCAGATGGTATCATGGAAGCAATGAATGTGAGCTTGGACAGAATTCAGGAAATACTGGAGGATCCAAGGGCATGGCACACTATGGTCCATGGGGTCATGAAGAGTTGTACATGACCGAACGATGGAACGACAAATTTATTAGACATAAGTTCTGCAATCCAAGGAAGCTACCACCAAGTGGCCCTGTTTACTGAACTATGACAGAAACCAAGAGCAAGAGAAAATTGAGGAAGTTGTGGCAGTCAGAAAGCTGATTGGGGCTCTGAAATTTTATGAACAAGTTTTTGATTCATTAATATAACTCCTTCCAGTGAGATACTCCCTCTACACACTGAAAAATAAAGTGGATTTCCCATAGCCAATATGTGTCAGAGAAAGGACTAAAACCCATGTCTTCTGATCTCTGAAGCTAACTATCCACTATACCATGCTATCTCTCCAACCTTTATAATGTGAGAATTAACTTTGGCTGGTTACAGGTTATCTTTAGAACTGTCTAGTATTTTTAGAAGCATTTTGCAACAAGAAACAAAGAATCCTTTGATCTAAGATGTATATAGGATGCATTGTACATCTAAAGTCTATCATAGGAATGTCAAAATATCAAGCCCTGTGCTGAACTGAGGAAAGCAAGTTACCATGACAACCAAGGTGCCTATTCTCATAGTCTTGCACTGGGCATGTGCAAAATGGTGCCAGCATATCTGAAAGAGAGTGTAATGGGAGTAAACAACAGAGGAAAAGCACCCTGCATTTTTATGTCTTGTATTGGCAGGGGGCGGGGGAAGCAATTCTTTCTATATCATGGGATTTGAACAAGAGGCAGATATATCTTGAGGAATTTTAAGTCTTCTGTTTCCAGAAGAGATGGGGATTATTAGCAGTGTTGTATATAGTGAGCTTATCCCATTTAAATGCAAACTAAAACTGTATGGATCAGTAAAACACTTAAATAAGTCAATGCTTTTCCTGACCCTGCAAAGTTGTAACAGGGTGAGGGAAGGAATACTACTAGATGCTTCAGCGTCCATATTGGCGTTGAATTCAATTTAATAGACATTTATCCAGCACAGTGCTTGATAATTTATGCAACACACAGTGCTAGTCACTGGTGATGCAGAGACATAAATGTAATAATTCTTGCCCTCAAGGAGCTTATATTCTACTGGAGAAATACTACATAAATACAGCTAAGCAAATATAAAGTATGTATATTGTTACGTAAATTAATTTTGAAAGACACACACACAGAGAGAGAGAGAGAGAGAGAGAGAGAGAGAGAGAGAGAGAGAGAGAAACTAGCCACAGGCAGGATTCATTAAGAAAGGCCTTGCGGAAGACATTGTTCCCAAACTGTGATTTGTAGAAAGCCAGGGATTCTAGAAGGTAGAAATGAAGAGGCAAGACAAGTTTGGCATAACAATCCTTTGTACTCACCCTCTGGATAAGCTCAGACACAACAAAATCCCAGAATTTTTTCACACCAGCACCAGGTGGTCCCTGAGCTTGGACAAGCCCTACAGTATCCATGCTCCCATCAGAAAGCCCTGCTACGAATCAATCTTATCTCATTGTTGCTATTACCCTTCATTGTCAGGGCTACATCTCACTGTGTAGCAACTAGTATATGTATTGAGATTGCCCAAACTAAAGCAGGTCTCCTAGAGGATTTCCCAGCATATGTGTCTACTTTCCCTCCTCCAATGGAATAAAAAAACTTTTCGCTTATGACCACTGTCAGCCCTTTGTTTTTATTTTATTTTATTGTTTTGAGTTAACTGTGGTTGTGATAACTGGTGTGAGCCCTTTGGTATTTTCAGAGTTAACAGTGGTTGCATAACCTCTGTGACTCTTTGGTCATTTGTTTTCAGTTTTGACCTTGGAAATTCTATGGGGAATGGAATTTTATGTATGGGGAACAGTTAGTATACCGTTATAAATAAAACAGAGAGTTCTTAAAGGGAAGTGATATGAAATAAGACCAGAAAGATACATATAAACTATTTTGTTGAAGGCTTCAAAGGCCAGGCTGAGGATTATGTTTTTTTTTATCCTAAAGGAAATAGGGAGATACTTCAGATTTTTAGAAAAGAGTTAACATCCTGACAGACATGATAGACTCAGGAGACAAGAAGACCCAGGAGAGGGTCTTGAAGACTCCTCAAATCTAGTGGGTAGGAAAGGGATGATTATATGGAAAAAAGATACTGAGAAAGAACAGTCAAGGAAGTAGGAGTGTAGGCAAGAGAGGAACATCTTGGAAGACAAGGGAAAAAATTGTCCAGGAGGAAGGAATGAGCCACGAAGCTAAAGGTGTAGAAAGATCAAATGGAATGACAAGTGACAAAAGGCCGTTGGATTTAATGAAGTGATTGTAGGTATTGTTGGAGACAACTATTTCAGTCAAGAATTAGGACAAAGAAGCAGATTTCAAAGGAATGAAAATAGAATAAAGAGGGAAGAACAGAATCAATGAGTGTGAACCACCATTTCTAGCATTTTAACTGTGAAAGAAAGAAGGCATATCATGATAGCTTTAGGAGAGAGTAGAGTCACATGAAGGCTTCTTTTTTAATTGACATCTTTCATTTTCATATCACCTTTATTTCCAAATATATCTTTTCCTCTCCTTATCTATCTTGCTATCCCTTGTAATAAAGAATAGAAAAGAAAGGGAAGAAGCATTTTAGCATTTTAGCAAAACTAACACATCTACCCATTGACAGTATATTCCACATCTATAGTCCCCCACTTCTGCAAAGATAGGTGGGAAATGCAATTTCTTATCTTTTCTTTGGGATCATTATTACAGAGTTAAGGTTTAGTTTTATTGTTGTTTTGTTATTATTGCTTTTTCCACTTATATTTTTGCTTTCTGCATATTTTTACCTCTGCCAGGGACATGGACATACTAGAGATGGAAGCCTGATGGTTGGACTGGAAATATTAGATTGTCTCTGATCCATTGACTACAGAAAGACTATTCCTTAAAGAGACAGTGTCACCTTACCCTGAACTGGAGGATGTCTATGTTTTGCACCCTCCTCTAGTAATATAATTCATTCAAAACCTTGTTTAGATAGGGAACAAGCATGAAGGAAACTGGTTGTATCAGTTGGGAAAGATCTTGATGTTTTCTATCCCCTTCCCAAGCCTTCTCTCCTTTTCCTTCAGCCCCGCATTACCTTAGCAAATTTAATGGGTCAGAATAGTTTGCAATGACCTTGGCTGTTGTTTGGGTGCAGTAACCATTTGCTGAGATGATGCAATTTTAAAGGGGGCACTGCTTTTCTACTTACACTTAGCTGAGATCAGGTACACTGACAAAAAATGGAATTTTGATGGGGGAACAAGAAGATACAGAGAAGTAATTTTTAGAAATGGAAACCTTTCAGGGAGTAGAAACCTATGTAATATGTCCCATTGTAAATACCCATGCTACTGAAGCAATAAGTATAGGGAGGGGGTAATATTAAAGAAGGACTAAGATTGCAGGAAAAATGGTAAAAAGTCAATAAACATATTTCTTCTTAAGAAAATCATGCTGATTTAATTGCAATGAACAAATTTAGATCTAGTGAACAGAGGATAATGATATTAAAAGCTAGCATTATTCTTCACTATCCACCCTATTATAGATAAATTTCTCTATACCCAAACTCCCTGCAACAACCTTCTGATATCCCACAGTCTTCTCTCATAGGCACCAACATCCAGAATCACACCAATGGATCCTGGTGTACCAGTTTCTCACCAACCTCAACTGAATTTGTCTTTAAAATCTTATTCAAGGGCACTTTTCATACTGCTAACTCTGAATGAATTCAGTGCACTTTCCCAGTTTGCCAAATTTGTTCTAACAATGCTAGCTCTCCTTATGGGTCAAAAGGATAGTAGTAACAGCAACAGCGAAGTCAAAGCCGGCACTTATCTCTTCCCTCAAGAGGTTAATTACAGTGTTCTTTTTTAACGAGCATGGGTCAAGATGGTTTTCTTTGGGGATCATAGCTCCAAGAAAGTTAAAACAAATTTTAATTGATAGAATTGGGAATGAATTAACTGTGTAAAGTTTAAAGAACTGAACTTTCTGCTGCAAATGAGCATCTACTTCAAGTCAGTAGAAGGGAGCAGTCCTGGCTATAGCTCATTGTTTCTGTTTGGAATGCTCACTTGGCCCTAGCACCAGCTGGATCCTCTGATGTTGAAATTTGAATGACCAGGGGAAGAACCCCAGGGGAATGAAGTATTGGGATGCGTAGCTGAATCTGATTCTTTCACCCCATGTACACTGGCTTTTCAAACTCAGTGCCTATATTTAATCCCAATTCGGATTTCACTAAAATTCAGTTGGCTGATTATGTGGATCTCTGAGGCAGAAGGGAAAGGGAAAGAGAAGACTAATAACTATAGGACCTGTGTGAATTTGAATATGTTACTTAATTCCTTTGAAACTCAATGAAATCATTTGGCTAATGAAGTTGAATTAAATCATCCTGAAGGATTCCTTCAATCTCTAGAATTTTATGCTTCTGAGATGCCAAACTCTAAGTCATCAGCTCTACAAGGATATATTAAGAGTTTTCCATTTAGATTCCTGATGATTGATGTCAACCATTTAATATTCATTTATTCATTCACCAAACCTCTATTATGCCCCCACTATGTTCTAGGGACTATTCTAGGCACTGGTTATACAAAAATAAAAATCTAGCAGTCTCATCTCTTAAGAAGCTTATATTCTACTGGGGAAAATATACATAACTTGGTAAGTAAAAACAATCAAAGTAAATGCAATGTCATTTTCTTGAGGGGAGAGTGTAAGACAGCACTACCATCTGGGAAGATCAGAAAAGGTCTTGGGTATCAGTGGCACTTGGACTGAGCTCTGAAGGAAGCCAGGGATTCCAACAGGAGTAGATGAGGAAGGAGGGCATTCCAGGAAAGGGGAACAGACTGAACAAAAACATGAACACGAACAATGAGCTGTAATGGATGTGAGACAGCAAGCAAGTCAGCTTGACTGAAACTTTGAATCTGTGAGGGGGAATAAAATGAAATCAGCTGTGCCCAGTAGTTTAGAGCAAAATTGTAAAGGCTTTGACCATCAAATCAAAGTATTGCTATTTTATCTAGGAGGAAATAAAGAAAAGAAAGAATGAGTGAATGAACAATTAAAGGAATAAAGGAATCAGAATTGATTAAATATTTATTGTTTGGGATAAAAATCTAAAAGGGAAATACTACAAGCTCCCAAGGAGCCCATCTTCTAATTAGGAGAGAGAACACATAATGATAACAAATGTTTATATAGTGCTTGAAACTATGCAAAGTGCTTTGGATTTCTTATCTAACTTCAATCTTGGGGCATAGGTATTAATATTAACCTCAGTATACAAATAAGGAAAATGAGGCTGATAGAATTTAAGTGATTTGCCCAGGGTTATCCTGCAAGTAAATATCTGATACAGGTTCCAAACTCAGATCTCCTTGACTCCATGTCTGGCACTTCATCCACTATGTCATCTGGCTATTCATATAGAATTCAGCTCCAGGGTAGACTAAAATGCCTAATTGTTCTTAAGGTTAAGATGGAGGGCAGGTGGTAAGAACTAGTTGTCTACCATCTTACTGGAAGGATAGGTATTGATGATTCACTGCTCAGCCAAGAGGCATGACCAATCATATCCTCCCATTTGGGTGGGGTGAGGGGTGCAACAGGGGAGACCTATCTAGTGACTTTTGAGAAAAGAGAACTCAATATGAGGGACAAAGTAGAATAGGGGCTCTGCGTCCCTTCACACAGGAATGGAGATGGAGTGAGTGGTCAGCATCCAGCTTAGAGGGAGAGTCTATCACTCATTGGAAATGGCTAACAGAGGCTGAAAATAGAGAAAGGAAGTATGATAAACACTAGATAAAGTAGATAGACCTTCAGTACTTGTTTCCTATTCCACTATCACCAACCCAATGGTACATCTAAGTTTGGGCTGGGAGGCACCTTGGTAGATTCTGGAAGAATTCTGGATCGGGAATCAAAAGATTAGGGTTTGGGTACTAGCTTATTACATGTTCTAGTTGTAGGACTGTAAAATTGGGATTAATAATATCTTTTCTAGGTTATGTCACAAGATTAGGAAAACAGTTTGCAAACATTTAAATGCTACATGAGCATGTCCCTAACTATTGGGTTGTCAGTCTTCCAGGCTGAGTGAAACTAGAAAGGAGCCTTAACATTTTAACATAAAGTAATGGTAGTACGTGCTTTACCTGAGGGTCTGACTTTATATTAAGGAAGGATGTGCATGTAGCACTCTAGGTTTATATATACAAAACACATGAGTGAAAATATGCTGATACTTTTCCAATATCCAGATTATCAATACTCAGAATGTTTCCCACAAAGTTTTCTTCCAAAAACTCTATGTCCTCATCAAGATGGCAAGTCTTTTGAAACTGGAGATTCCTTCATAACCTCAGAGTCTGTCCCAGCTGATTAACTAATTATTTGTCACCAAACTTCAAATGATCTCTTGTTTCCTTCTGCTCCCACAGTTAAAAGGAAATGTATCCAGAGAACTGGACCCAGGTAACAAAATTTGTGCTGATTGGTTTCCCTAGAAGCTGGAGCCTGCAGATCATACTATTCTTGGGGCTTCTGGTAACATATGTGGTAACAATCCTGGGGAACTTGCTCATCATTGTGCTTAGCTGCACTGACCACCGCCTGCAAACCCAGATGTATTTTTTCCTGAGAAATCTGTCCCTCCTAGAGCTGGGATGGGTCTCTGTTGTAGTCCCCAAGATGCTGCTCTGCATCATCACAAGGAACTACTCTATCTCTTTTGCTAGCTGCATCATGCAGTCCTACCTCTATTTCCTCCTGGCTACTGCTGACTATTTCCTCTTGGCTGTCATGTCCTTGGACCGCTATCTGGCCATCTGCCGTCCATTACACTATGAGACTCTAATGAATGGTCCCATCTGTGTCCGACTAGTGATAGCTTCCTGGATTGCTGGCTTCCTTTGGGTGCTCTCTCCTACCATCCTCATGGCTAGCTTGCCTTTCTGTGGCCCCAATGTCATTGACCACTTCTTCTGTGACAGCTGGCCATTGATGCAACTTTCATGTGGGGATACTCAACTTCTGAAGTTAGTGGCCTTTATACTTTCCACAGCAGCCCTTCTGGGCTCTCTGGGACTGACTTCGGTCTCCTATGTCTGCATCTTTGCTACTGTCTTCCGAGCTCCAACAGCCAAAGAAAGGAGGAAAGCATTCTCCACCTGTGCTGCACACCTTACTGTGGTTGTCATTGCCTATGGAGGGTCCATCTTCCTCTATATTCGCACATCAGAGAGCCAGTCTATGTCACTTAAGAAAGGGGCCTCAGCCTTAGTATGCATCATCACCCCACTTCTGAATCCATTCATCTTTAGCCTCCGTAATGATAAGGTGAAGCAGGCCCTAGGGGATGCCTTGAGATGGCACAGGAACATGGGAGCCAGAAGGTTATGAGGACCCTGAGAAAGGTTGTGACCATCTCTTTGTAGTTTGGGAAACAACACATTCCAGGTAACAGACCTCCATTGGATTCTAGAGTCAAAAAAGAGCCTTAATCCTTAAACCTTGGAAAAGAGACTCTATACACAAGTAAGGAAAAGGGATCTTGATGACTTCCTTATGTTTCTAACCACAAAAAAGGCAAATACCTTCAATAGTCACCTTTAAACTGGAGGTATGGCATTGTGGTCTAGTACAAAGAACACTGGAGTAAAACACTTAGAATCCAAGATTGTAAATTACTACCATTATAACATTAAGTCAAGTAAGTTCCCATCTGTTAACTTGTTTCTCCATTTGTAAAATGAGCAGGTTGTGGATAGGGTCGGCCTTGTGCCTTCCAGAGTTCATATTCTGTTATTCTGCAATTCTGATATTAAAATTGCATGTAGAGCCATAACTAGAAATTGGGGCAAAGAATGTTGATTCCATGCAGACAGTGGTTGGGATGGAGGATACTGTCAGTACTGGAGTGGAGTATAGTCAAAATGGCATTGAACTTAGCAAAGGGGCAACTCATCCTCTAGAGATAATCTCAGTGCCCCCCACAAAGGTCATAGTGGTAATAACATTATCCAGAGAAATGGTGTAATGTCCATGGGACCCTGATAGTGGGATATTACAAGCAAATGAGGTTGTGCTGTGTTGCTTAGAACCTGTAAGAAGGGTCAGGAAAAAAAACAGAGTTGTACTGAGTATTAAAAACTGATGGAGAACTTTAAAATATAGATCTGTGATGTCTACATGGCATGCATATGAAATTTTTTGAGTGATGAGGAGGAAATAGGACCCTTCCCTTTACTGAGAAATTGTACGCACTAGATATTGTCACGGTGTGACAAAAACTGTATTTGCTCCACTGTAGTCATGACTTAAGTATATACTAAGTAAGTATTTTTTAATGTGCGTATATCTAGAATAGAGTGGGCAGGCTTTAAAATATACTACAGGAAATGCATAGCAATCTGTGTGTCCCATCTATGTGATGAAAAGGGTGTTTTGCTGATGAGCAAGGGCATCTTCAAATTGGAATCAGAGTACCATGGCATAGTAGAAACAGCCCTGAATTTGGAATTAAGAATCTTTGACAACTATGACCTGTGAGACCTTGAC
Organism: Trichosurus vulpecula; assembly: GCF_011100635.1. Classification (NCBI taxonomy): domain Eukaryota; kingdom Metazoa; phylum Chordata; class Mammalia; order Diprotodontia; family Phalangeridae; genus Trichosurus; species Trichosurus vulpecula. Next base: position 264,976,770 of record NC_050574.1, read on the forward strand.
CACTTAATCTTTCTGACTCTAAGTGTCTTTCTCCATCAAATGGAAATAATATTAATGGTGCTGTCCACTTCCAAAATTGTTATGGGAATCAAATGAAATAGTGTATATAAAGAGCTTTGCAAACCTTAAAGCCCCATAGAAATATTAGCTATTTTCATTGCCCAAGGTGGTATATGAGCTTCCAAAGGGAAAAGATTATTTTGTCTTTATATACCTAATGCCTAACACTGTACCTTGCATAATAGTTGCAAAGAGAAATGTAATGGATGTTTAATAGCTTCTCATTCTTATTGCTGTCATGAATAAACATATATTGAATTGAATTAAATAAAGTTATTTTCGGTATCCATGGTAATTTGAAGTTTCACAAAAACAGAGCAGAATTGGTAGTTTTGAATTGCAAGTAGCATAGAAAATTGACCTGTTTCCATGTAGATTTTCTGAATCATTGTATCTCCCAGGATCAATAACTGTTAATGTCCACAGGGTACATGACAGTCAGCCTTATGCTGTGTGAGATACCAGGGTTACAAGTCATTATGATGATTTTCATAGGAACAATGGGCAAAAAAGGTTTACTATTTCACCAATCCTTCTTCTTGATAATTCTCTCAAATTATGTACTCTTGGAGAAGCAAATATGCAGAAACAAAATTGACTTGGTCGATTTGAGAATGTTTGGACCTTCCTCTACACCCTCTCTTTTGATTTCTGCTATTCTTAAAGCACATCAGAGTGATGTACATGATGTGATCTTGAAACACCCTGCTCCTGACCAAAATCATTGTCATCTTTGTAGTCTCACAGTCACTGCCCAGGTCTCCTTCTGCCATTATGCGTGTATAGTCACATAGTGAAATAGCACTAGTCAGGGATTCAGAAGGCCTGGGTTCAAGTCCTGCTCCTATTTCTTACTAGTTAAGTGTTCGTGAACAAGTAATTTAGTATCTGAGCCTATTTTTTTTATCTCTGAAATAAGGATAACAATCACATTGTCTACTTCACTCAGTTGTTGCAAGTATCAAATGAGATAACTAGAAAGTGCTATCTAAATATGAATCATAACTACTATGGGAGCCAATTATCAGAAAATTATCTGCCTCATGCTCTGTCCAAATACATGTTACTTTCAACTGATTTTTGTACCCACTCAAGACAAAACACTGCTAAAGGACCAATATTTATTCTAGAAAACCCCTCCCAAGTAATTTACACATTTTATCAATGAAAGGAGAAAGGAAGAAATAATGATGGTCTATTACCCTTGGAAATCAGTGATTATCTTGGAACTTACCCATACTACTTGGCAAAGCCTTTCCAATGCTTTCCAATGCTCAACAATACTATGTACCATGTGAATTATTGTTACTACTACTACTGCTACTACCACTACTACTACTACTACTACAGTAGAGTTCCTCAAATTTCTCATTTCCAAATTGTTATGAAAGAGCATAAGGTTTCCATGTAGCTTTCTTTACAATGATAATGATAACGAGCATAGAGGCCTATATTATTCAGCTGACTGTCATTTTGAGTCCTCACTGTTTTCATGTATATATGAAATGTGACCTAAAGGCCTGGTAAACACTTTTCAAGAAAGGGGAAATTGTGAAAATGTGATTTTTATTGTATAGTTTCTTAGGTTCACAGAATGGCAGTCATACACTCACTGTAACTTGAAAAATAGAGTGGACAAAGGCAACCACATAGGAGCTTGCCATTAATATTCCACATAATGAGTGGATAATGCAATGGTTGGGTGATGACAACATAGTGGTCCCAGTGTGACACATTTGGCAACAGGAAAAGCCCCTTGATAAACCCATTGAATTACACAAAAACAAAGGTTTTTGAAGCTGTTTCAGCAATCTTGCTGGCAGCTGCTGTGAGGGTGTAAGATCCACCAACAACCAGTACCCAGAAAGCTGCCAACATGGGTCCTTTTGATCTGCTTTACTTAAGGAAAGCAATGTTGAGGGGTTAACAATCTTACTTTAATCCAGAATACAAATATCATTTTCTTAGTTCAGGGGAAAAAACCAGCACCCTGAATTACAGACCAAATACAATTCAACATCTGGTTGTACAGCCGGGGAGCTCATCAAAATGACTGGCACAGAGTCACTCCACTCCTGCTGTGGCTCAGAGCTACTATTATGTAATAGTAATTAAGGTGGGACTTTTTGCTTTTCTTCTCTTAAGTGCCTTTAATGATTCTGGCCTTTGTTTGAATGGGGCAGATAAAGTGGGATCTTTTTGTCTTGGAGTATTTCTCAGCACTGAGACAATTGGGAGTCATTGATTTAGATATGATGTGATCCTGGGGATGGACAACTTTCCCAGACCCAGCCTGGGTGAGGTCAGAGCCCTCAGGGCTCCAAACTGGATATAATTGAGGAGGGCTTGGCATTTGATTTTGGGGGCACACTCATGGAAGGAGTGTTGAGACTCTGGGCAAGCTATAAACTTCCCCCCAATTTTGCAACACACATGTTGGTACTGGTAACTATGTATTGTGATTTGAATCGGACAAGGTCTGTCGATGTTTGTAATTTCTGTTCGTATTTGCCTTGAAGTTCAGGGGGCTGATCTTTTCCCCCTGAAATGTGAATTATATTTGTATGTTTGATTAAACTGAGATTGTTAACCCCTTAAAGTTACTTTCCTTGGTAAAGCAGATCAAAGAACCTGTGTTGGCAGCTTTCTGGGTGCTGGTTGTTGGTGGATCTTACACCCCCACAGCAGCTGCCAGCAAGATTGTTGAAACAGAAGCAAACCTCTAAAGAGGATGTTGTGGTTGACTGTAAGTAGGCTAGCCATTATCCTAGAGCTATTTATTGATGAAGGAATAGCCAAAGCCTAAGAAGGAAAAGGAGGAAAAGAGTGTGTGTGGTGGGCATCTAATGTAACAGAGGTCATATTGAATACATTTCTTATAACTGTCATAAATTACACAGTGAGTAGCAAAAAGAGGAGTTACCACATCTAGTAGAGGATAAAAAGAATATATACTGCTATCTGTATAAGGTTGTCTGGAGTAAATTGTTCAATACGGATCTGGAGATGAGCCTGGTGTGGAAAATGTGCTAAATCAATAGTGACCCTTCCAATATGCTCTTCCAAAAAATACTCAGGGATCATAATATGTATCAGTTTTTAGCAATAACGTAGCTGTCTCTGGCAAGATTAAGGTGTCATAGTCTCTGCACTGAATAAACAAGATGGTCACTACTAATAGTAATAGGAATTAAGGTGGACCTCTTCCTTCTCTGCTTCATTATCTGAAAGTTTACTTTATGAAAGGACTCTTTCTATTAATGATGTGTGTTAATGCTGTTTTACTGTAAAGAGCTGAGCAAGAGCTTCTAGAAAGGAGAAGTTACATGGATTGACAAAGTAGCTTCTGGTAAATGACAGTAATGAAGAAAGTGAGCTTCCTGTAAGGGGCAGCTAATCTACCCTTCACACAGTGACAAAAATAATCTTCTGTGCTCTTCTTGACTCAAGTATCTTCCAACACCACTTCCTTCTGGACTGAGTTGCCATCAAACAAGCAGATAATCACAAGAGGAATGGCAGTACCTCCCCACCCCCAAGACCATCTCAGCCCTGGCCTCATAACTATCATCCACTGAAGCAAATCCTGTAGAGAAGGAGCCAGCCATCCTCACCAAATGCCAAGCAATTGTCACACTCAGGGTAGGCAAGGAACCCTAGCTGAAATAGAGATGAACCATGAAGGAAAAGTAGGATACATTATTTGCCAGGTAAGTCAAACTACCACCACCCCCACTTTGACCATCATTTTCCCTCACACCCTGATGAGGATAGCACAGGACTCTGAATCCAAGATCCTTAGAAACTTCAGTGTCCCCCAAAGTACCAGATATCATTAAGAAAGGACATTATTGTGTAGAGGGGCTCACCTTTCTCATGACCCCAAGCAACTATTGCAAAACAACTGTCACCAAAAAGCAGATAAGCCCCATCCCCAGAAGATCAATCTTACTTCTAGCCCAATCCCCACCACTATCATCGAGGAAAGCAACTCCTGTAGAGAAAGTTCTAGTCATTCCCAAGACTTTCAAATAATTATGACATACAAAGCAGGCAACCTGCCTAGCTGAAGCAACAAGGCAACCTGTGGGAGAAAGAGGAGTAAATGAGTGCCAGGCAATTGAAATTCACTCTACCACTTAGAATACCATCTCCTCTCAGACCATCATTAAGATAACTAAAACGGCCTAACAGAGTTGGGAATAGCAATGCTTTCAGCCCAATGCCCTCAGCACCTTGGGCAGCAACCTTTCTAGTGGTGCAGCCTAGCCATTGTTCCCATAGTTGCTACAACCTCAGATTCTGAAGACCCAGAAAACAAGATTATTGCTACCAAGGCCTTAGTACTTAGTCAAATGCTTCGACATCAGAAACTGATACAAATTTATCAATGAAAATTATTTTAAAGAAGAGGCATTACTATCTGCTTTGCTAAGGCAACCTAAAGACCAGAGAACCTTTATATTTGACTTGTAGCTGAAATCTTCCATGTATGTTGTCTCTACATTAGACTGTGAGGTCCTTGAGATCGAGGTCTGTCTTACATTACCATTTGTGTCCCAAGTACTTAGCACTGTGTTTTGTACATAGTAAGCGCTTAATAAATGTTTGACTCATTCATTTATTTTTCCTAAACACTATTTGCAATGTATTTTACTTAAGTGGAGATGGGACTCAACCAACTCCAATGGCCTCCTGCTGTCTCTAGGATAAAATATTAACTCCACTGTTTAGCTTTTAGGGCCCTACACAACCTTAGTTCAACCCTTCTTTCCAGCCTCATTGTACATTACTTTCTTTCCACACTTTGTGATCAAGCCAAATTCTTGTCTTCTCTCTGTTTCTTATATGCAACACTCCATCTCCTCTCTTTGCGCTAGCCATCCTCCAAACGAGGAATGCACTGCCTCCCTGCTTCCATGTCATACAGTATCTTCCTTTCCTGGTCTTTCCCTTGTATTAAAGTACTTTTTACATATTTATATTTATTAATCTCCTATTATACATACACACACATTTATGTGTGTGTATTTATATACCTATTATATTTACTTGTTTTCTTCCCCCATTGCAATGTAAGATCACTGCCAATAGGAATAATTTCATTCATTATGCTTGTATCCCTAGGACACCGTATATACTAGGTATTAAATCTTTGTTAAATGATAAGCGATTGATTACTAAAACATGTCTGTCTATATAAATCCCCTTCCCAAGAACTTTAGGTGGCTCACTATTGCCACTGACTAATTGCCACTGGGGATAAAACAAAAACCCTCCAACTTGGTATTTGAAGTCCATTGCAAACCGGTTCTAGCTTACATTTCTTTGCTTAAAATTATTCTCTTTCATGTGTTCTACATTACAGACAAAGTAGATTATGTGTGATCCCCCAAACTGACATTCTATCCTCTGTCTCTCTTTTTGCACAGGCTCTTTTCCATGTACATAATGCTCTTCTTTCTTACCTAAGTTTCTGAGAATTCATAGGTTCATTCAAGGCTCATTTTAAATGCTATCTCCTAGGAAAAGTCTTTTTTGAGCCTCCAAGTTGTTTGTGCTTTCTTATTCTTCAGTATAACATATATATATATATATATACATATATATATGTATGTATGTATGTATGTATTCATGTATATCTCTATACATACATGCATGTATATTTGTGTGTATGTATATATACACATACTTACAAATATATCAAGAGAGACACAGACAGAGACAGAGTTTTGCATATTTGGCACTGCCCCTCCCCAGAACAGTGCAAGATTCTTAAAGAAAGAGTCAATTTTTTCATTTTTCTTTGTACTTCATGTACCCATCATACTGTTCTGTGTACAGAACATTATTTAGCAAATCTTTCTGGATCAGAATAAATTGAACTGAATAGAATTGGTAGGGAATAAAACAATTGTAACAGTGGAAACTAGACAATGAGGACTGAATCTGGGGAGCATACAAAGTGCTCTGCCTGCTGCTACCCATCCTCATGAGGGGTTTCATATGCCTACTTCTTTAAATTTATAATGACATATAATAGAGAGCTCCTGTCCACTATTCAGAGAATAGGCAGATATTCTGTGACTGTTACTTAGCTGCTTGCTGTGTGGTGAAGAAATGTCTTGTAATTAGTTGCTCAACTAGAAATGAGTTTGCACATAAAAGGCAATAACTAGACAAAGTATAGATATCAATTAGAATTTTATCCTAGTTCTATTTAAACTCTGAAAATGATGGGAATGTTTAAAGACCTAGCATTTCATCACTATGTTCTATGTCACTTTTTTTAATTATTCAAAAGTCTATGTGTGTGTTTGAGTGTATGTGTATGTGTTTATGTCAGTCAAAAGTGAAAAAATCCTCGCTGCCCTTTAGTGAGCAAGAACTATAAGCCTCAAAGTGGGAAGAAAGATATCATCAGCCATTTATTCTTTCCACTCAAGCTGATACATGGTCTTGAATACGTCATTCATATGTTCTTCCTTCTTTCTGTTTATTCTTTCTATTTTTTGACAAATGAGGGGGGGAGACAAATTGAACTAAGCTATGATTTTATCAGCTTTAAAAGGTTTCAAGAATCACCAGTGGTCCAGGAACTGAAAATCATTGAGAATTTCCTAGAAGCTGAGCTCAGTGATTCAGAACATTTCTGAGATGTTCTTTGACCCAGCCCAACAATGGATCGTCTCACACTCAGACTTAGGTCCTGCAAGAAAGGAGGTTAATATGTTTGGGAAAATGTTTCTAGTAGTCACTTTAAATTTCAGAATACTCTTTCATAGGAATTCAGGTATTAGATGAAAGCCTATACCCAAGTTTGGAGGGATTTTTTTTTATTTTTGGTAATTTAAATTTTTATTTTTCCCAATTACACATAAAAACAATTTAACATCCTTTTTTTAAAAAAAATTTTGAGTTCCAAATTCTTTTCCTCCCCCCCACTTCTTCCCATTGAGAAGGCAAGCAAATTCACATAGGTTATACATGCCTCATCATGCAAAACACATTTCTATGTCAGTCATGCTGTGAAAGAAAACTCAGGCAAAAAAAAAAACACAAGAAAAATTAAGAAAGCAAAAGAAAAGTATCTTTGATCTGCATTCAGGCTCTACCAGTTCTTCCTCTGGAGGTGGACAGCACCTTTCATTGCAAGTCCTTCAAAGTTATCTTGGATCATTGTGTTGCTTAGAAAAGCTAAGTTATTTACAGTAGAGCATCATAAAATGTTCCAGTTACTGTGTACAATGTTCTACTGGTTCTGCTCATTTCACTTAGCATCAGTTCATGTAAATCTTTCCAGGTTTTTCTGAGAGCATCCTGCTTGTCATCTCTCAAAGCACATTAATATTCCATTGCAATCGTATATATATTGACTTGTTCAGCCATTCCCCAATTGATGGACTTCCCTTCAATTTCCAGTTCTTTGCCACCACAAAAAGAGCTCTTGTAAATATTTGCATACACATTGGTCCTTTTCCTTTATTTATCTCTTTTGGATAGAGACCTAGTAGTGGCATTGCTTGGTCAAAGAGTATGCATGGTTTTATAGCCCTTTGGGCATAGTTCCAAATTGCTCTACAGAATGATTGAATCAGTATACAACTTTACCAAAAGTACATTAGTGTTTTAGTTTTCCCGCATCCTTTCCAACATTTGTCATTTTCTTTTTCTGTCATATTAGCCAATCTGATAGGTGTATGATGGTAGCTCATAGTTGTTTTAATATGTATTTCTCTAATGAGTAATGATTTAGAGCATTTTTTCATATAACTATAGGTAGTTTTGATTTCTTCATCTGAAAACTGCCTGTGTATATCCTTTGACCATTTATCAATTGAGGAATGGCTTTTATTTCTGTAAATTTGACTCAGTTTTCTATGTTTGAACAGTGAAGTCTTTATCAGGGAAACTCACTGTAAAATTGTTTTTCACAGTAAATACCAACTATGTATTTCCCTCCATCCCATTTGCCTGTTTATCCTTCTCTCTCTCTCTCTCTCTCTCTCTCTCTCTCTCTCTCCTTTTACCCTGTCCATTCTCAAGTGTTTTCCTTCTGACTTTTGTCTACCCCAAACTACCTTCCCTCCTGTCGGGAACCCCTCTTCTCTTATATCCTGTATGGTAAGATAGAACTCTACACCAGAGCGTGTGTGTTATTCCCTCTTTGAACCAAATCCACTTACTTTTAAGATAATTTTCTCTTGCTATTAAAGGAGTCAGCATAAATAAGGACATTATATTTCTACTATAGTGGAAATAAAAGCATAGGAAAACATGTGGGATTTAAAAAAATTTTCACACAGTTAATAATTTTACCTAGAGCCAGTTTGAATTCATGGGGCTCTGCCAGGTGAATTAGTCACATGATAACCTTGTTGGCTACATTGAATTGTCCATGGTGCTGAAATGTAAAACTGTTAAAAGTAGAATTAGCTCATTGAGCTCAGGATTACAGATTTGGAGCCAATTAGCAAAGTACATGTGCTGCTGAGTTTGCAGCCACTTTGCTGACATCAGTGTCCTACTCACCTGCAAACAACATCATGAAAATGTATTGACAAAGTCATGAAAAAATTCCTGGTTCTGTGATCTTAAATTTACTATGTACAGTGTGAGTACACTATTGTCCTCACCTTCCTAAAACGTTTCCTTTTATTGCTCATTATCATGAATATCCATTCCCTACTTCTGAGCAGGTCCCAAGGTTTTGGTTCAGGGGAAGTGTTCTTTATCCACTATACTACTAGGAGGGCAGTATTCCTCAGGAAATTTGTAGACCACTGGTCTGTATGTATCTTTTTAAAGCCAGAGAACTTTGGAGGCTCATGCCAAGCTAATCAAAGTATAAGGGTTTCTAGCTGCTAGTGAGAATACTCTGCCTGTTGTTCATCTAGATTTGTGGTGGAATTTCACAGTTCAAAGGCCCTATCTTTATCCACTAGTACAAAAAAAGAGAATGTGGGTAGGGTAGGGGAAAACAGAGTCTATTAAATTTTCTGTATCAAAGGTATAGCTTTTCTGTCAATTAGGACTCAAGTTTCCATTCAACTCTTGCTTTAACCTCTCAATGACTATTATCACTGCTGTGAGGTGAGGATTTTGTCCCCTTAACTGACATATATAAGTATAACTACCCTAAGACAAAGAGGCCTTTGAACTAAGTAAATAAATGACTTGATGTAGAATAAAGTGATGAAATGCTAGGTGTTTAAAACTTCAGTCACTCTCTCTACCTGAAATAGACTCACTAAAGCAATAGTTATAAATACAATAAGGAGGCTAAAATTCCAAATAATATCCAATAATCTAAATAAATGAAGAGTAATCCCTTTTAAAATTGTTTTTGCCAGTCTATAAAATATGTTGGGATGTTAAAGAGTAATAAGTTAATACAATTATTTCAAACATTAGCTGAAGGGTTGACCATAAAGGTGCTCTACAAGAAGTAATTAAGTCAGCAAATAGTCCCCAATTTGTTCTCCTTATTCACATCAGCTGCTCAGATTTTGAAAGGGAGCTAATAAGAGAACTAACATGAGGATAAAGCCAACATCTCATTGAAGTTAGGCACCACAAAAATGGTGAAGATTCACATATACTCCTTATACTAAGTGTCTTTTCCATTTTGAATAACTTATCTTTACCCCTACTCCCAGTACTTGGACCCAACCCAGGTCCTTCTTATAACTTCCCTTATTTTGGCAATGACACCATTTCCCCAGTCAGATTGGTTGATTTTATAGAGTTAGAAGGAGCCTCAAAAGTTATCTGGTCCAGCCTATACCTAAAAACAAATCTCAGTGACTTACCTAAAAATCTTCCTTTTACCTCTGCTTAAAGACCTCTGTTGGAGTTCCAGGTCAGAGAAACATCCTATTCTTGCGAACAGTTCTAATTCTTAGGAAGCTTTTCTTTACATTAAGCCTGAAATAACCCATTGATGGTCATTGATATTAAAAAGGCTCCATTGGCAAAATATTTATACCAAGGTTTTATGTAGTAACAAAGAACTGGAAACATAGTAAATGTGCTAGGTTTGGAAACAGATAAAGAAATTATAGTACATGAATGTGATAGAATATGATTACGCTATGAGCAATAATAAATATGATGAATAAGGACAGGCATGGGTAGAGTTACATGAACTGGTATAAAATGAAACAGAATAAAAATAAATGACTGCAATAATTAAAAGGAAAGACAAACAACTACAAACCAATACAAAATGAATGTTGCAAAATTTCAAAGAATAAAATTGTCTCCCAAAAACTGTTATGAGAAAAAAAATTTTCCCCATTCCTTTGCAGAGATGAAGGATTCATGAATACTGAACCATGCATACATGGTAATATGTGTGTGAATCTTTATTGCTGAATTTTTCTCTTACCTTTTTCTTTTTAAAAAATCATTATTATAATGGATGACACTCTGGGAGGGTGAAGGAAGGGATATAAGAAGAAATTTAGGCACTGTGAAAACAAATAATATCAATGAAATTTATCTGTAAAAATTACCTCCTCTTCCTTCTGGGTCTACACTTTGAAACCTCAAATATGCACAGCCATTTTTGAGATATTCTTCTTCTTTGCTGCTGCCATCACTAATCTCATCCAGCATCCAATCAGTCACCAAATTCTATACTCTTCTTTTGTAACATTTCTTTCTCTTTGTCTCAGCTTCACAATTCCCACTGCCACTATTCCAGTTGTTATCTAGACTACTTTGAACCTGATCCTTTGAAACAACCTTGTACAAGCCTCCTATATTCTTCTTCCAAACTGTACTATTCACTATTACCATAATAACCTTCCTATAACACTCTTTTTTTTATTTTTACAGTCGTCTGATTTAAAACATTTAGTAGTTTTCCATTGTCTAGCCAACAAAATACAAGCTCATGACTCTAGAACTCAAGCCAGTCTTGTTTTCAAGACTCTCTGTGCTCTGGGCCTAAATGCTATTTCTGAGATTTTTGCCACTGTTCCCAAACATATGCCCTAACTTTAAGTCCATATAAACTATCTACCATTCCCCCAAAATGCCTATATACGATGCTACTATTGTTCTTTTTCCCATGCCATTACTTCCACCCACATGTCCCACCTTATCTCTGCTTATTAAAAATAGGAACCCATTCCCAAGAACTATAATAGCACTGTGTTCATATTTCTTTTATTCCCTTTGTCACAGTCTATTTTGTTTCATAGGGTTATTTCTGTACAAGTTTCAACTGCCCTAATAGACTGTATTATCCATGAGGTTTATATCACTCCCAACTCCTAGCACAATGTTTTGAACTTGATAGGCACTCAATAAAAAATGTTACCTGAATAAATGAAACAGAATATAGGAACATAGTCAGTGCTTATTTGTGCTTCTACTCTTCTTATACAAAGTCTCAAATTCTTTAAGAATACAGTGTCCTATTTCTAAGGGATGAGATTAGTTTGATAAATAAGCTTCTGGGGCACTGATTGCTAGAAGGCCTCCCAAATGGATACATACATTATCATAGATAGCACAAGATGACCAGAAGCCTCAAATTTCCCAAGATTTACTTTATACTTTTGTTCACATGTTTCTCAATATCCACAATGCCCTTCCCTTATCTCTACCTGTTAAAACATTATCCTTCTTTCAATGCCCAACTCAAAAGACCTTTCCTTCATGAAGTTGCCCCTGATTCCTCTGTAAATCATATTTAGCTTATCAGACTTCATTTGGCACTTTATATTGGTCTTGTGAATTAATCATGTGCTCTTTTTATGAGCTGTATTATCTCCATTTCTGAATTATCGATTCTTGAAGATGAGGAAGATGCCCTTGGTTTTCTTTTATATCACCCTCAATAATGAGCACAATGGTTTATACTTAATAGTCATTAAGAGAATACTTCTAAAATGATGAACAGATGAATGACAATCACAGAATTCCTCGTTTATATTATTGGAGCTTGAAGCTTAACTCTTGCTCCCCAGGAATTCTCAACACCTTCTAAAACATAAAGAGAATCAAAGAAAATCAGAGGGTAGAGGAAGAAAGCTAAGGAGTAAATCAACCATAAATTAGTTTAAAAACTGAACACAGAGAAAGAGAGAAAACTTCCTACTTATCTCCGTTAATCAATTTATCATAAGCAGTAGAAGAAAATGGATAAGAAGAAAAATAGTGGAGAAAAGCAATAATTCAGAGGAGACAAAGTCTAAGATGTGAGACAACTACAAAAACTCATAAACTCAAGATGTCTATACATGAATGCACCAAAGATGCATAACAAGCAACATATACTAGAACTCCTGTCAAATGTAGATTAATTTTATGTCAAAAGTGTCATCACTAAGATTTGGTGATATTGGAATCATAACAAAAATATGACTATGAAGGATTTATTTAACTCATTAAAAACAAATATAGAAGATAAAAAGGATAGTGAGACCAAGATGTACTCCTATTAAGAAAGTTAAAATATCAAGGTGGGGTAATATTTGTAAATTTATATGAGGAACAGTGAGTGAGTTTATATGAACTTTGAGGAATGTTGCTAGCAACATGTCCCAAGAATATGTCCATGGCCCTAAGCTGTTCTACATTTTAAAGAGTGACTTGTAAGAAAGTATAGATGGCATGCTTATCACGTTTTCAGATGACACAAAACTAGAGAGGACAGTAAATAAGTTGCATGATTGTAACGAGAATGGCCTTTGTTTTCTTTGAATGACTCAGCTTACCTCATTGAGCCTCTGGACGCTGTGGCTTGCTCTTCCGGGGCACGAAGCCCAGAGAGCATGCCAGGAAGCAGACAACTTCCTGTGTGATGAGTCATGGGGCTGGCCGAGGGGAGGTGTTAACGTCTACCCTAGGGGGAGGGGCCAACTCAAGAACCAATCGGCCCTGGTCATTCAGGCGGCACTTGATGATGTCAAAAACCCGATAAGAGGGGAGAGGACAGCTTGAAGATCTCTCCTTCCTTTTCTGGTTGGTACGGGAGCAGCGGCAGGGAAGCATGACTCTGGGCCAGCCCTTGCTCTCGGGCTGAGCCCAGATGTTGGTAACTATGAATTGTATTGGGTCTGTCTGTTATTTGTAATTTGTTTGTATTTTGGTTTTGAGGTACTGGTTTTTCCCCGAACTAAATGAATGTTTTGAACCTCAGGGTGCTGGTTTTTTCCCCTGAAGTAAGTCAATGAATCTGTATTTGGTCTGTTGATGCTTGTCTGTACACTCCCCTGAACTAACTGAATGCTGGCGTTTTCCCCTGAACTAAATGATTGTTGTCTGTATGCTAACTGAATGCTGGATTAAAGTAAGCTGGTCAACCCCTTCACCGTGCTTTCCTTGTTTAAGCAGATAAAAAGAACCTGTGCTTTCCTGGCGTCCCGGCAGCCTCCTGGGTCCCAGCTGTGGGGGAGGGATCTTATGCCCCCACCGAAGCTGCTAGCTGGGTTGTTAAAACAATGATCAAGTAAATATTAAAAAATTTTTTACCAGCTTTGATGGGCTGAATCTAAAATAACAAAATATCATATCGATATGCTGAAATATATTGCTGCCTGCACAAACGTCTTTTAATATCCAGCCAGTCACTCTTACTCCTGGAAACCTTGCCCTTGGAAACCATGATCAAATTGCACAGTATATTTGACTAAATTTAATAAATATAAATGCAAAATCTTAAGCTCAAGTTCAAAAAATAACTTCACAAGTAGAACATAAGAGGCAAGAATGGCAAGAAAGCAGTTCGTCTGGAATTGATCTGGTGGTTTTGCAGGACTAAATGCTTATTTTCAGTCAACAACATAACACGGCATCTAAGACACAGAATCTAAGCTTATACTATGTAGCATCTATAGAGGTATAGGGTCCAGGATTAGGCAAGTAATAGTATTTCCAACAACAACCTAACCTGGTTAAATTACATCTGGAGTACCGTGCTTAGTTCTAAGCACCACATTTTAGGAAAGATAACAATAAGCTGAAGTATACTTTAAAAAGGGTAACAGAATATTGAAGGACTTATTGAAGGAACTGGGGGAATTTAGCCTGAATAATAGAGGATGCCATGTAAATAACTGGCACCTAGAAGAGGGATTATATTTTGTCTAGTTGGTTCTAGGGGACAGAAGTAGGAACAAGGGCTAGAAGTAGCAAAGATGCAAGTATAGGTTTGATAAAATTTCAACCACTCAAAGTTATCAAAAATGCAATGGGATTCCTCTGAATGAAGTTGTTTCCTTTTGACATAAGTCTTCAAACAAAGGGTGGATGGCCATTTGTAAGGTATGGCGTAAAAGAGTTCCTTGATAATAAGATGAATTAAAAGGCTAAGAGACAGAGTTTCTGGGTAATTAATGATCAATTTATTAATTAGGCTAGCTGATAATCCATAAATTTATGGCCAGTGGTTTTTCAGTAACCAAAGGCAAAACCATGGAGTTCCCTGAATACCTAAATACCTTTGGAAAAAGAGGTGCCCCTGACAGGTGGAAGTCAACCCTGACTGGTGAACAATTAATGAGAGTGGAAATATTAGTGAGGAGGTGGGCTAAAACTCTTCAGCTCTTCCTGCTGAGAACACAACTTGATCATGCAGCTGCCTCCAGCAATCTGGACAAAGAAATCTGTCTCTACCCAGACCATTCTGCTTGGTTTTCTCCTTCAAAATCTAAGTTACCCTGAATTCCAAAGAGTAGAGGGGGCTGCAAGGACATAGATTTACTTCCTAAGGGCAAAAATTCACCTAGGTTAGATTCTGTTTACGAGGTCTTCTTCTTGGGGGGGAGGGGGCAGTATCTCACCCAAGATGGCAGAGCATGTACCTAGAGGATTTGGGCAATCTCCTCTATCAGCAATGTCTTTCAGAGACTTACTGCCTTATCTACAGGGACTTGTCCCTAAATGAGGAAATAAAGGAGGAAACTTTAATCCTAATTTAATAATTAGTTATTAATATAATAGAAAATAATAATCTGTCTCAAAAAGTTACGGGTTAAACTAGACGATGTCTGAGATTCTTTCCAAAAGTGTTATTCTCTAATTCTGTAATAACGAAAAATGAAAAAAGCTACATGAAAAAGACCTGGACATTTTAAAAAACTGAAAGAACAAAACAATAAAATGCATGACTGGATAGACAAAAAAAATCAATTCAATCCTATAACAAGCATAGTGTTCAGAACAAAGT
The DNA here is from genome assembly GCF_011100635.1 of Trichosurus vulpecula. Lineage (NCBI taxonomy): Eukaryota > Metazoa > Chordata > Mammalia > Diprotodontia > Phalangeridae > Trichosurus > Trichosurus vulpecula. Next base: position 264,992,014 of record NC_050574.1, read on the forward strand.
AGAATATAGTCCCCAAAGTGATTTCTTCCATTCTATGTATAATTTCATTTTCATGAACCTTGAAAAAGAAAGCAGCCATTTCACCCCAGAAATAATAATAGAACAGGAAAAGGAATCTAGATTTAATCTTACCACCTTTTCTAATTTCCAGAGAGAAGGTTTTAGAAGATTAAGGGAAACGATAAGTAGAATACGATAACCTAAAATTATACAGAAGTGAGTCCAAGAGGAAGTAGAAGATCTCAGTAATTACACAGTAAAGGATCCAACCACAAACAAAAACTATTAAAATATAGAAAAAAGTGGTTCAGGGACATTCTAAGGAGACATTTTTTGACTAAAGACTCAAACTGCCAGGCCTTCACTGACCAATTCAATTTTTTAAAAGACATATAGAGGATAGAATCAAGGGAAGTTAGCTAAGAAAAGTACAACAGAGTGGTATAGTCGTGCAATAACAGTATCAAAAAATATAAGGTCATAGGGGTTTGAGACTAGTGATGAATGCTAAGAATAATAAAAGGGAATTTTTAAAAGCTCTGTGTGAGTAAAAGAGTAAAAGAAGAAGCAATAAAGCTTACTCGGGGACTAGATGGTAAGATTTTAACAGAGGGTAGAGGGAAGACAGAGCTACTCAATCTGTAAGCCCATGGAGAGCTAAAGAACTAAAGATTAGCATCACACAAAAGGTGATGGAGAAGTACATGATGAGGAGGGGGGCAGGATGCAAGAAGGTGGCAACAGATGACCAGTGAAGAACCCCAAAGAAAAGCAAGAGTAAAAAAATGCCATCAAGGATTTGACTGACATGAAAAAAGAGTGAGACATGACAGGTGGAAAGGCAAAATATTCCAGTGCTACCCCTAAGATGTCAGAAGAAAGTGTAGAAGACCTCCATCATGTTGGGTAGAAACGTTGTGGTATGTTATTTTGGAGAACAAGAGTACCATAGAATGGACAGATATGGTTGCAATTATCTGGATAGAATGTTGCCCTCCTGGTCTGAGCTCTGCAAGTTCCTGATTGGGTTCTGTTGGTTTGTACATGGTCGAGCATTTCAGTAAACTTGCTGTTGAACCAGTCACTGTTAGCTTTCTGGGAGGTCTGTAGGTTCAGAGCTTCAGGAATCCTTTGATCTGGGACTCCTGTCCTAGTCAATTCCACTGTAGGCTTACATCCTATGCAAAAGCTCTGCTCCTGCAGTCAGAGCCACACAGTTGGAGGGAAGAAAAGAATTTGGAACTTAATTTTTTTAATGTTAAAAATAAATTTGTTTTTTTTAAAAAAACTAGCAAAATGGATAACAATAAAATGGATATTCATATATTTTTAAACAGGCTATATATGTAATAGAGATAAAATAGAGACCTTTGCAATAACATAGGGATAAAACAAGAATGCCCCTTATTACTACTACTTTTTAACACAGTGCCAAAAATGCTAGGTATAGCAATTAGAGAAGCAAAAGAAATCAAGAAAATGAGCATAACAAAAGGGAAAAATGGTCATTTTTTACGGGTGATATGATTGTGCACTTAGAAAACCCTTGAATTTTGAAATTAATTGAAATAATTAGTCACTTCATCAAAGCTCCTGGATATAAAGGAAATCCACATAAATCATAGCATTCCTATGTTTAACCAACAAAGCATCAGAAAAAGCTAGAAGGAAAAATTCCATTTAAAATAAGTACAGAAGCTATAAAATACCTGGCAGCATATCTACCAAGTTTCACATAGGGACTTTACAGATCTATACACTATAAATCTATCCCTCTCTAAACCTGAGATGCTTGGATACTCAGAATAATTCTAAGTTAAGTAAAATTATTTCTGGTAGATTGTGCCTAAAACACAGAGTAAAGCATTAATAATTTTTACTTCACCAATGTGCAATCATTTCAAATACTGGCTGGGTGGGATGAGTCAAGATTTTACTGATTTCCCTCCCATTCCATAGGCTTGTTTTCCTTGCTGCTTTTGAGACTATATTGACAGTGCATAGCATGGACTAGAAGAATCGGCATAGCTGGTCTTGTCCAATACAGAAAGTGCTTAGTCACTCAAGTACTATGATTTTAGGGGAACACTGCCCCTTAAAATAACTCTCTTGAAATGCCCTATATCATTCTCTTAACTACACAATCTGAAGTTCCACCAGTAGGAGGTTCCAGTTAATAGTTATCTTCTATTAAAATTCAAATAATAATCATGGAAAATCCAGTTGTCATGGTAACATTCAAACCACAAGGTGAAATATTTCTATCAGATTGCTTCCCTACTTATTAGTCTGAAATAAGACATGTTAAGGAAAATGTAATTGAGATGGTAGAAGGGGAGGAGAAAAAAAGAGGGGGAAAAAGAGAGATTGGGAAGAGGGGAGAAAAGTATTCTGAGAATGAGGCGCTTTCAGGAAAAGCAGACCTAGGCTGAAAAATCCATCTTGGACACTGGACAGCTGGTACATAACTTGAAGAACATTGGAGAAGGATATGTAAAGGATAGCAGGATAGCAAGGAAAATAACACTGTAGAGACATGCCATCCCTTCCCCTAAAATCTACATAGAGTAGTAACTGGGGAAGGGAATCTGGTATTTTACCAATGGTTACCAAAATTTAAAGGATACCAACAAAACTATCTAGGGCATGCTTTTTTGTTCCAATGGCCACATATACAAACCCCTCTTCACACTTTTACAGAAGTAGCCAATTCTTTAATAGCATAGAAAGTTTGAGGTGTCCTAAGGTGTGCCTCCTTTCAGCAGCCACAGCACAGGTAAGCACTCCACATTCCCTAACCCTTTCCTTTCTTTTGCCCCAGGCATAAAAATCCCTAGGTATGGCTCTGAATGTATACCTATGTGAATTTAGGTTTGACTTCAAGCTGATAAAGGGAACCATGTATCCTGAGACGTGTGGGAAAGTAAAAACTGGCTCCACCTTCTTTGGGCTTTGCAATGAGAAATGACCATGAACTATATAGGTGTATATAGATGAGTTTAATATCTTTATCAGTCTCATGTAGACAAATTTCCTTCTTCCCTTCTTCCTTCTACAATCCTGTTTTCTGCTTTGACCATGCTATGTCACTACTATTGAGGAAAGAATGACTCTATTCAGAGAAGTCAGGATGAACTTTTAGAATAGTTCTGACTCATCACAAATGTAGCAATTCTGGCAACACCAAAATCATAGTCAATACTCATAATTGGCCCAAACAGATCAATTATGTTCTTCATGTTTAATGCATACAGATCAAAGTATTTAAAGGATCCCAAATGCAAGAAAGTGAAAGTAAATTTTAACTAATTCAACTGGGAATGAATTAATAGTGTATAGTTTGGGGAACTTGGATTACTGCTGCTGTAGAAATGTCTCTGCTTCAAGTCATTTGGAGAGCGAAGTCCTTTCTCAGGTTGGCACACTCCACCAGGGGACTGGAACCATCTCTGTCCTCTTTCCTCTAAAATGGTCTTCAGAAGAAACCCAGAAGAATGAGACATCCACTTAAGTAAGTGAATCAGTTTCTATCAGCCTGATGACCCATCTGCTTTTTCAGACTCATTGATTCTCTTCAGTCCCTGTTCAGACTTTGGAAAATTGTCAATGGACCTTGGTTATATAGGGTCTGGGGCATAATGCTAGGAAGGCAATGCATGGTTTTTTTTGCAGAATGTGAAGTCAGCAGATCATCCATGTAGTATAGTGGGGGGGGGGGCACTAAACTTGGAGTCAAGGAGACCAATTTCTTTTTTTTTGGCTCTATCAGTAACTTTCTGTGTTATCTTAAGTAAGTCCCTGTCCTCTTTATTCTACGTCAAGAATCATATAGTCTCTAGTCTTCATTTTTATCAGCTCTTATTGGGGTCAATGGCTCAGAAAGAACTGAAGTTTCAGCCATTATACATGAGTATTAAGATTTTGGATAGCTAAGGGCATCTAGAATTCTGTAATCCAAGACTGCAACAAGCATTTCATTATTATACCTTCTAATTTGGGAGTGATTAGTGATTGTAGTTTCCTGCTGGCAATAATGTTCATGCGTGTTTATATTTTTTAGGGAAATATCTTTACATGTAATGAAGCACATTTATGGTGAATCAATTATCTTCCTACTTTATTTGGAACTGTGTTAAAAACAATGTACAGATAAATGTTTAACAACTGGTTCTCAAGCAGGGAAAATGTACTCACAGCACGTATTTAAGTTTAAACTTCATTATTAACATTTTCTTCATCACTTTATTAAGTCTAAACCATCAACAAGATAATATAACACACAGAAAATTTAACAGTCTCTCATGTTCTCTCACAGTTCTCATGAGTCAGTTTGAACTGATTCCTGGGTATTAGTGGAGAGTGTGCTGGATTAGGAGTCAGAAGACCTAATTTCTTTTCTCAGGTCTGTTACCTACTGGCTGTGTTAAATATTGGGGAGGTCAACCTATGAAGCTTCAGTCTCTTCATGTATAAAATAGAGGATTTGGTCTAGTTGATGTGCAAGTTCTTCTGAGGTAATGTGAGGGGTGTACTGACTCAGGAGACAGAAGACTTAAATTCTTATCATGCCTTGAATGCTTAGAACCTGTATGACTATAAGCAAGTCGTTTAACCTTTCTTTCCATTTCTTCATATGTAAAATATGTGGTTAGACTAGTTGGCCTCTGTGGTATCTTCCAACTGTAGAATTACATTACTTCTAGGTCTACCATTTTGTGATTCTAAAAGTACTCACTGTAGAGTCATGCTATTAATCAATTTTACAAATGAGAATATTTACAAATTTTAAAAATAAGAGTATTTACAAATACCTGATATGAAGATATGAGAGGACACTGAGTAAGAGCCAATAAAAAATTGATCAGCAGATAACTTAATGAATTTTAGTCTTCATTTAGCCAAAGAGACACTCTAGAATTATTTGATACAGAATGAAGGCACTAGAGATCCATTCATTGAGGGAGAAGAAGAAATTCTCCACCTGCAATCTGAAAAAATATTGGCTTTTGGAATGACCATGGTTAGCCACACTCACTAATCACCGTAGCAAAGGTAAATGACAGAATATTTAGGGGGCTCCCAGAGATTTGGGGATTTTGCTGATCTGAGCTTCTAGGTGATACCTAGTAAGGTGTAGAAAGAAGGAGAAAAGAGTTGGATGTTTGGTCAAAGTTGTCCTTTGGTTTCTCAGTTCTTTATCACCAGCTTGAGATATTTAGTACAGCTTGCTTTGGATCCTATGAAACAGACCTTGCCTCCCATTATTCAATCCTACTGGGGGGAGACAGGAAGAGGGAATACAGCATATACACATATCTTTGTAAGTTTATAGAAATATATACACACACACATGTGTGGGTGTGTGGGTGTGGTATATAAAAGAAAAGAATCTACAGGCTCTCTAATCAGAGGGCACAGAATAAGATCTCATCTCTGATGTTTACTGTGTGATCTTCAGCAAATCACTTAACTTTGCTAGGTTTAGGTTATCTCATCCGTAAAATGAAGGAGTAAGAATAGAGCACCTCAGAAGTCCTCTCCAGCTATAGATTTGCAATCCAAGTAAATACAAAGAACATAAAAAGTAATTTCAAGAGAAAATTTCTGATAACTGGAGAGACCAAGCAAGACTTTATAAGGAACTGGTAGGTTAGGTGTACTTTTAAGGAAATTAGGCATTCTGAAGGACAGAAGAGAGGAGTGAGTGTATTACAGATGGGGATGTGGAGGTAAGAGATAGAATATCATGCATGGAAAACACTAGCAGGTCTAGTATATGAATGGAAGACTTATGATATAGGAAAGAAAGGTAGTATAAACCATGACATGAAGTGGAAACAATAACATGAAGAAGAATATTGAATTACCAGGATAAGAATTTCTGCATTTTATCCACTTAATAGTTTTGAAGAGAGGTGTGGCATAACCAGATCTGTGTTTTAGGGGTACCTGTTTGATGATTTTGTGGAAGAGAGATTGAAGAGGTGAGGTATTGGAAGCAGAGAGACCAATTAAGAAATTATTTCAATAGTCCAGACATAGGTAACAAACACGTAACCTAGGGTAGACATGATATGAGTTGAAAGAAGGGGATGAATAGTCAAGATGTTGTGGAAGTATAAGAAACAACTCAGAAAGTGATTGAAAATGGAGGTGAAGTAACATAATTGAGTAGAGAATAACTATAAAATTGGTAACCTGATGGAACAGAATGATAGTGATACTCACAACAGAAAAATGAAGAGTTTGTAGGAGAAATGGATTTGGAGGGAAATGGTGTGTTTGGAAGGTATTAAGTTTCAGATGTCCATGGGACATCCATGTTCCCTTGATCATCAGGCAGCTAGTATTATAGGAGGTAGCTTCCCATGCAAGAAACAAGGTCTCTTGAGGAAATCACACTTAAATCTTTAAGGGAGCTAGTGTTTCTAAGAGCAGGAAAGAGGATGAAGATTGTAGGTATCATAAAGTGTCTGTGCAAAGACACACAGGCAGGAAACAAGATATGATATATGGGGAACAGTGATAGCTTGGCTAGAATTATCCAGTTTGGAACATTGTGCATATTTTGGGAGGGTGGTGAGCATGTGTAGTAAGCCTGGAAAGACAGGCAAAAACTAGCTTGAGTAGGGCTTAAAATACCAAACAAATGCTTTTGTATTCTATCCTAGAGGTAATAGGCAGCCACTGAAGCATCTCGAGCAAATGAGTAACATGGTCAAACGTGTTTTAGAAATATCAGGTTTGCAGCTATATGGAAGATGAATTAGAGAAGGGAGAAGCTAGACACAGGGAGATCATTTAAAAGGCTCTTTAAACAGTACACCAATAAATACATACATGCATAAATATGTATGTATGTACATGAATAAATTAAAAGGTAATTTGAAGAAGAGAATACTAAAAACTAGGAGGTTTAGGACAGTCTTCTCATAGAAGGTGCTACCTGAGCTGAGTTTTGAAGAATACCAGAGATTCTTAGAAGCAGAGGTGAGCAGGGAGCATGTTGAAGGTATAGAGACTCTGTGAAAAGATTCAGAGACAAGAAATGGAATTTCGAGTATATGGTTCAGCTAGTAAGTCAGTGTGGACATAATGTAGCATATATAAAAGGTTGTGATTTGAAATGTCTACATTGGTAAGTGAGGGGGACAATGTGGCTACTGGTAGTCACGTAGGATGGAGCACCTTTTTTCTGTACTTCTGGTTATTACACATTTGCCACGATTTTATAATTCAGAATTTTCAAGGTGAGTACCTATGAAGTTCATTATTTATTAGATCCTGGATCATTGCCTTGTTGTGGAAGAAGGGCTTGTGTATTTCATTGAAACTATGAGCCATGCCATTTAGGGTTACCTAGACAGACAGATCACAGTGGAGATTTCTGACAAAAGGTGATCCACTGGAGAAGGAAATGGCAAACCACTCTAGTATCTTTGCCAAGAAAACCCTATGAACAATATTAAAATGATTGAAGATATGATACCAGAAGATAAGTCCCTCAGGTGGGAAGCTGTCCAACATGCTACTGGGGAAGGCTCCAGTACTAATGAAGCAGCTGGGCCAAAGCCAAAAAGGAAGTTCAGCTGTGGATGTGTCTGGTGATGAAAAAAATATCTGGTGCTATAAAGATCAAGATTTCATAGGAACCTGGAATATAAGATCTATGCACCAAGGTAAGCTGGATGTGGTCAAACTAAAGATAGAAAGATTCAGTGTCAGTGAACTTATATGGACTTGAATGGGTGAATTTAATCCATGGCATATGTTACCATGGGCAAGAATCTCTCAGAAGAAATGGAGTACCCCTGGTAGTCAATAAAAGGGTGAGAAAAATTATACTGTGGCATAATCTCAAAAATGACAGACTGCTATCTGTTTAAACCCAAGGTAAACCATTCAACATCATTATAATACAAGTCTATTCTCCAACCACTGATGCCAAAGAGGCCAAAGTCACTTAATTCTATGAAGATCTATAACATCTTCTAGACATAATACCCAAACAACGTCACACTCATCACAGGGGATTGTAATGGTAAAGTAGGAAATCAAAAGATAATTGGAATAAGAGGCAAGTTTGGCATTGGAGTACAAAATGAAAGAGAATAGAGACTAATAGAGTCTTGTCAAGATAACTCATTGGTCATAGCAAACACTGTTTTTCAACAATGCAAAAGGTGAATTGACATATGAACATCACCAGATGGTCAATGTCAAAATCAGACTGATTACATACTTTGCAGGCAAAAGTGGAGAAATTCTATACAGTCAATTTTAAAAACTGGCTATAGCTCAGAGCTTCTTGTTGCAAAATTCAGACTTAAACTGAAGAAAGTAGGAAAAATCATCAGAACTTCTAGGTATGACCTAAAAAATCCCTTGTGAATATAAAGTGGAAGTGATGAATAGATTTAATGAATTAGATCTGAAAGATAGGGTACCTGACAAACTATGGGCAGACATTTGCAGTATTGCACAGGAGGCAGCAAAAAAAATCCAAAGAAAAAGAAGAGCAATAAAGGAAAATTGCTGTCTGAAAAGGCTTTACAAATAGCTGAGGAAAGAAGGCAAACAAAACAGAAAGAAGAAAGGGAAAGATATTGTCAAATGAATGCAGAATTCCAGAGAATAATAAAGAGAGGTATGATTTTATTAAATGAGCAATGCAAAAAAAAAGAAAGAAAACAATAGAATGGGAAAGACAAGATTTCTTCAAGAAAATTAAGGATATCGAGCAAATGTTTCACATAAAAATGGGCATGATAAAAGACAAAAATGGTCAGGACTTAACAGAAGTAGAAAAATTAAGAAGAGGTGGCAAGAATATACAGAAAAACCTTACAAGAAAGATCTTACCATCACTGATAACTACAAAGGTGTTGGTTATTGACCACCAACCAGATATCCTGGAGAACAAAGTCAAGTAGGCCTTAAGATACATTGCTAAACAAGAAAGCCAGTGGAGATGACAGAATTCCAGCTGAGCTATCTAAAATCCTAAAAGATGATGCTGTTAATGTGTTGCACTCAGTAAGCTAGCAAATTTGGAAAACTCAACAGTGGCCACCATATTGGAAAAGATCAGTTTATGGGCAAATCCTAAAGAAGGGCAATGCCAAAGAATGTTCATATTACCAAATATTTGTGCTCATTTTACATGCCAGCAGTTATGCTTAATATTCTGCGATTGTTCCAGCAATATGAGAACCAAGAACTACCAGAAGAGTGGGTTTTCAAAGAGGCAGAAGAACTAGAGACTAAATTTCCAGTATTCACTGAATTATGGAGAAGGCAAGGGAGTTCCAGAAAAAAACACCTACTTCTGCTTCATTGACTACACTAAAGCCTTTGACTGTGTGGATCACAACAAAATGTGACAAGTCCTCAAAAAGAGGGGAATACCAGATCATCTTACTTGCTTCCTGAGGAACCTGTTTGTGAGTCAAGAAACAATAGTTAGAACTGAACGTGGAAAAATTGGTTGTTTTAAAATTGTAAAATAAGTATGACAAGACTGTATACTTTCACCTTATTTATTTGAATTATATGTAGAATACATCATGTGAAATGCCAGTCTGGATGCATTAAAAGCCAGAAATAAGGCTGCCAGTAGAAATATCAACAGTCTCAGAGATGATGCCACTCTGATGTTAGAAAGTGAAGAATTAAAAAGCCTCTTCTTTAGTTTATTTTTATTTTTAATTACAACACTCAGTTCCACAAGTTTTTGAGCTCCAAATTTTCTCCCCCTCTTTCCCCTGCCCCCACCCCAGAAGGCATGTAATCTGAAATAGGCTACATATACCTTCACATTGAACTTATTTTCACAATAGGCAAGTTGTAAAGAAGAATTTAACCAATGAAATGAACCATGAGAAAGAAGAAACAAAACCAAAAAAGAAAAAAAAGAGAGAGAGCAAATCATTTGCTTCAATCTGCATTCAGACTCCATAATTATTTTTCTGGAGGTGGATGGCTTTTTCCATCATGAGTCTTTTGGAGCTATCTTAGAACCTTGTGTTGCTGAGGAGAGCCAAGTCTATCAAAATTAGTCATTACAGATACTGTGTGTCTGTAATCAGAAGCCTTTTGATGAGGATAAAAGAGGAGAGTGTAAAAGCTGACTTGAAGCTTAATAACAACAGCAACAACAACAAAAAAACCTAAGACACTGACAACTGATTGCATCACTTCCTGACAAACAGAAGGAGAAGAAATAGAAGCAGTGTCAGGTTTTATATTCTTGTCCTCAAAGAGCACTGCAGATGGTGACTGCAGCCATGAAATTAAAAGACACTTGCTCCTTGGAAGGAAAACTATGATCAGTCTGGGAAGCATATTAACAATCACAGAAATCACCTTGCCAACAAAGTTCTGTATATTCAAAGTTATGGTTTGTTGAACACAGCAGAATTGACTCTTTTCAACTGTAGTGCTGGAGAAAGCTTTTGAGAGTTGTTTGGATAGCAAGGAGATCAAAACAGTCAACACTTAAAGAGCTTAACTCAGACTGTTCACTGGAAGGTCAAATGCTGAAGCTGAAGCTTAAATACTTGGGCCACATAATGAGAAGACAGGGTCCATTGAAAAAGACCCTGATGTTGGGAAAGATCAAAGGCAATCTCCTTCTTGAAAAGGAGATGACAGAGGATGAGATGGATTGATACTGACATGGAAACAATGAATATGAGCTTGGACAGACTTTGGGACATAGTGGAGGATCAAAGGGCACATGGCACACCATGGTCCATGGAGTCACAAAGAGTTGGATATGACTGAAAAACAAATTTATTAGACATGTGTTCTGCAATCCAAGCAAGCTGCTACCAAGTAGCCTTGTTTACTGAACTATGTGGCAGATAGCAAGAGCAAGAAAAGACTGAAGAAGGTGTAGGAGGGAGGAAGATGATTGGGCTTCTGTAATTTTATGAACAGGCTTGTGATTCGTTAATATAATTCCTTCTAGTGAGATACTTCCTCTACACACTGAAAAGTAAAATGGATTGCCCACAGCCAGTACATGGCAGAGATAGGACTTGAACCCATGTCTTCTGGACTCTGAGGCTAACTCTCCACTATGCCATACTCTCTCTCCCTGTCTAACCTTTATAATTTGAGAAATAACCTTGGTTGGTTATAGATTATCTTTAGAACTGTCTAGTATTTTGCAAGCATTTTATAACAAGAAATTAAGAATACTGGGTCTAAGACATATACAGGATGCATTGTATATCCAAAGTCTATCATAAGAATGTCAAAATATCAAGCCCTGTGCTGAACTGAGCAAAGCAAGTTACCACGACAACCGAAGTGCCTGTTCTGCTAAACTTGGACTGGGCATGTGCAAAATGGTGCCAACATATCTGAAAGAGAGCACAATGAGAGTAAACAACAGAGGAAAGGCACCCTGTATTTTTATTTGTCTGGTATTTGGCGGGGAGAGCAATTCCTTCTACATCATAGGATTTAAACAAGAGTGAGATGTATCTCAAGGAATTTTAAATCCTTTATTCCTAGAAAAGATGGGGATTATTAGCAATGTTGTACATAGTGATCTTAAACCATTTCAAAGCAATATAGAATATATGGGTGTCAGTGCCTAGGAAACTCTGGGACTCTTACCCTCTTCTGACTGGAAATTTCTAATTGTCCCCTATCCCCAAGGTAAACTCTTGGGAATCTCTGCTGTGATTAGCAATTTCTAACTGCCTCTGTTGCCAGACAGATATTGCTCCAAGAACACATCTGCAACCCCGTTCTCACTGCATTTCAGCTACTCTGTTGACCCCTGCAGGTGTCCCTGGCTAAGGGCATGGTCAGAGGTTTGCCTTTGCTGGCTAGAAGTCTCCTAAACCAATCTTGTGGTTTTTCTAAGAATGTGCTATCACCCTACAATAAATAACTTGTAACCAACCTACTATTCCATCTAAATACCTTGCTGCCCTTGTCACGAGTATTTATAACCTCTGTTTGTAACTCCCTTCACTGAATTTCCCAATCTGAATAAGACAGGACATTGTTCTGAATTGCAATTCTTTGAATCTCAGTAAATGCCTTATTATTTTATTGATTACCTTGTCAGTCTGATTTTTATACAGCTTTGACAAATTGATGTCAAGAAATGGGATCTGCAGGATATCTATAGACAGCCACCAGACTCAACCCTCTGAGTTTGGTACTGATAGGAACCCATTATGTCCATCCAGGGCCCAGTACCTGAACTGTTCTTGGTGAAGCCCATTTCAGATCTCTGAGCTCCCATCTTGGTTGAATTATCTGAGGATTTATTTGAGAGTCTTTGGGGACTAGCTATTTTGGTGGACCATTGGTTATTTGGAGACACCAGTTATATGCGGTCATTATTTATTTGGAGGCTACCAGTTATATGGGGCCATTAGTTATTTGGTTGCAGCTGCAGATATCTGCAAGAATGATAGAGGATAACAAAATCTTGCATTTGAGATCATGTCTAGACAATGTTGGGTACTCCATCAAAAACTCTTCATGGAATGTCTTTGGTATCTAGAAATGTGAGGATATTAAAGTGTGTCTGTGTGTGTGTGTGTGTGTGTGTGTGTGTGCCCCAGAGTTATCCTAGAATTTAACCTGAAAAGGGACTTTCTTTTGTACACACTAAATTATTTTTAAGTAAGCTGCAGCCTTTTGTCTGTCTTTGCACAGTGGTAAGTGAGCTGTATTTATGTGTGTCTTATCATGAGTTTAAAGTCAAGCTAGTTTTTACTGAAACCACCATAACAAATGTTTGAATGCACTGTTTGCTTGTCCACTAGCTGATGGTCTGTTTGTGTGTTTTTCTGTACCCGTGTTTATGTGTCTTTCAAAGTATGTGTGAATTCAGTGGTGTACAAAAAGCTTAAAAGGAAGCATTTGCTGGCAAATTTCTGTGTGTCTTGTTAACCATTCCAGGATACTTCCTTCCCCTTTACAGTTCTGAACTACGGGGAATGTGAGGGTTAGATTAACATATTTCAGAATTTGTTTTAAGGGAGAGAAGAGCACCCCCTCTGCAGAATGACTGGTCTATTGTTTTACAAGTAAAAGAGAAAGGCCATCTTACTGAAGAAAAAAAAGAGAGATTTTAAGAAATATTTAAAAATCTAATTGAATACTTGGGAGTTTTACAAATTGAAGTAGGAATCAATTTAGGAACAACTTTTGAATTGTACGTTTTGAACTTTTTAGAAATTTTGCTGTAAATTATATGAGACTCCTACCCATTTTTATAGTAGATTATGCATTTGAATCTTAAGAATTGTCTTGCTTCTTACCTATATAAGAGGTGCTTCCTAAAGACAGCAACTTGAAAATGTTCTGTGTTAATTCTGTGAGTAATATACCAGAATTTAATTGTTATTTGAATAGACCAAATTTTTGTAAAGCTCTTAAAAGATTTTATAATTGCTAAGTACCCAAGGCTTCTTTTCGGGGGAATGCCTCCATCTTTTAAGGAATACCTGAATTGTAAGAAATCATGGGAAAACTTTATAGTATAATTGGTAAATCAGTGTAAAGGATCACTTGAATTCTAAAATTATAAAGGAAATATTCAATGGACTAAATATGGTTTGGGATATGGTTGGAATATAGAATTTAAGCAAGCAAATGAAAAGTTGCATAGTCTGAATAAAGGGTTTTGGAGATTCGGAAAATAAAGACATAAGATGGGTGTGGCTTTTAAGACCATTGGAGGAAGAGAGAGAGAGAGAGAGAGAGAGAGAGAGAGAGAGAGAGAGAGAGAGAGAGAGACAGAGAGACAGAGAGACAGAGAGACAGAGAGAGAGAGAGAGAGAGAGAGAGAGAGAGAGAGACAGAGAGAGAGAGAAATTAAAGGATAAGTAAGATTTTGGTTTTGAAACCATAAGAAAGAAGTTTAAAAATGAAAAGGTTTAAGCATGTTGAGAAGGTTTGAGGAAGTTTTGGCTTTAAGTGGGAAGGTTGTGAGAAACTTAATGTATTTTTTATGGAAAATATAGTAGCAATAAAAAAATTAGAGTTTGATCTGAAAGTCAACAAAGTTATAGAGGATTAGGAGTAAATCTATTAAAAATGGGTTATTTCTGAGATTATAGAATCCAGATGTGAACTAAATTACAATGTGCTCTTAAGTGTGATAATTTGTGGTAGATTAAAACCTAATATCAGACTAACACTTATAAAATCTTTGACAATGGATTGGCTGGAAAAAGTAGACCTCATAATATGAAATGTTTAGAATAAATTGCCCTTGTATAAAATATAATACTAAATAGTTAAAATTATAAATTGAGATTCTGTGTGATGCCATTTGGAAACTAGATATAGGTGTAATTGAATTTATTCTGGTCTCATTTTAAGTGAAATGTGCCTCTCCTAATAAGATGCTTATGATAAGTCACAATTTATTTTACTATTTGGCATTAAGATAAATTGGGAAAATGCATGAATCTAAAAATTTGTTAGGTGGGCTAGCTTAAGCCAAGTTACCTCAGTTTACCAATCTGTAATATAGATAAAGGTAATATTTCACATTGATTTGATAATTCATTGTATTTGGGTTATTGGCAAAATAGTAAATTATTTTTAAATCAGTATTCTTTTCCATTATAGATATAATTGTTAAAAGATTGATGATGTTAAATATTTGCAATTGTTCATTTAGAAATTCAACAGATATTTATATTTTTACTATGATTTTTGGCCTTTCTGTTCAGTTCAAAAATTGTGCAAATCAAGAATGATTGCACAGATTTCTGCCTGAGGAAAAAGAGGTTTGCCCTGCCAGCAAAAACATCAATCATCTAGAATTCTAGAGGAAGAAATTCTAAAGCAACAGACTATAATATTTAGCCCAGTATACTTTAAGTTAACCTAATAACAACAGGTGTGAATTCAAACTGGCAAAACAAAAACTTTTTCATTGTTTAATTTGATAAAATGTTTAGGACCTGCTATTTGGGACCTGTTTCAGCTCTGCTGATGACACAGTATAAGGTCCTATAATGCTTAAAATCTGATATCTTTAAAACTTAGAGGTGAAAGACCCATCTTCACATCTACACAGAAGAAGAAATGTTCAGTTTGTGTGAAGGAAAAACTTCCACATAATTTCTTTAGTTGTATTAAAGCCATGTGTTGGTAGTATGAATATTTTTAGTATAAAGGTAATTTGGAAATGTATTTGAACAAATTAATGTTATCTGATTAATAATAATTCTTGTTCTATGATACTATGTTCTAGATTTCTTTATACTGTAAACTGTGAAAAACCATCATATAAGAAATACTGTTTGGAAAGCAACTTCTTTTATAACCTAGATGTTGTTAGATTGTGAACTGAACTATTAAAAGAAGGTAGAAAAATTTTCAGCCCTGCTAACTGTGCTGCGTAATGTTTTGAAGTACTAAAATTAAAGAAATTGGAAATTCCCATCTTTGTCTATGTTATTGAAGTTACAGCTAAAACTATTTGGCAATCACTTATCAAAGTTATAAGATTATTAACTCAGTTATTAAGGGTTATTGTCATGATGTAAAATGTACATTTTAAAAGGAACTATTGATAATTACTGTGTGGGAAAAGGCACAAAGAAAAGGACTTTGTAAAATTTCCTTGTTTGCTTGAGACCATCTGTTTGTGAAGAGAGATAAACTCTTATCTTATCAACCCAGTGCAAAGGATGCTGCTGTATTAAATTCCTATTCCTTCCCCCATTGCAAAAACTTTTTGATAAGGGAGGAGGTGGTAATTAAAATTTTAATTTGGGAACTTACTTATGATAATTAGGAATTTGTTTACATCTGAAGCAGTCTATACTGATGTTACATTTTAACCAACTTAGCCTTAACAATTCCAGTCTTAAAGATTTATTTTTGTAAAAGGGTGGAATAAGAGATAGACATCTGTCAGTCTGGAAGTTTACAGCTATCACGTATTCACTATCTACGTGAATTTACAGAATGTTATTACTTCCTAAGATTCTACTGACTGCCCTTTTACATCACAATGAATTTTTGAGGAGAAATACTAACAGAAAGCAATGTTGAGTAAAATCTTTTATGTGTGATTCTTAAAAGGCCTAATAAATTTTTGTTAGCTAATTTATCACAACTTGAATTGTTAATGTGACAATTATGTCCAACCCTACCATGATCAGTGAGACTTTGTTGTTTGGAGTGAAACCTTTTGGAACCCTGAATATTCTTTTTGAGCTTACTTTTTAGGTTTGCTGCAATGTTCCACCACTTCGAAAAAGAAATATGCCAGCAGTTCAATGGGACTGATGTCTGAGATCTAAGGCCAGTGGATATCTGTCTCTAGGAGTAATAAGGTTGGCAGGTTGACCTTGGGAAGGCTGAGGTTGGACTCTTTTAAATAATTTTCCCATACAAGAAATCTGTCAATCTAGTTAGTTCTGAACCTGGGTATTATATCCTGCCGTATACTTGGCTGCTTATAGTCATTCTGAGCCTTGGGCCAAGCCTGAAGGACTAGTATTGATGTTGTAATATTCATGTTCCTGGTTCTTCCTTTCAGAGCAAATTTCTCTAACCAGGACAAGTTAAACTGTGATTTTTTATAATGAATCTCTTACCATTTTGAATCTGAAACTATACCCAATACTTGTTCCCAACAATATGTGATTCTTAATGACTGAATCTGCCCAAAGATATTGCTATTTAAAATTAGACCTTATGAGACTGTAATTGATATAATTCTTAGTTTGATTACAGGTATATTTGTTAAGAAATGCTATTGAGTCAATGATTCATGATGCTAGTAACCCTGTGGGGTTGACATCTATGAATGAGGGTGGATTTCTCATGAGGAAGGCTGGGAGAATGACTCTTTGCATAGACTGAGGTAGAGTTCTCCTGACTCAGTTTCCCCAGTAGGAAACTTTCTCTTGAATAGAAAGTTTTCCATCTGGCTGACTCCTGATTATGACATTATCTCAATACAATTGACTGCCAAGGTACATTTTCCCTTACTATAGCTATGTCCCTATTTTCCTTCCTTCTATAATCATGGCTGTGATTATTCCTAGAATCATGGCAAGTTATCAGCTTGAACACAATATTAAATCTTCATCTGATAGGCTAATACTGGAGTACATCCGAGCTACTATGAGCTATTCAGCCAAGAATCATAATCCTCTCTATACCCTAAATAACTAAGTAGATGAGTATTTGGCCTTGTGATCTGCCTGTTACTAGTTATGTACAATTGTGTATAAAAGAACATCCTTAAATATTGGAAAATTATGTAAGAAAAACTGAGTATTAATGCAACAGTTTATGGAACCAAGCTGTTATTTTATTGATTATTAAAATTAAATTAAAAACATCTTCAGTTTTGTTTTGAAGAAGAAAATTTAGTGCAGTCAGTTTTTTTAGGAGAGAAACTTATGGAATATTTTGTGCTACCTCAATGAAAAACTCAATTTTATTTAGGTTTATTATTTAGTGTGGATATAACATCTGTTTGTAGAGCATGTCCTATAGAGCAAACATATTTTATTATAAACACCTTATTTGTTATGCACTGTTTTGAAATTGATTATTTAGTGTATTTACACACCCCATCCCAGGACATTTTGCTACAATTGAAGTTGTCTTGGTAACTGTAAAGTTAATTCACTTATGTATTAGAGATCATCTTCTTATAAAAAGTGTTCTGTTACCTATGTTTTATCAGTGGACTAGATGTTTCGCAGTCTCTACTTCTAAGGAAAGTTATGAATATAATCATAATCAATCAGTTTAATGTAATTGCAATTAATTGGAGTTCTAAAAAATGAGTAAAACTTTTGAGAAAACACAAAGATCAAATGAATATCTATGTATGTAATTTAAAATGTTTTGAGAAGTCCTCTTTCTGTGGCATTTTAAATTGTTTGGCTTTTGAATTTTCAGTTGTATTTGAATTTCTTAAATATATCAATGTAACTGTGCTAATTTACACATAGAAACTATAATGACAATGGAGCCAATGCTAATTTAGAAAAGTACTTTCATCTCTAGCTTATATTTCTACTTCAGTAAATATGAAATCTTTAACCAAAGTGACTTATTTTCAAAGATGGAAAGAACAAGGATTATTTAAGAAGTGAAATTCTCAGGGGCAGCTAAGTGACACAGTGAGTAGAGCACTGGCCCTGGAGTCAAGAGGACCTGAGTTCAAATCGGGCCTCAGACACTTGATATACTTACTAGCTGTGTGAGCTTGGGCAAGTCACTTAACCCCAATTTCCCTGCCATCCCCCTCTCCAAAACAAACAAAAAAAGAAGTTCTTTGAAGTTTCAAGTGACCTATGGGTTCCTAATTTAATGTTTTTTTCTTATGGCTCTATTGTTAGTAAAATCAGAATCACAAGGCTTGAACTAGTTGTCACCACATAACTTTGTTATTAGAAAAGTAATGTTTATGAGGTTGTACTAAATTGTATTGTGATCTGTTTTGTAAGAAATTAAAGAAAATCACCTGGGAATCTACAAGTGATATGGAACCAGAGACACAAATCTACTAAAAGAGGAATCCACTTAAGAGCTTCCCTTGAGGGAAGATGTTTTCTGAAGACCAGAGACATCTAAGAATCAAGATGAAACATGCTGCTTGAATGGATATTGGGGCAGGGGTATTCCAAACCACAATCCCTTGGTGAAAGACCTGACTTTTGGCATTCCTGGCTCAGAGATTTCTTTCCATGCGAAGGTTGAGTTCGATCCCTCCCATCATTGGTGGCCCTTTTGGCCATAAGGATGTCATCTATCCCCTCTTTTTCGGAAACACCTTTAATACTCTTTTGGGGTGTTAAATATTGTCAAAATGTCTATTTTCATATTGGGGTCTGTGTTACTAATACTGTTATGGTTCAGTAGCAGTTAGAAGTGACCCAAAACCTAGTTTTGGTCTAGAGGGGACTCCTCCCCCCTCCCCCAACCAAAAAGGTAAATCCTTGGGAGACTCTGGGACCCCTACCCTATTCTAACTAGCAATTTCAAATCATCCTCTATCCCCAAGAAAAACTCCTAAGAATCTCTGATGTGCTCAGCAGTTTCTAACTGTCCCTGTTGCCAGACAGAGATATTTCCAAGGATATTTCTGCAACCCCATTCTTCCTGTAGTTTAGCTATTCTATTGACCCCTACAGGTAACCCTGGCTAGGGGCATGGTCAGTGGCTTGCATCTATTGGCTACAAGCAGTCTAAACTAATCCTGTGGTGTTTTTAGGAATGTGTTATTACCATGCAATACATAATTTGTAAGCCACCCACTATTCTATATATTTACCTGGTTGTCCCTTCTGAGTGTATATGACCTGTTTTTAACTCCCCTCACTGAATTTCCCTAAGACAAGATATTGTCCCAGATTGTAATTCTTTGACCCTCAATAAATGTATTGATTTATTTATTGATTACCTTGTTGGTCTGATTTTTACACAAGTTTGACATGGGCCAATAAAGCACTTAAATAAGTCTAGCTTTCTTTTATGGCTTTTCTGATCCTGTAAAGTTGTGACAGGGTAAGGAGAGGGAGCTGTACTGTAGTACATATTTTAGCATTCATATTGACATTGAATTCAATTCAGTACACATTGATCAAGCACCTACTACATGCAAGACACAGTGCTAGTCACTGGTGATACAAAGATATAAATGGAATAATCCTTGGCCTCAAGGAGCTTATATTCTAATGGAGAAATACCACATACATATATCCAAGTAAATACAAATTATGTATAAAGTTATACAAATTAATTTTGAGAGAGGAGAGAGAGAGAGAAAGAGAGAGAGAGAGAGAGAGAGAGAGAGAGAGAGAGAGAGAGAGAGAGAGAGAGAGAGAGAGAGAGAGAGAGAGCATAATAGGTAGAATTCATTAAGAAAGGTCTTGTGGAGGAGATTATTCCTGAATTATGCTTTGTAGGAAACCAGGAATTCTACAAGGTAGAAGTAAAGATGGGTTACAGTCTAAATATGGGGGACTACCTAAGTGAAGTCACAATGATCCCATTCCCCATCCCCCTCCTCATTGACTCTAAGCTCCTTGAGGTCAAAGACTGTGTCACATCTCTCATTATATTCTGTTTGTTGAGGTTAGTGGGGTGTCCCACCAACTCTCTCAGATTCACCATTTCCAAAACCAAGGTCTTTCTCTAATCTTCAAAGCCTACCTCTCCTCATAACTTCACCATTTCTGTTGAGTGCACCACATAATCTTCCCAGTCATCAACTCCTCAAGTAATTCTTGATTATTTCTTGTCACCCACATCCTCCATCCAATCACTTTCCAAGTCTTGATGATCTTGCTTACAGAATATTTTTCCCAGGCACCCTTTCATTTCCACTTCCACTCAGACCACCCAAATGTAGGTCTTAGTCACTCCTTACCTAGACTATTCAATTTGGTTTCTAAATAGTATTGTTGCCTTCAGTTTTTCCTTTCTACAATCTATCTTTCACACAGGTTTGCATGTGTAAAAACCTAATGTGTAATTCAATTCAATTTAATATTATTAAAGGCCTACTCTGTGTATTAGGTGCTGAGATAGAAAGACATAAGATGAAATAATCCTTGCCTTTTAAGAGTATGAATTCTGATGAGAGGACACAACATGTACATGAGTAAATAAAATATAACAAGTTACAAAATTATCTCAAGAGGGTAGGATTACTAACTAATAAGGCCATCAGGAAAGACTTTGTGTAGGAAGAGGCACCTGACTTGTACTTAGAAGGTAGCTAGGGATTCTGTGAGGAATGGGATTTTATATATGGCAAACAGTTAGCAGGCTATTAGGAGTGAAACAGAGAATTCTTAAAGTAAAATGATATGAAATAATACCAGAAAAATACATATAAACCATTTTGATTAAAGCTTTAAAGGCCAGGCTGAGGATTTTGTATTTTATCCTAAAGGAAACACGTAGCTACTGCAGATTTTTAGAAAAGAATATGACATCTTGACAGAGATGATCAACTCAAGAGTGCAGACTGAGGCATCTTCCTCTTACACATGGCCAATGGGGAATTTCCTTGACCATACACATTTGTAACAGGGGTTTTGTTTTTTTTTCTCAATGGGGTGAAATGGGTGAGAAGAAGGTAAGGAAGATTTTGTTCATTTAAAAAATAAATAAAATTTAATTTAAAAAGAGATACATAGAAGCATAATCATATTTATGTATTATGTTTATGTATGTAGGTTTTTGTGTACCCATTTGATGAACTTACAGAAAATTACTCATAAAGGAGAAAAACTTAAAAACAAGAGCTTATTACGTTAACCTAGGCAAATGTGATGAATGTTTAAACTAGAGCACAGGTTATATGAGTGAAGAGAAAGGAATGGATGAGAAAGATGTTAGATGTTGTGTGTACAATGTGTTCAAGACTTGGCAATTAATTGGAAATGTTTGGGAGGAGTTTTGAAAATAAGGAAAAAATCAATGATGGCAGCAGTGCTGTGAAACCTGGGTGACATAAAGAACAGTAAGAAAGAAGAAGAAGAAGAAGAAGAAGAAGAAGAAGGAGGAGGAGGAGGAGGAGGAGGAGGAGGAGGAGGAGGAGAAGGAGGAGGAGGAGGAGCAGAAGGAGGAGAAGGAGGAGGAGGAGGAGGAGGAGGAGGAGGAGGAGGAGGAGGAGGAGGAGAAAAAGTTTGGAAGCAAGATGAATTTGAGGGATAGTATAAAGAGTTCAGCTTGGGACATAATAAGTTTGAGATTCTACTGCAACATCCACATGCAAATGTCCCCTGGACCATTGTTAATGTGATACTAAAGCCAAAGAGAGAGGTTAAAGCTACGTATATAGATTTGAAGTTATCTATGTAAAAATGATCCTTGAATCTATGGGAATTAATGAGATTACTAACATAGAAAGTATACAGAAGACCCAGGAAAGGATCTTGAAGACTCCTCAAATCTACTGGCTGGGAAGAGGATGATTATACAGAAAAAGATATTGAGAAAGAACAGTCAAGGAGGTAAGAGTGGAAACAAGAGAGGAATGTCTTAGAAGACAAGAAAGAAAAATATGTCCAGGAGGAGGGAATGAGCCACAGAGTCAAAGGCGTAGAAAGGTCAAGCAGAATGACAAGTGAGAAAAGGTCACTGGAGATAGCAGTGCATGGATCATTGGTATTGTTGGAAACAATTATTCCAATCAAGGAATAGGACAGAGTACTGTCCAAGGGAATGAAAATGCAATGAAAGGGGGAAAATAGAAACAATGAGTATAAGCTAAAATTGCTAGGGGTTTGACTGTGAAAGAAAGAATCATATGAAGGTTTCTTTTGTAATTAATACCTTTTGTTTTCATTTCAACTTTATTTCCAAATATATCTTTCAATCTCTTTATCCCATTTGCTATCCCTTGTAATGAAGAATAAAAAGGAAATGGTGGGGGGAGGACTTTAGCGAAACTAACCGACACATCTACCCAATGACACAGTATATTCTATACACATAGTCCCCCACTTCTGCAAAGATGGAGGGAGATGAGATTTCTCAACTTTCCTTTGGGGCCAAATTTGATCATTATTACAGGATTCAGGTTTGCTTTTTTTGTTTGTTTTTTTTTTTTGTTATTATTGCTCTTTACATTTATGTTTTTGCATTGTGTATATTTTTTCCTCTGCCAAGGAAATGAAAGCCTGCTCGTCAGAATGAAAATTTTATATTGTTTTTGATACATTGACTACAGAGAAACTATTCTTTAAAAAGATAGTGTTACTTTATCCTGAACTGGAATATGTCTGTTTTGCACCATTCTCTTGTAATGTGATTAATTCAAAACCTTGTTTAGGTAGGGGACAAGCATGGAAAGAACTGGCTGCATCATTTGTTAAAGATCTTGCTGTTTTCTACTCCCTTCCCCATCCTTTTCTACTTTTCCTTCTGCCTACAGAATTGGCTACAAATGCAGTGGATCAGAAGAATAGTCAGATATTTGTTTAGGTGCAATAGCAATTTGCTAAGGTGATGTAATTTTAAAGGGAAAATTCTGCAGAACAGAGATCAGGTGTACTAACCAAAGTGGAATTTTAATGGCAGGAAAGAGGACAGGAAAAAAGTAATTTTTACGTAGAGGAGACTTTCAAGGAGGGCTGGACATACACATTATGTCCCACTCTGATCACCCATCATATTAGATCAATAGGTATAGAGAGGAGGGTACATTCGAAAAGGGATAAGATTACAGAAAAATTATAGAAAGTCAACAAATGGACATTTCACCTTAAGAAAATCATGCTGACAAAACTGCACTGAAAAGAACAGAGTATGAATATATTAATAGATAGCATTTATATAAAACTTTGAGGTTTGCGAAGTGCTCTACCTATATTAACCCACTGGATGATCACAACCCTGGGGCTTAAGTGCTATTTTTAAAATTTTACAGATTAGGAAACTGAGGCAAACATAGGTTTGTTGACTTGCC
Organism: Trichosurus vulpecula; assembly: GCF_011100635.1. Classification (NCBI taxonomy): domain Eukaryota; kingdom Metazoa; phylum Chordata; class Mammalia; order Diprotodontia; family Phalangeridae; genus Trichosurus; species Trichosurus vulpecula. Next base: position 265,015,460 of record NC_050574.1, read on the forward strand.
CAGGGTCATAAACCTAGTAAGTGTCTGAGGAAAGGTTTGAAGTAAGGTCTTCCTGACTCCAGGTCTAGTGATCTATGCACTACACCATCTAGCTGCCTACAAAGTAGAAAGATTGGAGACTAATGGTTCAGAATATTACATATTACCTCAGATGTAGCTGCTTCGTCAATTTTCTTTGTATAACTCTTTTTCATTGTCATGAGGAAGAGTTCAATGGAGGAGTTATTTTGGGAAATGTGATGAAAATTTTTTTTTTTTGCAAAACAGTTACCATGCAGGAGAGTATGAAGAAATACAAAAGGAGAAACCTACTTACTTTATCTTGGTATTAAGGGACTAGATATGAACTTTGCGTACCTAAGGCCAAAAGCCTTCTTGAACACTAGTTAGACAAGCCACATTCTTCTCCCCTAAGCTAAATATACCTTACTGTTTCACTGTCAGTACCTAGGGATAAATCTCAAATCATAGAATGCAAGATGTATTCACAGAACCCTAGGATTCACAGCCATAATATGAGCTGGGCATTTGGAGCAACAAGAAACTAAATTTAGAAGGTACTACACTCCCTCAGAGTCACAGAAGCAGACAGCGTCTAAAGTAGCTAGCAAAAATAGTTTTAAAAAACTACAATATGATATTATTCTTCACTATCCACCCTGTGATAGATAGATATCCCTATAACCAAACTTCCTACAGCAACCATCTAATATCCCCCAGTCTTCTCTCATAGGTACCAACACCCAGCATTACACCTACTGTGGATCCTGGTGTACTGGTTTCTCCTCACCCTCAACTGAATTTATCTTTAAAGTCTTAGTCAATGGCACCTTTCATACTGCTAACTCTGAATGAATTCAGTGCGCTTTCCCAGTTTGCCAGACTTGCTCTAACAATACTAGCTCTCCTTATGGGTCAAAAAGATAGTAGTAATAGCAACAGTGAAGTCAAAGAAAGCACTAATCTCTTCCCTCAAGAGACTAATTACATTCTTCCTGTTTAATGAGGATGGGTCAAGATAGTTTTCTTTTGGGATCATAACTCCAAGAAAGTTAAAACAAATTTTAATTGCTAGAATTGGGAATGAGTTAACTGTGTAAAGTTTAAAGAACTGAACCTTCTGCTGCAAATGATCATCTACTTCAAATCAGTAGAAGGAGAAGTCCTAGCTATAGCTCATTCTTTCTGTTTGGAATGCACACTTGGCCCTAGAACCAGCTGGATCCTCTGATGTTGAAACTTGAAAGAACTCCATGGGAATGAAGTATTTGGATGGGTAACTGAATCTGATTCTTTCACCCCATGGATGCTGATGGCTTTTCAAACTCAGCACCTATATTTGATCCCAATTCAGATTTCACCAAAATTCAATTGACTGATTATATGGACCTCTGAAGCAGAAAGATGAGGAAGACAGAAAACTACAGAACCTGTGTGATTTTTAATAAGTTATTCAATCTCTTTGAAATCATTTGGATAATGAAGTTGAATTAAATCATCCTGAAGGATCCTTTAATCTCTAGGATTTTATGCTTCTGAGATGCCAAATTCTAAGTCATCAGTTCTGTGAAGATATGTCAAGAATTTCCTATTTAGATCCCTAGTGATTGGGGTCAACCATTTAACATTCATTTATTCATTCACTAAACCTCTATTATGCTCCCACTATGTTCTAGGGACTATTCTAAGCACCAGTTATACAGAAATAAAATTCCAACAGTTTCATCTCTTAAGAAGCTTATATTCTACTGGGGAAAATGTACAGAAATCAGTAAGTACAAAATCATCAAAGTAAATACAATGTAATTTTCTTGGGAAGTAGAAGAGAGTACTAATATCTGGGAAGATCAGAAATGGTCTTGGGTATCAGTGGCACTTGAACTGAACTCTGAAGGAAGCTAGGGATTCCAATAGGAGTAGATGAGAAAGGAAGGCATTCCAGGAAAGGGTAACAGACTGAACTAAAGCATGGAGACAAGCAATGAAGTATAATGGATATGAGACAGCAAGCAAGTCAGCTTGGCTAAAACTTTGAAACTGTGAGGGGGAATAAAGTGAAATCAGCTGTGCCCAGTAAGTTAGAGCAAAACTGGAAAGGCTTTGAGCATCAAATCAAAGTATTGCTATTTTATCCAGGAAGAAGTAAAGAAAAGAAAGAGTGACTGAACAAATGATTAAAGGAATTAGCATTGATTATGTATTTATTGTTTGGGATAAAAATTTAAATGGGAAATACCACTAGCTCCCAAGGATCCCATCTTCTAATTAGGGGACAGAACACATAATAACAATGAATATTTATATAGTGCTTGAAACTATGCAAAGTGTTTTGCATTTCTTATCTAACTTAGAGGATAGGTGTTATTATTATCCTGATTATACAAATAAGGAAAATGAGGCTGATGGAATTTAAGTGATTTACCCAGGGTCATCCTGCAAATAAGTAGGTTTCAAACTCAGGTCTTCCTGACTCCATGTCTGGCACTTTTTCCACTATATCATCTAGCTATTCGTATAGAATTCAGCTCCAGGGCAGATGAAAATGACTAGTGGTCCTTAGGATACAGATAGAGGGCAGGTGGTAAGAACTAGTGGTCTACCATCTTACTGGAGGGGTAGTTTCTTTTAATTCACTGCTCAGACAAGTTATACAAGCAGTCATATACTCCCATTTGGGTGGGGTGGGGATACAACTGGAGAGACCCGATTTTTGAGGAAAAAGGATTGGACGTGATGTTCAGAGTAGAGCATGAGCTCTGGGACTTTTCCACAGTGGTGGGAATGAAGTGAGTGGTCAGCATCCAGCTTAGAGGGAGAGTCTGGCGTTCATTGGGAAATGGCTAACAGAGGCTAAAGAAATAGAAAAGAAGTCCTCACTGGCTGCTCTAACTGGACCTCCAGTATCTGTTGGGATCTTTACATCAGGTAGGCAATAGAATTTTAGAAGCAATAGGGAGTCAGAGAAACTTTTGATTTAGTCAAATCTGTGCTTCAAGAATATCAGTTTGGCAGCTTTTGGAGAATGGATCAGTGGACCACTGCAGATGTAATGTGTGCTAATTACCTGTAGGCTCCATCTAGCCCAGGGCTTCAAGAATTCCATAAATTGAGACTTGATCATGAATTTCTTATTACCAAAGGTGTATTTTCAACATAGCTTCCTTCCATTTGGTAGTGATGTCATTTTTGTTGTTGGGTAGATTGTGTGTTTATATGTAGGCATCTGTCTCACTTTATAGTGGAGAATATGGATAATGTATCAACCATTTTACTGCTTTTTTGTGAAACCATCTGGCATAAATGAAGAGACTATAGTACCTGGAATCACTAAGGAACCAGAAATCAGAATGCTTGATTTCCAATCCTGAATCAGACACTAACCAGCATTGTGAGGCCTATGAGATTTTATTTAACTACTCTGAGCTTCAGTTTCCTCATCTCTAAGATGAAGGAGTAAGCCAAATGGTCCCTCCCGTTTCTAAGATTTTGCAGTCCTGTGGGGTACCAGGCACCAACTGTAGCATCATGCTCAGGGTGAGTTGTATACATTGGAGTCGCTTGAGATGATGATGTGAGAGGCCAAACGGTTGTATGGTGATTCAAAAAAAAAAAAAAAACCTTGCCAACAGATGGATCAATTGGTTTCACCTTTGGCTTAGAAAAGGGGACAATGTTGTGGTGGAGGGTGGAGTCTCTGGATGTCAACTAAGTCTGGCAAGCAGTCCTTTTGCTCAACTTCAAGGAGAATAAGCTAAGCTAGTCTCCCTCTACATGTTATGAAAGTACAAATCACAATAATGATGTATGGGAGAATTGTTAAAGAAGTAAAGGAATTTAAAAATTTTGTTTATTTGACTTCTCAAAGTATCTACACTTAAGGTGTGGGGAAAGGAAGGAGTTGAAGACTTGCTAACATTGTCCTTGACTTTCTCAATTCCTTCTCACAGCCTTCTGGTGGTTCAGGTTGTTTATCCATCTTCTCTTGGTGCCTAAGGCTCTCTCTGGTGCACCCAGCTTAATAGTGACTTCCAAATTATGGCTACCAAGTCTTAGTCCTTACATAATCTCCAGTTCTCTCTTTGAATAGTATTCCTCTCTCTCTGGATGGGCATTACTTAGCACTGAGCCACTGTCCCAGTACCTTTGCTGGCAGCATAACATCGATATAACCATTTCAGGTGTGACTTTCCCAAAGTCTCTTGCCAGTAAATTTCATAATTGGATCAGAAGTTTGGAGTCCTTATTCACAATCCAAGTCTGTGTCCTTCATTCCATACTGATTAAACATTCTGATAGAGAGCTAACAGACATGCTTTTACAAAGTAATAGGTAATAAAAGTAATCAAAGCTCATTTCTACAGCCTTTTACAGGTAACAAAGTGTTTCTCTCACTGTAATACTATCAGGTAGAAATAACAAATGCTGTGATTCCCATTTTACAGATGAGGAAATTGAGGTTTACATACATTACGCAATTGTTCACAGGCACAAGCTAGTAAGTGGCAGAGTAAGGATCAAATCAATTCAATTCTCCACTAAAAGACTATGGACTCAAAAGCTCTTTACTAAATTGAATTTAATGGGGTACCAGTTTTCAAAGAATTAAAATACTATAAGAATTGCTTAATGTGATAAACACATAATTTAATATTCTTTCATAGGATCTAGAGCTGAATACTTAGCGTTCTCTAGTCCAGCTTCCTCATTTCACACATGAGGAAAGCAATACCCAATACACATTAATTCCCATCCCATATTGGCTTTCTCTCTGTTTCTCTCATATGACATTGCATTTCCTATATGCCTGCCTTCGTACTAACTATTTTCTGTGCCCAGAATATGCTTCTCTCTCCCCTCTGATTTGTAGAACCCCTAATTCCTTTTCGATTCTCTTTCCACTATGCCAAGATGATTCAGAAGACACTTGTGACTACAAGATTCAGGGGTGGAGCTCACAATAATGCATAATTGCATTTCTGAATGCCTACAGTCATAAATTTATATGCCCAATATGTGGCTCATTGTCTTTAAACAATAACCCCCACGGCAAGTTACTATTATTACACACTCTCATTCTAACTTCAGTCATGTATCACACTAGTCAGACCTCCCTTGTGTACTATTTCCCTGCACAGAATCCACTGGCGTATCTTAGCTCGGGATGGGAGGTAGGTTGGCAATCTCAGAAGAGCTCTGGGTTTTTAGTCAGAAGATTTGGATTTATTTGATTCTTGGCTTTAATATGTCCTAGTTGCTTGACTATAAGTCTCTTTAATCATTCAGCTTTCTCATCTGTAAAATGCGAATAATAATGGCCTCACTATACATCTAATGGGATTGCTCTGAAGGAAGCACTTTGTAAACATTTGGGCCTTATATAATCATGTCTCTAACTTCTGGGTTGGCAGTCTACCAAGCCGAATAGACCTAGAAAAGACTTAAGTTTTTAACATAAAAATATGGGAGCAGGTGCTTTACCTGAGGGTTTGGCTTTATCTTAAAGGAGGATATGCATGCAGCACAGTGATTTTGTCCTCTCCAGGTCTTTCTAGAAAACATGGGAGGAAACATACAGGGACTTTACCAAAACCTAGTTTAGAAATAATCAAAATGTTTCCCCCCAAAATTCCCCAAATCCTGTGTCTTCAGTTACCTGCAAGCTGGAGACTCTGTCTTATATCCTTATATCCTTATATCCTCTATCTTATATCCACAGTCTAGCCTGGGTTCCTCCTTATGGTAGCTGAAAAATAAAAAGTTGTTTGATTAATTATATATTACCTAACCTCAAATAATCTCTGATGCCCTTTTCCCCACACAGATAGAGGGAAATGTATCCAGAAAACTGGACCCAGGTAACAGAATTTGTGCTTATTGGTTTCCCTGGAAGCTGGAGCCTGCAGATCATACTATTTTTGGGGCTTCTGGTGACATATGTGGTGACAGTCATGGGAAACTTGCTCATCATTATGCTTAGCTTCTCTGACCACCGCCTACACACCCAGATGTATTTTTTCCTAAGGAATCTATCCCTCCTAGAGCTGATTTTAGTCTCTGTTGTTGTCCCTAAAATCCTGGTCAGCATCCTCACCAGGGACTACTCTATCTCCTTTGCTGGCTGCATCATGCAGTCCTACCTCTATTTCCTCCTAGGCACCACTGACTTCTTCCTCTTGGCTGTCATGGCCCTGGACCGCTATCTAGCCATCTGCCGTCCATTACACTATGAGACTCTGATGAATCGTCCCATTTGTGTTCGACTAGTAATGGCTTCTTGGATTGCTGGTTTCCTTTGGGTGCTCTCTCCTACTATCCTTATGGCTAGCTTGCCTTTCTGTGGCCCCAATGTCATTGACCACTTCTTCTGTGACAGCTGGCCATTGATGAGACTCTCCTGTGGGAATACCCAACTTCTGGAGCTAGTAGCCTTTATACTTTCCACAGCTGTTCTTCTGGGCTCCCTGGCACTGACTTCTGTTTCCTATGCTCATATCCTTGCTACTGTCCTGAGGACTCCAACAGCCACAGAACGGAGGAAGGCTTTTTCTACCTGTGCTTCACATCTTACCATGGTTGTCATTGTCTATGGCAGCTCCATCTTCCTTTATATCCGTACATCAGAGGCCCAGTCTATGCTCCTTAACAAAGGGGTCTCAGCCCTGGGATGTATCATCACCCCACTTCTGAATCCATTCATCTTTAGTCTTCGTAATGACAAGGTGAAGCAGGCCCTAGGAGATGCCCTGAGATGGCACAGAAACATTTGTGCCAAAAGACTGTAAGGACCTTGGGAAATGGACAGGGGATCTCTTCATAGTTTGTGAGCAAAAAGTCCCAGGTGACAGGCTACTGCTGTCTCTTGGAGTCAAAGAAGAGATTTCATCCATAAGCAATGGAGTCAAAGAAGAGACATCACCCACAAGCAATGAAAAAGGTTTTTGGTGATTTAGCCATGTTTTAGCCACAGATAATGCAAGCACCATTGTTAGAGCAATCTTTAAACTGGAGGGATGCATTGTGGTCTACTATAAAAAGCATTGGGTTTGAAGTCAAAAGGCTTAGATTTGAGACCTAGTCTTCCTACTTAATACCTATGTGACATAAAAATAAGTAAGGTTCCATCTGAAACTGTTTCTTCATTTATAACAGGGCTGTTCAACCTTAGGTTTTTATTGAAACATAGACAATATATTTTGATGTGACATTTTAGTGAGAGCTCTGTGGTAACTCAGCTTCATTTACTAATGCATTTATGTAAATTTCTATGCTTGTAGGTGGGCCTCATAAGTTGCACTGTGGGTGCATGGGGCCCATGGACAGCATTTTGGACAACACTGATTTATAATATGAGGGGGGCTGGTCCCTTCCAGAGTTAAGATTCTGTAGCTCCTCAGTTCTGATATAAATGCTTTATAAACCTCATAAAGAACCTTACTAGAAAGCATTACATATGGAATGTAGTGTAATCCTTGAGGGGAAATGGATATTTAATAAAATAGAGGGTTTTCAACCATTTGTGATGAAAAGAGCAGAGCTGAATAGAAAATATGACATTCAAACACAAGACTCAAGAAAAGCAGAAAAAGGTAAACAATAAAGAATAATCACAAGGGACTCAACAAAGTTGCACTGTTTATATTCCTATATGGAAAGATGATATCCCAAAGAGGTCAAAAAAAGTAAAAGGACCTATTTGTGCAAAAATATTTATAGCAGCTATTTTTGTGGTGGCACAAAATTGGAAATCAGGGAATAGCTGAATAAGTTGTGGCATATAATGGTGATGGAATACCATTGTGCTATGGGAAACGATAAGGGTAGGGGCTGGTTTCAGAAAAACATGGTAAGATATATATGAATTGATGCAAAGAGATATGAGAAGAACCAGGAGATCATTGTGCACAGTAATAGCAAAGTTGTAATGATGATCAGCTGTGAAAGACTTGGCTACTCTGATCAATACTATGATCCAAGACAATTCCAAAGGACTAATGATGAAAAAAAACACTATCCACTTCCAGAGAGAGAACTGATGAGCTCTGCAAAGTATATTTTTTTACCTCATATTTCTTAGTTTTATGAAATATGGCTAACATGGACATACATTTTGCATGATTTCACATAAATAATTGATATCATATTATTTGCCTTCTCAGTGGGATGGGGGAAGAAAGGGAGGGAGAAAATTTGGAACTCCAAATTTAAGAAGAAAAGGCTATTTAAAATGAATAAATAACTTAAATGGGTTTTTAAAAGGGGAAGGGTTCTATGGCAATGAGATCCTGAGAGCGGGCTTAGGCAAGCAAGTGAGGTTGAGTTTAGCTGCTGAGACCCAGGAAAAGAAGCAGCATTGTGCTGAGTTGCAGGTAGAGGACCTTAAAGACCTAGAACTGTATTGTCTTCAAGGCATGGGGAAGAATTTTTCTGAGTGATGGGAAGGAAATATCACCCCTCACTTGATAGATGAGTTGTATCCACTGGACAAAACTCCATTCTCTCTGCTATGGCTATGTCCCCAAGTATGTGCACGGTACATTTTTCTAAATGTATACATACTTAGAACATGGATGGCAGGCTCTATAGTATGCTTCAGAGAGATCCAAGTAAACTCTGCATAACCTCAGTTATCCCATCTTTGAGACAGAAAGAGTGACTTGAAAGTGGATAATGTCATCTTCAAATTGGAAGAATGGCAGTATGGGGGAGTAGAAAGAGTTCAGGATTTGGAATAAAGAACTGTTGACAACTATAAGTTATGTGACCATGGCCATTTAACCTGAGCCTCAGTTCCTCCACCTACAATGTGGGGGTGATAATTCATGTCCTGCCTACTTCATAGAACTTTTGTAGAGATCAAACGAAATAGTGAATCCGAATTGCTTTGAAAAACTTGAAGCTCTAATTAGAAACTAACAACAATCCTAAATAATAGGTAAGTCAACAAACAAATAAGAGAAGCAATCAGTAATTTCATTAAAGATAATGATGACAATGACCACATTAAAAATGACAACAACATAAAAATTTGTGGGATGCAACCAAAACAACAATTAGGGGAATATTTATCTTTAAATGCTTAACATCAATTAAAAATAAAGAGCAAAACCACAAATCAGACCTTTCTGATTGGCTTTTCCACCATGTCCCCACATTGGGTATATTTCCCTTTTTTCTCTTCCCCAGTCATCTCCTTTGCTGGAGATAAGGTAGCTGCATCTATCTCTACTTCTTTCCCCCTGAGTACTATGTGTTTTTTATAATCTGTTGGCTTTCTCCACAGGAATGTAGTATTGTCTATTGTCTAAGTCTGTTCAAAGCAATACAGCATAAAGGGGGGGAAACTGGGGTTTATAAAACCATGACATCTTCAACTGCCATTTTTCCTGCCTCCATTTACAAGTTATGTATTTCAAATACCTGCTCTTGTCAGTCATCTCTTGAACAGGTTCACCACAACTACTACATGAACCCACTGATCCTATGATATCTGTGGCTCTTAAGTTACTTGGGTGATGTCTGGGGTGCTTTATGAACCTTCTGCAGTTAAGCTGTAAGCAGAGCAGGTTCACATGATGTGGTCTGAAAGATGTCAACAAAGGAAACTGTCCCAAAATATCACTTCTAATCCAAATGCCATTATATCAGATACTCCATTCTTCAAAATTCATTTTTCCATGTATTTTATTGCTAAAAAATTTATTTATTTTTAATTTATGGAATCAAACACGCATTTAATTTTTAAGCTAAAAATTACACATTTCCACAAGACATATCTTAAATGAAAAAAGAATATCTGTGTATAGAAACATATAGTGTAAATTTCAGATAATTTTCTATTGTGATTTAAGGGTTCAACATAAGTAAGTGCCATTAGATAATAATATTCAGTTGTTTCAGTTATGCCTAACTCTTCATGACCCATTTGGGGTTTTCTTGGCAAAGAAACTGGAGTGGTTTGCCATTTTTTTCCTCTAGCTCATTTTACAGATGAAGAAACTGAGGCAAACAGTGTTAAGTAAGTTGCCCAGAGCCACACAGCTAGTAAGTGTCTGAGGCCAGATTTGAACTCAGGAAGAGAAGCCTTTCTAACTTCAGGCCTGACACTCTATTCACTGCATCACATAACCACCATTCAATAATAATAATGGCCAGTATTTATATAGTGCCTTCTATGTTCCAGGTAGAGTGTAAAGCATTTTACAAATATTATCACACTTGATCCTCAAAACAATCCTGTGAGTTAGTTGCTATTATTATCCCCATTTGAAGTAATTGAGGCAAATAGAGCTTAAGTGGCTTGCCAATGATCACACAGCTAGTAACTGTCTGAAGCTGTATTAGGAGGGCAGAGTTTATAATCTCAAAGAGGATCATAAACATGTCTGAATGGTTCGGAACCGCCGGATATAAGAAACTCTCAAAGTAGAAGGCAGAAGAATCAAAACATATATTTAGGCTCCACAGTAACCAACCCATGAACCAGCATCCCCATTTTGATATATTGATCAAAAGCTTCCAGGCCCAATAAGTACGCCTTGAAAGAGTAACCAGGAGGCTACAGAGAAGCATGATTGCGTAAAGCAAAATCATGCTTCCCCCTCTATGGTAAAAAGATTACCCACTGGCCTGAAGTCCTTGTTCAGCTTCCCCCCCTAGGTCAGCTCCTGCTTCTGCTGTGGCTGTGGCTGTGGCTGTGGCTGTGGCTGTGGCTGTGGCTGTGGCTGTGGCTGTGGCTATAGCAGCCTCTGGCTCCAACGGGAGCTGCTTTTAACCATCCGGCTTCTGCGGGGGTGTAAGGTATGCCAGGGAAAGCACAGGTTCTTTCAATCTGCTTAAGCAAGGTGAAGGGGTTGACCAGGAAAGCACAGGTTCTTTCCATCAGCTTAAGCAAGGTGAAGGGGTTGACTGGGAAAGCACAGGTTCTTTCCATTAGCTTAAGCAAGGGAAGCAAGGTGAAGGGGCCGACAAGCTTACTCCAGTCCAACATACAAACAGCATTCAGTTCAGGGGAAAAAGCCAAACTAGTCAAGGCCACTTGTTGACTAAGTGCTAAGGAGCCCATTTTTGGTTGCCAACACAGAAGCCAAATTTGAACTCAGGTCTTCCTAACTCTAGGACAAACACTCTATACTGTGCATCATCTACCTGCCTGTAACAGTGGAAAGTTAGGTAGAGGAGAGCAGGAGGAAATTTTTCATAAGCAATTTACATCTACTTAATAGTGCTATCTGGAGACACCATGGATTAACGGAACTCTGGAGAAGCATCAACACCTCTGTTGGCAATTGGGGGCTGTCCAAAGTGCTGAAAAGGAAAACTGCTATAAAAAAAAAAGTTAGTGCATTGTGCCCTAGGCTACACATTTGGAACCAAGGAGCAAAGCACTTATGTTACCACACTTGCAGTCACTTAAATGGTGACAGTGTCCAATTCATCTACTAAGAAGACCATGCAACTATGCTGACAAAGCTGTGAAAAAAATTCTAGTTTTCTGCTTGATCTTATATGAAAATTTCTTCTGTGTGTGAGTGAGGTATTGTCTTGAGGCTTTTTCAACTTCTGTAAAATGGAGATGATAATTACCTCTACTTCAGGATTGCCATGAGGATCTGATGAAATAATGTATGTCACAGTAGGCTCCAGCTTCCTCATCAGAAAAATGAAGGTGCATGAGTCTCTTTCCAATCTAGATAGAGCACTTATCCTGTGATGCTATGTAAAGAGCTCTTCAAAACCTTGAACTCATGAGACCTTTCTCCGTATTAGAGTAGTTGGAGGGACTATATATATATATACACACATATATGTATGTATGTATATATGCATATATATATATATATATATGTATATATATATATACTCATAAAAGAGGCAAGGAAAAGCTTTTACAATGGAGGGGATGAGGGGAGGAGGTGAGAGGCAATGAGTGAACTTTACTTTATCAGATGTGGCTTAAGGAAGGAATAACATACACACTCAATTGGGTGTGAAAATCTATCTTACCCTATAGCAAAGTAGAAGGGAAGGGGATGGGGGAAAGATAGAAGGGAGGGCGAATGGGAGGAAGGGGTAAACAGAAGCAAAACCTTTTGAGCCAGGACAGAGTCAAAAGAGAGAATAGAATAAATGGGGGATGGGTTAGGATGAAGGGAAACACAGTAAGTCTTTCACAGAATGACTGTTATGGAAGTATTTTGCATGACTACACATGTATAACCTGTATCGAATTGCTTGCCTTCTCAATGGGGGTGGGTGGGGAGGGAGGATGGGAGAGAATGTGGAACTCAAAGTTTTAAAAACGAATGTTAAAAATTGTTTTTACATGCAACTGAGAAATAAGACATACAGGCAATGGGGTACAGAAATCTATTTTTCCCTACAAGAAAATAGAGGGGAAGGGGATAAGAGAAGGCAGGAGTGTGATAAAAGGGAGGGCAAATTGGGGGAAGGGGTAATTGGAATGTGTGCCATCTTGGGATGGGGGAAGGGGAGAGATGGGGAGAAAATTTGGAACTCAAAATCTTATGGAAGTCAGTGTTGAAAACTAAAAATAAATTAATTGAAAAAAAGAAAATCAACATGAAAAAGATGATTCTGTGAAGAAATTTACTATCTCAAGAAGTGAAGGTTGTAAATTTGAATAAGAAACAGTGAATTGATAATGAACTTGGAGTAAAGCTGCTTGCAGCATGCTCTGGAAATCTGTCTGCGGTAATGAGCTGGTCAACATTTTTATCATTGACTTGTAAGAAGGCATGAATGGTACGTTTGTCAAATTCTCAAATGATTCAAATCTGTGGAGGATAGTGAATAAGTTGCATGATTAAGTGAAGATCCAAATAATTTCTAGCAGCTATAACAGTTTGAATTTAATAAAGATAAATGCAAAGACTTACACTCAGTTTCATAAAATTACATTCACCCATAGAATAAAGAGGAAGCCTGTCAAGACAGCCATTGTCTGAAAAGTGATCTGGTGATTATGGAGGACTGCATGCTTCTTATGAATCAATATTATGATGGAGAAATCAATCTTGGACTATATTTTAAGAGGAAGTGACAGTATAATCATCTGCATTCTAGACTAATTAAACCATACCTGCAAGGTTATGTCCTATTCTGAGAACCACATTTTAGAAAGAACACTGAAAAGCTGAAGTGTGCCTAAAGAACCACAACTTTAATGTTTTAGGATCTTAAGTCCATGCTATATAAGAATCCACTGAAGGAACTGAAAACATTTAGCTTGAAGAATAGTGGCTTCATGTGGATACAATAGCTGTCTTTAAGTATTTGAAGGCCTAATACCTAGAAGATGAATTAGATTTGTTCTATTTGGTTCTAGGCAGAATCATAAACAATGACCAGAGGTAACAAAGTGGCAAATATAAATTTGGTCTAATTTCGAACATTTAGACTATCAAAAAATTAAATGGGATTCCTCTAGAGAATGAAGGTTTCCCTTCAATCCAAGCCTTCAAGAAAAAGGTAGATAACCACTTATTAAGTGTGGTATAGAGGAAATTCTTAAACTAGATGGTGGCTGAGACCCTTTCCAAACAACAGAAACACTCTCTGATTCTGAAAAGGTATAGGAGGTGTGGCTAGAAAAAATGTTACTACAAAAAAGATCTGGACATTCTTGGAACTATAAGCAAAAACACAATTAACTGTGACTGAATAATCAAAAACATTAATGCTAACCTGGAATAAGTATAGTATCCAGAAAGACAGTCTCACTGTGGTCTGTGCTCATCAGACCATTTCTGTAGCATTGTGTTCCATTCTAGGAATAATTTGCTCATGATCTTTGGAGGAAAAACCATTCCTCTTCATAATAAATGACATAACAGGAGAAAGAAGCTAGGCCTAGGCTCATAAATGTACTAAATTTCAGAAGGACAGATTTTAAAGAAGTCAGAGGAATGATAGCATTCTACTTTGCATCTTCTACCTTGCTTGCTTTCAACTACATGGAACAAGAGGTCCCTATGCCAGGTGCCCCTTGGTATCCTGCTTCCCCCCACTATGTTTTCATGACTCCTTTTGTGTACTATCTCTACCTTTAGATTATAAGCTGGTGAAGGGAAAGGACTATCTTTCCTTTTATTAATTTTATCCCCTGCACTTAGCCCAGTGCCTGGCAAATCATAGGCACATAATATTTATTGAATTGGATTGCATGGATAGGGTGCCATAGCCTAAAATTATGCTGGCAAAGTCAGACTATTTTCAGATATTATGCTCTGAGCATCAGGCACATATTGATATAGGTATAGATTTGATTATAAGAGAGTCTTATTGTTATATATTTGTGAATCTAGAGGTACATGAGGGGCCATTTGCATAGACACTAATGTGGGGTAATGCAAAATGAGTTGAACTTGGATTTAGGAGAACTAGAATCAAATACTAGCCCTGACACTAAGGACCTTGCAGTCCTTGAGGGAAGCAGTCAAAGAAAAATTGAGATGTGGCTATTGTTCTAGAATACTAACCCCAAAATGTATTCTAATGCATTATGATCTTTTTTGTTCAAGATTCCTATAAATATTACCTCAAATTGTGTTGGGGATACAGTCATATCTGAGAACATGGGAAGTCTGTGCCAGTTTGTAGTGTCTCTGTCTAACTTTGAGATGCTTAGATATTTAGAATACGCTGAATTAAATAAAATTTTTCTAGAAGATTTTGCTTAAAACAGGGTGAAGCATTAACAATCTTTACTTCAACAATAATCAGCAAGCAATCATTTCAAAGCCTGATTGGGGAAGCTGAGTCAAAGTTTTTACTATTTTTCTTCCCATTCCATAGCCTTGTTTCCTTTGCCACTTTGGAGACTACATTGAATTAGTGCATATAAAGGGTTAGGATAATCAGCACAGCTGGCCTTGTCCAATACAGAGAATGGTCGCTTGCTCAGGTACCATGATTTCAAGGGAAGACTACCCCTTAAAAATAACTCCCTGAAACTTCCTGACATTCTTCTCTTAGCTACACTATCTGAAGGAGAATTGAATGAATGAGTATTCTCTTTAAATAATGAAATAATAATCATGGACAGGCCAGTGCTCATAGTATCATTTACACCATAATGTGAAATAGTTGTATCAGATTACTTTCCTTCTTATACCAATATGAGATCAGATATACTAAGGGAAATTGAATTGTGATGAGAGGATAGGAGGAGAAAGGAAAGGAGGGAGAGAGAGGAAGGGAAGGCATAAAGGAATTCTGAGAACAGGGCACTTTCAAGGAAGGCAGACCTGGGCAAGATAACCCACATGGGATACTTTGGACAGCCACTACATAGCTTGAAGACCATGGGAGAAAGATATGTAAAGGATAGTAGGAGGCAATCAAAAGCAAACTTCACCTAAAAGTATCTCTCCTGACCTTTCCTACTACCAATTTGTCCTTTCCCATGACTCATGTCTTTCTCATTAGAGCTATACCTAGAAGAGTGAATTCTGGGGAAAATAACACTATATTGATACTCTATCCCTTCACTAATATGTATACAGAGCAGTAACTAGGGTAAGAAATCTGATGTTTTAGTAATGGTTACCAGACTTTAGAGGATGCCAACAAGATTATCTGGGACATGCTTTCTTGCTCCAGTCACCACATCCACAATCCCCTCCACACATTTACTGAAGTAGCCAATTCTTCGTTAGCATAGAAAATTTGAGGTGTCTTGAGGTGTGCCTCCTCCCAGCAGCCACGCCTCAAGTGAACACTCCACCATTCCCTAATCCCTTCCTTTATTTTGCCCCAGTCATAAAATTTCCTTGTTACAGTTCTGAATCTATACTTAGGTGAATTTAGGTTTAACTTTAAGTTGATAAAGAGAATCACGTAGCCTGAGAAATATATGAGAAAGTGGACTGACTATCTTCTTTGCCTTGGTGATGACAGATGGCCATGAACTACATGGGTATATATAGATGAGTCTGAAATCTTTATGAGCCCCAGTTAGACAGGGTATCTTTTCTCTTTCCGCTACTACTTCTGCAATGCTTTGTCACTGTCAGTGGGAATGCAAAGACCCAAATCATAGAGGTCAGTATGTACACATGGTACTCGCAGAATAGCTCTGGCTTTGGGTCACAAAAGAAGAAGTTACAGTAATACCAAAACCACAACCAATACTCAGCCTCTGCCCTCAAGAGATTAATTAGACTGTTCACATTTAATGAATATGGGTCAAGGTGCTTTAGGGATTCCAACTCCCCCCCAAAAAAATAAAGTAAATTTTAATTGATTGAATTGGGAATGAATTAATAGTGCAAAGTTTGAACAACTTCGACTGCTGCTGTCTCAGATGTTGCTAAACTTCATGTTATTTGGGAAGAGAATTCCTTTCTCAGGTTGGAACACTCTATTCAGAGCAATGGAGTTATCTGCACCCTCTGATGTTAAAACCTCTAAAATAGCAATGGGAAGAAACTCAGGGGAATGAGACATTGGACTGGGTAAGTGAATCAACTTGATGGTCCACCTGACTTTTCAGACTTAATTTTTCTCCTCAGTCCTAATTCAGACTTTGGCCAAATTTCAATAGACTTTTGAGTCATAAAGAACATGGAGGCATGCTATTTTTCTTTGCAGAGTGCCAATTCAGAAATGTGGTATAGTGGAGAAAATAAAAAAAAAACAGCATTGAACTTAGAGTCAAGGAGAACTGACTTCTTTCCTTGGCTCTACCATTAACTTCCTGTGTTACTTCAAGTAAGTCACTTTCCCTCCCCCGGCCTCAATTTCTTCACCTATAAAAATACAGGTTTTCAAAATATGACCTTTAAAGACCTTTCCAACTCTAGAATTACATAATCTCTTGTAAATGATAATTCTTCATTCATATTCCTAAATTATTGGGATTAACCACACAGGGAGGACCAAAGTCTCAGCCATTATACATGAATGGCATGAAGAGTTTGTCTGGAGACTCTGGGGTAGTCAAAAGCTTCTGGAATTCTATAATCCAAGACTGGATCGAGTGTTTCATATTTCTCCTTCTGGTTAGAAGTGATCAGTTATTGTAATTTCTGGATGGAAATAATACATGTGTGTGTATGTGCGTTTAGTGAAAGGTAATGAAGTGTCTGTGTGGTGGATCAACCACCTTCTTGCTTTAGATGGGACAATGGGTTGTTAGCAGCGGTGTGCTAATATCTAACAACCAGCTCTTGCAGGGGGAGGGTAACGTATGCGTGTCACACTTTTAACTTTAATCTATATTATTAACATTTTCCTATCATTTTCTTAAGTCTCGACAATCAACAAAACAATAAATAAAACCCTAATTTATAATATTTGCCCATTTTCAAGGTGTAAATACTCACACTGAAAATTTCACAATAGGCCAGTTTGAGGCCCTTGGTGTTAGTGGAGAGGATGTTGGAATAGATGTCAGAAGACCTAATTTCTATTCTCAATCAGCTAGCAGTGTGAGGCCTTGAGGAAGTTAGTTAACTTCTCTGAGCCTCAGTTTTCCTCTTCTGTAGCATAGGGGATTTAGTCTAAATGATGTCCAAGATCCTAGGGAGTCAATGTGGTGAGGGGAAAATGTACTGCTTCTGAAAACAAAGGACCTGACTTCAAATCTCACTTCTGATACTTATAATAAACCCGTGACCTCAGGCAAGTCTTTTAACCTTTCTAGGCTTGAGTTTCTTCATAAGTAAAATGAAGGGGTGAACTAGGTGGTTTCTGTGGTCCTGTCCAACTCCAGAAGTATGCTGCTTCCTTCAAAGCATAGTACTGTCTGATTCTGAAGAGTGTCAAGCACTCACTGCAGTTCCATGGTCTGAATGAGCTTTTCAGATAAGAATCAATGGATGTGATGATTTGAGAGCATACTGGAAAGAGAGCAAATAAAATTTTGGTCAACAGGTAGCTCAATGAGTTTTGTTTTTCACTTGGACAAGGGAATAACTGCAAAACTGTTCAACAAAGAGTAAAAGCACAAGAGGTCTATCTAACCAGGAAGAATAAACAATCCTCTCCTTGGGACCTGAGAAAGTATTATAAATTCCCAAATTAACTATAAGGGACATAGGAAGAAAGATTCTATCTGCAACAAGAGAAAGAACTGATAAATTGATATGTGTATGGAACACTTTTACATATATGTACGTATTTGTATCTATTGGTGGCCATCTGTAGGGTGGGGGGAAGAAAAAAAAGAAATTTACATGATAACTTTGTTGTATATTTAAAAGGAATAGCAAGTTGTAGGTAGTACACTTGCAGTTTCATGTGCAATAATCTTTTTATTATACTATGACTGTGTTATGAAAATGCTTCTTTTATTCCATAAACTGAAAATAAAATAATTTTTAAAAAATAAAAAATACTTGCTCTTGGTATGATCAGAGTTAGTCACAATCACTGATAGCTATAGTAAAAGTAAGTGACAGAATCCTTAGGGAGTCCTCAGGGATTTGAGGTTTTTTGCTAATCTGGGCTTCTAGGTGATACTTACTGAAGGTATAGAGAGGAGGAGAAAGGAAGATTTGGAAGCTTGCCCTAAGTTGTCTTTGGCTTTCTCAGTTCTTTATCATCTCTTTAAACTGTTTAGGACAGCTTGCCTATTGCAGTTTCTCAAAACTCTTGGAGGCCTCCCTGGTGTATTTAGCTTACTGGAAGCCTCTAAAGGCTGCCAGATCTTGCTCCTTTCATAGTCCTCGATTCTCCCCTGTCTCAGGATAACTCTCTCTGTAGAGAAATTTCCTGTTATTAGGTCACTGTTACAATTCCCTCTCCTAAGTTTGTACCATCATCTCTAATTGCCTAGTAGAGAAAGTCTATCTGCTCAAGGATAATAGTACCAAATGACAGCAGTGGAGTTAGAACTCAGGTCTCCCAATTCTTACTACAAGACTCTCTCCATCATGCAAAAGAGCATTACTAACGTAACTTAAGCAAGTGAAGCATATTTATCAAACCAGTCACCAGGCTCCCAGTGGAGATTTGGGAAGTTAAGAAATGGCCACTGGTCTATTTTTAACTGAAGGACAGATGCCTTGATTGGAGTGAAGAGGGAATAATATATGATTCTTATTGGAGAAGCTTCACTAAAATGTCTGTCCTTAAAAAAAAAATCAAACTACGTTAACTAATACAGAAAATGTTAGCTCTTCAATCTATAATCTCAAATAAGTAATTTTAACCTCTTGTACTTCCATTTCCTTTGATTCTTTTGAGCATGGAAATAAAATTGTTTAAATAAAATTTATAAGAAATAAAAAAGAGCATTACTGTTATCATGGTCCCTTACAATGCCAGGAAACAATAGCAATAAAGGCTAATTTTTATGAGATCCTTTTATAATAAGTCATTTATATTGCTAGCATTTATATAGTGCATACTATGTGCCAGGCACTGTACTAAGCACTTAATAAATGTGATCTTCGTAATGATTCTGGGAGAAAGGTGCTATTATTATCCCCATTTTATAGTTGAAGAAACTGAGACCGACAGAAGTTAAGTGACTTGCCCAGGATCCCACAACTAATAAGTGTTTGAGGTTGGATTTGAACTCTTCCTGACTCCAGGCCTGGTGCTCTGTCCATTGCACCACCTAGCTAAGTGACAAAGGGCTTTCCTCACAATGACCCTGTACCATCAGCAATGCAAATATTATTGTCGCTAGTCTATACATGCAGAAGTTGAATCTCAAAGAGGTTCAATAATTTGTTCACAGTCATAAAGTTTGGAAGTGCCAGAGATGGGACTCAAATCCAGGGTTTTTTTTTTTCATTTCAACCAAACATTTAACAAATGTCTCACATGTGCAGGGCACTGTGTTAGGCTTGAGAATCTATTGTATGGTGGAAAAAGCACTGGAATTTCTGTCAGTTCTAAATTTATGATCCTATGATCCTACACCTCTGGGTGGCAGAAAAGAGACCTTTGGATAAAGGGAGAACGAAAATAAAAGAAAGAAACTGACTTCTTATACAGTGTTCTTTCCACTGTTTAACATTAGGAATTCAATATTTGCTAAATTGAATTCTGTGGGTTATTAAGCATGAAAGAATTCAAATATGGGTAAAAAATGTTTAATATTATATGTACAATTTAATAGTTATTCATAGAAACTAGAGTTGGAAGAAGCTTAACAAACATCTAATCCAGCCTCCTCCTTGTACAAATGGGGAAACTGAGGTCAAAGAAGCGACTTGTTCAAGGTCACACTATTAGTCAGTAGCAGAATGGGGATTTTAATGAAGGTTTTGTATCCAAGTCTAAAACTCTTTTCCCTAGACCATTTCAATTTAAGGAATACTTCTAGATCTTATAGTCTCAGGATCATTGCTCTGTGTCTTACTTATTGTACTGCCAACATGTGGAAGTTTTGATTGTCCCAATGAATCCAAATTTGGGTCACAAAGATTTTCCTGTACATATATATTTCTGCTATTATGCAAGCAAGGAGAGATGTTTCTGCTGGGAGGCTCTACTGACTGTACAGTGTGTACCATCCTGGGGATTGTTCCATTGCTGGAACAGGCAGATGATCTATAAAAATATGTTGATTTGCAGAATCTCAGATTTTAAAAGCATATCAGAAGGAATCTAGTCTTATCCCTTCTGAAGGATAAGTCCCCTCTGCAGCATTCATTAAAACTGATCATATGCAATCTACTTGAATACTAACAGTGATGTTGAACTTGTTAGCCATTAATTAATATATTGATAGAATCTGAGAAAATTTCACTTTAATCAGTCAAAAAGCATTTATTGTGTGCTTACTATGTACCAAGCATTGTGCTAAGAGCTGAGAAGACAAAGAAAATAAAAACATTATCCCTCCTTTCAAGGAATTCACATCCTAAGGGGGAAGAAAACATATAAATGACTAGGTACATGTAAATATAAAGAGGGTAAAAAGAAGGTATTCTCAAAGGGGAAGGTACTAGATGCTAAGGGGACCAAGAAAGTCCACCTGCAGAAGGTAGGATTTGAACTGAATCTCAAAGCAAGCCAAGGAAACCAAGAGGCAGTAGTGAGGAGACAAAGCACTCCAGAAATGGGAGACAATAAGTACAAATACAAAGAAACAAGAAATACTTTATTATGTTCAAGGAGCTACAAGTGAGCCAACGCTGCTGGATCAGTGTGTGAAGGGGTATAAAGCATAAGAAAAGTGGAAAAGTATGAAGGAGCCAAGCCATTTTATGAAGGTCCTTAAATGACAAACAGAAGATCTGATAGTTGATCCTGGAGGTAAATGTCAATCAAATGTCTAGATATTTTAGAGTTTAGAAAGCTAGATTAAACTGAGAATGATCTTCAACAACACACTTAACCCACATGAGTGTGGTACATTGTCCACCACTGAGATCATTAAATAATCCTTAAGTAATAGGGATTTGTTTAGTTGTCAGGGGAGAGGCTCTGTTCAAATGATGGGGGACTTCATTTCCATCAACATCCTCTTAAGGCTTCTATGTGTGTAGGCTGAGGGTGGGACTTTGGAAAAATTGTAATGTGGACAAAGATTTTCTTTGAGGCCCCCATGCACCATTTGAGGCCTCCATGACTTGTGAGGCCAATTCCCCCTAGTTAGAGCTTTATACTAGCTCTACTGCATGGAGTTGGTCTCTTTCTTGTCCTCTTCTCCACATATATGTATTTCTCCATATATATATATATATTTCAAAAACTTTCCACTAATATACATTTTATAAACCTGCAGAAGCATGGAATGTTAGAGAGGAAAAAGAACTTAGCAATTTTCTTCTCTAGTTTCCTCCGTTAATAAATGAGGAAACTGAAGCCCATAAAGGCATGATTAAGATTGTCAGTGAATTAGTTGTAGAGCCAACTGACTATGAAACCCGACTGTCTTGATTCCTAACACACTACAGTATCTAAAAACTGGAAGGAGGACCTTAAGAGGCTCTTTAGTTCTGTTGTTCAGTTGTTTCAGTCACATGCTGACTCTTCATGATCCCTTTTGGGGTTTTCTTGGCAGAGATACTTAAGTGGTTTGCCATCTCCTTCTCCAGCTCATTTTGCAGATGAGAAAACAGACAAACAGGCTTAAGTGACTTGCCCCTGGTCACACAGCTAATAAGTATCTGAGGCTGAATTTGAACTCATGAAGATGAGTCTTCCTGACTCCAGGTCCAGTGCTCTATCCACTGCACCGCCTAGCTATTCCCTTCTTAGTCCTACCTGTACCTGAACAAAGACATCAGCAACATCCTCAAGTGGTCATAATTAACTGCTGGAACACCTTTAATGAAGGAGACATTACTACTTCCAGAAGCAGCCACAGTTCTGTTAGGAAATTTGGGAGGGAAGACTCATCGCTCTTTGTTTGATTGTTTTCTCTGTATCATGACTAAATCTACATCTCCTGAAACTGTCACTCTTTGTTCCTAGCTCTGGCCTCTAGGGCCAAGCAGTATAAGAATAATCCCTCTCCTATGTGAAAGCCATTCAAATATTTGAAGATATGTCCCTGCCTAAGACTTCTCTTCTCTTAGTTATTCAATCCTAGTCCTTTTCCTGACCTCCGTATGGCATGGCTTGCAGGTCTCTTACCATCCTTGTTGTCATGCTTTAGATGAACTTTTATTTGTTAAAGTCTTTCCTAAAATAGGATGCCCCCAACTAAACACTATAATTTCAATTCATTGAGTAGTCATGATGTTATTAATAGTTATAATATTTATATATAATATAATAGTTATAAATAGTTGTTAATAGCCTACTACGTACAAAGCACTGTGCTAATTTTGGGAGGGGGTAAAATTCTGCTGTAAAGGGACATATATTCTACCAGGGGATGCACCAACATGTAAACAATTAAGTCAATAAAGGAGAGAGTCTCTTGAGGAAATAACACTTGAGTTGAGCTTTCAAGAGGGCAAGTGGTTCCAAGAGCAGGGGTGATGGAGAATAATGGAGGCATCAGAAAATGCCAGTTCAAAGGGAACAGCAAGTAGAACAGCTTGGCTGGAACACAGAGGCAGGATGGGGAGAAGGAAGGAAGGGAATATGTAATCAACCTGGAAAGACAGGCAAAAGCTAGCTTGAAAAGGGCTTTAAATGTCAAACATCTGCAGGTGTGCTCTATTATGGAAGCAACAGGGAGCCACTGAAACTTCTTGAGCAAATGAGTGACATGGCCAGATGTGTGCTTTAGTAATGTCAGGTTGGCAGCAACATGGAAGGTGGATTGGAGAAGGAGGAGGTTATATGCAAAGAGACCATTTACAAGATTATCAAAATAGCCAATAAATAAATACTTAGTAATTTGAGGAAGAGAATATTAATACCTACAAGGGTCAGAAAAGCCTTCCTATAGGTGGTGTTACCTGAGCTGAGCCTTGAAGGATGCCTTGAGGGATTCTCAGAGGCAGAGGTGAGAAGGGAACAAGGTGTAGGTATGGTTACTCTCTGAAAAGTCAGAGACATGAGACAAAATACTGACCTTGCACTCAGCTATTAGCCCGGTGTGTACATAATGCAGAGTAAGGAAAGGAGAGTAATTTGAAATGTCTAGATACATATGAAAATGAAATCCTTAAAAATTAGAATTGGTCATGTAGAAGTTAATGATTTCATAAGACATCAAGAAACAATAGACAAAGTCAAAAGAATGAAAAAAATGAAGAAAATATAAAAATATTTCACTGGAAAAACAACTGACCTGGAAAATAGATAAAGAGAGATAATTTAAGAATTATTGGACTACCTGAAAGGCATGATCAAAGAAAGACCCTAGACTGATATTTCAAGAAATTATCAAGGAAAACTGTTCTGATATCCTGGAACCACAGGGTAAAATAGAAATTAAAAGAATCCACAAATTGCCTCCTGAAAGAGATCCCAAAATGAAAACTACCAGGAATACTGTAGCCAAACTCCAGAGCTCCCAAGTCAAAGATAAAGTACTTCAAACAGCCAGAAAGAAATAAATCCAAATTCATGGAGTTGCAGTCAGGATAATGTAAGATTTACAGCTTCCATGTTAAAGGATATTAAATATGGTATTATAAATATGATAAATATGATATTCCAGAGGCAAAGGAGCCAGGATTACAACCAATCACCTACTCAGCAAAACTGAGAATAATCCTTCAAGGGAAAAAGGTATCTAATGAAATAGAAAACTTTCAAGCATTCCTGCTGAAAAGACCAGAGCTGAATAGAAAATTTGACATATAAACATAAAACTCAAGTGAAGCATAAAAAGGTTAAAATGAAAGAGAAATCATAGGGGACTCAATAGGGTTAAACTCTTTACATTCCCATATAAGATGACACTTGAAACTCCTAAGAACTTATTAGGGCAGTTAGAAGGAATATACATAGAAAGAAGACAAGGTATGGATTAACTATGATGGGATGATCTCAAAAAAGTTAAGAGGTGAGAAAGAGGGATGCACTGGGAGAAGGGGAAGGGATAGAAAGAATGGATATTATTTCATATAAAAGTGGAAAAGCTTTTACAGTGGAAAGGAAAATGGACAGCACACTTGAACATCACTCTCACTGGAATTGGTTCAAAGAGCAAATAACATACATACTCATTGGGTATAGAAATCAATCCTACCCCACAGGGAAGTAGGAGAATAAGAGAAGGGAGGGTGGGGTGATATAAGGGAGGATAGATTAAGGGAGGCAGTGGTCATAAGCAAAACAGACTTTTGAGAAGGAACAGAGTAAAAAGACAGAGAAGGGCAAAGAGGGAAAAAATGGGACAGAGGGAAATACACAATTAGTAATCATAACTGTGGTTGTGAGCAAGATGAACTCACCCATAAAACAGAAGCTGCAAGCAGAATGGATAAGAAACCAGAATCTGACAGTATGTTATTTACAAAACACACACCTGAAACAGAGAGACACACATGGAGTAAAACTAAGGGGCTAGAGCAGAATCTCTTGTGCTTCAGTTGAAGTTTAAAAAAAAAAGGAGGAGTACTAATCATGATCTCAAAAAAAGCAAAAGCAAATATAGATCTAATTAAAAGACATAAGCAGTTTTCCCACATCCTCTCCAGCATTTATCCCATAAATCTGACACGTAAACTATTCTTTGCTCTCCCAAATTGTTTGTAGCATCAGCCTTTATTTCTAAATCATGTACCCATTTTGACTTTATTTTGGTATATGGTATAAGAT
This sequence comes from Trichosurus vulpecula, assembly GCF_011100635.1. NCBI lineage: Eukaryota > Metazoa > Chordata > Mammalia > Diprotodontia > Phalangeridae > Trichosurus > Trichosurus vulpecula. The sequence continues at coordinate 265,040,609 of NC_050574.1, forward strand.
ATGGGCCTATGACCATTAATACGTTGTTGGTGGAGTTGTGAACAGATCCAGCTGTTTTGGAGAGCAGTTTGGAACTATACCTAAAGGGCTGTAAAAATGTGCATACTCTTTGCCCTTTGACCCAGCAATACCACTCATAGGGCTATATCCCAAAGAGATCACACAGGTGGGAAAGCGACATGTATGTACAAAAATATTTATAGCTGCTCTTTTTGTGGTGGCAAAAAATTGGAAATTAAGGGGATACCCCTCAATTGGGGAATGGCTGAACAAGTTGCGGTATATAAATGTAATGGAATACTATTGTGCTATAAGTAATGGGGAAGATACAGACTTCATAATAACCTGGAAAGACCTACATGAGAGGAGCAGAACCAGGAGAACATTATACACAACCACAGACATATTGATTCTGTGATGACTAACTTTGATAGACTTTGCTCTTCTCAGCAATACAAGGCTCAAAGTCAGCTCCAAAGGACTCATGATGGAAAAAGGAAGCTACATCCAGAGAAAGAACTGTGGAGTCTGAATGCAGATTGAGGCAAAGTATTCCCTCTCTTTTTTCCTCCTTTTTTTGGTTTTATTTCTTCTCTCTCGTGATTCATTCCATTGGTCATAATTCTTCTTTGCAACTTGACTATTGTGTAAATGAGTTTAATGCCAAGGTCTATGTAGAATCTGTATTAGACTGCATGCAGTCTTGGGGCCTGGGAGTAGGGGAGGGAAGGAAAGAAAATTTAAAACTCAAGAACATGTAAAACTAAGTGTTGTAAACTAAAAATAAAAAATATAATTTAAAAAAAGAGATAAGCAGGTATACTACATTTTGCTAAAAGGTACGATAGACAATGAAGTAATATCAATAATACACACACACACACACACACACATGCACGCGCGCGCACACACACACACACACACACACACGCGCGCACACACACACACACACACACACACACACACACACACACCCCAAATGGTATAGCATCCAAATTCTTAGAGCAAAAGTTAAATGAGTTTCAGGAGTAAATAACAAAACTATACGAGTGTGGGACCTCAACTTTCTCCTCTCAGAACTTGACAAATCTAACAATAAAGCAAACAAGAACTTAAGGAAATGAATGCAATTTTAGAAAAGTTAGATATAATCAACCTCTGGAGAAAATTGAATGGGAATAGAAAGTAATATATCCTTTTCTCAGTGGTACATAGCATGTACACAAAAATTGACCATGTATCATGGCATAAAAACCTCAAAACCAAATGCAGAAAAGCAGAAATATTAAATGCATCCATTTCAGACCATAATGCAATAAAGATAATATTCAATAAAGGGCCATGGAAACATAGAATAGTAACTAATTGGAAACTAAATAATCTAATCCTAAAGAATGAATAAAAAACAAATCATAGAAATAATAATTTCATTAATGAGAATGACAACAATAATGAGATATTAAAATTTGTGGACTTCAGCCAAAGCAGTACTTAGGGGGGAGTTTCTATCTCTAAATGTTTACATCAAAACATAAAGAGAAGATCAATGGATTGGGCATGCAATTAAAAAAAAACTAGAAAAAGAACAAATTAAAAATCCCCAATTAAACACCAAATTGGAAATTCTGAAAACAAAAGAGATCAATAAGATTGAAAGTTTTTTTTTAAAAAAACGATTGAAGTAATAAATAAAACCAGGAGCTAGTTTCATAAAAAATAAATAAAAGAAACAAACCATTAGTTAATTTGATTTTTAAAAAAGAATGAAAAGGGTGAATATACTACCAATAAAGATGAAATTACAGTAATTATTAGGAGGTATTTTGCTTAATATCATGCCAACAAATCAGAATCTAAGTGAAATGGATAAACATTTACAAAAATATAAATTACCTAGATTAACAAAAGAAAAAGTAGAATATTTAAATAACCTATCTTAGAAAGAGAAATTGAAAAAGCCATAAATGAGCTCCCTAAGAAAAAACAAATCTTAGGATAAGATGGACCTACAATTTAATTCTGCCAAACAATTAGAGAACAATTAATTCTAATACCATCCAAGCTATTAGGGAAAATAAGCAAAGAAGGAGTCCTAAAAAATTCCTTTTATGACACAAATATGGTACTAATACCTAAACCAAGAAGAATAGAAACAGAAAAAGAAAACCTATAAACCAATTTCACTAATGAATTTTGATGCAAAAATTTTAAATAAAATAATAGTAAGGAGATAATAGCAATATGTCACAAGGATCATACACTTTGACCAGGTGGGATTTATACCAGGAATGCAGTGCTGGCTGGTTCATTGTGAGGGAAACTATCTGCATAATTGACCATATAAATGAGAATAAAACAAAGACATGATTTTTTATCTCAATAGATACAGTAAAAGCTTTTGTCAAAATGCAACACTCATTCTTATTAAGAACACTAAAAAGCATAGGAATAAATGACATTTTCCTTTAAATGATAAGCAGTATCTATCTAAAACCATCAGCAAGCATTATCTGTAATGGGATATGCTAAAAGCTTTCCCAATAAGATCACGGGCGAAACAAGGGTTCCCATTATCACCACTACCATTCAATATTTTGCTAGAAATGTTAGCTATAGCAGTGACGAGAGAAAGAAATTGAAGGAATTAGAAGAGGCAACACAGAAGCAAAACTACCACTCTTTGCAGACAATATGATGGTATACTTAGAGAATCAACTAAAAAAACTAGTTGAAACAATTAACTTCAGCAAAGTTGCAAGATATAAAATAAACCCACAAAATCATCAACATTTCTATATATTACAACAAAGTCCAGCAAGAAGTGTTGAAAGAGTAAGTCCATTAAAAATATCTTCAGATAACATAAAATATTTTGGAGTCTACCTGCCAAGACAAAACTAGGAACTATATAAACACAATTACAAAACACTTTTCATACAAAGACAAATCTAAACAATAGGAGAAATATTAATTGCTCATAGGTAAGCTGAATCAATATAACAAAAATGACAATTCTACCTAATTTGCTTATCCAATCAAACTACCAAAAATTATTTTAAAAAGTTGGAAAATATCATAACAAAATTCATCTGGAAGAACAACAGGTCAAGAATATCAAAGGAATCAAGGAAAAGAAATGTGAAAGAAGGTGGCCTAGCTGTACCAGATCTCAAACCATATAACAAAGTGGTACTCATCCAAACAATCTGGTATTGGCTAAGAAATAGATCAGTGGAATAGATTAGATGTACAATACATAGTAGGAAATGACCACAGTAATCTTGTTATTGTTGTTGTTCAGTCATGTCCCACTCTTCTTAAACCTGTAGACGATAGCACAGTAATTTCATGGAGCTGTCTTAGCAAAGATACTGGAATGATTTACCATGTTTTTCTCCAATAGATTAAGCCAAACAGGGGCCAAGTGACTTGCCCAAAGTCACACAACTATTAAGTATCTGAGGCCAGACTTGAACCTAGGTCTTCCTGACTTCAGGCCCAGTGCTGTATTCACTGAGCCATCTAGCTGATAAACCCAAAGATCCAATCTTTTGTGACAACTCACTACTTGAAAAAAAAATTCTAGGAAAATTAGAAAGCACTTTGACAGAAATTAGGTGTAGACCAACATCTCATACAATATACCAAGATAAGGACAAAATGAATACATGATTTAAACATAAAGGGTTTTACCATGAGCAAATTAAGGAAGCATAGAAAATTTGCGAGCAATTAAGAAATAGCATTATGGGATGTAAAATGGACAATTTTGATTACATTAAATTAAGGTTTTGCACAAACAAAACCAATACAGCCAAGATTAGAAGGAAAGCAGGAAACTGGGGGGGAGGGAATTTTAAAGCAAGTTTGTCTGATAAAGGCCTTATTTTTCAAATATGAAAAGACCCAAGTCAAATTTATAAGGATTCAAGTCATTCCCCAGTTGATAAATGGCCAAAGGATATGAACAGGCTGTTTTCAGACAAAGAAATAAAAGTTATACATTGTCCTACAACAAAAAAATATTCTAAATCACTATTGGTTGTAGAAATGCAAATTAAAATGACTCTGAGGTACTATCTCACACTTATTAGATTGGCTAATATGACAGAAAAGAAAAATTATAAATGTTGGAAGGAATGTGGAAAAATTGGGACACTACTGCATGGTATTTAAAGTTGTAAACTGGTCAAATCATTCTAGAAAGCAATTTGAAATTATTCCAAAAGGGGTATAGAATTGCACACTGTTTGACCCAGCAATACCACTACTAGGTCTGTATCCCAAAGAAATCTAAGAAAAATGAAAAGCAGTTATATGTATAAAAATGTTTACAGTAGACTTTTGGGGTGGCAAAGAATTGGAAATTGGAGGAAGGTCCATCAATTGGGAAATGGCTGAAAAAGTTGTGTTATATAATTATGATGAAATTCGATTGTGCTGTAAGAAAAGATGAGCAGAATGGTTTCAGGAAAACCTGGGGAGGCTTACATGAACTGATGCAAAGTGAAGTGAACGGAACCAAGAAAACATTGTACATAGTAACAGGAATATTGTATGATGATCAACTGTGAGTAATTTAGCTATTCTCAGCAATACAATGATCCAAGATAATTCCTAAAAGACTCATGATGAAAAATGCTATCTACCTCCAGAGAAAGTACTGATAAGGGTCTGAATGCAGAGTGAAGCATAATTTTTTCACTTTCATTATTTTTCTTGCTTTTTTGTAACATGGCTAATATGGAAATATGTTTTGCATGATTTCACATGTATAACTGATATCTCATTTCTTGGTTTCCCAATGGGTGGGGGAGCAATGGGAAAAAGGGAGTAAAATCAGAACTCAAATTTCTTAAATAAATGTTAAAAATAAATAAATGAATCTTTTAAAAATGGCTATTGGAATTGTCCAGGCAGAAGGTGATGCATACCTGAACAAGGATAGTGGTTATATTAGTTCAGAAGAGGGAATGGATCTAAGAAGTATTGAGTAGATAGAATCAACAATATTTGGCAACTAATTCTAGGGAAAAGGAAGAGTCAAAGATAATTCTGAGAATAGGAATCTAGAATATTCAAAGGAAATTGTGCCCTTAACAGGAACGGGAGACTTTAGAGTAAGGAGAGCTTCACGATAGAAGAGAATGAGTTCTATTCTGGACATGCTGAGTTTAAGGTACTAGCAATACAAGATCTGACCTACTATGTAAGAATATAGTGAGACTACTGCCTCCCTCATTTTGGACATTCCTTTCAATGGAACAAAAGGTAACATTTTGTTGTTGTTGCTGGGACTCTAATACATACTAGCTGAATGATCTTGGGTAAGTCATTTTGCAACTTCAATTTCGTCATCTATAATACAAAATAATAATACTTATACTAGATACCTCTTGATGTTACGGGAAGGAAAGTACTTTGTACTCCTTCAGGTCCTATAGAAAAGTTTCCCTGTCCAAAGATGTGTCAACATTCCAGTCCTTTCTTTATGCACACTTGTGTATTTGTCTATAGAAACAGTGCAGTTATCAGGTTGGTTGGGAAAAAGGTAAGATTTCGACCTCAAGTTATGATAGCTGGTGGTTTAACTGTGGGTTTGGCTTGACATTAAAGTAGAATTTGGGGTTTGTCTCCTCCCCATTATCATAGAAAATATAAGGAAGAGAAATAGAGGTGCTTTCCCCAGACTGTTTATTGATAGTCAGAAAGTTTTCCCCAAAAGTTTCTTATGAAAGTACCAAGTTAGAAGCCTCATAAATCAGAGACTTAAACCAACATATTTTGTTAAGTGCTTAGTAACAGTGGATTGGATAAGTATCTGCCACCAAATATCAGTTCATCTCCCATGTCCTTCTTTACTGCAGGTAAATGGAGATGAGGCCAGAGAACTGGACCCAGGTAACAGAATTTGTGCTTCTGGGCTTCCCTAAGAGCTGGGCCCTACAGCTGATGTTGTTCCTGAGGCTTCTGGTGACATATGTGGTGACAGTGATGGGGAACTTGCTCATCATCATGCTTAGTTGGTCTGACCGCCGCCTGCATACCCAGATGTATTTCTTCCTGAGAAATCTTTCCCTGTTGGAGCTGATGCTGGTCTCTGTTGTGGTCCCCAAGATGCTAGTCAGTATCCTCACTAAGGACTATACTATCTCCTTTGCTGGCTGCATCATGCAATCCTACTTCTATTTCCTCCTGGGCACCACGGACTTCTTCCTCTTGACTGTCATGTCCCTGGACCGCTGTCTGGCCATATGTCGTCCATTACACTATGAGATGTTGATGAGTCGTCCCACCTGTGTCTGGTTAGTGTTGTCATCCTGGCTCGCTGGATTTCTCTGGACCTTTTGCCCCACTATCCTCATGACTAGTCTGCCTTTCTGTGGCCCAAACGGCATTGACCATTTCTTCTGTGATAGCTGGCCACTTATGGGGCTCTCCTGTGGGGATACCCAACTTCTTGAGTTGGTGGCTTTTCTGCTTTCCACAGCATTGCTACTGGGCTCACTGACATTGACCTCTAGTTCTTATGCCTTTATTCTCACTACTGTCTTTCATACCCCAATAGCCAGTGAGCGGAAAAAAGCCTTTTCTACCTGTGCATCACACCTCACTGTCATGGTCATGTTCTATGGCAGCTCCATCTTTCTTTACATCCGCACATCAGAGGCCCAGTCTATGCTCCTTAATAAGGGGGTCTCTGCCCTGAACTGCATCATCTCCCCACTCTTGAATCCATTCATCTTCAACCTCCGTAATGACAAAGTGAAGCAAGCCTTATGTGATGCCATAAGGCGGCACAAACACATGGGCCCAAAATTGTGAGAACACTATTAAAGAGTAAGAGGATATCTTACTTGTATATCTAGAAGTCAAACAAGGGCCTATGTGAATATGCAATGATAAAGACCCTTGGTAATATGGAGTGTTTTCATCCACCTCTATATGCAGAGATAGCAAACACTATCAGCAGAGTCAGCTTCAAACTGGAAGGACTGTAGAATAGTATAATGGAAAGTTCACTGAACTTGAAATTAGAAGACTTGCATTTGAGTCTCAGTTCTTCCCTTTAGTTGTTTTTGTGATCCAAGAAGCGCTGAAGGGGTCATGAGTAGAAAAAGTTTAAGAAGTCCTGATATAAGGCAAACCACTTCCCTTCTCTGGGCATGACTTTGCTTACTTATAAAGTGAGAGAGTAAGTTCGACTAGATATAAGATTGTCATTCTATGACATCCCTGGAGCAGAGTTGTCAGTCTCAAAAGTATAGTATCAGAGAAACCAGTAAGGCTTTCTGTGCCTTAGTTGTCCCATTTATGAAATGAGAAAAATAACTTATAGGAAGGCAATGTCTGTACTTGAAAGGAAGTCAGTGTAGAGAAATAAAAAAAATTCTGGATCTTGACTCAGGATGTCCTGAGTTCTAATGCCACCTCTGACTACAGGCAAGTCATTTGATTTCTTGGACCCTTTGCTACTTCATCTATAAAATGGTGATCATAAGATTGGTAATGCTTACCTGTCAGAGTTGCTGTGAGCCTCAAATAAGAAAATGTATGTGGAGTGTTTATAAATCTTACAAACTCTTAAAAAGAAGGAAGGATTTTCCTTTTTATTTCCCAACTTGCAATCCTGTGCCTTTCACATAGTATGTACTTAAATGTTTGTTGAATTTAATGAATTTGTTAGGAGCTATAATGAATAAAAGCTCTTTGAGAATGAATGCATGAATGAAAGGAAGAGAAAGTGAGGGAAGAATGGAAAGGATAGGAGGAAGGGAAGAAGGAAAGAAGGAAGGAAGGAAGAAAGGAAGGAAGGAAGGAAGGAACAAAAGTTGAGAGGGAAGAAGAAAAGAATGACAGGAGGGAGGAAAGCAGGGAGGGAGGAAAGAAGTGCATTTATTAAGCACTTACTATGTATCAAGCATTGTGCTAAGCATTGTAAATAAATGTGTAAAAAGTGATACAGTCCCTGACTCAAAAAACTTACATTATAAGAAGAGATATAAGACATATGGGAGAGTAGTAGCCAGAGGTTGATTAGACCAGGGAATTCACAAGGATGATGAATAGAACCGCAGGGCAGTCAACTGACATAGCTTTTCCAGAAGGAATGGTGCCATTAATTTTTTGTGTTCCAAACAATAGGTTGGAAGGTGGAGTTTATACCTTTTGCACCAAGGCACATGGCAAGATGACTGGGATGAAAAGCTCGATGGGATAACAAATATCCTCTTGGGGATGGCTAGATATTGGGCTGTGTAAGTTTTCACTCACTCAATCTCCAATCAAGATAACTGAGGCCTAGGGAGAAAGTTTGAAACTTGAGTGGGTTAGCTCTCTTAGAGATACTGAATAGATTCTGGAGGTCCAGTACAAAGGGTAATGATCCAGGTGGAAAAGAATGTATCACCTAGAAACTGTCTTAGTGTGGCCCTTTGAGGTTCATGGCTTTGGGTCCTTCATATGTTCAAACTCATGGTTCGTGAACACCGCCCCCCACCACTACCGACCGCCTCTTCCATGAATCTTATAGACTGAACCAACAGATCCAGAGATTCAAAACAGCAAACACTTGAAATCAAACACCACAGCCACATAGTAGCAAGTCAGGTAGAAAGCATTCATGCCAACCAAACCTGCCAACTCCCAAGGCTTCAAGGAAGGCTGCAGGTCCACACCCCTGTCCATATGGCCTATATCTTCAACACAGTGAGACAAAGATAAAGGGATGTAAATTCATTCACTGGTGTCTACCTTATGGCCTGTTGTGCCTACTCAATTTCTTTTATCCTCAACCCACTAGGATAGGGAGCACTAGCAACCTGATACACTAAAAACCTTGTTTCTCTACTGCTTTTTTCTCAGGTGGTTCCATGACTCCACCTAAACTGTTTGTCTCCTGGATTCTTGTCAGAACACCTCTATGCCAGCCTCTGGCCCCATAGCCTCAGTCACAGTCACTAGTCATGCGATCTCTCACAGTCTCCAACCCCCTTCTCCAGGCTTTGGTTTCCCTCTCCTGGCAGCCTGCACATTCAATGTTTATGATACACTTCTCACACACATTCCCAACCAATACTTTTTAAACTTTCCACACCTGGAGCTTTGGTAACCCATTTTCTGAAGCTGATTTATCCTTCCTCAGGAAATTATACACAGACTTTTGGGAAATGTAGTTCGTAGATTCCCCCCAATGAATGAGAATTTGAGCCCTAAATCGTTATGATAACATAAAACAATATACATATAATATATGTATATATATAATATATGTATATATATAATATATGTATATATATAATATATGTATATATAATATATGTATATATAATATATGTATATATAATATATGTATGTATATAATATATGTATATATAATACACACACACACACACACATATATATATATATCTCCTTTACAGAAGCACAGATCGCTTCTAAGCCATAGAAGTATGTAATTCTATAATGCAAGCTGCATGAAGAAAAGCAAAGTCCCTGCCCAAGCCTACTACAATCATACCTGGAGATGACAACTGTATGTACATGCCATAGAAAAGGACTAGATTTAGACTGCTGTAATCAGAGATGGGGTGGGGGGAGGGAGGACAGCTAGGTGACACAATGGATAAAGGGCTGGGCCTAGAGTCAGGAACATTCATCTTCCTGAGTTCAAATCTGCCCTCAGACATTTACCAGCTGTGTGACTCTGAGTAAGTCGCCTAACTCTGTTTATCTCAGTTTCCTCATCTGTAAAATCATCTGGAGAAGGAAATGTAAGCCACTACAGTATTTTTGTCAAGAAAACCCCAAATGGGGTCATGAACAAGAAAAACAAGTGATGTGAGGCTCAAGTGAAACAATGGATATAAAGCACTCTGCAAGAATAAAAGTGGCATAAAAATGCCAGTAATCACCATCATCATCATCATCATCATCATCATCATCATCATCATCATCATCCACATTCTCCCAACTTCCAATCTTCATTCCTTGAGCCTTCTATTGCACTCCTCCTGAACTCAAGAAGTGCTTGTAGAGCAATACAGGAGTGTGCTGGTAAATGTTTAACAATCTGGTTCTCAGGAAAAATGCATTCATGTACATTATTAAGTTCAATCCACATTATTATTAACACTTTCTAAAGTCTAGACAATCAACAAAACAATAAATCAAGCCTTGATGTTTAGCTATGATTTCTGAAGTGTGAACGTTGACCCTGAAAATTTAACAATGGACTTCCCTGAGCTTATCCAACTTGGCTCCAGTGTGCCCCTACTTATAACCACAAAATAACATGAGGGAAAACAAAAGAGAGTCCCTATTTTAGGCCTACCCCACCCCACCCCAAGCCAACCACGTAGTAGCAGATTAGCAAGTCTCTGTCTCCCTTCCACTGAAATACAGCAAACTGCCCCAGAGGCCAATGACTAACCAGTAGCAAGTCCAGGTGGACACACTTTCCTTCACAGCAGTTTGCAATAATTTATTTCAGTTCCCTTTATAAGCAATTTATACTATATATAGCATCAGATGAAAAAAATATCAAGGAAAGTTATACTGAATCACATTCAGTATGAATAAACAATGTTTAATATAAAGACTGATAAGAAAAAAAAAAGTATACAGTTCTTAGATTTACATTTGTAACATCTTACAATCTTATTTGTCGTGTTGACAAGGATACTGGTGATGATAACAATATGTTATGAAAATCCTGCTCAGTGGTTTGGCTTTACAGGGGTTCATATACTTTGTTCAAACTATATCCTTCCAACAGCAGCCTTTAGTCTCAATTATTCAAGTAGGCCTACTGTTCCTTTTGGCTGCCACAGTCCCCCTAACTTGTACTTTTAAGCACAGAAATATGTGAACTGAAGAGAACAGAGAACTTCTTGGCTGGTTTTAAGAGTAATAGCAAAAGAGTGAGAAACACATAATGCTACATAAATTTACAGAATGTTAAACAATTTCTGTGCGCATGAGGCTCTATACTGCCAGACCACTGCCAGGACAATGGTTGTAGACTGACCTGAAATTTTCTTCTGTACAAGCAGCCATGCACACATACAAAGAACCTTGGTTACAAAGCTTGTTCATGGCCTGAATTTCTTACTTTTGCTTTTAACCTGCCTGAACTAGTCTCAGCCTCTAAAGACTATTATAGTTATATGGAATAATTTAATATCCGCTCAAGGTTTCTCATTTAATATTTTTTACACTGGGTAGCATCTATGAAATGTTCCAAGCCTACTTCCTTAGACTCTAAGGGGAAAATGGGGTAAAGGGGTGTCCTAAAATTAATTCAGTATTTTCTTGTCCTCTAACCTGGTTCATGGATTAAGACTCATCTGCTACATTGCTTTATTGGATTTAATACACCTTATCAATATCCTTGAGCATTTAGAAATTCGGCAACTTAGAAAATAAGCAATATTTTCCATCCTGGTTAACCCATCACCACGGATTCAAAGATACACAGTGTCACTGAAATTTATGCACTCAACGATTAGAGGGATCTAAGAAAGGAAGAGGGAAGTAGCTGTGACAACATTCAGCTGTTCTTTCAAGTCTGGGTCTGACCATTACAGACTATCAAACATTCGGAGATGCTAAGCAAGACTCACTATAGGTGACATTTCTCCTTACATGGCAGATTGCGAATATGTCAACATAAACCCTTTTTACCAACACCAAAGTAAGACCACAGACAACGAAGTAGTCAAGTCTATGCCCACAAGAGATGGCATCTCACATCGTTAAGTTTCAGTGCTTACAATTAAGGCAGAATGCAATTATCTTTAAAGTGAACATGAATACCAGCGCATTCACAATTGCAACATAATAATCACTAAATTATCCATCTTTTGTACCCATTAAATTCATACAAAGTCTTTCTAAAAGCTTCAAGCTAATTTTTTTCTCCCTAAGATTCTTTTATCACCTTTTGTTATTATGTGACATCTCATCTCTCTTTCATAATACATTCCAGAGCAAACACCAATAGTAAAAATCAATAATTACAAAAACAATGGTATTGTAGTATTTTACCTAGAAAATTATGGAGTCACCCAAGACCAGAAAGGTTCTTACAGAGATGAACAAAATGGCATTTCATCACAGAAGTTTTAGGGTCCACATGGTGTTTCTGCAGGCGAGAAATTATCAGTGAAATCATTCTGTTCATCAGTTTTGGTGTCAGCCTTTAGAAGTGCAAAAATCTTCAAGTGGAAGCTGTGGATGCAAGGTTGTAGACAAGCCTTGATGTTTATAGATGGTAAAGTCTCTTTCAGCAGGTTTTCAGGAAGTCTCAGGATCAGAAGTGGAGATTCTTGGCCTGAGAATGGAAGCTGTTAATACTCAATGTCATTGTCTTAAGGCAATTGAAAAACTTATCATACACAAAGGAGAATAAGTGGTGGGCTGGTTCATTATTTTTACCAATTTCCCAAAATTGTATGCTTGGTATGTGGGGCAGGTATGGCAATTTTTGCATTGTATAAACAGCTTATTACAGTTTATTACAGTGCCAGTATGGCTTGGCTTGCTGCCATAATGTTTTTTTCTGTAGCTTCCTGGTCACTATTGTGAGATGGGCATACTGGTTTTGGAAGGTTCTTGCCAGGATGTCGAATTGGGGACACTGGTCCATTAGTCTGCTACTTTTGAGTTTCAATAAATGCTTTAACTCCTCTGCCTTCTACTTAAAGAATTCCTTATGTCCTGTGATTCTGGACCATTCAGGCATATTCATGGTTATCTTTGAAGTCATGAATTCTGCCTTAATGACATAGAGAGCAAGGAATAGTTTATCCATCAAACCTATGGAGAATGGAAGAATTTATGACCAAACGAGATAGAGAACATTGTGAAATGCAAAATGGATCATTTTGATTACACTAGACTAAAAAGGTTTTGCACAAAGCCAATGCAACCAAGATTAGAAGGGAAGCAGAAAGCTGGAAAACAGTTTTTACAGCCAGTATCTCAGAAAAAGGCCTCATTTCTAAAATATGTAGGGAACTGAGTCAAATTTATAAGAATACAAGTACATTCCCCAATTGATAAATGGTAAAAAGATATCAACAGGCAGTTTTCAGATGAAGAAATTAAAGTTATCTATAGTCATATGAAAAAATGCTCTAAATCACTATTGATGAAAGAAATGCAAATAAAAACAACTTTGAGGTACCACATCACACCTATCAGATTGGCTAACATGACAAAACAGGAAAATGATAAACGCTGGAGAAGAAGTGGGAAAATTTGAACACTAACTCATTGTTGACTGAGTCGTAAACTTATCCAACAATTCTGGAGAGCAAGTTGGAGCTGTGCCCAAAGGGCTATAAAACTGTGCATACCCTTTGATCCAGCAATGCCACTAATAAGTCTGTATCCCAAAGAGATCATTTAAAAAAGGGAAAAGGACCCACATTTACAAAAATATTTACAGCAGCTATTTTTGTGATGGCCAGGAATTGGAAATTGAGAAGATGCCCATCAGTTGGTGAATGGCTGAACAAGTTGTGATATATGAATGTAATGGAATACTATTGTTCCATAAGAAATGATGAGCAGGAGGATTTCAGAAAAATCTGGAAAGACTTACATGAACTGATGCTGAGTAAAGTGAGCAGAACCAGGAGAACATTGTGCACAGTAACAGCAACATTGTGTGATGACCAAATTTGATAGACTTAGTTCTTCTCAGTAATGCAATGATCTAAGACAATTCCAAAAGACTCATGATGCAAAATGCTATCCACATCCAAAGAAAGAACTACAGAGTCTGAATGCAGATTGAAACATACTATTTTCTTTTTTTATCATTTTGCTGTTTTCTTTCTCATGGTTTTTCCCTTTTGTTCTGACTCTCCTTTCACAACATGACTAATGTGGAAATATGTTTAATATAATCATACAAGTACAGCCTACATCAGATTGCATGCTGTCTTGGGGAGGGTGGGTAGGAAGAGAGGGGAAAAATTTGGAACTCAAAACTTTATAAAAGTGAATATTGAAAACTAAACATAAATAAATAAATAAATTTAATTTTTAAAAAGATTAAAAAAAGAAAACTCCTTCACAGACTTTCAGTGTCAAACAGAAATCTATCCAGACACTAACAAATAAAATTGAGGTTGAAAAATTCTCAAGGCTAAAAATTGTTATCTTTTCAAAATTAGAGGTTCCTGTGCCTTACACTTCTGGTATCTGCTTTTAAATATTTCCTACAGATTGGTTATAAATTAAAAAGGAACTATTATATAATCCTAAGACTCAACATTATCCAATCCTATTACTTGGTAGCTAGGTGGTATAGTAGCTAGAGTGCCAGGCCTGGAATCAGGAAGACTCATTTTTATGAGTTCAAATCTGGCCTCAGTTACTTACTAGCTATGTGACCCTGGGAAAGTCACTTAACCATGTTTGCCCTGATTTCTTCATCAGTAAAATGAGCTGGAGAAGGAAATGGCAAACCATTCCAGTATCTTAGCAAAAAGAAAAAAAAACCCAAATGAGGTCACAAAAAGTCAGACATGACTGAAATACAACTGAACAACAACAAAAACCTTATGACTTAATATAGGAATTATATTTTCGAATATCAAGATTGTCTATTTCATTCATTTTTACATTTACATTTTTAATGTCCTTTTGTATGTTGTCTCTCCCCCATTAGACTGCAAGTTCCTTGGGGGTAGGAATTGCCTTTCTTTTTATTTATTGTATTCTTAGCACTTAGCATAGTGTCTGGTACATGGTAGGGGTTTAATAAATGTTCATTGGATTTATGGATTGGATTTACATTTTGGATGGCCTGATCTAGACTAATTTAACACTGAAGCTGTTCACTTTCCAATTTCAAAGTTGTACCTTAAGTATTTTTATGCATAGCAGTGAAAACTCTTACCCAAGTTACATAGGCATTTACAATCTTACAGATACATCTTTAAAACAAAATTTCACACATGAAATATATCTTGCTCACTTTAGGGAAATAGCTCAGATCTTGTTTCTAAAACATGATGTAGTGGTTAATTGAACTAGCTTCTAGTTTCTGGCAGCCAACCACATTAAATATAGTTGCTTTGCAAAACAATAAAACCATTAATACTCTTTCCATACATGGGCTTATTTTGTACTCAGGTTTGCTTGCAAATACTCAGGGCCTTAATTCCCAATTTAATGATCCATAGTATGTTCAGAAAAATTGTACTCAATTGTCTTAAAGATTCAAGTTCAAAAGATCTCACTTTATTTGTTATGGAATCATGATTTTACTCTTTTTAAAAAACTTTGGAGTCTTTTTTCATTGTCCACTAATTTCAGAAGCAATTACACCAAAAGCCTGAAAAAACTGTCAGAATTCTGAAGAGGCATATACACTCCTCCAGACAGATAATGCAGATAATTCAGACATGATCTCCTATAATCTAAGCTCAGGAGTGGTAGGGGTACTTCATGGAGTTTATTAAACAGATTTTTCTCTACTGAATTCCACTCAGAATCAGTCAGAACAGAAGAGAATACAGAAAATAGAAATAAAAGTTCTTACTGACCTGTTTTAAAAAAAATAGGAGGGGAATCCAAATGCCTCAGGCAAGAGTAAACAACTTTTCTTCACTTAGTGTATGTTTTGGATTTCCTAGTCAATGCACCAAAACTGTCATGGGAAAAAAATTGTGACAAATTTAGGGTAAAAATCAGGAAGAAATTTAATTATCATTAAAGCCATAGCATGGAGAGGTTGGTTGACAGTATTTCTTCTGTTAGCCAGCTGGGTTTTCCTTACAAGCAGATTCCAAGAATTTACATTGGCTTGCCCTATAAGCAATTACAGATGTCTGTATATGCATATGGAAATACATATGTGTGTGAATATATGTGTGAATGTATGTGTGTGCGTTTACATGTATATACGATATATGATAGAAAGAAAGATGACAGCAATTATAATGACCATTTCATAATGCAGTTCTCAGATTGGGTTTACAAGTATATTTAACGATGATAAATATTTGGAATATAATCCATTTCTAAAATCTTATGGAGGATAATAGTGGAAGACTAAGTAATATTGTCTCATGAAATAAGAGTTTGTGGAAGGAAAAAGAAAGGTAAAGTGAACTGGACAAGAGTAACAGTGAAGGAAAATCATCTTCAGGGTATTTAAGAAGCAAAAGGGTAAGAAGAGGAGAAAGTAACAAGTATTTATTAAGCATTACTAGGTGCTAGGCACTGTGCTAAGCACTTTTCAGTTATCTCATTCCATCTCCTTAGATCTTCACAAGAACCCTGTGAGGTAGGCACCATTATATTCCCACTTTACAGTATAAGAAATTGAGGCAGACAAAGGTTAAGTGACTTGCCCAAGGTCACATTGCTAATAGATGTCTGAGATTGGATTTGAACTTACTGCCCCTAGATCCAGCTCAATACACTGTCCCAGAAGAAGAAGGAAAAGGATGAAAAGCATGTTAAGATATTTATAATAAACTCTTTGCTAACAAGGACAGAAGAATTACTGCATTTAGACTTTAACATTCTCAGCCAAGATGGCAGAGAAAATGGCACTTTAAAAAAAAATAATAATAACTAGAATAGAACACACACACACACAGTCCATGGATATAATTTTAAAGGTGTCAAGGAACTGAATCTCAAAATATCTGAAGAAGGGGAAGGTATCAATGCTTAGGGTGGGGGTGTGGGGGATCTTAGACCTTACTATTAGCCCCTTTCCAATTCTTGCTGAGATATAAATCAATATGTCTACGATGACAAAAAAAAAAATAAAACAACATCTCCCTTAAATCCCAGGGCTTGTCTCCCTTGCCCATGAATCCAAGTCCTGGCCTGTCTAAAAGTTCATATCAGATGGGTTGGGTTTTTTTATGTGTTTGAAGTGGAAGGATACCATGAGCAGTAGAGAACCAATGAGCAATCTACTTCAGCTACTTCATAGGCTTTTCAAGGCTGAAAAATATTCAGCAGGCCCTGTCTGATTCTCATATACATCTTCCCACTAAAGGTTCCTGGTTTATTGTTCCTGTTTTCCCCATGTGAATACGTGCCGCTTCCATAGTTTCTTCATGGCTTCAATCACTTCCTTGTTCCTCAGGGTGTAGATGGCAGGATTGAGCATAGGGGTGACCATGGTGTACAGGACAGAGACTGCCTTGTCCATAGCAAAGGTCCGAAAGGGCCGGGCATAGATATAGATACAAGGAACAAAGATCAGGGTCACCACAGCAATGTGGGAGGCACAAGTGGCCAATGCTTTGCTCTGGTCCTCCTGGGAATGGCTCCGAAGCATAATAAGAAGAGCTGTGTAGGATCCCAGTAGTATCAGGAAGCACATCAGAGTGACCAGGCCATTGTTGGAAACCATTAGCAGCTCCAGTACAAAAGTGTCTGTGCAGGCCAGCTTGATCAGCTGGGGCACATCACAGTAGAAGTTGTCTAGTTGGTTGGGCCCACAAAATGGGAGTTGGACTGTCAGGGCAATTTGAACTATTGAGTGGACAAAGCCCCCCACCCAGGAACCTGCCATTAAGAGCCCACAAACTCCCTGATTCATAATGAGTGGGTAGCGTAGAGGCTGGGAGATGGCAACATAGCGGTCATATGCCATGACTGTGAGGAGAAAGATTTTGATGCCCCCAATGAAGTGGAAAAAAAAGAGCTGTGTGAGGCATCCCCCAAAGGAGATTGTTGGGTTGCCAGAGAGTAAATCAACCAACATCCGGGGGGAAGTGATAGAAGAGTAGCAGAAGTCAAGGAAGGAGAGGTTGGCTAGGAGAAAGTACATGGTTGTATGCAGGTGGGGGTCAGAGGACACAATGGCCACAATGAGTAGGTTCCCCATGACTGTCAACAAATACACAGTGAGAAACACCATAAAGAAGAAAATCCGGAGCTCCCATGCCTGGGAAAGACCCAGGAATAGAAATCCTGTCACCTGAGTATGATTGGCTGGATTCATCTGCTTGATGTAGCTCTGGAGGTAAATCTGTTGGGGAAATGTGCACAAACATCAGTGATTCTGCCACTAAATTCACCCAGAGGGTGAAGTATCGTTCTTTTTTTGTTTGTTTGTTTGGCAGGGCAATTGGGGTTAAGTGACTTGCCCAAGGTCACACAGCTAGTACATGTGTCAAGTGTCTGAGGCCGGATTTGAACTCAGGTCCCCCTGAGTCCAGGGCCAGTACTCTACTTACTGTGCCACCTAGCTGCCCGAAGTATCATTCTTAGCAATAATACTGCCATCTCTAGTAATATTTAGCTGTCAAACTCATTATACAGCAGGCAGGGTTGCTGGTTTCTCCTCAAGCCAATAGGGGTTGGATATAGCCTCTCTTTTCCCTGTTGCTCTGGAAGAAAGAGAATATGAGTCCTCTATGAAAATACTCAGTTCTCCCAGAATGGGACTCAGAGTGCATGCCCAGAAAGGACTGAGCAAAAGGTGCTTGGGAAGAGAAGCCACAAAGGTGAGTAAAGCTAACTCTGGGCAACAATAGTGAGTACAGTGGGAGGAGGACATGGCTTCAAGATGAAAAATCAAAAGTACTAGAAATAGGCTGGGAGCTCCAAAAGAGACCACAACAATAGAAACAGACAGCAAGAGAGGATTAAGAAAGCTTACGCCAATGCAAAAGAGTATAACCCCAAGGAAAGGACAGAAGGTTCCTGATGTGGAACTAACCCTACAGTAATAATGATGCACCAAAGCTTCCAGGATTTCATCTCCTGGTGACATTATTTTTTTTTCCAAGGATTGTAATCCAAATTAGAGGGGAAGGAACTCTTAGTATAATGGGAGCTGTTATTCCTTTTGCCACATAGTAAGTGCTTAATAAATTAATTCTCTCTCTCTCTCTCTCTCTCTCTCTCTCTCTCTCTCTCTCTCTCTCTCTTCTCTCTCTCTCTCTCTCTCCCCCCCTTACATGCCTTATAATGAAAGTGTTTTGAGTTCAAGTGTCTTTGTAGCCTTGTTTACTTGCTAGAAGGTAATTAAATACCCCTAAGGGAGAACTAAAATAAAGCCAAATTCTAACATTCTCACAGAAACCTCTGAATGAGGACATATGCAAGGAATACAAGGTATTAATTATTAAGAATTAGCCAAGTTTGAACTTGAGGCTACATAAGCTAGTGACTCAGTTCTAAGGCTATTGTTTACAATATAACTGAAAAAATGTCACTTGTTCTGTGGAATTCTGAGAACATGGACACATCAATGAAATAAAACATCAGTGATATCAAATTCAGTCCTATCGATGCATGGAGTATGGACAGGAGGATAAAGTTTTTACATAAAGAATAATCAATATTCTATCATTGAGACCATGACATAGTCAGAGGACACTTGGGTTCCACACATGCCAATTGTTTCAGGGAACTTTAAGTCAGGTATCTGAGTATAGTCCATATATGGTAAAGGCAGACTTTGGATAATATTTTTGGTGGCAACAAACCCTCTTATAGACTGCAGGTCCCTGTAGAGACCTTGTACCAATTCCTCACTGGTTTCTCCAGGTCCCTGAACCTACTCACCACTCAATTATTTGGGGAATCAATTTTAGGAGTATCCCTTCAAGATCAAATTGAGACTGCCTCCTGAGTTCCCTCCACTTTCTTTGACAGAGATTCTAACTTAAAATATCCCATTCTCCCTTTCTTGGTCTTGGTAAAATGATGAAGTTAAATTAGGTTGGCCATTCCCAACCCAGGGTCTATGAATTCTACTTTCTTTGATGTTTTGATAACTACATTTCGATACAGCTGGTTTCCTTTATACTCCTATATGCTTTATTTTATGTATTTGAAAACATTCTGAATAGTCCATTAGCTTGACTGCTAAAGGGGTCTATGGCATTAAAAAAGGTCAAGAACCCCCAGATTAGGTGATCCCTGAACTGCTGCTTCTCTAACATCCTGTATTGCCTAGAACAGCATCCAGATTTTCTAGTGATAGACCAAGGTGGTAACATAGTAAAGCACAACGGAAAAAGTACTGGCTCTGGAGTCAGAGGACTTAAGTCCAAAACCCACCTCTAACTCTTATTACCTGTGTAATCTTGGGCAAGTCACTAAAGAGGGGAAGGAAGGAAGGAAGGAAGGAAGGAAGGAAGGAAGGAAGGAAGGAAGGAAGGAAGGAAGGAAGGAAGGAAAG
Source organism: Trichosurus vulpecula (assembly GCF_011100635.1). Lineage (NCBI taxonomy): Eukaryota > Metazoa > Chordata > Mammalia > Diprotodontia > Phalangeridae > Trichosurus > Trichosurus vulpecula. The sequence continues at coordinate 265,060,788 of NC_050574.1, forward strand.
AAGGATCTCTTAACACAGTAGCAGTTCTTTGATTTACATAATGGATTGGATTTAGATAATTTGAGAACAAATCTATTTTTTGTAAACCAAACAATGTTTTAAGTGCAACAATTTCTTAGCTCCATATCTCTGCTTATGTCATTCCCTACACATGGAAAGCCTTACCCATTCACCTCCTTATGAAGAAATCCTGGCAGTCTTCTAAGATGAAACTTAAATGGCAACAACTACAAAAAGCCTTTCCTGATTTTCACTCCCTTAATCAGTAATGACCTTTCCTTCCCTGCAGAGAACTTTGTTTTACCTTTTATAAAAGCAGATATTATGATTGCTTCATATTATAATTATTTGCACTTATTTTTTATTCTTAAAACCAATTTAGACATTAAATGCTAGGTACTGCACTAGAAACGGAAATACAAAGACAAAAACAAAATTATCCTCTGTCCTCAAGGAGCTTGTATTGGAGAAAACATATAAAAATATATATAAATAAGTAGGAAGTGTACACACTTAAGTATAAACATTTGATTATATGTAAGCACACAAATAATAAATACAGGGTAACTTGAGAAGGAGGCTGTAGCCGCCAAGGAGCACTTGAAGTGCAACTTGAAGGAAGCTAGGAATACTAGAGGCAGAGGTGAGGAGGGGCTGTATCCCAGGCACTAGGGACAGCCTATGCAAAGGCATAGAGATGAGAGATGGAGTTTCCTGTGTGAGGAACAGTAACAAGGATAGTTTGGCTGGACTACAGAGTGTGTTATGGAAAGCTTTTTAAATGACAGAGGAGTTTGTATTTGATCCTGGAGGTGACAGAGAGGCCCTGGAGCTGATTGATCAGGGGAATGATGTGATTAGACCTGTGTTTTTGGAATATCCATTTGGAAGCTACAAGGAGGATGGATTGGAGAGGAGAAAATCATCATGGCTAGGAGAACAATTAGGAAACTATCGCAATAGTCCAGTCCATGAGACCTGAATTGGGGTAGTGACTGTAAGAATGGAGAGAAAGGGATAGATGAGAGAGGTTGTGGAGGTGGAATCAGCAAAAATTTGCAAATAATTTAATATAATAATAACATATAGATTAGGGGCATTTATATAAGGGCATGTAGGTGGCACAGTGGATAGAGCACCAGTCAGGTGCTTCCTGTAGTCAGGAAGACCTGAGTTCAAATCCAACCTCAGATACTTTATTAGCTGTGTGTCCTTGAACAAGTCACTTAAGCCTGTTTGCCCCAGTTTTCTCATCTGTAAAATGAGCTGGAGAAGGAAGGCACACCACGGCAGTATCTTTGCCAAGAAAACCCCAAATGGGGGTCAGGAAGAGTTGGACACAACCAAAGTGACTAAACAGCAACAACAACAACAAATTTATATGACACTTACTATGCACCAGGCCCTACGATAGATGCTTTACAATTATTATTTCATTTGATCCTCATAACAACCCTAGGAGGTAGGTGCTATTATCATCTCCATTTTACAGATAAGGAAACTGAGGCAAGCAGAGTTTAAGTGACTTGGCCAGGGTCACACAGCTAGCAAGTGTCTGAGGTTGGCTTTGAACTTGGGTTTTACTGACTCCGAACTCAGCACTCTTTCTATTCCCCGTGCCCCTTAGCTGCCTCTAATGTATGGGGTAAGGGAGGGTCAAAAATGGAGAATAACTCTGAAGACATGAACCTGGATGTCTGAAAGGATTGTGGTGCCTTTGACAGAAATAAGGAAATTCAGAAGAAAGTTGAATTTAAAGGAAAAGACAATGAATTCTCTTAGAGAGGTCTTGATTTCTAAATGCCTACAGAAATCCATGAATTTGAAATGTCCAATAGGCAATTGGTAATGCAGCTAGCTAAGGGAAAAGACCATCACTAGACAGATAGATTTGAGATTCATCTGCGTAGAGGTGATCATTGAATCTATGAGAGCCGATTAAGTCATTGAGAGAGAGAGGAGAGAAAGAAGAGAAGAAGCATAGTTGGGCCTTAGTAACTATTTGTTAAAGTTTATTAGGGGAATTACTTATGCCTTAAATACTAAAAACAACAACAAACCTACACCTGTGATTTCATTATTTTATTAAGTTTCCAGTGAGAAAACTCATTCTACCAATGTAAATTAGCAACTATTCTGCAGCTGCAGTTTTAGAACATTTCTGGGGGTACTGAGAGGTTAAGTGTGGCAAGACAGGACTTGAAACTATGTCTCCTTTACTCATTTATTTATCCACCATACCATGCTACTTCTTGGGGATCTATTTTGAGGAACAGTGTAGTTATTTCACAAAATTAATGATTCAATTCAAAAAATTTCATTAAATGCCTACTATTGCAAGGAACTGTGCCAAGTGCCAAGATACAAATATGAAAAATAATCCATCAATTGACAAGCATTTCTTAAGTGCTTGCTATGCACCAAACACTGTGTTAGGTTCTGGGGAATAAAAAAAAACAGAGTTTCTTGCCCCAGGAAGCTTATAATCTGCCCAAAAATAGTTTTTACAAGAGCTTAAAAAGGACTTTAAAATCAAATAAAAGAGATTAAGTAAAAATCAGGGGAGCAAGAGTAATGCAAGAAAATCTAGAAAATTACAAAAAAAGTAAATAAATTGGAAAAATAGATCCAAAAACTCAAAGAAGAAAATACCTCCATAAAAACTAGAATTGCTCAAGAGGAAGCTAATGACATCATATAACACCAAGAAATAATAAAACGAAATCAAAAGAACAAAAAAATAGAAGATAATGTGAAACACCTCATTAGAAAAACAACTGACCTGGAAAACAAACAGATCAAAAACAAACAATATAAGAATTGTTGGACTACATGAAAGTTTTTATCAAAAAAAAAAAGTTTAGACACTCTACTATCAAATTGCCCCAAAGTTTTAGAACTAGAGGGCAAAATAGAAATTGAAAAAAAATCCACCAATCACCAGCTGAAACAGATCCCAAGATAAAAACTCATTATAGTTGTTTTGAAGCTCCCAGTTCAAGGAGAAAACACTACAAGGAACTAGAAAAAAAAAATTTAATACTGTGGCACTATAGTCAGGATAATACAAGATTTAGCAGCTTCTATCTGAAAAAACCAAAGGTTGTAGAACATTATAATGCAAAGAACAAAAGAGCTGGCTTTGCAACCAAGAATAACTTACCCAGCAAAGCTGAACGTAATCCTGCATGGGGGAAAAAATGGATATTTAATGAATTAAAGTACTTTCAGGTATTTCTGAAGAAAAGACCAGAACTGAATGGAAAATTTGACCTACAAGAATCAGGAGAAAAATAAGAGGGTAAGCATCATTTCCCAATAAGATCAGGAATGAAACAAAGATGCCCATTATTACCAATATTATTTAATATGGTATTAGAAATGCTAGCAATAGCAATAAGAGAAGAAAAAGAAAACGAAGAAATCAAAATGGGCAATGAGTTTATAAAACTAGCTTTTTTTTACAGATGTTATATTAATATACTTGGAAAATCCTAGAGATTCAGCTAAAAAGTTAGTTGAAACAAATAATACTCTTAGAAGAGTACCAAAATATAAAATAAACCCACATAAATCATCAGCATTTCTATATATTACCAACAAAACCCTGAAAGAAGAAAGAAGAAATGCCCAATTTAAAAGAATTGTAGACTGTATAAAATACCTGGAAGTATACCTGCCAAGACAAACCCAAGAACTATATGAACATAATCATAATACACTTTTTACACAAAGTCAGATTTAAATAATTGGAGAAGTATTAATTGTTCATGAGTGGGCAGAGCCAATATAATAAAAATGACAATTCTACCTAATCTACTTATTCAATGCCATTTCAATTAAATTAAAAATTTGTTTTGATGAGCTAGAAAAACTAATAACAAAATTCATCTGGAGGAACGAATGGTCAAGAATATCAAAGGATTTAATTTAAAAAATATAAAAGAAAGAGGTTTAGGAGTACCATATCTTAAACTATGTTATAAGGAAGTAATTATCAAAACTGTCTGTTACTGGATAAGAAATATAAAGGTAGAACAATGGAACATAGTAGATTTATAATACAATGTAGTAAATGATTATAGCAACCTTATATTTGAGAAACTTAAGCTTCTGGGATTAAGAATACACTATTTGTTAAAAAAAAAAAAGCTGGGAAAACTGGAAAGCAGTCTGTCAGAAATTGGGTATAGACCAATATCTTACACCATTTACCAAGAAGGTAAAAATGGATGCATGACCTAGATATAAAGGGAGACATTAGAAAATTAAAACACGGAATATATTCCCTGTCAGATTTATAAATACGAGAATTTGTGAATTAACAAGAGATGGCATTGTGAGCTATAAAATGGACAATTTTGAATACATTAAAATAAAAAGGTTTTGTACACATAAAACCAATGCCACCAAGATTAAATGGAAAGCAGATAATTGGGGAGGGGGGGAGTGGGATTTATAAAGAGTTTCTCAGATAAAGGTGTCATATCTCAAATATATAGAGAACTTTGTCAACCTTATAAGAATATGAAGAGTTCCCCAACTGATAAATGAGAAAGAATATGAATATCGATAAAGAAATTAAAACCATGTATAGTCTTATTAAAAGTGCTCTAAATCATTATTGAATACAGATATGCAAATTTAAACAACTTTGAGTTATCACCTCACATCTATCAGATTGACTAAAATTATAGATGGGGAAAATAAAAAATGTTGGAGGACATGTGGAAAAATTGGGACACATACACTGTTGATGAACTGTGAAGTGATCCAACCATTTTGTAGAGCAATCTGGAATTATGCCCAAAGAGTTATAAAATTGTGTGTACTATTTGACCCAGCAATACTACTATTAGATCTGTTTCCCAAGGTGATCAGGGAAAAAGAAAATGAATCTACATATTCCAAAATGGTTATAGCAGTTCTCTTTGTGATGGAGAATGGCCAAACAAGTTACGGAATATGACTGTGCTATTAGAAATAATGAACTGGTTGATTTTAGGAAAACATGGAAAGATTTGCATGAAATAATGAAAAGTAAAATGAGGAGATACAAGAGAACATTTTATAGAGTAACAGCAATACTATTTTAAGAACAACTTTAAGCAAATAAGTCATTTAGACTATTATAATATTCAAATTAACTACAAAGGATATACAAAGGAAGACACTATCTGCATCCAGAGAAAGAATATATGTGTGTGTATGTGTGTGTGTGTGTGTGTATGTGTGTGTATGTGTGTGTATGTGTGTATGTGTGTGTATGTGTGTATGTGTGTATGTGTATGTATGTGTGTATGTGTGTGTATGTGTATGTGTGTATGTGTGTATGTGTGTGTATGTGTGTGTATGTGTGTGTATGTGTGTGTATGTGTGTGTGTATTTGTGTGTGTATAGCAGTATGTATAGATGTATAGAATGTCAGAAAGACCTGAGTTCAAATCCTGTTTCACACACTTATAATAGCTGCATTTTCTTGGGTAGGTCACCTTACCTTTGTTTGCCTCAGTTTCTTCAACTGTAAAATGGAGATAATAATTGTACCTACCTCCCAGAGTTTTTGTAAGGATCAAATGAGATAATATTTGTAAAGTGCTTAGCACAATGCTGGAAGATAGCAGGCACTATATAAAGGTTAGCTATCATTATTATCATTATTACTATAAAGTAGTCAACCAGTCTTTGCCTGAAGACCTCTAATAAGAGGTCTATCTCCAGAGGTGGCCCATTCCATTTTGCAATAGCTGGATGTATTGGAAGGAGCCAAGGACTTGGCACCAGATGACCTGGGTTTGAGCCTCTGTTCTACCATCCACCAGCTTTGTGATATTAGTCGAGTCACTTTCTCTGAACCTCTGTTTCCTCCTCTAGAAGTGAGAGAGTTAGACAAATATCTATAGGATTCATTTGGGCCCTAATCTTCTCTAAAAACAGGATGCATATATGGATGCATATATGTTGCATCCAAATGAAGCCTTGCCATGAGCTTTTCTAATTACTGATTTTTGCTGTCGTTTGATCAAATATCATTATACCCATGTTACATGTGAGGAAACTGAGTCTCAGAGAAACTCTGCTCAAGGTCACACAGGTAAGCTAATATGTGAGACATCATGGTACACTGGAAATTGGATCTAAAGTCAAAGGACCAGGGTTTAACTGCTGCCTTTACTACTTACTAATAATGGGATGTCCAGCCAATCACTCAACCTTTCCTGGCCTCATTCTTCATCTATCAGATGAGAAGGGTTGGACCAGATGATCTAAATCTGAGTCTCTGAATCTATAACCCTGTGCTAAATTCAGGGCTCTTTTCACTATACGCGTAAGTATAGGTGAGTTTCAAAGGTGATTCCAAAGCCATATTCACCTCCACTCAGCCCCTCTCTTCCCAAATAGCTCTTCCGAAGAGACTTCAGGAATTACTGAGAGGTCATGCAGGGGCTGGATGAGGAAGGACTTTTTGAATAGAATTATTTAGGTGGCCACCTGCTCTATCACCCTTCCTATGACAGGACCTGATTTCCTTCCCCTATCCTTTTCTCAACAGACTAGGCTTGCCAGATGTGCTAATTTACATACTATTAAATTCCTTAACATTATCCGGGGACCTCTCATTACACTGCAGATCTGGGCAGTAAGCAAATGAAAAAAAAACCTAGCAAACTATTCAAAACATACTCTTTTTTCCTTTCGAATTATGTATGTCCCAGTCTTACTTATCTTTCCTGTAGGCAGGGTTCTAATTTTAATCTGTGTGTCCTCCAAAACACCAGCAAGGTGCAATTGCCTGAAGCAGCTGAATGAATTGAATGAATTATTTCTGTAATTGTTTTGTGTTGTAAGGATAACGACAACAACAATTATAGACAATTTATGGAAGTCTTTAAAGTTTGCAAAGTGGTAATCTGGTTGTATTCATTGCCTGATGTGAGCCTCACAACTCTGTGAGAGAGGCACTACTGTTATCTCTATTTTGCCCATGGGGAAACAGACTCAGAGATGAAGTGATTTGCCTATGTCACACAGCTATTAGGTGTCAAAGGCAGAATTGGAGGGATCTTCCTAACTCCAAGTCCCCCACTCTATATTCTGTGTCAGACAAAAAAGGAAAGAGAACAGGAACAAAAAATAAAACATAGGGGAAAGATAAACCTGGGGTGGAAGGGAAGCTTACCTGGAAAGTACTTGTTGTTCATCCTAATCTCCAGCTTTCTGAGGGGTCCTTGGAGACACTATATTCCAGGTTAAAATGATCTGACTCATCGTCAACAACAAAAAAAAAATGTAGATTTTTTTTTGAAAGGGCATTGGTCAGAAGACCTGGCCTTGACCTCCTGGCTCTGTCATTCACTGCAAATGTGACTGTAATAAGTTGCTTTACCCCTCTGAACCTCAGTTTCCCTATCTGTATAATGGTGTTAATAATTCACCACATACCTCATGGGACTGTTGTAGGGGAAATGATTTGTAAATGATAAAATACATAAATGTGAGCTATTATGACTACTGTCAAAATGATAACTATTATCATTACTTTTACCAATTAGCCCTTAAGAGTTTCTGTGATTTATTTGGAAACCACTTTTATATTTGCTCTCAGTTCCTTCCTAATCGAACTCTCCATCATCAACATCTCAGAGTCAGAATCACAGACCCTCATAGCTACAAGGGCCCTTCTCTTGTATAAATTATAGCTGACCAAAAAAATCCCCTCTATGAAATTTCCAAAAAGCGTTCACACAGTCTTGAATACCACCAGTGATGGGGAGCCTTCTACCTCTTGAGATTCCCACTCTCCTTTTGGACCACTCTAATTGTGTTTCATTATAAAAAGCCAAAATTCAGCTTCTCTGTAATTTCTACTCCTTTCCCCTAATTCTTGCCATTTGGGGACAAAACACAATAAGTTTGATACTTTTTCCACAAGATAGAACAGCAAATATTGGCAATTAGGTGGAGGTAGCAGGCAGAGAGCTGCACTTACAGTCAGAAGAACTTGATGGGCATCCACCCTCAGGCACTTACTAGCTATGCGACCTTGAGCGAGTCACTTACTCTTCTCTTTCAGCCTCAGTTACCTCATCTGTAAAACAGGCATCATCAAAGCATCTATCCCACAAGACTGTTGTAAGGATCGAATGAGAAATCACATGTAAACTGCTTATTGAGGCCTAAAGAGATATGTAAATATTAATCATTATTATTAATACTTAAAGCAGCTATAAGCCCACTCCCATCCCTCAGTTCCTTCAACCAATCTTTACCCAGCATGGTCTTCAATTCTATTTAAATGTTTTGAATACTGCCAGAAGCTCACCTGACAGTCATGGATCTCTCCTTATGGTTAAGGTCTTTTACACCTCTCGGCTCCCTACAAGTTCTAGATTGGAGTCTTGCCCTCTAGCTCATACTCGGGGAGCACAGATATTTTGCTGTGGCTACACAGCAGGGGTTAGAGAATGAGCATCTTTGCCCTATAAAGGAGCCAAGCCTGCCACAAACACCAGAGATTGTAATCAGTGCCTGCTAGGAAACAGGTGGTGAGACTTGGCATCGATGAAACCTGGAAGACAAACTGGAGGCCATTCCCCGGCACTCATTGCCATAAGATACCCCAGTTTCAGCTCAGGGTCAGAGAATAATAGCTGACACTTATACAGTACTTTCAAATTGATAAACCATTTTATACACCTTGTTTCAGCCTCATCACAACCCTATCAGGTAGAGGTTATAGGTATTATTATCCCCGTTTTACAGATAAGGAAACTGAGTTTCAGAGATGCTAAGGGACTTACCCAGGTTTATGTAAAAAGTAGTATCAGGAGCAGGCTTCATGAATTCCAGACCTATTCTCTATTCACACCCCCTCTCATGTCAGACCCTCACAAAGGTATGATGTGATGGATAAAGTGGTGAGCAGGATTCTAGCTCTGGATCTATCACTAACTTTCTTGGTGATATAATTTACAGAGCAATGATAACACTAAGGTGTCTAGGGACACCCATTTCCCCAAGGTACGGGAAAGTCTCTGGTCTGGAACATACTAACTAGTCCAATTACCTACATTTTTAAATGCCCCAAACTGTGTCTGGGGACCCATTTGATGGGATACAGGCCCCAGATGGAGACCGCTTACCCTTACCCAAAAAGGATCTTGAGTCCCATTTGTCTATAGGTCCTGGAAGAACCCCCTACCTTGAACTCTCCTTGAATCTTCTCACTTGATCTGGCCTTGGCCTGAGGCTATAAACTTACATTATCACCAAGGAAGTTCTTTTTCTCAAGGTCTCATGGATAGTAAATACCAAAGCCAGAATTAGAGCACAAATTTCCTTATTCCAAACCCAAAGTTCTTTCAACTAGACCTGCCTGAGGACCTGTCCTATTCTCAAGTATTGTTGTTGTTCAGTTGTGTCAATCCTGACCAACTCTTTGTGACCCTATTTGGGGTTTTCCTGGCAAAGATGGAGTGGTTTATCATTTCCCTCTCCAGTTCATTTTACACATGAGGGAACTGAGGCAAACAGGGTTCCATGACTTGCTCAGGTTCACCAGCTAGTAAGTTGTACAGGCAATCAGTGAATGGGAAGATCTTTCCCGCCCATTTGAGTGGGCTTCAGGGGCAGGGCTCTCAGGGTCCTGGGGGAGTGGCTAGGACTGGAGCCAATGGTAGGTGCCTGAGTTCTGGTCCACATGATGACATGCAGCCTGTGGTGGGACGAGCTTGCTGAACAGTTGGAACAGAGTTAAGAGGCAGTTGGTGAGAGCAGTTAAGAGCTGAAGGAGAGAGGAAGCAGTCAGCTAGCTGGAACACAGCTTGGAGATTGCGGCAGAAGAGGCAGAAGCAGTGGTGACAGCGGCAGGCACTACAAAAAAGCAGGACTGACGCTCATGGAGACCAGAGAATGCTGAGCAGGGGCTTGAGGCCAGTGGGTGGTCTTCTTGGTGGAGGGCCCTGGTATTGGGGGGCGGGGGGGGGGGAGGGGAAGCACCATTAGTATGGCTTGGCTTGCTGCCATAATGTTTTTCTGTGGACTCCTGGTCACTATTGTGAGATGGGCATACTGGTCTTGGAAGGTTCTTGCCAGGATGTCAAAGTGGGGACACTGGTCCATGGGTCTGCTACTTTTGAGTTTCAATAAATGCTTTCACTCTTCTGCCTTCTACTTAGAGAATTCCTTATATCCTGTGATTCTGGACCATTCAGTCATATTCATGTTTATCTAAGTCATGAATTCTGCCTTAATGATATATAAGTATCAAAGGTTGGATTTGAACTCAAGAAGACTGGTGCTCTATCCACTGTACTGCCTAGCTGCCATTCTTATTAAGTATATCTGTTCCTATAATTGGAACATATCTGTACATCTGTGGAGCAAATATTTGATTAATTTTACATCCAATTTCCATGTGGATGTTAGAGTTGGAAAGGATCATTCACTCCAATACTCTAACTTAAAGGATGAGGAAATTGAGGCCCAGAGGACTAAAGGAATTTACCCAGTCACCCCTGTACGTAATAGCAGACCAGGGTTCAACTTTAGGCATCTTGAATCCTAGCCCAGTTTCTTTTCAACCACATAGTCCTCATGTCTCTTGCCCCCAGATGGAAGAGAAGGTAAAAAACTTTTTAAAATATATCCACCAAGTATTCACTGGTCACTCACCTGCAACTTCCCTTCCTTGAGTATTTCTATAGCTAATCATCCATATTTAAGTTCAGAACAAACTTGTAAAACCACGTATTCATTGGCCTTCTGTGATTTGGCACTAAATAGTTCCTCTGGAGAGGGATTATTAACATGGCAATAGGAAAGTATTAGCTGCAGGGACACAGAAAATGCCTGAAGTATCCTCCAAGGCTGTAAAGGAAAGGCATGCTTAGGGCAGGCAATAAAATGACTCATAAACCTATGTGCCGGTGGTTGTTCTGTCGTTCATTAGTTATGCTCCCTTTCTGAGCCTCAGGTTCCTCATCTGCAGAATAAGGAAACTGACCTAGGTGCATTCTACTGTGTCTCTCAGGACTAATATTCTACATTTCTAGAGATATTTTAAAGACACCAGGGGAGTACAGAGGATATAGTGCTGGACTTAGAGTCAAGAAGACCTAAGTTCAAATTCAAGCACTTACTGAATGTGTAACCCTGTACAAGTCACTTAAAACCTCTTTTCAGCCTCAGTTTCTTCATCTGTATAATAGGGATAACAATAGTACCTACCTCACAGGGTTGTTTAGAGGACCAAATGAGATTAAGTGTACACCTCTTGGCAAACTTTAAAGTTTTATCTCAATACCAGTTATTATTATGAGGCTCTCCTCCTCTAATGGTGAGCTTTTCCTGCTTTTCTGTATCACATATCTCTGTCCAATGCTTGGCAACTTACAGTATACCTGCCAAAGATGGCATGAAGATGGTTGTGAGAAGCACTAGCCAATATCAGGAAGAGCATCCTGGGCAAATAGTGATGTGAGTCAGGAATGAATTTGAGGCTTCCTGTGGTAGTTAGTATAAATGTTGTTATTATAGTTATCCAATTATTACTGTTATCTACAATTCCTTTCTTCTGGAAGATCTCATTCCCCACCAGTGCCTACTAATATAGTTACTCTCTAAGGGTTACTCTAATGAGGAAGAGAGGTGGTAGGGTGAATGGAAAACTGCATTTGAAGTCAGGAGTACCTGAGTTCAAATCCTGTCTCAAATTCATTACTTCTGTGCCTCTGGGAAAGTCACCTAACTTTCTCCACCTCAGATACCTCATCTGTAAAGTAAGAATAATAATACCACAATCTCATAAGGGTTTTGTAAAAATCAAATGAGATAGTAACCCTTAAGACACAATCACTTTAGATACACACCTTCACAGGATATAGTTATTCAATATTGTTAAGCAATTAGAATGTGTTATGCACTGTACCTAGGGATAGAATCTAGGGATACAAAGATTTCCAAATGATAATATTCTGCTAAGGAAAGAAGACATTATAAGATGGTAAAAAGGAAATATTAGATGATACTGTAGAAAAATTTGCTAAGGGAGAGATCCCTTTTAGCTGTGGCATGTGAATGGGGAAGGTTACAAAGACAAAACACAGTTTAGATGCAAGTGAAATTAGAATTTCCAGAAGAAATAAACAAAGAATTTTTAAGTTAGTTTACAAATGAAATTAGGATAATAGAAGAAAGAATAGGAAAATAATTTACAGCTTTGGAGGAAAGAATTGGAAGAAGAAAAATAGCTTAGGACAAGAGGTAAAAAACCTTATGCAAGCACAAGACTCCTTGAAAATTAGAATGGACCAAACAGAAGTTAATGACGGGGTGAGCAAACAAGAAATATTAATACAAAGTCCAAAGACTGAAAAAGTAGAAGAAAATCTAACTTATCTCATATCAAAGACAAATGACCTCAAAAAAAAGTTCAAGGACTTCCAGAGGTGGAGCCAAGATGGCGGCTGGAAAGCAGGGATTTGCGGGAGCTCCCTACCACGTCCCTCCAAAAACCTATAAAAAATGGCTCTGAACAAATTCTAGAACTGCAGAACCCACAAAATAGCAGAGGGAAGCAGGGATCCAGACCAGGACAGCCTGGATGGTCGCTGGATGAGGTCTATCTTGCAAAGACTGGAGGGGAGCGGAGCTCAGCATGTGAGGCAGCAGGACCAGCCACACCAGGAGGCAGGCAGAAAAGGCCCTAGCACCCTGAATTAGTGAGCTGTGGCAGTTACCAGACTTCTCAACCCAAGACAACAGAGAAGGTTAATGGGAAAAGCTGCGGGGGACAGAGCTCGAGGTTCGGCCACTGCCCCAGGGGCAGCGGGGGAGGCGCAGCTACAAAACTACAGCTGCAGTTACTTCCAGCCCCAGGCCCACCTGGTGGGAGGAATTAAGTGGCAGATCAGAGCAGTAATGAAGAGCCGGATGAAGATTTGCAACAGGTCCAGCTTGGTCATTCTTGAGGAAGGAGGAGTGCTGGGGTGGCAGAGCTGGCTATATAGAAATAGCTCTGAAATCAACGGCGAATCCCCTCAAGCTTGGAACAAAGTACTTTTTGCTCTAGAAACAGTCATACCCCAACGAAAAACTCAAGAGTCAAGTAAGTTGGCTGGGAACATGGCCAGGGAGCGAAAACGCACCGAGATTCAGGCTCAGACTTTGTAATCTATCTTTGGTAACAAAGAAGACCAAAACATATGGCCTGAAGAAGTCAACAAAGTCAAAGAGCCTACATCAAAAGCCTCCAAGAAAAACATGAACTGGTCTCAAGCCATGGAAGAGCTCAAAAAGGAGTTGGAAAAGCAAGTTAGAGAAGTAGAGGAAAAATTGGGAAGAGAAATGAGAATGATGCAAGAAAACCATGAAAAATAAGTCAATGACTTGCTAAAGGAGACCCAAAAAGATACTGAAAAAAAATATTGAAGAAAACAACACTTTAAAAAATAGACTAACTCAAATGGCAAAAGAGCTCCAAAGAGCCAATGAGGAGAAGAAAGCCTTGAAAGGCAGAATTAGCCAAATGGAAAAGGAGGTCCAAAAGACCACTGAAGAAAATACTACCTTAAAAATTAGATTGGAGCAAGTGGAAGCTGGTGACTTGATGAGAAATCAAGATATTATAAAACAGAAACAAAGGAATGAAAAAATGGAAGACAATGTCAAATATCTCATTAGAAAAACCACTGACCTAGAAAATAGATCCAGGAGAGATAATTTAAAAATTATTGGACTACCTGAAAGCCATGATCAAAAAAGAGCCTAGACATCATCTTTCAAGAAATTATCAAGGAGAATTGCCCTGATATTCTAGAGCCACAGGGCAGAATAGAAATTGAAAGAATCCACAGATCACCTCCTCAAATAGATCCCAAAAAGAAAACTCCTAGGAACATTGTCACCAAATTCCAGAGCTCTCAGGTCAAGGAGAAAATACTGCAAGCAGCCAGAAAGGAACAATTTGAATATTGTGGAAAAACAATCAGGATAACACAGGATCTGGCAGCTTCCACATTAAGGGACCAAAGGGCTTGGAATACGATATTCCGGAGGTCAATGGAGCTAGGATTAAAACCAAGAATCACCTACCAAGCAAAACTGAGTATCATGCTCCAAGGCAAAATATAGACTTTCAATAAAATAGAGGACTTTCAAACTTTCTCAGTGAAAAGACCAGAGCTGCATAGAAAATTTGACTTTTAAACACAAGAATCAAGAGAAGCATGAAAAGGTAACCAAGAAACAGAAATCATAAGGGAATTACTAAAGTTGAACTGTTTTGTTGACATTCCTACATGGAAAGATGATGTGTATGATTCATGAGACCTCAATATCATAGTAGCTGAAAGGAATGTGCATATATATATATATGTGTGTGTGTGTGTATACATATATATGTGTGTGTATACATATAAATGTGTGTGTGTCTATGTATGTAGATATATATATATATATATATATATATATATACACACACACACACACACACACGCAAAGGCCACAGGGTGAGTTGAATATGAAGGGATGATATCTAAAAAAATAAAATCAACTTAAGGGATAAGAGAGGAATATATTGAGAGAGGGAGAAAGGGAGAGATAGAATGGGGTAAATTATCTCGCATAAAAGTGGCAAGAAAAAGTGGTTCTGTAGGAAGGGAAGAGGGGGCAGGTGAGGGGGAATGAGTAAATCTTGCTCTCATTGGATTTGACCTAAGGAGGAAATACCATACACACTCAATTGGGTATCTTACCCCACAGGAAAAAAGGAGGAAGAAGATAAAAAAAGGGGGGATGATAGAAGGGAGGGAAGACAGGGGGGAGGAGGTAATCAAAAACAAACACTTTCAAAAAGGGACAGGGTCAAGGGAGAAAATTCAATAAAGGGGGATAGGTTAGGAAGGAGCAAAACATAGTTAATCTTTCACAACATGAGTATTGTGGAAGGGTTTTACATAATGTTACGAATGTGGCCTGTGTTGCATTGCTTGGCTTCTTAGGGAGGGTGGGTGGGGTGGGTAGAGGGGAGAGAATTTGGAACTCAAAGTTTTAAAAACAGACGTTCAAAAACAACAACAAAAAAAAAAGTTTTTCATTCAACTAGGAAATAAGACACATAGGCAATGGTACATAGAAATTTATCTTGCCCTACAAGAGAAGAAGGGAAAGGGGGATGGGAGGGGAGTGGGGTGACAGATGGGAGGGCTGACTGGGGACCAGGGCAACCAGAATATATGCCATCTTGGAGTGGGGGGAGGGTAGAAATGGGGAAAAAATTTGTAATTCAAACTTTTGTGAAAATCAATGGTGAAAACTAAATATATTAAATAAATTTTAAAAAAAAAGAAAAAAATAGATGCAGGAGAAAAAAAAAAGTTCATGGAGAGAAATTTAAAAATGATTGGACTGCTTGAAAGCCACCTCCCAAAGCAAAAAAGAAAGAGCCTGGATATCATATTTCAAAAGATCATGAAAGAAAATTGCCTACATCTATCAGAACAAGAGGGCAAATTGAAAATACAAAGAATCCATTAGTCACCCTCTGAAAGAAACTCACAAACAAAAGCTCCCAGAATTGGTATAGCTAAAATCCAGAGTTAAAAAAAATACCTCAAACAACCAGGCAGACAACATTCTTGTACATGAACTCACAGTGAGGATCACATAGGATTGAGCAGCAAACAACATACGGAAGTAGAGACCTAGAAATACAATATTCCAAGGGGCAACAGTTATAGACTTACAACCTAGAATAATTTAACCAGAAAATCTGAGTATAATCCTAAAAACAGGAAAAATATATCTTTGATGAAATAGGGGACTTCCAAGCATTCCTAATGAAAAGACCAGAGCTGAGTAAAAACTTTGAAATGTAAACATGAGTCAAGAAAAAAAAGATAAATATAAGTGAACAATAAGAAGGCACTAGACAAGAATAAAATGTTATACATGTGTTCCCTCAAAGCCCTAATTTCATAAGGGAATGAAATAAGACAGGGGGCCTAGAAGTGATTTCTATGTTTTAATGATCTTAAAAGAAAGAAAGGAAATATCTCTCATAATCCTAGTGCTTCAATAAAAGGCCATACAAACAAGGAGAACAGGATGGAGGGAATGATCAAGACTTGACTTTACCTAACCTGGTCAAAGGAGGCTAAAATCCATACCCAGATTTGGATGTAGACATACATTTAAGTGAAGATGGAAACAGGAGGGAATGGGGAAAGGGGGAATAGGAAAATAAGAAATAGAGTATCTTCAGGGAGGAATTAATCAAGTGAGAAACAAAAGAAGGAATTCTGTTTCCACAGCATCAAAACTACTCCCAGCTTTGAGTGATAACAGGATGTAAGGTCACAGGTTCTAATCAGAGCTGTGACCCAGCAGAACCAGGCTTCTGATTAAGTAAAAGGTCAGAAGCTTGTATGCATGCTTAACGAGCTGTGTAATACTATCCAACATGCCCCCAGGGTGGAGCAAACTAATTTGAATGAACATACCACACATGACAAGGGAGGGGGAACATATCAAGGGGAAGAACATGGAAGAAGTGGTCCAGGAAGTCGCATCTATCCAATGGGGGAACAAAGGGGGAAATTTGATTTGAGGACAGGAAGTAAAAAGCCTTGCATTTGTCTGAGCAAGTGTACTCCATTTGGGAGCTGCCCATTCACAAAAAATATAACATAAATGTAAAATAAAATAAGAGTTTTTCCTGGCTTCACAATAAGTGTGGTTCTTTCTAGAGTGAGCACACTTCTCACAGTCATAAGCAAAAGAATCACTAAGCAGGCTTTAAACAGAATGGAAGAAATTGTTGAACCTGGTTAGAAAATTGAGCATATCATGAACCAATTAGTTTGCCTATCTTGTCCAGGTGTTTTATTCTTTAGTAGTTTATTTATGACTTATTCAATTCCCTTTTCCTAAAATGTGTTATTTAAATATTTAATACATTCTGCTAATTTAGGTACTTTACACTTTTGTAAATATTCATCCATTTCACATAGATTGTCATTTTTGTTGACATTTAATTAGACAATGTGTTTTCTAATAATTTCTTTTATATCCTCTATTGTGAATTCTTTTTTTAAAATACTGGTAATTTGTTTTTTTTCTTAATGGTTTATTCATTTTGTTGATTAAAAATAGCTTTTAGTTTTATTATGTAATGGGGATGGATTCTGAACTCCCAAAAGGAAAAGAACATGTCTTTGGAATCTGGATCCCAAAAGGAAAAGCCCCTGGACTTTCCCAGATGATCCAGGGCCCTGTCCTTCACCTGGGGCAATGGGCCCTTCCCAGTTAATTAACTGCCTTTTTATTATCTGCACCTGGCCCCACCCTAGACTTCTACTCCCTTAATTCCATCTAGACCCCTTCTCTGTCCAAACAGTTTTTCTGCATATAAGGTCCATCTTGGCACCATTAAGTTGCTCACATTCAATCTGTCCTGCTTGTCAATACAATGTCACAAAGGCTCAGATTCTTTAAGAGTCTGACCAATATGGCTGCTTTTTAGAATCACTCTCACCCTATATTGGTGTTCTAATAAACCTTGTCTTTGGCCAAAAGAAGGCTTGGGTTGAATTCATTCGATCACATGTCACTATTTCAAGGTCCCACTACCCATAAACCTCAACAAATGGAATTTTAAAAAATTTTGCTTTCAGTTTTCCTAATTTCGCTTTTTGATTTTCAGAATTTCCATTTTAGTGTTTAATTGGTTCATAACTAACACTGTTACAGGGAAGCTGTGCTCAAACAAACTAATACTGTATCCTTACTAATGCCCCTCCCTTGTTATGGTTGAGTAAGTCTCCACTTGTAAACTCTTAGATGTTATATGATTTTATCATATCATCCCAGCCTCAAATTTGAGAAAACAGGCTAGCCTGAGTCATGTCTGGCATAACTAGCTAGCCTTTCCCTGAGAAAAACATACTGACTCTCTTAAGTGACTAGCCTAGGACTAAAGCTACCATTCCCAGGAAGGCAATTCACAAAAGCCATCAGAAGCTTTCTGGCAAGGAAAAAGATTATTCTCTTAACTCAGAGTCTCTAGCTCCAAAGAACTCTCTAATTCAGGGATAGAACATTCCTTTTAATTACAGTTAAATCCTTGATTGTGAACACGTATTTCCCCCCAAAAAAAATATTTCAAAAACTCTACCAATAAAACAAAAGAGCTATAAGAAGTGTCTGGCAATAAGGCTGCTCCACCTTCCATAATGCTTCATGGATTGTCACGCAAATGAACGTAGAGTTAAGTACAAAAGAACAAATGAAGCCAAAAAGGCCATCAGCCTCCATCTCTATTCTATCTTACTTCCATTGTATACTTGCCATTAACAAAATCACTGACTTTTCTCTCAGGTCTTCCCAAATTAATTATCATTATAGTACATCAAGAACTTATCAGTGCCTTTTCTTTTTAGAGATAGTACTCCAGTTTCCTTTTACCGCTATATAAGCCAGGTCTGTGTTCTTTTTCCCAAATTCTTTACCTATTTCCTCCTTCTTTGTAGGTAGTCAGCAGTATATTCTCACAAAAGTGTTACTTCTGTTTCTACCTCCATTTATCCTTTCCCAAATGTTCTCCATCATGCTCCCCTTTCAATTCCTGGACTCATTTACATAAGTATATCTTCTTAATATACAGTCATAGATATTTTGTTCCTTTGAACAAAGCACATCCTCCAAGGTCATATTAAAATCATTTCATCAAATCTCAGCAATAACAAGAGACCAAAATTTACTTTCTTAAAATAACACATCTATGTTATTTTATTTATTAAGCCCATGTCTTCCTAGCTCTGAGGCTGGCTTTCTACTTCATTTCTTTGTTTATTTGTTTTAGCTGTGTAGTGTTTCTTCCTTAACCTGTTGATTTACCTTCAATTACTTTATATATGATGTTTTTCCTTCTTTCAAGATCGTTAGGCTTAAAGGAATTATGATGTGAGGAACTCCTCCACCATCTTGCCATTCACGTGATCTCCATATTCTTGTCTTTCCCATTCTCATGGTGACTCTCCAAGTATATATAAAAGGAATAATGGGGCGTGTGCTCTCTACCAATAATCCCACAATGTAACACCACATATGTACTACAGATGGGCCTAGATGCAAAAAAAAAAAAAAGGCATAATACCCCACCCTCAGTTTTCTTGGTTTGGCTTCCTCACTCCACACTAATAGGTCTAAGTTTCAAGAGACAGACCACTACAACATTTTAATACTCTCTGAGGATCTTAAGGGTTACATTTCAAACTTGCTCAGGGTCCTAAGAATAAACTTGTTTTACTTCCCCTACTTACCAAAATAGCTCCTGAGCTCCGATCCAATGTGTTTTCTAACTATACAATCAACCATTCACAATACAGATTTAGAACTTGAACACATTTACTTAATAAAAGAAATAATATTAGAAATATGTTAATATATTAAAGAAAATAAATAATAAAATACATCACAATACACATATAAATCCAAGTCACACTTTCCCACTAGTGACCTAAACAGACATGGTGAAGAGTGAGGACACAAAATTAGCAGGGAAATACATGAGACAAGAAAACTCAAGTGCTTAGGATAACTAACACCTCTAGATTGCGGCCATCAAAGCTATTAATTCATTCAGGAACATCTGCACCACATTAAACTCCTTTTGTGTTTCTGCTTGACTGTAGATCCTCATTTCTATTCAGCTAGAGAAATTCTTCTCTTCTTTACACCAAAATAGCCTTTGTAAGCTCTTTCAACTAACCACCCTTAAAGTGTTAGCTCTTAACATGAATAACAGTTCTCTTTAAGCCAGATAACTAAAGGGC
Source organism: Trichosurus vulpecula (assembly GCF_011100635.1). Lineage (NCBI taxonomy): Eukaryota > Metazoa > Chordata > Mammalia > Diprotodontia > Phalangeridae > Trichosurus > Trichosurus vulpecula. The sequence goes on from NC_050574.1 coordinate 265,080,623, forward strand.
AAGCACATTAAACTAGCTATTTCTGGGCTTGTATAAATCAACCTAAACTCAACTGATACTTTATTACCTAATCAAAACAGAGTTCACAAAAACACAATTGAAGTGCATTCTTGAAGCCAGCTCCCCAGGATACAGCAGCAGTTGTAATACCCCCTCAGCTTTTCTCTCTCAAGTCAAAGGTGGCAACAGAAGCTCATGTGAAAAAATGTCATCTTTCTCCATCTCTAGGTGAAAGTGAAAAGCACGTAGCCATCACTGGAAATCTTGGCCAATGAAATCAGTTCTTTCTGCCACCAATCTGATTTTTTGTAGCTGAAGACTCTTAGCTGACTGCTTCTACATACCACAGCTCCACAAAAATCAACTTTTTAATCAGCCCCTGCTGCTTCTTCAGCTCTTCCTTCAAGTCCCCCTTGCTCTGCGGCTGATGTTTTCCCCTGCCCTTCTGTCATTCCTATACTGAATAGCTTAAACAAGGGCCTCCTAATTCTCAGTGACTCATCGTTTATTTTAAAAAAATCCCAATTACCCAAACTTCTCCTATGAAATTGATAGTCATTTTTTAAACATGCCTCAGTTGCCAAAGGTTTATGAGGTTTCTCACTATTGTGTGAGGTAAATAAAATGTGAAGACTTCACAAAGAAGATATGTATAAATATATCTATATCTATACTAAGAAATGTTTAAAAATCAAGAAATAGAGAAGTGGAAAAATTCTGAGGCCATGAGAGTTTACCCTGAAACTTTTTGTTCTTTCTTCTAGTTCTGGTTTAAAGATTTGCTCAGTAAGGATAGTGTCACTGTGACCTGCTTTCCTTTACTGTAAAAGTACTGTAGAGGAATGGAGAGGGTCTCCCCCTCCCCTTATCCTATTCTCCTTCTTTAAATATATAGATGTCACCTCAGTTGTAATCATTAACTAAGGGAATGGGAATTGGAGTTTCTGTGCCTCGATTTCCCGGTTCTTGGTCTAGCTTTCATGCTCAGATTGTAAGCCCTCCTCCCAGCCAATGGTGAGAAGGGTCAGAGGTGGGCAGGAATTCTTTTGCATTGGGTATAATTATTGGTGCTTTGCTCCTTATAACGTGCCTCCTTTGCTGGCTCTGCTCTGTGCTAGCAGAGGACGCCCAATTCTCCAGAACTGAGTAAAATTTATTTCTGCTCCCACCCTGAGATGGCTCCTTATTACCTTTTGATTGGTGAGGATCTTTCATCCCACACACTTTCTTAGTTTTCCCTCTAATCATTATATGTATGTGTGTGTGTGTGTGTGTGCATGTGTGTGTGTGTGTATGTCTATGTCTATATATGCAACTTGCTGTTACCTTCTGGCTGTATTGCCATGGTTTCTTTGTCACTTAGGGTTATAAAAAGGACTACCCACAGGTGTTTGAGGCCCTTCAAACCTGACAGATGTTCTGAGACTGAGCTAGACATCACACATTGCCCAGAATTAGACAGAGAGGGAACAGTCTACCCGAGCAACACATTGGTGTATTTTTGTTAACTATCCTATGTTATGGCTAAATAAATCTCCTTTTAACTGTTAAATGACCTGTGAATGCCTCATTTCATCTCAACATTGCACCTGAATTAATAGGTTACCACGCAATATCATCCTGAGCCAGACCCACCCCAACAGTGTCAGTAGCTCCAAATTATTCCACAATCAAAATGAATCTCTTCTTTCACACAAAAACACTCCAGCCATTTTCATCAGTCAATATTCTTCATGAAAAGGGCTTGAACAATTAGTGTGCCGTGCCTTGTCTGACTTCCAAAAGGGCTGTTGTCTGTTGCACAGATACCATTACTCACCCTTCTTTCTTAATTCAGATCTGTTTCTTCCTAACTCTATGGGTACCTGCTAGGTCTTTTAATCACAAGACATCTACTATATGCAACCTGTTTTCTTCTAGGACTGCAGAGAAACCTCACTTGACAACATCCTTGGAAATGGTCTGCTCCATCCATTTCAGATCCCTACCGAGAAGAGGAATGAAGGATTAAAGATGTAGAGTCCACTCAGAAGACTACTGCAATCATTCAAGAATGAAGTTATAAAGGCCTAGATTAAGAAAATAGTCTGGACCTGCACACCCACGTGCACACACACACGAACACACAATCACCTTGTGTTTACTTTGAATATGTATTTGTGTTGCATCCCCTATAGAATGTAATCTCCTCTATGGCAGGAGCTTTTGCATTTATGTCTTTGCCAGTTTTCCCAGGATTTGGAACATTGTCTGACAAATAATTGTCTTCATAAAATTAGGTGGGTTGATTGATGGATTGCTGAAAATGGGAATTAAAATGAAAGGATAGATGTGAAATACTTTACGAAGTGATAGTAGAAAATGGCCAGGTCAGTGACAGTGGACAAAAGGAAAAAGAAAGAAGTCAGAGATGACTACGAAGTTTTGAGCCTCAATGAACAGAAGCATGGAGGCAATCCAAAGGAGGAACTGGTTTGAAGTAGGAAAAATAGCTTAGCTATTTTATATGTTTATATTTTTATTTCTGTATTTTATATAATTTATATATTTATATTATATTTTATATATAACTATATATACTTTATATATCTTGTTTTATTTTATATTATATATAATTTTAAAATATTTATATTGCTAAATATTTTATATATCAAATTATATATTGTGTATATAACTTATATATTTATATTATGTTTTATATATAATTTACAAATATGTACTCTAAATAAAATATAAATTTATATATATAATTTATATAATTACATTTGTATATTATATATTTATGTATATATCTAAATATTTATATATTAAATGTGGTGAATTTTTCTACCATGGAAATGGTTATTAAACTAGAAAGGAAAGAATAAACATGATTTTCTATTTATAATCTCTTCAGCACCGCATTGCTTTACTACATACCTATCTCACCTAGCGCCCTTGTTCTCCCCCTAACAACACAATCTGCTCTGTAGGTCGACTCAGAAACACCAGCCAGGAAGCCTACACTAGTTTTGTCTTTATAAATTTACTACAGGCATGAGAGGAAGAATGACTGGTGCCATCTTCAAGATTATTGGAGATAGTGGGGAGCACTAGATTCGGAGTCAGAGAAACTAAGAATCCCAGCTCTGATACTATCTGTTTGAACTTGAGCAAGTTAAAGCCTCTCGAGGCATCTCTTCATCATCCGTAAAATAAGGAGGTTAAACTAGATGGTAGAAAAGATCCTCTCAATTTCTAAACCTATGGTTAATCATTCTATAAACAACTGTACCTTCCTGCTCAGATGATTAAATTGCCTTGTCTCCATCATTAAAAGGGAATGGAAGCCAAAAAGAGGTGGCCCAGGATTAAGATTATAAAAACTCACTGAGACAAACATTAGTCATTAAGGATTTCTCGTTGACAAGTCAACTCAAAGAAATATTCTCAGTTCCATATGCATCTATTCAGTATCTGCTATTTGCCCATCACTGTGTTTGCTATTGGGAAAAGAAAACAAGGTGCCAGAGGGGAGAGAGGTGACAATATGTGAACAGGAAACTAATATATAATATACACAGAACAAATTCAATGTAATTTTCGAAAGAGCTAGAGAAGAGAATTAAGTAGGTAGATAGAAAAGATGTATAGGAGGTGGTGCTTATGATAAAGAGGTAGGCAAGGGAGGGCATTAGGGTTTGAGGACAGCCTGTATTCAGGCATGGAAATGGAAAATGGAATGTTATATATAGGGAATAGTGTGATTGCCAGATTGTTTTTGTAGGAAATCTTGAGCAGACCCTGCTAGACCCCTGACTAATAACCATTTACTGTCATCTCAATGCTCTTTAACCTTAGTTACCTCCCCTCTATTGGTTTCTAATTTATCACACACACCCACACCCACACCCCCTTGTGGTTGCTTATATGTGTCCTGGTGTATCTTCTTTCTGAATAGTTGTTGTATGTTATCTCCATCTCATAGACTCCTAGACCCACTCTGACAATTGCCAAAGCAACCACAATCTAATGAAGCATCCAGATTTGGGGGACAAAAGCAATCTCCAGGAGAAGGGTCATTGCTCCTGTGACATGGAGAGACCCTCAACTCATTTAGGCTCCTGTTATCAGGACCTGAAATGAGCTTCCTTGTGAGAGATGGAGTAAGGCAATGGGAATCTGCTGGTTGCAACTGGTTTTACATGAAAAATCCTTGATTTCAATATCTTCAATGATTCTCAGTAAATGGAAAATTAGTGCTATTATCCCTGACAGTGTTCATTCTAAGCTAAATCTGGAAAGACAATTTGGAGCCAGATTTTAAAGGGCCTTAAGTGACAGAGAAGTTTCTGTCTTTCCCTAAAGGTAATAGGGAATCACTAAAGTTTCTTAACTAATCAATCAGTCAGTCAATAAGTGTATATTAAGCATCTTGTATGTGCTTGACACTGCTGGGTACTGAGAATACAAAGACAAAAATGAGAGTCCTTCCTTTCCAGGAGTTTATATTTCATTGGAGGAGATGGTATAGTCATGCATAGGTAGGCCTGTACTTTAGAAACATCTACCAGCAGCTGTGTGGAAGAGGAATCAGGAAAGGGAGAGACAGAAAAAAATTGATCTTCTGTAATTGTAGGCATTCTTCTAGTCAGGTTGAATAAGTATCAATGGGTAAAAAGGGGAAAATACTTAACTTGGAAGTGGAAAGAGAATGAAAAATAAAATCTGAGTTATTATGTTTATTTTATTAGCAAGAAATATAGATGTAAAAATTATACCAACTACGAGAATATTTTCCTTTCTGTGAGTTTCTTCAATGCAGTCTTCACATCCTTATTTCTCAGGCTGTAGATCAAGGGGTTCAGCATGGGAATCACTGTAGTATAAAACACTGAGGACACCTTTCCCTGGGCCAGGTTCTTACTGGAAGAAGGTTTGAGATACATGGACATGACGGATCCGTAAAACACAGTGACTGCCATGAGATGGGAACTACAGGTACTGAAGGCTTTTGACCTGCCCTCTTTGGAGTTGATGCGGAGGATACTGGAGAGGATAAAAGCATAAGAAATTATGATTGTCAAGCTGGTTACTACAGTGTTGAATCCACTAATGACAGAAAGCAAGAGCTCATCTAGGTAAGTGCTGGAGCAAGAGAGTTTGATGAGGGCGACAATGTCACAGAAGTAATGACTGATTACATTTGGCCCACAGAATGACAACCTCAGTATACAACCTGTGTGTATCATTGCATCTGTGAAGCCCACAGAGAACACAGACATCACCAGCAAGGAGCAGACTCGAGGGGACATGAGGATGTGGTAAAGTAAGGGCTTACAAATGGCAACATAGCGATCATAAGCCATGGCTGCCAGCATGTAGCACTCAGAAATGACAAAAATACAGAAGAAAAAGAATTGAGTCATGCACCTAGGATAGGAGATAGTTTTATCTTTGAATAAAAATCCCATTAGCATTTGGGGGGTAATGACAGAGGAATAACAGAGGTCTAAAACAGACAAACTGCTGAGCAAATAGTACATGGGGGTATGGAGTTGAGAACTAAATCTAATCAGTATGATCATGCCCAGGTTCCCCATCACAGTGACTGAATAGATGCCCAAGAACATGAAGAAGAGGGGCATCTGAAGCTCTGGCTCATCTGTCAGTCCTTCAAGAATAAACATAGTGACTTCAGACTGATTTCCTCTTCTCATTTTCTAGGAGGAAACCTGTGAGAATGAGAAGAAAGAATCACATTAGAAAGGTTTACAACTCTTACCCTTCTTGGTTCCCTTTCCTCAAAGGAAGGTAAAAATGACTGGGAAACTCTGAAGCCTGACCTCTCCTGATCATGACACTCCCCCACCCCACCCCTGACCCACGTCTAATGATTTTATTTCCTCTAGGAGAAATTGGCCTTAATAACAAAGAAGAGACAAATTTTCTGGAAAAATGAGAAAGTGGTCAGCAGAAAGTGTAGGTATAGACCAACATCTCCCACAATTATACAAAGATCAGCTCTAAATAGGTACATGACTCAGACATAAATGGTGATATAAACAAATTAGAAGACCAATAAAGAAATTGCTGTTCAGAGCTATGGATAGGGGAAGATTTCATGACTGAACAAAAGGATCACAGAAGATTAAATGGACAGCTTTGGTTAAACAAAATGTAAAAGGTTTTGCACAAATAAATCCAATGCAGCTAAAATTAGAATGGACACAAGTAACTAGGGAAAAATCTTTTCAGTAAGTTTCTCTGATAAAGTTCTCATAGCCAACCTACATAAGGAATAAATTCAAATATGTAGGAATAAAAACCATCTTGTAATTGACAAGGAAGAAATTTCACTTAACAATAGCCATATAAAAATTCCCTAAATCATTATTTATTACAGAAATAAAAATTAAAGGCTCATTCTGCACCTTAAGTCTGTCAGGAGGTGGGTGGTATACTTCATCTGAAGTATACATCATCTGAAATCATGGTTGGTCATTATGCAGATCATAGCTAATCAGTCTTTCAAATCTATTTGTCCTTACAATGTTGTTGTTATATTGTATAAATTCTTGTTTTTGTTCATTTCATTCAGTATTTAAGATGTCCCAGGTTTCTCTGAAAGTGTCCCCTTCACCATTTCTTAAAGCATAATAGTATCCTATTGCATTCATATACCATAATTTGTTACGTCCTTTCTGAGGTGATTTTGTCTTCATAGTATCTGGTTATTTCCTAGCACAAAAGAGTTGCTATAAATAATATTGTACTTATAAGACCCTTTCCTCATTCTTTGATGTCTTTGGGAGTATAGACTTAGTAGTAGTATCACTAGGTTAAAAGACTACGCACAGTTTAGTAACTTTTTGGGCAGAGTAACAAATGACTTTCCAGAGTGGTTAGACTACTTAGCAATTCCCCCAGTAGCACACTCAAGTTTTCCCACAACTGCTCCAATATTTCTCATTTTCCTTTTTTGTCAACTGTCAATCTGATGGATGTGGAGTGGAACCTCAGAGTTGCTTTAATTTTTATCAAAGGTGGGGAGGGGGGTATAGCTAATTCAGGAATTTGTTTTGCTTCACTTTACATATTTTTCATAGGGGTTTTGTTAATTTTTTCAATGCAATGGAAGGGAGGAGGGGAACTGATAAAACAGATTTCAATTAAAATTTTAAAAAGAAATGGGGGGACTTACTGTGTGGTACAATTTTAGGGAGCCAGAAAGGACTTTTTGTCTCCATCATATACTTTTCCCATCTGTTTTATTAGGCTAGAAATTCTTTTGCCAGAAGACAAGTGACAACTGAGCTTAAATATCAATAAAGTTTAGAGGTCAACAATACCTCTCAAAGATCTCCCTCACCTAGACCTTCCTTTCTGAATCCACCAGTCACCCTCACTCCAGGGCCTCAGCACCAAACTAACCTTTATCAATGTCAAGCAACTAGCCTGAGAAGATATTATTATTCAGACCTTACAATTTCTTGTAACTAAGCAGGAGCATGAGAACTGGGGGAAGGGTAGTGCCCATGGGATTGTTCTCTCCAAGAAAGAAGTACCAAGACTTACAAGAGTGGTCAGTGTGCTAGACAGGGCAAGCACAGATCCTAGCCAATCATTATAGAGAGCACTGCAGTGATTCAGGTAAGGGGTGTCTTGACATTGATAAAGGTTATTGTGATGGCCAGGTAAAGATTGACCAGAATATCAGCTACTCCCAAACAGGTAATCTTATATAGAGAAGAGACTGAAGCAACCTTTGCCAGCTCAGAGTTCCGTCAGTCCTGGCTGTGTCTGTCCAGTCCTCTTGGTCCAGTGCTTTCCTAGCACAGGTCTTTTTCTACATGGAAAACCAAAAAATCCATATTTTCTTCTTAGTTTGACTCTGCTTCTATCTTCTAATGGGGGGAGGATGCAGTGTAAGTTAATTCAGAAAGAATAACAGTAACATAATAATGATAATTGATATTTGCATTGTGCTTTGAAGTTTGCAAAGTGCTTTGCATGTATTATTTCATTTGAGTCTCACAGAATTCCAATGGTGTATAGGGATTAATAGGCTCATTTTATAGATCAGAGAACTGAGGCTTAGTGATTCTAAATGATTTGCTCCTAGTCATATAACCAGTAAGTGTCAGAGAGAGGACTGGAACTCAGGTCTTTCTGACACCTGGTCTAGCCCAACTTCCAAGAGCAAATGTTGGAATTTCTCTTTTGCCCTTCTTGTATCTAGTATTATAAATAATTGTGACCCTCCCCTTATAAAATATGAGCTCCTTGAGGGAAGGGACTGAATTGTTTGCGTGGGGGGTGCAGAGAGAAGGCGGGAAGGAGATGATGGTGATATTCACAGCATCTAGCACATACTATTCGATACATGCCTGTTGATATAAATGGAAAGAAAAAAAACCCTCAATTGAATGCTGTGTGTTTATTATGCCCAAACTCAGTCCAAAAGAAAAAAATGACAAAATGTATAACACTCCCTTTTTTGCAGGGTTTGGAAGTTATGAATGTGGAACATCGCATATGCTATTAGACATAATTGATGGATTGATTAGTTTTGCTGAACTGCTTCCCACCCCCTTTCTTCTCTACTCTATGTTATAGGCAACTATTATAAGTGAGTTAGTAAAGGTACTGAGTAGAAGCTTTGTCTTAGAGTCAGGAAGGACCTATAATCAAGTCTGAGACACATTTTCTGTGCAACCTGGAAAAAGTCACTTAACCTCTTAGTGTCGCAGACATATAAGGGTTTACGCATAAATGAAACCATTAGTCCAGACCACCACCACCAACACCCCCAAAATAAACTACATAACTGATCATCAAAATTCCATGGAAAGTCCACGGCAGAAAATTATCAGGAATAAGCATATTTTGAGAAACAGAGGAAATGTATATAAAACATTTTGTGACTATAAAGCACCATGCAAACCCATTATTGCTATGTGTGAGAGGATAATGCCAAATTGATTGTACGCCATCGAAGAACTGAGCAATCTGAACATAACTAGAAAACTCACCTTCCTCTACCCTAGTGTGGTAAGAGAAATCTCTCTCCTTCTGGCTTTTATTCTAGTCACTCAGCAATCTCACATTGCTCTCTAAAGCCTAGCAAAAGGTAAGTAAAACCATATTTATTCTTGGAATTCCATCTTCTCTAAAATGCCTAAACACCTCTATTCACAGTAGCATCTTCCTGAGACACACAGTGACCTCATGAGTTTTGTTTTCTGCTTGAGTATTTTGGATGTATAAATACTGAATCAGTTGGTCCCTAAGGTGTTTTTCATCTCCTGAGAACCAGCTATGTTTTTGTAAAACAATGATTTCCCAAGCATTTTTTTTAATGAGACAACCTCTTTTGAAAATGAGCAAGGCCAGAGATGTCAGAGGGCCATCTAGCCCAGGATTAGAAATTGGTTTTGAATTCAGCATCAATGCTTCAGACTAGATGAGAAAAAGAAAGTCCTATTTATGGAAGTTTACAGAATCTCAACTTGGCAAATTTCTAGTTATTTTTAAAGGCAGAAGAAAGTCTTCTCCATACACGATCCCACTACCCCACTTTCCTTCCCTGTCCCATGGTGATATAATATAAAAACATTGGGCTTGAGTCAGAATATCTAGGTCAAATGATTATGGATTTAGGTCTGGAAGGTACCTTAGAAAACATAAAGTCTAGCTAGCCCCCTCATTTTACAGATGAGGTAAATTAGGCTTAGAGAAATTATTACTTGAATGAGTACTCAGAAAATAAGTGCCAAAGTGGAGTTTGAACCTGTGTTGTTCAGGTGTCCAGAGCTCTTTGTACTATTCTATGGTTTGTGTCCCAGCTCTGGAGCTCAGTTTCTTTATCGGGAAAAGAAAGGGTTATTGGTAATTACATTGCTAATGACTGGATGACTTCTCAAAGGCAGCATGGTGCAGTGAAAAAGACACTGGCTCTACTGTCAGAGGACCTGGGTTCAAATTCTTTGTCTGTTTACTACCTTGGTGAGCTGGGTCAAGGTTCCGTTCATGGGCCATCTGCAAAATGGACTGGATAGCATCTGAAGGCCCTTTCAGTTCTTTTTTGGGGATCAATGATCCTATCATTCAAAGTATTCCATATATTGCCAGTTCATGAGAATCACTACTCTATGATCAATCAAAGATGACCCCTACATCCTGTATCCCATATTTCCTTTGCCCACTAATTCTATGCTTCTGCAGGAAGGTTATCAAATGGCACTAAATTCAAAGAGGCCCATCACCAAAATGCTGGCCACCAGATCAAACGTGTGGTCGGGACCAACTCACAAAACCCTCTAATAAGGTGCAAAAGTGCTGTAATCAGTGTCAATGCTGGAAGCCCCTATGCACATTGATAAAACCACAGGGCTTTTAAACTTTGAAGTAAGTTCTGAACACTGTGCAGCTGTGAATGCAGCCTACTGACTTTCTTGCCTCTCACTTATTTTTCTCTAAGGATCATCAGACTTTTCTTTCCATGAACTTTTCAGCTGAACTCTCCTATATGTGTTGTGTCCCTCCATTAGAAAGTGAGCTCCTTGAAAGCATGGACTGTTTCACATCTTTCTTTGTATCTTGACTGCTTAGCAACATGAGTGACATTTAATAAATACTTACTGAGTACTTTTTCATTCCTTTATTCTCATATTGATTGTAGGTTTTGTGTACTGAATTGCTTACCCCAAAACAATTTCTGCTATCCTATTCACTGCTAGAGTCTCATTGGACACCCATGACCCAGCTGGTAGATATTAATTCTGGAAAAATAAACTACATATAATATTTTGAGTAAAACATAACCAAGAAGGATAAAAGATTACTTTGGCATTCTCACACCTAATCCTCCATGGTGCTGTTCTTCTCCAGTAACATGAACAATTGAATTGACTGTAGTTAAAAGAATTTATAGATATTTATAGAAGGATGTTCTCCTATAGGATACATAATTATGTGACTGATTTCCTATTAGTCCTATGTGATCTAATGTGGCATGTATGCAAACTGAAGGTGCTAGGAAGCTCCTGAACCACATCACCAAATGGGCAAAAGTATCATCCAGTTTCTACCAGTGACACATAAACATCTGCAAAACATAGGTGGGAAAATTAAGGCAAAGAGCAACCTGGAGAAACTCTGAGTCTCCTTAATGTCTTCAGGGATCAGTTATTCCCTGGAACCTGGGAATCACAAAACTCTGCAATTTTGGTGGAGATAGCACAAGAGTATGCTGTGTTTACGTGCCAAAACCCTCAGGTGGCTTATTGCCTAAGGCATTCCTTAAGGTTCAGTGAACTGCTCTACTCACTCCTTTGGGGAGGTTCAGTGCTGCTGATGCCAGGCAGAGACTCAGGGAGAAAAGAAAGAACTGGCCAGTTGATACTAAAGAAGATGACAGAAAGACAGACAGACAGATAGATAGTTAGAGTGATACGGATATACATATAGAATTTTTTGCTGTTCAGTCATTTGTCAGTCATGTCAAACTCTTTGTGATCCCATTTCAGGTTTTCTTGGCAAGAGATAAATACATACATACACACACACAAGCATACACATGTGTGTATGTACTGTATTCGTAGATATAGATATATATAAACACATATATAAGTATATGTATGTATTATATTCATATACACATAGCTATATAGTCTCCAATTTTCAAAATCTGACATTGGGCTCTTACATGTGAACGGATAATCATTCTAGAACAGCAGCTCCAAACCAATAGCCACAACCATTCCCTCTTCTGTAACCCCTTATTCCTGTTCCTGCTACCTAGGACCACCATGGCCCCTGCTTCTGGGTTCCCATCCAAGTAACATGGAGAGAAGATGGGAGGGAGCAAGGAGAGACTCAAGTTTACTCCTTATTTCTTATAGTGCCAGGGTGCTCTTCTCAATAATCTAAATGCTACTCTAATCCACCACAATCCCTAGCCTCCTCACTATATTCTCATTCCCTTCCCCCAACAAAGGTAGTGAGTCAACAATCATTTATTAAGCATGTACTTTGTGCCAGGCATGCCATGATCTTTTCTCTAGAACCCTGACCCTGTCCCTCTTCAGTTCCCTTGATAAAATGAGTGCCCAGAAAAGTCATCCCTTTTTCTTCTGGGAAGCATATGCATCTTATTTCAGCCCTTTAATCAATCAGCAAGCATTTATTAAGCACCTACTATGTGCAAGACATTGAGGCCATATAGATTAATATGGAACAGAAGTTGTCCTCAAGAAGCTTACACAGAATCAGTCTCTCAGAGACTTTGGAAGCCATCTGGAACTATCCATGAATAAGAATTCAAAGTATTTTAAAAGCGTGCATTGAGCCTGTACTTAAAGATGTCACTACCTCCCCTCACCCGCCATATTCCACTTCAGGATGTTTAATTGTTAGGGATCAAGGGGGTGGTCTATCCTCACATCAAAGTTGTATAAGCCTCTACAATTTGTATCCATTGCTCTTACTGTATGTCTACCCTCCAGGGTCAAACAGAACATATCCAATATAAAAAGAGCTTTTCAAATACTTGAAGACAGCTTAATTATACGTTAACCCATGCCCACCAAGTCATCTCTTCTTGAAGATAAATATCCTCAGTTCTTTCAACTGCTATGTTTTCTCATCTGCTATGATTTCAAGAGCCTCCATCTTCCTGGTCATCCTCTGCTGGATGGTCTCCAGCTAATTAGTGTGCTTCCTAATATGTGGCACCCCTAACTGAATACCCCCAAGATTCCACTCAATGCCCAAAAAGCCCATCAGCCTAGAGGCAAAGAATCATGGTGGTGAATCAGAACAACTGAGTTTAAGTCCTTACTCTACTACTTAATAGGTACTTTGGTAATTAACTCATCCTCTCTGAGCCTCGATTTCCTCATCTGCAAAATGAAGGAGCCTGAACATTCAATGATCCTTAAGATCCTTTCCAATTCTAAATCCTGTCATCTCCCCCAATCTTGTTGAAGTAATAAGAAGAAGTTGGCAATGGGACAGAGAAAGACACTTTTTAATGCCTGGGAGTTAAGAGAAGCAGGAGGTCCAATTCTTAGAGCTCAAAGAAGAAAAGAAGGGAGAAGCTCACCCTATACCTTCAGACCCTACATCCTGGGATCATCACTTAGTAGGAGGCCCTATTCTTGACAGTTCTTTACTCATCTTTCCTGGGCCCCCTAAGTATCACAAACCATACTACCATAATGGAACTCTCCACCCTCTCTACAAAGCCATCAGCAATGGCTTGGAGCTGGAGGAGTCCTACCCATACTTCTCTTTCCTGGCTGATAGTTGTGCCTGGGGCAAGGAAAAGAGAGAGAGAACTTTAGATTCCCAAATTGTCACTGCAGAAATACATGCAGTTATACCTGGACCTTAAGTTCTATAACACCACTGGTTTGTACTAAGCTTTGAGTGTGAAACAAGTTCATTGGCTTTTATGTTACCTGGTCTAGCAGCCTAACTACCACGTATAAAACACTGCCTCTAGGAAATATACATCAATACTGACTAACCTTCTAAGTATGATCCCTTGTTACAGTGGGGACTATTTGTGTGCATAATCAGACTGTGATGAGCTTTCCTTGCACTCAGCCGATCCCTATTTATTGCACCTAAATCCCCATCACTGCCAAGGCAAAATGACTGGATTGCCCTACGCCCTTACACATATGTCCTCAGGATGCACTTTCACAGTGTCCATCTACTTCATTTTTTATTAATTAATTAATTTTTATTTTTGATTTACAACATTCAGTTGCTCAAGTTTGGGGGTTTCAAATTTTCTTCCCCTCCATCTCCTTCCTGCTCCCCACCCAAGACACTGTGCAATCCTATGTAGGTTCTACATATACCTTCACACTAAACGTATTTTCACAATAGTCAATTTGTAAAGACAAACTATAACCAATGGAATGAACCATGAGAAAGAAGAAAGAAAACAAAAACAAAAAAAAGAGAGCAAATAGTTTGCTTCAATCTGCATTCAGACTCCGTAATTCTTTCTCTGGATGTGAATCTCTTTTTCCTTCATGAGTCTTTTGAAGTTGTCTTAGAACCTTGCATTCCTGAGAAAAGCCAAGTCTATCAAAATTAGTCATCGGAGATATTCTGTGTCTATACTTGTGTATAATGTTCTCCTGGTTCTGCTCCCCTCACTCAGCATCAGATCACATTAGTCTTTCCAGATTATTATGAGGCCCATATACTTCTCATTTCCCATAGCACAATAGTATTCCATTACATTCACATAACACAACTTGTTTAGCCATGCCCCAATTTATGGGCAGCCCCTTCATTTCCAATTCTTCACCACCACAAAAAAGCTGCTATAAATATTTTTGAACGTATGGGTCTTTTTCTCACTTGTATGATTTCTTTGTGATATAGCACTAAAAATGGTATTCCTGGGTGTCCATCTACTTTAAAGCCTGGTGTTGCCATTAATTTTAACCTGATCTTACCTAGATAAAATTGGGATGGAACCTGTCAACCTCCAGGGATTGTCCCTATTATGTAGGACCCTGAGCTAGATAATAATGGTACACTGAAAGTACACTCCCTGGACACCAATTAAAAAAAGTTTTAGTGGATACTAATGAGAGAGAGCAAGCCAATATGCACAGCAGGCTCAACTTTGCCCCTCAAAGACTCAAGATTCTCTGTATGGACTAGAACGCCTGAGTGTTCAAGAGTATGCAGAAATAGGCAAAATGACTTGGAAATATTATATGGAAACCCTAAGCCTGGTTAACACAGGCCCCAACTTTTATTTTATCATATTGAGCTTTAGAATCATAGTTTAAGTCACAAGAGGACCTGGTCAGACTCCTGAGGGAGAAAAATCCTGAATTAGAAAAATGATTGTCCCAGTATCCTCTGCCTCATGTTGAGGAGAAAAACTTTTAATTGTACCCATTGGGATGAATCAAGGAATTGCACAGGCATACCGTGAGCATTAATGTTGCAATACCAGTGTTTCAAGTTCCAAGTTTATCTTCAGCTTGAGGGAATTGTAACAGGTATACCGTTTCTCAAATGGGTTCCAGATCAGCACAGGGAAATCATCTCTAATGCTTTTTCTTCTAGTTGGTTGTTGTGTTTCATTTTCCTTTGTTTTGAAGTTTGGAGTAAGTGGCCTCCAATGTCTCCCTCCTCCTACAGATGGGAAAAGCCAGTATCCTGGGTAGAGTCTGAGATTCCAAACATGTCAGATCAATCTATGTCTCTCAGCATAGGTAAACCCATTTTTTTGGAGTGCAGAAGAAGAACCAGTAATCAAGGCAGTTCTCCCAAGGTTGGACATCCTCTGAATCAGCATTTAAAGGGACATCTGAGGTTATCTATTCCTATCCTTAACTGACCAAGAATCTATTCTATAGCCACCCATAATGAGTGGCAATCCAGCTTCTGCTAGGAGGTGTCCAGTGTGGAGAAACCTTCTTGAGGGAATTTTCCATTTGGGTTCCTAGAGAGCACATGGAGAATCCCTTTTACCAGTGGTCCAAAAACTGGAGGTCAAATAAAGTAAATAGCCAAATTGAAAGAAAAAATAGCTTATTAGCACAATAAGGAGGACTAAGTAATGCAGTTTTAGCCACCTGCTGTACAAACTTGATTTACATACCTTTTCAAGTCCACTTAGTATACAGAGCCAATGTGAAGCATTAGCTATGGATTGAAGTGGACCAGTGGTGTGGCATTCTGCCAAACAAGGAAAACTGATGGCTAGGCTTCCCAGAGAGGGATGCTCAGAGAGTTGCTATGTCACCTCTTTCCTGAGCTGTTAGCATTCCCATCCTACCTTTTGGGTTTTATACGTAGTTGGTTGGAAGGTCTCTCCCAGAGGAAAGAACAAAGTTGACATTTTAGTCACACAAAATTTTCATAGAATGAGGCATCTTTTCTCCCTGCATTGCCTACTATTTCTGTTCTCTTTTAGGACAGTGAAAAACTTAAAATGTGTTTATGAATTTTTCCTTATACCTGAGATCCATAATTCTGCATTTTCTATATATGGACCCTACATGTGTCCTCTGGGGCCAAGCAGAACCAGTCTAATCCTTCTTTCACATGTTACTTTATCAAACACTTCAAATGGTCCCATAAAGGACAGTTGATCGTCTTGGTTCTAGAACTTCCACCCTAGGACCTGGGCTATCCTCTCTGGTGATGTATCAAAATGTATCTTGTGCTATCTCCAAGAAAGTCAGTAGGCTGCATTCACAGCTGCACAGTGTTCAGAACTTACTTCAAAGTTTAAAAGCCCTGTGGTATCAACAATGTGCATAGGGGCTTCCAGCATTGACACTGATTACAGCACTTTTGCACCTTATTAGAGGGTTTTGTGAGTTGGTCCTGACCACACGTTTGATCTGGTGGCCAGCATTTTGGTGACGGGCCTCTTTGAATTTAGTGCCATTTGATAACCTTCCTACAGAAGCATAGAATTAGTGGGCAAAGGAAATATGGGATACAGGATGCAGGGGTCATCTTTGATGGATCATAGAGTAGTGGTTCTCCAGAACTGGCAATACATAGAATCCTTTGAATGATAGGATCATTGATCCTCAAAAAAGAGTTGAAAGGGCCTTCAGATGCTATCCAGTCCATTTTGCAGATGGCCAATGAAAGGTAAACCTGACCCAGCTCACCAAGGTAGTAAACAGACAAAGAATTTGAAACTAGTTCCTCTGACAGTAGAGCCAGTGTCTTTTTCACTGCACCATGCTGCCTTTGAGAAGTCATCCAGTCATTAGCAATGTAATTACCAATAACCCTTTCTTTTCCCGATAAAGAAACTGAGCTCCAGAGCTGGGACACAAACCATAGAATAGTACAAAGAGCTCTGGACACCTGAACAACACAGGTTCAAACTCCACTTTGGCACTTATTTTCTGAGTACTCATTCAAGTAATAATTTCTCTAAGCCTAATTTACCTCATCTGTAAAATGAGGGGGCTAGCTAGACTTTATGTTTTCTAAGGTACCTTCCAGACCTAAATCCATAATCATTTGACCTAGATATTCTGACTCAAGCCCAATGTTTTTATATTATATCACCATGGGACAGGGAAGGAAAGTGGGGTAGTGGGATCGTGTATGGAGAAGACTTTCTTCTGCCTTTAAAAATAACTAGAAATTTGCCTAAGTTGAGATTCTGTAAACTTCCATAAATAGGACTTTCTTTTTCTCATCTAGTCTGAAGCATTGATGCTGAATTCAAAACCAATTTCTAATCCTGGGCTAGATGGCCCTCTGACATCTCTGGCCTTGCTCATTTTCAAAAGAGGTTGTCTCATTAAAAAAAATGCTTGGGAAATCATTGTTTTACAAAAACATAGCTGGTTCTCAGGAGATGAAAAACACCTTAGGGACCAACTGATTCAGTATTTATACATCCAAAATACTCAAGCAGAAAACAAAACTCATGAGGTCACTGTGTCTCTCAGGAAGATGCTACTGTGAATAGAGGTGTTTAGGCATTTTAGAGAAGATGGAATTCCAAGAATAAATATGGTTTTACTTACCTTTTGCTAGGCTTTAGAGAGCAATGTGAGATTGCTGAGTGACTAGAATAAAAGCCAGAAGGAGAGAGATTTCTCTTAGCACACCAGGGTAGAGGAAGGTGAGTTTTCCAGTTATGTTCAGATTGTTCAGTTCTTTGATGGTATACAATCAACTTGCCATTATCCTCTCACACATAACAATAATAGGTTTGCATGGTGCTTTATAGTCCCAAAATGCTTTATATACATTTTCTCTGTTTCTCAAAACATGATTTTTCCTGATAATTTTCTGCCCTGGACTTTCCATGGAATTTTGATGATCAGTTATGTAGTTTAATTTGGGGGAGGGGGGGTGGCAGTCTAGACTAATGGTTTTATTTATGTGGAAACTTTTAGATGTCTGGGACACAAGAAGTTAAGTGACTTTTTCCAGGTTGCACAGAAAGTGTGTCTCAGACTTGATTGTAGGTCCTTTCTGACTCTAAGACAAAGCCTTTACTCAGTACCTTTACAGCAAAACTAATCTGTCAACTATTTCTAATAGTATATGCAATGTTCCACCTTCATAAATTCCCAACCCCGCAAAAAAGGAAGTGAGATACATTTTGTCATTTCTTGTTTTGAATTGAGCTTGGGCATAAACACACAGCACTCAAATGAGGGGTTTTTGTTCTTTCTTTTTATATCAACAGGCATGTGTCTAATACTATGTTTTAGGTGCTGCAAATATAACCACCATCTCCTTCCCTCCTTCTCTGCCCCCCTGACCCAAAAGTTAAGTCCCTTCCCTCAAGGAGCTCATATTTTATAATGGGAGAGTCACAATTATGTTTAATACAAGATGCAATAAGTGCAAAAGAGAAACTCCAACACCGTGCTCTTGGAAGTAGGGCTAGACCAGGTGTCAGAAAGACCTGAGTTCCAGTCCTCTCTCTGACACTTACTCATTATATGACTATGAGCAAATCATTTAGAATCACTAAGCCTCAGTTCTCTGATCTATAAAATGAGCCTATTAATCCCTATACACCATTGGAATTCCGTGAGACTCAAATGAAATACATGCAAAGCACTTTGCAAACTTCAAAGCACAATGCAAATATCAATTATCATTATTATGTTACTGTTATTCTTTCTGAATTAACTTACACTGCATCCTCCCCCCATTAGAAGATAGAAGCAGAGTGGAACTAAGAAGGAAATATGGATTTCTTGGTTTTCCATGTAGAAAAAGACCTGTGCTAGGAAAGGACTGGACCAAGGGGACTGGACAGACACAGCCAGGACTGACAGAACTCTGAGCTGGCAAAGATGGCTTCAGTCTCTCCTCTATATAAGATTACCTGTTTGGGAGTAGCTGGTATTCTGGTCAATCTTTACCTGGCCATCACAATAACCTTTATCGATGTCAAGATACCCCTCACCTGAATCACTGCAAGGCTCTATATAATGATGGGCTAGGATACCTACTTACCCTGTCTAGCATACTGACAACTCTTAGAAGTCTTGGTACTTCTTTCTTGGAGAGAACAATCCGATAGGCACTACCCTTCCCCCAGTTCTCATGCTCCTGCTTAGTTATAAGGAGTTGTAAGGTCTGAATAATAATATCTTCTCAGGCTAGTTGCTTGACATTGATAAAGTTTAGTTTGGTGATGAGGCCCTGGAGTGAGTGTGACTGGTGGATTCAGAAAGAAAAGTCTAGGTGAGGGAGATATTTGAGAGGTGTTGAACCCTAAACTTTTTTGATATTTAAGGTCACTTGTCACTTGTCTTCTGGCAAAAGAATTTCTAGCCTAATAAAACAGATGGGAAAAGTCTGGGGTAGAGACAAGAAGGACTTTCTGGGTTGCTAAAATCATACCAAACAGGAAGTCCCCCCATTCTTTTCTAAATTTTAATCAAAATCTGTTTTGTTTCCCACCTCCCCTACACTGCATTGAAAAAGAAATTAACAAAACCCATAAGAAAAATATGTAAACTGAAGCAAAACATGGTCTTGCATTAGCTGTGTTCCCACCTCTCCCTACCCCTGCCAGTAGGCTCATTCTGCACCTTAAGTCTATCACTTCTCTGTCAGAATGTTGGTGGTATGCTTCCTCTTTGAATATCTGAAATCGTGGTTGGTCATAGTGTAGATCAGAGTTCATAAGTCTTTCAAACCTATTTGTCATTACAATGTTGTTGTTATATTGTATAAATTGTTGTTTTTGTTCACTTCACTCAGTATTTAAGATGTCCCAGGTTTCTCTGAAAGTATCCCCTTCACCATTTCTTCTAGGATAATAGTATCCTATTGCATTCATATACCATAATTTGTTCAGTCCTTTCCCAGTTGATATTCACCTTCATAGTTTCTAGTTGTTTGCTAGGACAAAAGAATTGCTGCAAATAATTTTGTACTTATAAGACCCTTTCCTCATTCTTTGATGTCTTTGGGAGTATTGACCTTATGGTAGTATCACTGGGTAAAAGGCTAGGCACAGTTCAGTAACTTTTAGTCAGAGTAACTTACTTTTCAGAGTGGTTAGACTACTTTACGATTCCTCCAGCAGTACACTCAGGTTTTCCCACAACTGCTCCAATATTTCTCATCTTCCTTTTTTGTCAGCTGTCAATCTGATTTATGTGGAGTGGAACCTCAGAGTTGCTTTAATTTTGATTTCTGTAATTAATGATGATTTGGGGAATTTTTATATGTCTATTGTTAAGTGAAATTTCTTCCTAATTTGCTTGTTCATATTCCTTCACCATTTATCAATTAGATGATGGTTTTTATTCCTATATATTTGAATGGATTCCTTATGTAGGTTGACTATGAGAACTTTATCAGAGAAACTTACTGAAACTATTTTTCCTCCAGTTACTTATGTCCTTTCTAATCTAAGCTGCATTGTTTTATTTGTGCAAAACCTTTTACATTTTGTTTAACTAAAGCTGTCCATTTTATCTTCTGTGGTCCTTTTATTCAGTCATGAAATCTTCCCCTATCCATAGATCTGAACAACAATTTCTTTATTGTTCTTCTAATTTGTTTATGTCACCATTTATGTGTAAGTCATATACCTATTTAGAGCTGATAATTGTATAATTGTGGGAGATGTTGGTCTATACCTACTTTCTTCTGTCCACTTTCTCATTTATCCAGCAAATCTTGCCTTTTCTTTGTTTTTAAGGCCAATTCCTCCTAGAGGAAATAAAATCATTAGACATGGGTCAGGGGTGGGGTGGGGGAGTGGCAGGATCAGGAGAGGTCAGGCTTCAGAGTTTCCCAGTCATTTTTACCTTCCTTTGAGGAAAGGCAACCAAGAAGGGGAAGGGTTGTATACCTTTCTACTATGATTCTTTCTTCTCATTCGCACAGGTTCCCTCAGAAAATGAGAAGGGGAAATCAGTCTGAAGTGACGCTGTTTATTCTTGAAGGACTGACAGATGAGCCAGAGCTTCAGATGCCCCTCTTCTTCATCTTCTTGGGCATCTATTCAGTCACTGTGATGGGGAACCTGGGCATGATCATACTGATTAGATTTAGTTCTCAACTCCATACCCCCATGTACTATTTGCTCAGCAGTTTGTCTGTTTTAGACCTCTGTTATTCCTCTGTCATTACCCCCCAAATGCTAATGGGATTTTTATTCAAAGATAAAACTATCTCCTATCCTAGGTGCATGACTCAATTCTTTTTCTTCTGCATTTTTGCTATTTCTGAGTGCTACATGCTGGCAGCCATGGCTTATGATCGCTATGTTGCCATCTGTAATCCTCTACTGTACCACATCCTCATGTCCCCTCGAGTCTGCTCCTTGCTGGTGATCTCTGTGTTCTCTGTGGCCTTCACAGATGCAGTGATACACACAGGTTGTATACTGAGGTTGTCATTCTGTGGGCCAAATGTAATCAGTCATTACTTCTGTGACATTGTCGCCCTCATCAAACTCTCTTGCTCCAGCACTTACCTAGATGAGTGCTTGATTTTTGTTATTGGTGGATTCAACATGGTAGCAACCAGCTTGACGATCATAATTTCGTATGCTTTTATCCTCTCCAGTATCCTCCGCATCAACTCCAAAGAGGGCAGGTCAAAAGCCTTTAGTACCTGTAGTTCCCATCTCATGGCAGTCACTGTGTTTTATGGATCTGCCATGTCCATGTATCTCAAACCTGCTTCCAGTAACAACCTGGCCCTAGAAAAAATGTCCTCATTGTTTTATACTACAGTGATTTCCATGCTGAACCCCTTGATCTACAGTCTGAGAAATAAGGATGTGAAGACTGCATTGAATAATCTCACAGAAAGGAAAATATTCTACTAGTTGGTATAATTTTTACATCTATATTTCTTGCTAATAAAGTAAACATAATAACTCAGATTTCATTTTTCATTCTCTTTTCTACTTCAAAGTTAAGTAAATATATCCCCCTTTTCACTCTGTGATACTTATCCAACCTGACTAGAAGAATGCCTACAATTATGGAAGATTAATTTTTTTCTGTCTCTCCCTTTCCTGATTACTCTTCCACACAGCTGCCAAGTAGATGTTTCTAAAGCACAGATCTGACTATGCATGACTATACTGTCTCCCCCAATGAAATATAAACTCCTAGAAAGCTAGGACTCTCATTTTTGTTTTTGTATTCTCAGTACCCAGCAGTGTCAAGCACATACAAGATTATTAATAAACACTTATTGACTGACTGATTGATTACTGAAGAATCTTTAGTGATTCTCTATTACCTTTAGGGAAAGATACAAACTTTTTTGTCACTTAAAGCCCTTTAAAATCTGGCTCCATTCTGTCATTCCAGATATAGCTTGGAATGAACACTGTCAGAGATAATAGCTGTAATTTTACATTTACTGAGAATCATTGGAAGATAACAAAATCAAGGATTTTTGATGCAAAACTAATTGCAACCAGCAGATTCCCATTGCCTTACTCCATCTCTCACAAGGAAGCTCATTTCAGGTCCTGATAACAGCAGCCTAAATGAGTTGAGGGTCTCTCCAGGTCACAGGAGCAATGTCCCTTCTCCTGGAGATTGCTTTTATCCCCCAAATCTGGATGCTTCATTGGCTTGTGGTTGCTTTGCCAATTGTCAGAATGGGATTAGGAGTCTATGAGATGGAGATAACATACAACAACTATATACAAAGAAGATACACACATATGCGTGTGTGTGTGATAAATTAGAAACCAAGAAAGGGAAGGTAACTAAGGTTAAAGAGCATTGAGATGACAGTAAATGGGTATTAGTCACGGGTCTAGCAGGGACTGGTCAAGATTTCCTACAAAAACAGTCTGACATTCACACTGTTCCCCATACATAACATTCCATTTTCTATTTGCATGACTGAATACAGGCTGTCCTCAAATCCCTTACCTCCCTTGCCTACCTCGTTATCATAAGCATCACCTCCTATGCATCTCTTCTATCTACCTAGTTAATTCTATTCTCTAGCTCTTTCAAAAATTGCATTGAATTTTTTCTGTGTATTTTTTGTATTACTTTCCCGTTCACATGTTGTCACCTCTCTCCCCTCTGGCACCTTGTTTTCTTTTCCCAATACCAGGCACAGTGATGGGCAAATAGCGTATGGAACTGAGAATATTTCTTTGAATTGATTTATCAATGAGAAATCCTTAATGATTAAAGTTTCTCTCAGTGAGTTTTTATTTAATCTTAATCCCAGACCACCTATTTTTGGCTTCTATCTCCCTTCAATTATTGAGACAAGGCAATTTAATCATCTGAGCAGGAAGGTACAGTTGTTCATAGAATGACTAAAACACAGGTTTAGAAATTGAAAGGATCTTGTCTACCATCTACTTTAACTTCCTTATTTTCCAGATGATGAAGAGATGCCTAGAGAGGCTATGACTTGTTCAAGTTCAAACAGATAGTATCAGAGCTGGGATTCTTATTTTCTCTGACTCTGAGTCTAGTGCTCTCCTCTATCTCCAATAATCTTGATGATGGCACCAGTCATTCTTCCTCTCATACCTGTAACAAATTTATAAAGACAAAAGTAGTGTAGGCTTCCTGGCTGGTGTTTCTGAGCTGACCTACAGAGCAGATTGTGTTGTTAGGGGGAGAGCAAGGGAGCTAGGTGAGATTGCTATGTAATAAAGTAATGCAGTGCTGGAGAGATTATATATAGAAAATCATGTTTGTTCTTCCCTTTCTAGTTTAATAATAATTTTCATGGTAGAATAATTCAGTGTATTTAATATGTAAATATTTAGGTATATACATACATATAATATACAAATGTAATTATATAAATTATATATAAATTTCTATTTTATTTAGATTGCATATTTATAAATTTATATAAAATATAAATATGAAAATTACCTCTACAATATATAAATATATACATAAAATATATTACTATATAAATATTTTAATATTATACATAATATAAAATAAAACAAGATATATAAAATATATAAACTTATATATAAAACATTAGATATGAATATATAAACTATATAAAATACATAAATAAAAATATAAAATAGCTAAGCAACTTTTCCTACTTCAAACCAGTTCCTCCTTTGGATTGCCTCCATGCTTCTGTTCATTGAGGCTCAAAACTTTGCACTCACCCCTGACCTCTTTCTTTTTCCTTTTGTCTACTGTCACTGACCTGGTCATTTTCTACTATCACTTCATAAAGTATTTCGCATCCATTATTTCACTTTAATTCCCATTTTCAGCAATCAATCAATCAACCCACATAATTTTATAAAGACTATTGTTTATCATACAATGTTCCAAATACTGGGAAAACTGGCAAAGCTCTTGCCCTAAAGGAGATTACATTCTATAGGGGATGCAACACAAACACCTATCTAACTTAAACACAAGGTGATCGTCTGTGTGTGTGTGTGTGTGTGTGTGCACGTGGGTGTGCAGGTCCAGACTGTTTTCTTAATCTAGGCCTTTATAACTTCATTCTTGGATGATAGCAATAGTCTTCTGAGTGCACTCTACACCTTTAATCCCTCATTCCTTTTCTTGGTAGGGATCTGAAATGGATGGAGCAGACCATTTCCAAGGATGTTATCAAGTGAGGTTTCTTTCCAGTCTTAGTAGAAAACAGGTTAAACATAGTAGATGTCCTGTGATTAAGCAGGTACCTATAGAGTGTTAGGAAGAAACAGATCTGAATTAAGAAAGAAGGGTGAGTAATAATATCAGTGGAACAGACAATGGCCACTTTGGAAGTCAGACAAGGCACGGCACACTAATTGTTCAAGGCCCTATTCATAAAGAATATCGAATGATGAAAAAGCTAGAGTGTTTTTGTATAAAAGAAGAGATTCATTGTGATTGTGGAATAATGTGGAGCTACTGCCACTGTTGGGGTGGGCCTGACTCAGGATGATATTGTGTGGTAACCTATTAATTCAGGTGCAATGTTGAGATGAAATGAGGCATTCACAGGTCATTTAACAGTTAACAAAAGAAGATTTATTTAGCCATAACATAGAATGGTTAACAAAAATACACCAATGTGTTGCTTGGGTAGATTGTTCCCTCTCCCTCTAATTCTGGGCAGTGTGTGATGACTAGCTCAGTCTCAGAATATCTGTCAGTTTTGAAGGGCCTCAAACACCTGTGGGTAGTCCTTTTCATAATCTTAAGTGACAAGGAAACCATGTCAATATGGCCAGAAGCTAACAGGAAGTTGCCTATATATGAATATACACACACACACACGCACACACACGCACGCACACACACATAATGATGAGAGGGAAAACTAAGAAAGTGAGAAACCTTACAAACCTTTGGCAACTGAGGCATGTTTAAAAAATGACTATCAATTTGATAGAAGTTTGGGTAATTGGGATTTTTTAAAGTAAAAGATGAGTCACTGAGAGTTAGGAGGCTCTTGTTCAAGCCATTCAGTATAGGAATGACAGAAGGGCAGGGAAAACATCAGCAGCAAAGATAGAGGGACTTGAAGGAAGAGCTGAAGAAGCAGCAGGGGCTGCTTAAAAAGTTGATTTTTGTAGAGCTGTGGTATGTAGAAGCAGTCAGCTAAGAGTCTTCAGCTAAAAAAAATCAGATTGGTGGGAGAGAGAACTGATTTCATGGGCCAAGATTTCCAGTGAGGGCTACCTGCTTTTCACTTCCACCTAGAGATGGAGAAAGATGACATTTTTCATATGAGCTTCTGTTGCCACCTTTGGCTTGAGAAGGAGAAGCTGAGGGGGTATTACAACTGCTGCTGTATCCTGGGGAGCTGGCTTCAAGAATGCACTTCAATTGTGTTTTTGTGAACTCTGTTTTGATTAGGTAATAAAGTATCAGTTGAGTTTAGGTTGGTCTATACAAGGCCAGAGATAGCTAATTTAATGTGCTTGCCCTTTAGTTATCTGGCTTAAAGAGAACTGTTAAGGGTGGGTAATTGAAAGAGCTTGAAAAGGCTATATTGGCTTAAAGAAGAGAAGAATTTCCCTAGCTGAATAGAAATGAGGATCAACAGTCAAGCAGAAAACACAAAAGGAGTTTAATGTGGTACAGATGTTGCTGAATGAATTAGTAGCTTTGATGCCCACAGTCTAGAGTTGTGAGTTATCCTAAGTAGTTGAGTTTCCTCTCTCATGTATTTCCCTGCTAAGTTTGTGTCCTCACTCTTCACCATGTCTATGCAGTTCATTGATGGGAAAGTGTGACTTGGTTTTATATGTGTATTGTGATGCATTTTATTATTTATTGTCTTTAATATATTAATATATTTCTAATATTTTTTTATTAAGTAAATGTTCAAGTTCTAAATCTATCTTTGTTGTGAACAGTTGATTGTATAGTTAGAAAACATATTGGATGGGGGCGCAGGAGCTATTTTGGTAAGTAGGGGAAGTACAACAGGTTTAGTCTTAGGACCTTTGAGCAAGTTTGAAATCTAATTCTTAAGATACTGAGAGAGTTTTAAAATGTTGTAGTGGTCTAT
Source organism: Trichosurus vulpecula (assembly GCF_011100635.1). Taxonomy (NCBI): domain Eukaryota; kingdom Metazoa; phylum Chordata; class Mammalia; order Diprotodontia; family Phalangeridae; genus Trichosurus; species Trichosurus vulpecula. The sequence continues at coordinate 265,107,098 of NC_050574.1, forward strand.
CTTTTGAAGTTTACACCTATTAGTATAAGACTAGGTTGGAATGAGGAAGCCAAACCAAGAGAACTAGAGGGGAATATTTATGCTCTTCTTTTGCATCTAGGCCCCATCTATAGTATACATGAGAAATGGTGGAAGCAGTTTTATTTCCATAAAGTTGAAAGTATCCCTCTTCACCCCCTCTGCTTTAGCAGAATGAAAGTCAGATGACTGATTAGAATTAGTTCTAATCAGCTGTGATCTAGCAGAGACCAGGGTTCTGGTCGGGTGAAAGGTTAGAGGCTTGTACACATGCTTAAATGAGCCATTTGAGGAAGGCATGATGTATAGGCAGTCAGGGGGCTGCATCTGGCCAATGAAGACCCTGGTGGGAGATTCAAATTGGGAGTCAATAAAAGGACTGGCGTCCAGCTGAGTCCTTGTATTCCCCATACTCTGTTCAGGGGATATACCATTATATTCAGAACGAATAAATGTAAAATATAATTGAAATGTTCCTGGCTTCCAAATGAGTATTGTTTATTCCTAGACAATGTGAGTATATTTATAACAGTACATACGTGGTGTTAGGTAGAGTTAACTAACTCCTCTGAGGAGGTTCTGTGCTGCTGGTGCCAGGCAGTGACACAGTGAGAATAGAAAGAACTGGCCAGCTGATACTAAAGAAAATTATGATAGAAAGATAGATAGATAGATAGATAGATAGATAGATAGATAGATAGATATGGATATGGATATACATATAGATTTTCTTGCTGTTCAGTCATTTGTCAGTCATGTCAAACTCTTTGTGATCCCATTTCAGGTTTTCTTGGCAAGAGATAAATACATAAATACACACACATACATAAACATGTGTGTATGTATTGTATTCGTAGATATAGATATATATAAACACATATATAAGTATATGTATGTATTATATTCATATACACATAGCTATACAGTCTCCAATTTTCAAAATCTGACATTGGGCTCTTACATGTGAATAGATAATCATTCTAGAACAGCAGCTCCAAACCAATAGCCACAAGCACTCCCTCTCCTAAAACCCCTTATTCCTATTCCTGCTACCTAAGACCACCATGGCCCCTGCTTCTGGGTTCCCATCCAAGTAACACGGAGAGAAGATGGGAGGGAGTAAGGAGAGCCTCAAGTTTACTCCTTTTTTCTTATAGTGCCAGGGTGCTCTTCTCAATAATCTAAATGCTACTCTAATCCACCACAATCCCTAGCCTCCTCACTATATTCTCATTCCCTTCCTCTAACAAAGGTAGTGAGTCAACAATCATTTATTAAGTGTGTACTTTGCCATTCCTATATATTATTAATAAAGCCCAACAGCAAGAGTCAGAAAGAGAAATTCCACTTAAAGTTACTGTAGACATTATAAAATATTTGGGAGTCTACCTGCCAGAATAAACCCAGGAACTATTTGAACACAATTACAAAACACTTTTCACACAAATAAAGTCAGATCTAAATAATTGGAAAAATATCAGTTGCTCATGGGTAGGCAGAGCTAATATAATAAAATGACAATCATATAATAAAAGTTATAATAAAAATGATAATTTACCTAAATTAATTTACTTATTTAGTGCCATACCAATCCAACTACCAAAAAATTATTTTATAGAGCTTGAAAAAAATAATAACAAAATTCATCTGCAAGAACAAAAGGTCCAGAATATCAAGGGAATTAATGAAAAGAAATGTGAGGGAAGGTGACCTAGCCAGATCTTAAACTGTGTTTTAAAGCAACAATCATCAAAACTGCTTGGCACTGGGAAAGAAATAGAGTGGTGAATCAATGGAATAGGTTAGGTACACAACATACTGTAGTCAATGACTATAGTAATCTACTGTTTGATAAACCCAAAGACTCCAGCGTCTGGGATAAGAATTCACTATTTGACAAAAACTGGTGGGAAAACTGGAAAATAGTAAGGCAGAAACTGGGCATAGAACAACATCCTATACCATATACCAAAGCAAAGTCAAACTATGTTCACAATTTAGATATAAAGACTGATACTATAAGCAATCTGGGAGAGCAAGGAATATTTTACCTGACAGGTTTATGGAGGACAGAAAAATTAATATCCAAACAAGAGATAGAGAACATTATAAAATGCGAAATGGATAATTTTGACTACATTAAATTGAGAAATTTTTGTACAAACAAAGCCAATGCATCAAAGATTAGGAGGGAGGCAAAAAACTGGGAAAGAATTTTTACAACCAAATATTTCTGATAAAGGCCTCATTTCTAAAACTATGAGAACTGAGTCAAATTTATAAGAATACAAGTCATTCCCTAATTGACAAATGGTCAAAGGATATGAACAGGCACTTTTCAGAGGAAGAAATTAAATATATCTGTAGCCTTATAAAAAAATGCTCTAAATCACTATTGATTAGAGAAATGCAAATCAAAACAACTTTTAGGTACCACATCACACCTGTCAGATTGGCTAGTATGACAAAACAGGAAAATTGACGGAGTTGTAAACTGATCCAACCATTCTGGAGAGTAATTTGGAGCTATGCCCAAAGGGCATAGTATTCATGTCTCTTGCCTTCAGATGGAAGAGAAGGAAAAAAAAACCTTTTAAAATATATCCATCAGTTTCTTCAAACCAAGATGGCAGCTGGAAAGCAGGGTCTTGCATGAGCTCCCCACCAGGTCCCTCCAAAATCCTATAAAAAATGACTCTGAAGAAATTCTAGAACTGCAGAACCCACAAAATAGCAGAGTGAAGCAGGGGTAAAGCCCAGGACAGCCTGGATGGTCACTGGATGAGTTCTATCGCGCACAGAGCAGAGAGGGGCAGAGCTCAGGGTGGGTGGTGGCAGGACCAACCAAACCAGGAGCCGGGCGGAACAGGCCCTAGCACCCTGAATCAGTGAGCTGTGGCAGTTACCAGACTTCTCAACCCACAAACATCAAAGACAACAGAGGTTAGTGGGAAAAGCTGCAGGGGACAGAGTTCGCGGTTCGGCCACCACCCCAGGGGCAGCAGGGGTGGTGCAGCTACAGAACTACAGCTGCAGCTACTTCCAGCCCCAGGCCCACCTGGTGGGAGGAATTAAGTGGCAGATCAGAGCAGGAGCACAGAGCCTGCTTAAGATTTTCATAAGGTTTGGGTTGGTGGTTCTTAGGGAAGGAGGAGTGCTGGGGTGGCAGAGCTGGCTGTATAGAAATAGCTCTGAAATCAGCAGCGCATCCCCTCAACCTTGGAACAAAGTACTCTTTGCTCTACAAGCAGTCATACCCCCAAGAAAAACTCAAGGGTCAAGTAAGTTGGCTGGGAACATGGCCAGGCAGTGAAAATGCACTCAGATTCAGTCTCAGACTTTGGAACCTTTCTTTGGTGACAAAGAAGACCAAAACATACAACCAGAAGAAGTCAACAAAGTCAAAGAGCCTACACCAAAAGCCTCCAAGAAAAACATGAACTGGTCACAGGCCATGGAAGAGCTCAAAAAGTAGTTGGAAAAGCAAGATAGAGAAATAGAGGAAAAATTGGGATGAGGAATGAGAATGATGCAAGAAAACCATGAAAAACAAGTCAATGACTTGCTAAAGGAGACCCCCCAAAAAAATACTGAAAAAAACATTGAAGAAAACAACACCTTAAAAAATAGACTAACTCAAATGGCAAAAGAGCTCCAAAAAGCCGATGAGGAGAAGAATGCCTTGAAAGGCAGAATTAGCCAAATGGAAAAGGAGGTCCAAAAGACCACTGAAGAAAATACTACCTTAAAAATTAGATTGGAGCAAGTGGACTTTATGATAAATCAAGAGATTATAAAACAGAACCAAAGGAATGAAAAAGTGGAAGACAATGTGAAATATCTCATTGGAAAAACCACTGACCTGGAAAATAGATCCAGGAGAGAGAATTTAAAAATTATTGGACTACCTGAAAGCCATGATCAAAAAAAGAGCCTAGATATCATCTTTCAAGAAATTATCAAGGAGAACTGCCCTGATATTCTAGAGCCAGAGGGTAAAATAGAAATTGAAAGAATCCACAGATCACCTGCTCAAAAAGCTCCCAAAAAGAAAACTCCTAGGAACATTGTTACCAAATTCCAGAGCTCCCAGATCAAGGAGAAAATACTGCAAGCAGCCAGAAAGAGACAATTTGAGTGTTGTGGAAACATAATCAGGATAACACAGGATCTGGCAGCTTCCACATTAAGGGACCAAAGGTCTTGGAATACGATATTCTGGAGGTCAATGGAGCTAGGATTAAAACCTAGAATCACCTACCCAGCAAAACTGAGTATCATGCTCCAAGGCAAAATATGGATTTTCAATAAAATAGAGGACTTTCAAGCTTTCTCAGTGAAAAGACCAGAGCTGAATAGAAAATTTGACTTTCAAACACAAGAATCAATAGAAGCATGAAAAGGTAAACAAGAAAGAGAAATCATAAGGGACTTACTAAAGTTGAAGTGTTTTGTTTACATTCCTACATGGAAAGATGATGTGTATGATTCATGAGACATCGGTATCATAGTAGCTGAAAGGAATATGCATATTTATATGTGTATGCATATATATTTACATATGTGTGTGTCTATGTATGTATATACGTAGGTGTGTGTGTATACATATATATATATATATATATATATATATATATATATATATATATATATATATATAGACAGAGATAGACAGAGGGCACAGGGTGAGTTCAATATGAAGGGATGATATCTAAAAAAATAAAATCAAATTAAGAGATAAGAGAGGAATATATTGAGAGAGGGAGAAAGGGAGAGATAGAATGTGGTAAAATATTTCACATAAAAGTGGCAAGAAAAAGTAGTTCTCTAGGAAGGGAAGAGGGGGCAGGTGAGCAGGAATGAGTAAATCTTGCTCTCATCGGATTTGACCTGAGGAGGGAATATCATGCACACTCAATTGGGTATCTTACCCCACAGGAAAGAAGGAGGAAGAAGATAAAAAAGGGGGGACGATAGAAGAGAGGGCAGACAGGGGGAGGAGGTAATAAAAAACAAACACTTTTGAAAAGGGACAGGATCAAGGGAGAAAATTCAATAAAGGGGGATAGGTTAGGAAGGAGCAAAACATAGTTAATCTTTCACAACATGAGTATTGTGGAAGGGTTTTACATAATGATATGCATGTGGCCTGTGTTGAATTGCTTGCCTTCTTAGGGAGGGTGGGCAGGGAGGGAAGAAGGGAGAAATTTTGGAACTCGAAGTTTTAAAAACAGGCATTCAAAAACAACAAAAAGAAAGTTTTTGCATGCAACTAGGAAATAAGATACACAGGCAATGGGGTGTAGAAATTTATCTTGCCCTACAAGAGAAGAAGGGAAAGGGGATAGGAGGGAAGTGGGGTGACAGATGGGAGGGCTGACTGGGGAACAGGGCAACCAGAATATACACCATCTTGCAGTGGGCAGGAGGGTAGAAATGGGGAGAAAATTTGTAATTCAAACTTGTGAAAATCAATGCTGAAAACTAAATATATTAAATAAATTAAATATAAAAATAATTTTCTTCAAACCAAGTATATAATCCTTAAAAAAAAAAAAAAAATATATATATATATATATATATATATATATATATATATATATATATATATATATATATATCCACCAAATATTCACTGGTCACTCACCTGCAACTTCCCTTCCTTGAGTGTTTCTATAGCTAATCATCCATATTTAAGTTCAGAACAAACTGGTAAAACCACACATCCATTAGCCTGCTGGGATTTGGGCCTACATAGTTCATCTGGAGAGGGATTATTAACATGGCATTGGAAAGTATAAGCTGTGGGGACACAGAAAATGCCTGAAGTATCCTCCAAGGCCCTAAAGGAAAGGCATGCTTAGGGCTGGCCATAAGATGACTCATAAACCTATCTTCCAGTGGCTGTTCTGTCATTCATTAGTTATGCTTCCTTTCTGAGCCTCAGGTTCCTCATCTGAAGAATAAGGAAACTGAGCTGGGTGCCCTCTATCGTGTCTTCAAGAACTAATATTCTATATTTCTGGAGATATTTTAACGACACCAGAGTAGTACAGAGGATATAGTGTTGGACTCAGTGTCAAGAAGACCTAAGTTCAAATAGTGTTTCAAGCATTTACTAAATGTCACGTAAAACCTCTTTTCAGACTCAGTTTCTTCATCTGTATAATAGGGATAATGATAGTACCTACCTCAAAGTGTTGTTGAGAGGACCAAATGAGATATAGTGTACATCTCTTGGCAACCTTTAAAATTTTATCTCAATGCCAGTTATTATTATGAGCCTCTCTTCCGCTAATGGTGAGTTTTTTCTGCTTTTCTGTATCACGTAACTTTGTCCAATGGTTTGGCAACTTACAGTATACCTGCCAAAGACGGCATGAAGATGGTTTTGAGAAGCACTAGCCAATATCAGGAAGAGCGTCCTGGGCAAATAGTGATGTGGGTCAAGAATGAATTTTGAAACTTCTCATGGTAATGTTAGAATACATCTTGTTATTAGTATTATTATTATTGTTATCTACAATTCCTTCTGGCAGGTCCCAATCCCATCAGTCCCTACTAATAAAGTTACACTCTAAGGGTTACTCTACCAGGGTAGTGAGGTGGTAGGGTGAATAGAACACTGGACTTGAAGTCAGGAATAGCCGAGTTCACATCCTGCCTCAAATACTTCTGTGCCTCTGGTAAAGTCACCTAACTTTCTCAGCCTCAGATACATCTTTTGTAAAATGAGAATAATAATACCATAATCTCATAGGGGTTTTGCAGACATCAAATGAGATAATAAATAGTAACCCTTAAGACACAATAACTTTGGATTTAAGGCTTCTCGGGACATTTTTATTCACTATTGTTAAGCAACTAGAATGTGTTATGCACTGTACCTACAGAGAATATCTAGGGATACAAAGATGTCTAAATGATAATATTCTGGTAAGGAATAAAGAGATTGTAAGATGGGAAAAAGGAAATATCAGATAAAGTGATCTAGGAAAATTTGCTAAGGGAGGGATCCCTTTTAGCTGTGGTGTGTGAGTGGGGAAGGCCACAAAGAAAAAACACAGTTTAGATGCAAGTGAAATTAGAATTTCCAGAAGAAATAAACCAAGAATTTTTAAGTGAATTTATAAATGAAATTAGAATAATAGAAGAAAGAATTGGAAAATAATTTACAGCTTTGGAGGAAAGAATTGGAAGAAGAAAAATAACCTAGGACAAGAGGTAAAAAACCTTATGCAAGCACCACACTCCTTGAAAATTAGAATTGACCAAACAGAAGTTAATACCTTGGTGAGCAAACAAGAACTATTAATACAAAGTGCAAAGACTGAAAAAGTAGAAGAAAATGTAAATTATCTCATATCAAAGACAAATGACCTCAAAAAAAAAAGTTTAAGGAGAGAAATTTAAGAATCACTGGACTGATTGAAAACCACCTGCCAAAGCAGCAAAGAAAGAACCTAGATATCATATTTCAAAAGATCATGAAAGAAAATTGCCTACATCTATCAGAACAAGAGGGAAAATTGAAAATACAAAGAATCCATTAGTCACCCTCTGAAAGAAACTCACAAATGAAAGCTCCCAGGAATGGTATAGCTAAAATCCAGAGTCAAAAAAAAAATACCTCAAACAACCAGGAAGACAACATTCTTGTACAAGGACTCACAGTGAGGATCACATAGGATTGAGCAGCAAACAACATACAGAAGTAGAAAGCTAGGAATACAGTATTCCAAGTGGCAAGAGTTATAGACTTACAACCTAGAATAATTTAACCAGCAAATCTGAGTATAATCCTACAATAGGAAAAATGGATCTTTGATGAAATAGGAGACTTCTAAGCATTCCTAATGAAAAAACCAGAGCTGAGTAAAAACTTTGAAATGTAAACACTAGTCAAGAAAAACATGAACTCTAAAAGATAAATATAAGTGGACAATAAGAAGGCACTAGATAACAATAAAATGTTATACATGTGTTCCCTCAAAGCGCTAATTTCATCAGGGAATGAAATAAGACAGGGGGCCTGGAAGTGATTTCTATGTCTGAATGATCTTAAAAGGAAGAAAGGAAATATCTCTCATAATCCTAGTGCTTTAATAGAAGGCCATGCAAACAAGGAGAACAGGATGGAGGTAATGATCAAGACTTGACTTTACCTAACCTGGTCAAAGGAGGGTAGAATCCATACTCAGATTTGGATGTAGACATACATTTAAGTAAAGATGGAAACAGGAGGGAATGGGGAAAGGGGAATAGGAAAATAAGAAACAGAGTATCTTCAGGGAGGAATTAATCAAGTGAGAAACAAAAGAAGGAATTCTGTTTCCACAGGATTAAAACTACTCCCAGCTTTGAGTGATAACAAGATGTAAGTGAGAGGTGACAGGTTCTGATCAGAGCTGTGACCCAGCAGAACCAGGCTTCTGATTAAGTAAAAGGTCAGAAGCTTGTATACATGTTTAATGAGCTGTGTAATATTATCCAACATGCCCCCAGGGTGGAACAAACTAATTTGAGTGAACATACCATACAAGACAAGGGAGGGGGAACATATTAAGGGGAAGAACATGAATGAGGTGGTCCAGGAAGTCACATCTAGCCAATGGGGGAACAAAGGGGGAAATTTGAATTGAGGATAAGAAGCAAAAACCCTGCATTTGTCTGAGCAAGTGTACTCCATTTGGGAGCTGCCCATTCACAAAGAATATAATATAAATGTAAAATAAAAAAAGAGCTTTTCCTAGCTTCACAATGAGTATGGTTCTTTCTAGAGTGAGCATACTTCTCCCAGTCATAAGCAAAAGAATCACAAAGAAGGCTTTGTGATTGGAATGGAAGAAACAGAATGGAAGAAAGTGTTGAACAAGGTTAGAATATTGAGCATATTATGAATCAATTAGTTTGTCTATCTTGTCCAGGTAATTTATTCTTTGGTAGTTTATTTATTACTTATTCAATTCCCTTTTCATAAAATGTGTTATTTAAATATTTAATACGTTCTGCTAATTTAGGTACTTTATACTTTTGTAAATATTCATCCATTTCATATACATTGTCAATTTTGTTAACATTTAATTAGACAATGTGTTTTCTAATAATTTCTTTTATTCCTCTATTGTGAATTCTTTTTTTAAAATACTGGTAATTTGTTTTTCTTTTCCTTAATGGTTTTTTTATTTTCTTGATTAAAAACAGCTTTTAGTTTTATTATGTAATGGAGATGGGTTCTGAACCCCCAAAAGGAAAATAACATGTCTTTGGGATCTGGGCCTCAAAAAGGATAAGCCCCTGGAATTTCCCAGATGGTCCAGGGCCCTGCCCTTCACCTGGGGCAGTTGGCCCTTCCCAGTTAATTAATTAACTTTTCATTGTCTGCACCTGGCCCCGCCCTAGACTGCTACTCCTTTAATTCCATCTAGACCCCTTCTCTGTTCCTACAATCTTTCTGTATATAAGGTCTATCTTGCCTCCATTAAGTTGCTCACATTTGGGGGGCGGAGCCAAGATGGTGGCTGGTAAGCACGGACTAGAGTGAGCTCCATACCCAAGTCCCTCCAAAAACCTATAAAAATGGCTCTGAACCAATTCTAGAACGGCAGAACCCACAGAACAGCAGAGGGAAGCAGGGCTCCAGCCCAGGACAGCCTGGATGGTCTCTGGGTGAGGTCTATTCCACACGGAGCTGGGAGCTGGGAGCTGGGAACGGAGCGGAGCAGAGCCCAGCCTGAGCTGCGTGGACGATCCAGACCAGAAGCCGGGCGGAGGGGGCCCTAGCGCCCTGAATATGTGAGCTGCGGCAGTTACGAGACTTCTCAACCCACAAACACCAAAGACTGCTGAGAAGGTTAGTGGGAAAAGCTGCGGGAGTGGAAGGAGTTCGCGGTTCGGCTTCCAGCCCCGGGGGCAGCGGAGGTGGGGCAGCTACTGCTGCTGCTGCTGCTTCAGGCTCCAGGCCCACCTGGTGGGAGGAATTAAGTGGCGGATCAGAGCAGGGGTGCACAGCCTGCCGAAGATCTGAGCCCAGTTCGGGTTGGGGGTTCTTGGGGAAGGAGGAGTGCAGCTCTGACAGAGCTGGCACCTCCCCCCCAAACGTAGAACATAGAACTCGTTAGTCTACAAGCAGTCATAACCCACTGAAAAACTCAAGGGTCAAGTTAGTTGGTTGGGAATATGGCCAGGCAGCGAAAACACGCCCAGATTCAGTCTCAGACTTTGGATTCTTTCTTTGGTGACAAAGAAGACCAAAACATACAGCCTAAGTTGCTCACATTCAGTCTGGCCTGCTTGTCAATATAATGTCACAAAGGCTCAGATTCTTTAAGAGACTGACCCATATGGCTGATTTTTAGAATCACTCTTACCCTATATTGGTGTTCTAATAAACCTTGTCTTTGGCCAAAAGAAGGCTTGGGTTGAATTCATTCGATCGACACCCACATGTGACTGTTTCAAGGTCCCACTACCCATAAACCTCAACAAATGGATTTTTAAAAAATTTTGCTTTCAGTTTTCCTAATTTCGCTTTTTGATTTTCAGAATTTACATTTTAGTGTTAATTGGTTCATAACTAACACTGTTACAGGGAAGCTGTGCTCAAACAAACTAATACTGTATCCTTACTAATGCCCCTCCCTTGTTATGGTTGAGTAAGTCTCCACTTGTAAACTCTTAGATGTTATATGATTTTATCATATCATCCCAGCCTCAAATTTGAGAAAACAGGCTAGGCTGGGTCATGTCTGGCATAACTAGCTAGGTAGCCTTTCCCTGAGAAGAACATATTGACTCTCTTAAGTGACTAGCCTAGGACTAAAGCAACCATCCCCAGGAAGGTAATTCACAAAAGCCCTCAGAAGAAGATTATTCCCTTAACTCAGAGTCTCCAGCTCCAAAGAACTCTCTAATTCAGGGATAGACCATTCCTTTTAATTACAGTTAAATCCTTGATGGTGAACATGTATTTCCCCCCCAAAAAAAAATTTCAAAAACTCTACCAATAAAACAAAAGAGCTATAAGAAGGGTCTGGCAATAAGGTTCCTCCACCTTCCATAATGCTTCATGGATTTTCACGCAAATGAACGTAGAATTAAGTACAAAAGAACAAATGAAGCCAAAAAGGCCATCAACCTCCATCTCTATTCGATCTTACTTCCATTGTATACTTGCCCTTAACAAAATCACTGACTTTTCTCTCAGGTCTTCCCAAATTAATTATCATTATAGTACATCAAGAACTTACCAGTGCCTCTTCTTTTTAGAGATGGTACTCCAGTTTCCTTTTACCGCTATATAAGCCAGGTCTGTGTTCTTTTTCCCAAATTCTTTATCTATTTACTCCTTTCTAGGTAGTCAGCAGAATATTCTCACAAAAGTATTACTTCTGTTTCTCCCTCCATTTATCCTTACCCAAATTTCTCCATCATGTTCCCCTTTCAATTACTGAACTCATTTACATAAGTATATCATCTTTAATATACAGTCATAGATATTTTGTTCCTTTTGAACAAAGCACATCCTCCAAGGTCATATTAAAATCATTTCATCAAATCTCAGCAATAACAAGAGACCAAAATTTACTTTCTTAAAGTAAGACATCTATGTTATTTTATTTATTAAGCCCATGTCTTCCTAGCTCTGAGGCTGGCTTTCTACTTCATTTTTGTTTATTTGTTTTAGCCGTGTAGTGTTTCTGCCTTAACCTGTTGATTTACCTTCAATTACTTTATGTATGATGTTTTTTCCTTCTTTCAAGGTTGTTAGGCTTAAAGGAGTTATGATGTGAAGAACTCCTCCACCATCTTGCCATTCTCATGATCTCCATATTCTTGTCTTTCCCATTCTCACTGTGACTCTCTAAATATATGTAAAAGGAATAATGGGGTGTGTGCTCTCTACCAATGATCCCACAATGTAACACCACATATGTACTATAGATGAGGCCTAGATGCAAAAAAAGGCACAATACCCCACCCTCAGTTCTCTTGGTTTGGCTTCCTCACTCCACACTAATAGGTCTAAGTTTCAAGAGACAGACCACTACAACATTTTAAAACTCTCTGAGAATCTTAAGAGTTACATTTCAAACTTGCTCAGGGTCCTAAGAATAAACTTGTTTTACTTCCTCTACTTACCAAAATAGCTCCTGAGCCCCCATCCAATGTGTTTTCTAACTATACAATCAACCATTCACAATATAGATTTAGAACTTGAACACATTTACTTAATAAAAGAAATAATATTAGAAATATGTTAATATATTAAAGAAAATAAATAATAAAATGCATCACAATACACATATAAACCCAAGTCACACTTTCCCACCAGTGAACTAAATGGACATGGTGAAGAGTGAGTACACAAACTTAGCAGGGAAATACATGAGAGAAGAAAACTCAAGTGCTTAGGATAACTCACAACTCTAGATTGGGGGGCATCAAAGCTATTATTTCATTCAGGAACATCTGCACCACATTAAACTCCTTCTGTGTTTCTGCTTGACTGTTGATCCTCATTTTTATTCAGCTAGAGAAATTCTTCTCTTCTTTACACCAAAATAGCCTTTTTAAGCTCTTTCAATTAACCACCCTTAAAGTGTTAGCTCTTAACATGAATAACAGTTCTCTTTAAGCCAGATAACTAAAGCGCAAGAACATTAAACTACCTATCTCTGGGCTTGCATAAACCAACCTAATCTCAACTGATACTTTATTACCTAGTCAAAAAAGAGTTCACAAAAACACAATTGAAGTGCATTCTTGAAGCCAGCTCCCCAGGATACAGCAGCAGTTGTAATACCTCCTCGGCTTTTCCTTCTCAAGCCAAAGGTGGCAACAGAAGCTCATATGAAAAAATGTCATCTTTCACCATCTCTAGGTGAAAGTGAAAAGCAGGTAGCCAACACTGGAACTCTTGGCCAATGAAATCAGTTCTCTCTTCCACCAATCTGAATTTTTTAGCTGAAGACTCTTAGCTGACTGCTTCTACATACCACAGCTCCACAAAAATCAACTTTTTAAGCATCCCCTGCTGCTTCTTCAACTTTTCCTTCAAGTTCCTCTTGCTCTGCTGTTGAAGTTTTCCCCTGCCTTTCTGTCATTCCTATACTGACATAACTAATGCAGGAATTTGTTTTGCTTCACTTTACATATTTTTCTTATGGGTTTTGTTAATTTTTTTCAATGCAATGGAAGGGAGGTAGGAGACAGATAAAACACATTTTGATTAAAATTTTAAAAAGAAATGGGGGGACTTCCTGTGTGGTATGATTTTGGGGACCCAGAAAGACCTTCTTTTCTCTACCCTAGACTTTTCCCATCTGTTTTATTAGGCTAGAAATTCTTTTGCCAGAAGACAAGCAACAAATGGGCTTAAATATCAATAAAGTTTAGAGGTCAACAATACCTCTCAAAGATCTCCCTCACCTAGACCTTCCTTTCTGAATCCACCAGTCACCCTCACTCCAGGGCCTCAGCACCAAACTAAACTTTGTGAATGTCAAGCAACTAGCTTGAGAATATGTTATTATTCAGACCTTACAATCTTGTAACTAAACAGGAGCATGAGAAATGGGGGAATGGTAGTGCCCATGGGATTGCTCTCCTCAAGAAAGAAGTACCAAGACTTCCAAGAGTTATCAGTAGGCAAGACAGTGCAAGTAGGGATCCTAGCCCATCATTATAGAGAGCATTGCAGTGATTCAGGTGAGGGGTAGCTTGACATTGATAAAGATTACTGTGATGGCCAGGTAGAGAATACCAGCTACCCCCAAACAGGTAATTTCATATAGAGGAGAGACTGAAGCCATCTTTACCAGCTCAAAATTCCATCAGTCCTGGCTGTGTCTGTCCAGTCACCTTGGTCCAGTACTTTCCTAGCACAGGTCCTTCTCCACATGGAAAACCAAGAAATCCATATTTTCTTCTCAGTTCGACTCTGCTTCTATTTTATAATAGGGGGAAGGATACAGTGTAAATTAATTCAGATATAAGAACAGTAACATAATAATGATAATTGATGTTTGCATTGTGCTCTGAAGTTTGCCAAAGTGTTTTGCATGTATTATTTCATTTGAGTCTCCCTCAATTCCAGTGGTGTATAGGGATTAATAGGCTCATTTTATAGATCAGAGAACTGAGGCTTGGTGGTGCTAAATGATTTCCTTATAGTCATATGACCAGTAAGTGTTAGAGAGAGGACTGGAACTCAGGTCTTTCTGACACCTGTTCTAGCCCTACTTCCAAGAGCACAACGTTGGAATTTCTCTTTTGCCCTTCATGCATCTTGTATTAAACATAATTGTGACTCTCTCCTTATAAAATATGAGCTCCCTGAGGGAAGGGACTGAATTATTGGGGGGAGGTCAGGGAGAAGGAGGGAAGGAGATGATGGTTATATTCACAGCACCTAGCACATAGTATTCAATACATGCCTGCTGATATAAATGGAAAGAACAAAAATCCCTTAATTGAATGCTGTGTATTTATCATGCCCAAGCTCAATCCAAAAGAAGAAATGACAAAATGTATCTCACTTCCTTTTTGCAGTTTTGGGAAGTTATGAATGTGGAACATCGCATATGCTCTTAGACATAGCTGACAAATTGATTAGTCTTGCTCAACTGCTTCCCACCCTCTTTCTTCTCTATTCTATATTATAAGCAACTACTATAAGTGAGTTAGTAAAGGCACTGAGTAGAGGCCTTGCCTTAGAGTCAGAAAGGACCTAGAATCAAGTCTGAAACACACTTTCTGTGCAATCTGGAAAAAGTCACTTAACCTCGTAGTGTCCCAGACATCTAAGAGTTTACACATAAATAAAACCACTGGTCCAGACCACCACCACCACCAACTCAAAAATAAACTACATAACTGATCATAAAAATTCCATGGAAAGTCCAGGGCAGAAAACCGTCAGGAATAAGAATGTTTTGAGCAACATAAAAAATGTATATAAAGTATCTTGTGACTATAAAGCACTATGCAAACCCAGTATTGCTATGTGTGAGAGGATAATGCCAAGTCAATTGTATGCCATTGAAGAACTGAGCAATCTGAACATAACTGGAAAACTCACCTTCCTCCACCCTGGTGTGGTAAGAGAAATCTCTCTCCTTCTGGCTTTTATTCTAGTCACTCAGCAATCTCACATTGCTCTCTAAAGCCAAGCAAAAGGTAAGCAAAAAACACATTTATCCTTGGAATCCTGTCTTCTCCATAATGCCTAAACACCTCTTTATCCATGGTAGCATCTTCCTGAGACACACATTGAACTCATGAGTTTTGTCTTCTGCTTCAGTATTTTGGATCTATAAAATCCTTAAGGTACAGTGAACTGCTCTACTCACTCCTTTGGGGAAGTTTAGTGCTGCTGATGCCAGGCAGAGACTCAGGGAGAAAAGAAAGAACTGGCCAGCTGACACTAAAGAAGAAAGAAAGAGAGAGAGAGAGAGAGAGAGAGAGAGGGAGAGAGAGAGAGAGAGAGAAAGGAAGGAAGAAAGGGAGAAAGGAAAGAAGGAAGGAAGGAACAGAAGGAGAGAAAGACAGAAAGAAAGAGAGAGAGAGAAAGAGAGAGCTAGAATCCTGCTCACCACTCTATCCATTACAACACACCTTTGTGAATGTCTGACATGAGAAGGGGTGTGAATAGAGAATAGGTCTGGAATTCATGTTAAGAGTGACTTACCTGGCTTGGAAGCCTACTTCTGATACTACTTGTTATCTAAGCCCAGGTAAGTCCCTTAGCATCTCTGAAACTCAGTTTCCTTATCTCTAAAGTGGGGTTAATGATATCTATAACCTCTACCTGATAGGGTTGTGATGAGGCTGAAACAAGGTGTATAAAATGGTTTAGTACATTTTTAAATGCCCCAAACTGTGTCTGGGGACCCATTGGCATGATATTCCTTATTCAACTTTAGTACTGGGCAAGTAACCCTTCTATGCTTCAATCTCCCCACCTGTAACATGGGATTAACATGTGACCTAGCCCCCTCAGAGTTCCAAATGAGTTTAAGCATCATAGAATGGTACCATTAGAAAGAATCTTAGCCATCCCAGACTTGGAGTCTTGGGCTGTGAGTTCAAATCCCACTTTTGCTTAACCACCCTCCACATCACCTTCCTTCTCTGTATAAAGGTTAGACTAAATCTCTGAGGTCCCTTATAGTAGTTCTAAGATCCAAGGACCCCATTAAATGAGTTTATATATCACAGCAATTTGGTGATCCTCAGGTAGGAGTTATGCAGGCTGAGTTCAAACCCCAGGTCTCTAATACTTATGACTTATGTGATCTTGGTAAAGTCTCATCACCTGGGATCTATGGATCTCAGGCTTCTCATCTGTAAAATGAGAGTTCTTTACTAGAGAAGTTTTAAGGCCCCTTCTAGATCTAGACTTATGAGCCATTCTTCAGTTGAGGAAATTGAGGCCCAGAAAAAGGAAGTTATTTTTATCAAGGTCACATGGATAGTAAATACCAAAGCCGGAATAAGAACACAAATTTCCTTATTCTGAACCCAAAGTTCTTTCCACTAGACCTCCCTGAGGACATGTCCTATTCTCAAGTATTATTGTTGTTGTTCAGTTGCATCCATCTGGTCCAACTCTTTGTGACCCTATTTGGGGTTTTCTTGGCAAAGATGGAATGGTTTATCATTTCCTTCTCCAGTTCATTTTACACATTAGGGAACTCAGGCAAACAAGGTTAAGTGACTTGCCCAGGGTCACACAGCTAGTAAGTTTCTGAGGTTGGATTTGAACTCAAGAAGATGAGTCTTCCTGACTCCAGGCCTGGTACTCTATCAACTGTGCTACCTAGTTGCCATTCTTATTAAGTATATCTGTTCCTATAATTTGAACATATCTCTACATCTGTGGAACAAAAATTTGATTAATTTTACATTTGATTTCCCCGTGGATGTTAGAGTTGGAAAGGATTGTTCAATCCTACACTTTAATTTAAAGGATGAGGAAATCAAGGCGCAGAGGACTAAAGGAATTTACCCAAGTCACTCCTATAGGTAATAGCAGACCAAGGTTCAACTTTATGTGTCTTGAATCCTAGTCCAGTTTTCTTTTCAACTACATAGTCCTCATGTCTCTTTCCTCCAGATGAAAGAGAAGGAAAAAAACCACCAAGTATTCACTGGTCACTCACCTGCAACTTCCCTTCCTTGAGTGTTTCTATAGCTAATCACCCATATTTAAGTTCAGAACTAAACTTGTAAAACCACATATCCATCAGCCTTCTGGGATTGGCACTAAATAGCTCCTCTGAAGAGGGATTATTAACATGGCAATAGGAAAGTATTAGTTGGGGGACATAGGAAACTCTTGAGGTATCCTCCAATGGCCCTAAAGAAAAGGCATGATTAGGGCAGGCCATAAAATGACTTATAAACCTGTCTCCTAGTAGCTGTTCTGTCATTCATTAGTTATGCTTCCTTTCTGAGCCTCAGGTTCCTCATCGGAAGAATAAGGAAACTGAGCTGGGTGCCCTCTACCATGTCTTCAAGAACTTATATTCTATATTTCTAGAGATATTTTAAAGACACCAGTGTAGTACAGAGGATGTAGTGGGGGATTTAGAGTCAGGAAGACCTGAGTTCAAATAGTGTCTCAAGCATTTACTAATTGTGTAACCCCATAGAAGTCACTTAAAACCACTTTTCAGCCTCAGTTTCTTCATCCATATAATAGAGATACCAATAGTACCTACCTCAAAGGGTTGTTGAGAGGACCAAATGAGATAAAGCGTACATCTCTTGGCAAATTTTAAAGTTTTATCTCAATGCCAGTTATTATTATGAGCCTCTCCTCCTCTAATGGTGAGCTTTTTCTGCTTTTCTGCATCACATAACTCTGTCCAATGCTTGGCAACTTACAGTATACTTGCCAAAGATGGTGTGAAGATGGTTTTGAGAAGCACTAGCCAATATCAGGAAGAGCATCCTGGGCAAATAGTGATGTGGGTCAGGAATGAATTTGAGACTTCCCATGGTAATGTAAGTGTATATGTTGTTATTACAATTATCTACTTATTACTGTTATCTACAATGCCTTCCTTCTGGAAGGTCCCATTCCCCACCAGTGCCTACTAATATAGTTACTCTCTAAGGGTTACTCTAATGGGGAAGAGAGGTGGTAGGGTGAATAGAACACTGGATTTGAAGTCAGGAATAGCTGAGTTCAAATCCTGTCTCAAATTCATTACTTCTGTGCCTCTGGGAAAGTCACCTAACTTTCTCCACCTCAGATACCTCATCTGTAAAGTAAGAATAATAATACCACAATCTCATAAGAGTTTTGTAAAAATCAAATGAGATAATAAACAGTAACCCTTAAGACTCAACAACTTTAGATACGCACCTTCACAGGATATAGTTATTCAATATTGTTAAGCAACTAGAATGTGTTATGCACTGTACCTACAGAGAATATCTAGGGATACAAAGATGTCTAAATGATAATATTCTGATAAGGAATTAAGACATTATAAGATGGGAGAAAGGAAATATTAGATAAAGCACTCTAGGAAAATTTGCTAAGTGAGGGATCCCTTTTAGCTGTGGTGTGTGAGTGGGGAAGGCTACAAAGAAAAAACACAGTTTAGATGCAAGTGAAATTAGAATTTTTAATAAACCAAGAATTTCTAAATGAGTTTATAAATGAAATTAGAATAATAGAAGAAAGAATTGGAAAATAATTTACAGCTTTGGAGGAAAGAATTGGAAGAAGAAAAATAGCTTAGGACAAGAGGTAAAAAAAATTATGCAAGCACCACACTCCTTGAAAATTAGAATGGACCAAACAGAAGTTAATGACTGGGTGAGCACAAGAAATATTAATACAAAGTCCAAAGACTGAAAAAGTAGAAGGAAATGTAAGTTATCTCATATCAAAAATAAATGACCTCAAAAAAAAGTTCAAGGAGAGAAATTTAAGAACTACTAGACTGCTTGAAAGCCACCTCCCAAAACAAAAAAGAAAGAGCCTGGATATCATATTTCAAAAGATCATGAAAGAAAACTGCCTACATCTATCAGAACAAGAGGGCAAATTGAAAATACAAAGAATCCATTGGTCACCCTCTGAAAGAAACTCCCAAAAGAAAGTTCCCGGGAATGGTATAGCTAAAATCCATAGTCAAAAAAAATACCTCAAACAACCAGAAAGACAATATTCTTGTACAACGACTCACAGTGAGGATCACATAGGATTTAGCAGCTAACACAACACAGAAGTAGAGAGCTAGGAATACAATACTCCAAGTGGCAAGAGTTATAGACTTACAACCTAGAATAATTTAACTAGAAAATCTGAGTATAATCCTAAAATAAGAAAAATAGATGATGAAATAGGGGACTTCCAAGCATTCTTAATGAAAAGACAAGAGCTGAGTAAAAACTTTGAAATGTAAACACTAGTCAAGAAAAACATAAACTCTAAAAGATAAATATAAGTGGACAATAAGAAGGCACTAGACAAGAATGAAATGTTATACATGTGCTCCCTCAAAGCCCTAATTTCATCAGGGAATGAAATAAGACAGGGGGCCTGGAAGTGATTTCTATGTTTGAATGATCTTAAAAGGAAGAAAGGAAATATCTCTCATAATCCTAGTGCTTTAGTAGAAGGCCATGCAAACAAGGAGAACAGGATGGAGGGAATGATCAAGACCTGACTTTACCTAACCTGGTCAAAGGAGGGTAGAATTCATACTCAGATTTGGTTGTAGACATACATTTAGGTAAAGATGGAAACAGGAGGGCATGGGGAGAGGATGAACAGGAAAATAAGAAACAGAGTATCTTCAGGGAGGAATTAGTCAAGTGAGGAACAAAAGAAGGAATTCTGTTTCCACAGGATTAAAACTACTCCCAGCTTTTAGTGATAACAGGATGTAAGTGAGAGGTGACAGGTTCTAATCAGAGCTGTGATCTAGCAGAACCAGGCTTCTGATTAAGTAAAAGGTCAGAAGCTTGTATACATGTTTAATGAGCTGTTTAATATTATCCAACACCCCCCAACCCCCTAGCATGGAGCAAACTAATTTGAATGAACACATGATACAGCCAGGGAAGGGGAACATATCAAGGGGAAGAACATGGAAGAGGTAGTCCAGGAAGTCACATCTAGCCAATGGGGGAACAAAGGGGGACATTTTAATTAAGGATAGGAAGCAAAAAGCCCTGCATTTGTCTGAGCAAGTGTACTCCATTCAGGAGTGGCCCAGTCACAAGGAATACATAATAAATGTAAAATAAAATGAGAGTTTTTCCTGGCTTCACAATGAGTATTGTTCTTTCTAGAGTGAGCACACTTCTCACAGTCATAAGCAAAAGAATCACAAAGAAGGCTTTAAACAGAATGGAAGAAAGTGTTGAACCTGGTTACAATATTGAGCATATCATGAATCAATTATTTGTCTATCTTGTCCAGGTGTTTTATTCTTTGGTGGTTTATTTATCACTTATTCAATTCCCTTTTCATAAAATGAGTTAATATTTAATACGCTAATTTAGGTACTTTATACTTTTGTAAATATTCATCCATTTCATATAGATTGTCAATTTTGTTAACATTTAATTAGACAATGTGTTTTCTAATAATTTCTTTTATTTCCTCTGCTATGAATTCTTTTTTAAAATAATGGTAATTTGTTTTTCTTCTTAATGGTTTTTTTATTTTGTTGTTTAAAAACAGCTTTTAGTTATGTAATGGGGATGGGTTCTGAACCCCCAAAAGGAAAAGAACAGGAAATTTTCAGAAGAAGATATTAAAGATATCTATAGGCATATGAAAAAATGCTCTAAATCACTACTGATTAGAGAAATGCAAATCAAAACAACTCTTAGATACGACATCTCTCCTGTCAGATTGGCTAAAATGACAAAACAGGAAAATGATAAATGCTGGAAAGGACATGGGAAAATTGGAACACTGGTACATTGCTGGTGGAGTTGTGAACTGATCCAGCCATTCTGGAGAGCAATTTGGAACTATACCCAAAGGGCTATAAAAATGTTCATACCCTTTGACCCAGAGATACCACTTGTAGCATTGTATCCCAAAGAGATCACACAAGTGGGAAAAGGACCCACATATACAAAAACATTTATAGCGGCTCTTTTTGTAGTAGCAAAGAACTGGAAATCAAGGGGATGCCCATCAGTTGGGGAATGGCTGAACAAGTTGTGGTATATGAATGTAATGGAATACTATTGTGCTATAAGAAGTAGGGAACACACGGATTTCATAATAACCTGGAAAAACCTACACAATATAATGCTGAATGAGTGGAGCAGAACCAGGAGAACATTATACACAACCACAGACATACAGATTCTGTGATGACTAACCCTGATAGACTTCACTCTTCTCAGTTTACATGGTTCAAAGACAATTCCAAAGGACTCATGATGGAGAGAGCTATCTACCTCCAGAGAAAGACCTATGGAGTCTGAATGCAGATTTATGCACACTGTTTGCTCTCCTTTTTTTTCTTTTGTTTTTTTTTCTCTTTTATTCTTGTTTTTGTCTTATTTTTGGTTTTGTTTCTTCTTTCTTATGATTCATTCCATTGGTCATAATTCTTCTTACAACTTAACTATTGTGTAAATAAGTTCAATGCTAAGTTACCTGTAGAAGATATATCAGATTCCATGCCATCTTGGGGAGGTAGGGGGTAGAGGGGGGAAGAAAATATGGAACTCAAATCATGTGGAACAGAGTTTTATAAACTAAAAGTAAAAAATTTTAATTAAAAAAATAAGGCATCTATGTTATTTTATTTATTAAGCCCATGACTCCCTAGCTCTGAGGCTGGCTTTCTACTTCATTTTTTTGTTCAGTTGTTTTAGCCATGTCGTGTTTCTGCCTTAATCTGTTGATTCACCTTCAATTACTTCACATATGATGTTTTTCCTTCTTTCAAGATTGTTAGGCTTGAAGGAGCTATGGTGTGAAGAACTCCCCCACCATCTTTCCATTCACGTGATCTCCATATTCTTGTCTGTCCCATTCCCACTGTGACTCTCCAGGTATAAAGGGGTGTGTGCTCTCTACCAATGATGCCACAATGTAACACCACATATGTACTATAGATGGGATCTAGATGCAAAAAAAGGCATAATACCCCACCTCCAGTTCTCTTGGTTTGGCTTCCTCACTCCAACCTACTCTTACACTACTAGATCTAAGTTTCAAAAGATAGACCACCACAACATTTTAAAACTCTCACAGGGTCTTAAGAGTTACATTTCAAACTTGCTCAGGGTCCTAAGAATAAACTTGTTGAACTCCAAGCTCCTGGGTTCCTGGTTGTCTAGCTCTGACTGGCCGAGCCTGGTTTCTGCCAGAATCCTAATGTAGGCAGTTTCCCACCTTTGCACTCACCTCACCAAAGTCAACTGGAAGGCAGCTCACTGCTCTCACTTTTCCAAAGTTCTCACGCAGGCACTCTTCTGCTCTGTCTGGGTCAATATTTCAGCAACCGCCATCTGCTTCTTCTTTCTCCTCACCAGCCCCTCCTGCCAAATGTGCATGAAAGCTGTTCTCTAAGTCTCCAAGGTTATTCTCCACTCCTGTTTCAAAACTCAATATACAACATAATCTCAAGACATTCACCCTTTCAGCACAGTCTTCCCGAGCCAGGCTTATCAACTCAAGCCCTTGCTCTGGCCATCCACACCTCCCCCAAGTCTCAGCTTGTTCTCCTCCCACAGCCCCTTCTCTGGCCTGTCTCCTCCAGAGAGCTAGTGGGTTAGGGAGAGGGAAGGAGAGGTTATCTCCCACAGCCCTTGCTCTGGGCTCCTGGGAAACCACTCCCATCACTGCCACATTCTCCTTCAGGCCTCTGGAGCTCAACAGAACCATATCAACCACAAGTACAAAGAGTAGCCCAGTAACTGGGAAACATTCAACCACCATCTCAGTACCCCAAAATGCCACACTTCCCTTTTAAAATGCAGATCCTGCCGACTACACCATTTGTAGTAACAATCCTGCTAGCAGCTGCTGTAGGGGTGTAAAATCCACCAACAACCAGAACCCAGAAAGCTGCCCACACAGGTTCTTTTGATCTGCTTTACTAAGGAAAGTTGCATTAAGGGGTTAACAATCTTATTTCAAACCAACACACAAATATCATTCATTTACTTCAGGGGAAAAAGCCAGCACCCTGAACTTCAGAGCAAATACAATCAAATTACAAACGTCAACAGACAGACCTTGTCTGATTCAAACCACAACACATAGTTACCAGAGAAGAACCAACATCTGAGTGGTAAAGCTGGTGGGGTTGGGAGAGGGGGGGTGTCGACTGCAGCTTGCCCAGAGTCTCAACACTCTTTCTATGAGTGTGTCCTGCAAAAGTCAAATGCCAAGATGTCCTCAATTATATCCTGTTCAGAGCCCAGAGGGCTCTGACCTCACCCAGGCTGGGTGTGGGATAGTTCCCCATCCCCAGTATCACATCATATACAAATGACTCCCAATTGTCTCTGTGCTGAGTAATAACCAAATCAAAAAGTTACCACGTTATCTGCCCCATTCAAAAAAAAGGCCAGAATCATTAAAGGCACTTGAGAGAAGAAAAGCAAAAAGTCCCACCTTAATTACTATTATACCACTACTTACCAAAATAGCTCCTGAGCTCCTATCCAATGTGTTTTCTAACCATATAATCAACCATTCACAATAAAGATAGATTTAGAACTTGAACATTTACTTAATAAAAGAAGTAATATTAGAAATATATTAATATATTAAAGACATAATAAAATGCATCACGATACACAAATAAACCCAAGTCACAGTTTCCCACCAATGAACTAAATGGAAATAGTGAAGAGTAAGGACACAAACTTAGCAGGGAAATACATGAGAGAGGAAAACTCTAGTACTTAGGATAATTGACAACTCTAGATTGCAGGCATCAAAGCTATTAATTCATTCAGGAACATCTGCACCACATTAAACACGTGTGTTTTCTTCTTGACTGTTGATCCTCATTTCTATTCAACTAGAGAAATTCTTCTCTTCTTTAAGCCAGTATAGCCTTTTCAAGCTCTTTCAATTAACCACCCTTACAGTGTTAGCTCTTAACATGAATAACAGTTCTCTTTAAGCCAGATAACTAAAGCGCAAGAACATTAAACTACCTATCTCTGGGCTTCTATAGACCAACCTAAACTCAACTGATACTTTATTACCTAGTTAAAATAGAGTTCAAAAAACACAATTGAAGTGCATTCTTGATGCCAGCTCCCCAGGATACAGCAGCAGTTGTAATAGCTCCTCAGCTTTTCCTTCTTAAGCCAAAGGTGGCAACAGAAGCTCATATAAAAAAATGTCATCTGTCTCCATCTCTAGGTGAAAGTGAAAAGCACATAGCCATCACTGGAAATCTTGGCCAATGAAATCAGTTCTCTCTTCCACAAATCCGACTTTTCTTAGCTGAAGACTCTTAGCTGACTGCTTCTACATACCACAGCTCCATCAAAAATCAACTTTTTAAGCAGCCCCTGCTGCTTCTTCAGCTCTTCCTTCAAGTCCCTCTTGCTCTGCTGCTGATGTTTTCCCCTGCCCTTCTGTCATTCCTATACTGAATGGCTTAAACAAGAGCGTCCTAACTCTCAGTGACTCATCTTTTACTTAAAAAAAATCCCAATTACCCAAATTTCTTCTATCAAATTGATAGTCATTTTTTAAACATGCCTCAGTTGCCAAAGGTTTATAAGGTTTCTCACTTTCTTAGTGTTCCCTCTAATCATTATAAGTATGTGTGTGTGTGTGTATATGCGTATACATACAACTTCCTGTTACCTTCTGGCCATATTGGTATGGTTTCCTTGTCACTTAAGGTTATAAAAGGACTGCCCACAGGTGTTTGAGGCCCTTCAAACCTGATAGATATTCTGACACTGAGCTAGTCATCACACATTGCCCAGAATTAGAGGGAGAGGGAACAGTCTACCCGAGCAACACATTGTTGTATTTTTGTTAACTATCCTATGTTATGGCTAAATAAATCTCCTTTTGTTAACTGTTAAATGACCTGTGAATGCATCATTTCATCTCACCATTGCACCTGAATTAACAGCTTACCACACAATACCATCCTGAGTCAGGCCCACCCCAGTAGCTCCACATTATTCCACAATCAAAATGAATCTCTTCTTTTACACAAAAACACTCCAGCCTTTTTCATCATTCTTATTCTTTATGAAAAGGGCCTTGAACAATTAGTGTGCCATGCCTTGTCTGACTTCCAAAATGGCTGTTGTCTGTTCCACGGATACCATTACTCACCCTTCTTTCTTAATTCAGATCTGTTTCTTCCCAACACTCTACAGGTACCTGCTTAATCACAGGACATCTACTATGTGTAACCTGTTTTCTTCTAAGAGTCCAGGGAAACCTCACTTGATAACATCCTTGGAAATGGTCTGCTCCACCCATTTCAGATCCCTACCAAGAAGAGGAACGAGGGATTAAAGGTGTAGAGTCCACTCAGAAGTCTATTGCAATCATCTGAGAATGAAGTTATAAAGGCCTAGGTTAAGAAAATAGCCTGGACCTGCAAATGTGCACACGTATGCACACACACGATCACCTTGTGTTTACTTTGAATATGTATTTGTATTGCTTCCCCTGTAGAATGTAATCTCTTTTAGGGCAGGAGCTTTTGCATTTATGTCTTTGCCAGTTTTCCCAGGATTTGGAACATTGCCTGACAAATAATAGTCCTCATAAAATTAGGTGGGTTGATTGATTGATTGCTGAAAATAGGAATTAAAATGAAAGGATAGATGTGAAATACTTTAGGAAGTGATAGTAGAAAATGACCAGGTCAGTGACAGTGGACGAAAGGCAAAAGAAAGAAGTCAGGGATGAGTGCAAAGTTTTGAGCCTCAAAGAACAGATGCATGGAGGCAATCCAAAGGGGGAACTGGTTTGAACTAGGAAAAATAGCCTAGCTGTTTCATATTTTTATTTATGTATTTTATATACTTTGTATATTTATATCAAATGTTTTATATATAACTTTATATATTTTAGGTTTATATATTTTATATATCATGATTTTTTTCCATTATGTGTAATTTTAAAATATTTTATATAGTTATATTTTTATATATCTATATATTGTGTATGTAATTTATATATATGTAAATATGTTTGTATATAATTTATAAATATGTAATATAAAAATAAATATGAATATAAATTTATGTTTAATTTATATAATTACATTTATATATTATATTTACACATTTATATATTAAATATGCTGAATTTTTGTACCATGGAAATAGTTATTAAACTAGAAAGGGAAGAACAAAAATGATTTTCTATTTATAATCTCTCCAGCACTGCATTACTTTACTACATACCAATCTCACCTAGCTCCCTTGCTCTCCCACTAAAAACACAAACTGCTCTGTAGGTCGGCTCAGAAACTTCAGCCTGGAAGTCTGCACTAGTTTTGTCTTTATACATTTGCTACAGGCAGGAGAGAAAGAATGAATGGTGCCATCATCAAGATTGTTAGAGATAGTAGAGAGCACTAGATTCAGAGTCAGAGAAACTAAGAATCCCAGCTCCGATACTATCTGTTTGAACTTGAGCAAGTCACAGCCTCTCTAGGCATCTCTTCATCATCTGCAAAATGAGGAAGTTAAACTAGATGGTAGACAAGATCCTTTCAATTTCTAAACCTATGGTTTAATCATTCTATGAACAACTGTACCTTCCTGCTCAGATGATTAAATTGCCTTGTCTCAATAATTAAAAGAGGATGGAAACCAAAAATAGGTGGCCCAGGAAGAAGATTAAATAAAAACTCCCTGACACAAACTTTAATCATTAAGGATTTCTCACGGATAAATCAATTCAAAGAAATATTCTCAGTTCCATACGCATCTATTCAGTATCCGCTATTTGCCCATCCCTGGGATTTGTATTGGGAAAAGAAAACAAGGTGCCAGAGGGGAGAGAGGTGACAACATGTGAACAGGAAAGTAATACAAAATATACACAGAAAAAATTCAAAGTAATTTTTGAAAGAGCTAAAGAAGAGAATTAACTAGGCAGACAAAAAAGATATATAGGAGTTGTTGCTTCTCATAAAGAGATAGACAAGGGAGGGCATTAGGTTTTGAGGACAGCCTGTATTCAGGCATGGAAATGGAAAATGGAATGTTACATATGGGGAACAGTATGAATGCCAGATTGTTATGTAGGAAATCTTGACTAGGCCCTGCTAGACCCCTGACTGATACCCATTTACTGTCATCTCAGTGCTCTTTAACCTTAGTTACCTTCCCTCTGTTGGTTTCTAATTTGTCACACACACACAAGTGTGTGTGTGTGTGTGTGTGTGCGTGTATATCTTATTTGTACATAGTTGTTGTATGTTACCTCCATCTCATAGACTCCTAGACCCACTCTGACAATTGGCAGAGCAACCACAAGCTAATGAAGCATCCAGATCTGGGGGATAAAAGCAATCTCCAGGAGAACAGTCATTGCTGCTGAGATCTGGAGAGACCCTCAACTCATTAAGGCTGCTGTTATCAGGAGCTGAAATGAGCTTCTTTGTGAGAGATGGAGTAAGGCAATGGGAATATGCTGGTTGCAACTGGCTTTACATCAAAAATCCTTGATTTTGTTATCTTCCAATGATTCTCAGTAAATGTAAAATAAGTGCTATTAGCTCTGACAGTGTTCATTCTAAGCTGAATCTCGAAAGATAGAATGGAGTCAGATTTTAAATGGCTTTAAGTGACAGAGAGGTTTTTATCTTTCCCTAAAGATAATATGGAATCAGTAAAATTTCTTAAGTAATCAATCAGTCAGTCAATAAGTGTTTATTAAGCATCTTGTATGCGCTTGACACTGCTGGGTACTGAGAATACGAAGACAAAAATGAGAGTCCTTGCTTTCTAGGAGTTTATATTTCATTGGAGGAAACAGTTTACTCATGCGTAGTCAGACCAGTACTTTAGAAACATCTACTTGGCAGATGTGTGGAAGAGGGATCAGGAAAGGGAGAGACAGAAAAAAATTAATCTTCCATAATTGTAGGCATTCTTCTTTCTAGTCAGGTTGGATAAGTATAAAAGGGTAAAAACGGGAAATACATACCTAAGTTTGAAGTGGAAAGAGAATAAAAATAAAATCTAAGTTATTATGTTTACTTTATTAGCAAGAAATATAGATGTAAAAATTATGCCAACTATCAGAATATTTTCCTTTCTGTGAGGTTCTTCAATGCAGTCTTCACATCCTTATTTCTCAGGCTGTAGATCAAGGGGTTCAGCATGGGAATCACTGTAGTATAAAACACGGAGGACATTTTTTCCAGGGCCACGTTGTTACTGGAAGAAGGTTTGAGATACATGGACATGAGGGATTCATAAAACACAATGACCGCCATGAGATGGGAACTACAGGTACTAAAGGCTTTTGACCTGCCCTCTTTGGAGTTGATGCAGAGGATACTGGAAAGGATAAAAGCATAAGAAATTATGATTGTCAAACTGGTTGCTACCATGTTGAATCCACCAATAACAAAAATCAAGAGCTCATCTAAGTAAGTGCTGGAGCAAGAGAGTTTGATGAGGGCGACAATGTCACAGAAGTAATGACTGATTACATTTGGCCCACAGAATGGCAACCTCAGTATACAACCTGTGTGTATCACTGCATCTGTGAAGCCCACAGAAAACACAGAGATCACCAGCAAGGAGCAGACTCGAGGGGACATGAGGATGTGGTACAGTAGAGGATTACAGATGGCAACATAGCGATCATAAGCCATAGCTGCCAGCATATAGCACTCAGAAATAACAAAAATGCAGAAGAAAAAGAGTTGAGTCGTGCACCTAGAATAGGAGATAGTTTTATCTTCGAATAAAAATCCCACTAGCATTTGGGGGGTAATGACAGAGGAATAACAGAGGTCTAAAACAGACAAACTGCTGAGCAAATAGTACATGGGGGTATGGAGTTGAGAACTAAATCTAATCAGTATGATCATGCCCAGGTTCCCCATCACAGTGACTGTATAGATGCCCAAGAAAATGAAGAAGAGGGGCATCTGAAGCTCTGGCTCATCTGTCAGTCCCTCAAGAATAAACATAGTGACTTCAGACTGATTTCCTCTTCTCATTTTCTAGGAGGAAACCTGTGAGAATAAGAAGTAAGAATCACATTAGAAAAGTATACAACTCTTCCCCTTCTTGGTTCCCTTTCCTCAAAGGAAGGTAAAAATGACTGGGAAACTCTGAAGCCTGACCTCTCTTGATCCTGCCACTCCCCCACCCCACCCCTGTCCCACATCTAATGAGTTTATTTCCTCTAGGCAGAATTGGTCTTAAAAACAAAGAGACAAGATTTGCTGGAAAAATGAGAAAGTGGTCAGCAGAAAGTAGGTATAGACCAACATCTCCCACAACTATACCAAGATAAGCTATAAATAGGTACACGACTTACACATAAATGGTGATACAAACAAATTAGAAGAGCAATAAAGAAATTGCTGTTGAGAGCTGTGGATAGGAGAAGATTTAATGACTGAACAAAAGGATCACAGAAGATAAAATGGACAGCTTTGGTCAAACAAAAGGTAAAATAAAACCAATGCAGCTAGGATTAGAAAGGACAAAAGTAACTGGGGAAAAAATCTTTTCAGTAAGTTTCCCTGATAAAGTTCTCATAGTCAACCTACATAAGGAATCAATTCAAATATATAGGAATAAAAGCCATCTTCTAATTGTTAAATGGTAAAGGAATAGGAACAAGCAAATTAGGAAGAAATTTCACTTAACAATAGACATATAAAAATACCCCAAATCATCATTAATTACAGAAATTAAAATTAAAGCAACTCTGAGGTTCCACTCCACATCCATCTGATTGACACTTGACAAAAAAAGGAAAATGAGAAATATTGGAGCAGTTGTGGGAAAACTTGAGTGTGCTGCTGGAGGAATCATAAAGTAGTCTAACCACTCTGGCTAAAAGTTACTGAACTGTGCATAAACTTTAACCCAGTGATACTACTATAAGGTCAATACTCCCAAAGACATCAAAGAATGAGGAAAGGGTCTTATAAGTACAAAATTATTTACAGCAATTCTTTTGTGCTATCAAAGAACTAGAAACTATGAAGACGAATATCACCTGGGAAAGGACGGAACAAATTATGGTATATGAATGCAATAGGATACTATTATCCTAGAAGAAATGGTGAAAGGGATACTTTCAGAGAAACCTGGGACATCTTAAATACTGAGTGAAGTGAACAAAAACAACAATTTATACAATATAACAACAACTTTGTAATGACAAAAGATTTGAAAGACTTATGAACTCTGATCTACATAATAACTAACCATGATTTCAGTTGATCAAAGATGAAGGATATCACCAACATTCTGACAGAGAAGTGATAGACTTAAGGTGTAGAATGAGCCTTTTGGCAGGGGAGGGGAGAGAGGGGAACATAGATAATGCAGGAATTTGTTTTGCTTCACTTTACATATTTTTCAAATGGGTTTTGTTAATTTTTTTCAATGCAATGGAAGGGAGGTAGGAAACAGATAAAACACATTTTGATTAAACTTTTTTTTAAAATGGGGGGACTTACTGTGTGGTACAATTTTAGGGACCCAGAAAGGACTTTTTGTCTCCATCATATACTTTTCCCATCTGTTTTATTAGGCTACAAATTCTTTTGCCAGAAGACAAGTAACAAGTGAGTTTAAATATCAATAAAGTTTAGAGGTCAGCAACACCTCTCAAAGATCTCCCTCACCTAGACCTACCCATCTGAATCCACCAGTCACCCTCACTCCAGGGCCTCAGCACCAAACTACCCTTTATCAATGTCAAGTAACTAGCTTGAGAATATATTATTATTCAGACCTTACAACTCCTTATAACTAAGCAGGAGCATGAGAACTGGGGGAAGGGCAGTGCCCATGGGATTGTTCTCTCCAAGAAAGAAATACCAAGACTGCCAAGAGTTGTCAGTATGCTAGACAGGGCAAGAAGGGATCCTAGCCCATCATTATAGAGAGCGTTGCAGTGATTCAGGTGAGGGGTATCTTGACATTGATAAAGGTTACTGTGATGGCTGGGTAAAGATCGACCAGAATGCCAGCTACTCCCAAACAGGTAATCTCATATAGAGGAGAGACAGAAGCCACTTTGCCAGCTCAGAGTTCCGTCAGTCCTGGCTGTGTCCGTCCAGTCCCTTTGGTCCAGGACTTTCCTAGCACAGGTCCTCCTATACATGGAAAACCAAGAAATCCATGTTTTCTTCTCAGTTCGACTCTGCTTCAATCTTCTAATGGGGGAGGGGTGCAGTGTAAATGAATTTAGAAATAAGAACAGTAAGACAATAATGATAAATGATATTTGTATTGTGCTCTGAAGTTTGCAAAGTGCTTTGCATGTATTATTTCATTTGAGTCTCCCAGAATTCCAGTGGCATATAGGGATGAATAGGCTCACTTTATACATTAGAGAACTGAGGCTTGGTGATTCTAAATGATTTGCTCATAGTCATATAACCAGCAAGTGTCAGAGAGAGAACTGGAACTCAGGTCTTTCTGACACCTGGTCTAGCCCTACTTCCAAGAGCAAATGTTGGAATTTCTCTTTTGCTCTTCTTGCATCTTGTATTCTACATAATTGTGACTCTCCCCTTATAAAATGTGAGCTCCTTGAGGGAAGGGACTGAATTGTTTGGGTGGGGGGAGCAAAGAGGGGGAGGGAAGGAGTTGATGGTTATATTCATGGCACCTAGCACATAGTATCCAATGCATGCCTGTTGATATAAATGGAAAGAACAAAAACCCCTCAATTGAATGCTTTATATTATCATGTACAAGCTCAGTCCAAAAGAAGAAATGACAACATGAATCTCACTTCCTTTTTGCAGTGTTGGGGAGTTATGAATGTGGAACATCGCATGTGCTGTTAGACATAGCTGACGAATTGATTAGTTAGGCTGAACTGCTTCCCACCCCCTTTCTTCTCTATTCTGTTATAAGCAACTACTATAAGTGAGTTACTAAAGGCACTGAGTAGAGGCCTTGTCTTAGAGCCAGAAAGGACCTAGAATCAAGTCTGAGACACACTTTCTGTGCAACCTGGAAAAAGTCACTTAACCTCTTAGTGTCCTACACATCTAAAAGTTTCCATATAAATAAAACCACTGGTCCAGACTACCACCCCCCCAAAATAAACTACATAACTGATCATCAAAATTCCATGGAAAGTCCAGGGCAGAAATTAGTAGGAATAAGCATGTTTTGAGAAACAGAGGAAATGTATAAAAAGGATTTTGTGACTATAAAGCACTATGCAAACCTGTTATTGCTATGTATGAGAGGGTAATGCCAAGTTGATTGTATACCATCGAAGAACTGAACAATCTGAACATAACTGGAAAACTCACCTTCCTCTACCCTGGTGTGGTAAGAGAAATCTCTCTCCTTCTGGCTTTTATTCTAGCCACTCAGCAATCTCACATTGCTCTCTAAAGCCTAGCAAAAGGTAAGTAAAGACCATATTTATTCTTGGAATTCTGTCTTCTCTAAAATGCCTAAACACCTCTATTCACAGTAGCATCTTCCTGAGACACACAGTGAGCTCATGAGTTTTGTTTTCTGCTTCAGTATTTTGGACGTATAAATACTGAATCAGTTGGTCCCTAAGGTGTTTTTCATCTCCCGAGAACCTGCTGTGTTTTTGTAAAACAATGATTTCCCAAGCATTTTTTTTTCAATGATGCAACCTCTTTGGAAATGAGGAAGGCCAGAGATGTCAGAGGGCCATCTAGCCCAGGATTAGAAACTGGTTTTGTATTCAGCATCAATGCTTCAGAGATGAGAAAAACAAAGTCTCATTTATGGAAGTTTACAGAATCTCGACTTGGCAAATTTCTAGTTATTTTTAAAGGCAGAAGAAAGTCTTCTCCATACAATCCCACTACCCCACTTTCCTTCGCCTCCTCATGGTGATATAATATAAAAACACTGGGCTTGAGTCAGAATATCTAGGTCAAATGATTATGGATTTAGTTCTGGAAGGTACCTCAGAAAACATAAAGTCTAGCTAGCCCCCTTGTTTTACAGATGAGGAAACCGAGGATTAGAGAAATTACTACTTGACTGAGGTTACTCAGAAAACAAGTGACAAATTGGGATTTGAACCTGTGTCATCCACCTCCAAATCCAGGGCTCTTTCCACTGTCCCAGCTCTGGAGCTCAGTTTCTTTATCAGTGAAAGAAAAGGTTATTGGCATTTACATTGGAAATGACTACATGACTTCTCAAAGGCAGCATGGTGCAGTGAAAAAGTCACTGGCTCTACTGTCAGAGGACCTGGGTTCAAATTCTTTGTCTGTTTATTGCCTTGGTGAGCTTGGTCAAGGGTACCTTTCATGGGCCATCTGCAAAATGGAATGGATAGCATCTGAAGGCCCTTTCAGCTCTTTTCTGAGGATCAATGATCCTATTATTCAAAGGATTCTATATATTGCCAGTTCTGGAGAACCACTGATCTATGATTGATCAAAGATGACCCCTACCTCTTGTATCCCATATTTCCTCTTCCCACTAATTCTATGCTTCTGCAGGAAGGTTATTAAATGGCACTAAATTCAAAGAGGCCCATCACCAAAATGCTGGCCAAGAGATCAAATATGTGGTCAGGACCAACTCACAAAACCCTCTAATAAGGTGCAAAAGTGTTGAAATCAATGTCAGTCCTGAAAGCCCCTATGCTCATTGATGAAACCACAGGGCTTTTAAACTTTGAAGTAAGTTCTGAACACTGTTCAGCTGTGAATGCAGCCTACTGACTTTCTTAGTTCTCAAATATTATTCTCTAAGGATCATCAGATTTTTCTTCCCATGCACTTTTCAGCTGAACTCTCCTACGTGTGTTGTGCCCCTCAAAGAGAAAGTGAGCTCCTTGAAAGCATGGACTGTTTCACATATTTCCTTGTATCTTGACTGCTTAGCAAAATTATTGACGTTTAATAAATGCTTACTGAGTACTTTTTCATTCCTTTATTCTTATATTCCTTGCAGGTTATGTGTAGTGAATTGCTTACCCCAGAACAATTTCTGCTATCCCATCCAGTGCTAGAGTCTCATGGGACACCCATTACCCAGCTGATAGAGATTAATTCTGGAAAAACAAACTATGTGTAATATTTTGAGTAAAATATAACTAAGAAGACTAAAAGATTACTTTGGCATTCTCATGTCTAATCCTCAATGGTGCTATTCTTCACCATTAACATGAAGAATTGAATTGACTGTAGTTAAAATAATTTATAGATATTTAAAGAAGGAAGTTCTCCTATAGGATACATAGGAAAGTGATTGATTTTCTATTAGTCCTATGTGATCTAGTGTGGAATGTATGCAGACTGAAGGTACCAGGAAGTTCGTGAACCACATCATCAAATGGTCAGAAGTATCATCCAGTTTCTACCAGTGAAACGTCAATATCTGCAAAACATAGGTGGGAAAATTAAGGCAAAGAGCAACCTGGAGAAACTCTGAGAAGCAGGTCTCCTTAATGTCTTCAGGGATCAGTTTTTCCCTGGAATCTGGGAATCACAAAACTCTGCTATTTTGGTAGAGATAGCACAAGAGTATGCTGTGTTTATATGCCAAAACCCTCAGGTGGCTTATTGGCTGAGGCATTCCTTAAGGTACAATGAACTGCTCTACTCACTCCTTTGGGGAGGTTCAGTGCTGCTGATGCCAGTCAATGACTCAGGGAGAAAAGAAAGAACTGGCCAATTGATACTAAACAAGATGATACAAAGACAGATAGATAGATAGGTAGGTAGATGGATAGATAGATAGATAGATAGACCGATAGATAGATATCGATATACATATAGATTTTCTTGCTGTTCAGTCATTTCTCTGTCATGTCAAACTCTTTGTGATCCCATTTGAGGTTTTCTTGGCAAGAGATACATACATACATATGCATACACACATCTGTGTATGTATTATATTCATGTATATGGATATATAAACACATATATAAATATATGTATGCACTGTATTCATGTAGACATAGCTATGCAGTCTGCAGTTTTCAAAATCTGACATTAGGCTCTTACATGTGAACAGATAATCATTCTAGAACAGCAGCTCCAAACCAATAGCCACAACCATTCCCTCTCCTGAAACCCCTTATTCCTGTTCCTGCTACCTAGGACCACCATGGCCCCTGCTTCTGGGTTCCCGCACAAGTAACAGAGAGAGAAGATGGGAGGGAGTCAGGAGAGCCTCAAGTTTACTCCTTTCTTCTTATAGTGCCAGGGTGCTCTTCTCAATAGTCTAAATGCTACTCTAATCCACCACCATCCCTACCCTCCTCACTATATTCTCATTCCCTTCTTCTAACAAAGGCAGCAAGTCAACAAGCATTAATTAAGTGTGTACTTTGTGCCAGGCATGCCATGATCTTTTCTCTAGAACCCTGACCCTGTCCCTCTTCAGTTCCCTTGATAAAATGAGTGCCCAGGAAAGTCATTCCTTTTTCCTCTGAGAAGCATATGCATCTTATTTTAGTCCTTTAATCAATCAGCAAGCATTTGTTAAGCACCTACTATGTGCAAGACATTGAGGCCATATAGATAAAAATGGAACAGACCTTGCCCTCAAGGAGCTTACACTGAATCAGTCTCTCAGAGCCTTTGGAAGCCATCTAGAACTATCCATGCATAAGAATTCAAAGTATTTTAAAAGTGTGCATTCAGCCTCTACTTAAAGATGTCACTACCTCCCCTCAGCTGCCATATTCCACTTCAGGATGTTTAATTGTTACGGATCAAGGGGGTGGTCTATTCTCACATCAAAGTAGTATAAGCCTCTACAATTTGTATCCATTGCTCTTACTGTATGTCTACCCTTCAGGGTCAAATAGAACACATCCAATATAAAAAGAGCCTTTCAAATACTTGAAGACAGCTTAATTATGCCTTAACCCATGCCCACCAAGTCATCTCTTCTTGAAGATAAATATCCTCAGTTCTTTCAACTGCTATGTTTTCTCATCTGCTATGATTTCAAGAGCCTCCATCTTCCTGGTCATCCTCACCTGGATGCTCTCCACCTAATTATCGTGCTTCCTAATATGTGGCACCCATAACTGAATACCCTAAGATTCCACTCAATGCCCAAAAAGTCCATCAGCCTAGAGGCAAAGAATCAAAGTGGTGAATCAGAACATCTGAGTTCAAGTCCTCACTCTACTACTTAATAGGTATTTTAGTAATTAACTCATCCTCTCTGAGCCTTGATTTCCTCATCTGAAAAATGAAGGAACTGAAGATACAATGATCCCTAAGATCCTTTCCAGTTCTAAATCCTGTCATCTCCCCCAATCTTGTTGAAGTAATAAGAAGAAGATGGCAATGGGACAAAGAAGGACACTTTTGAATGCCTGGGAGTTAAGAGAAGCAGGAGGTCCAATTCTCAGAGCTCAAAGAAGAAAAGAAGGGAGAAGCTCACCCTATACCTTCAGACCCTACATCCTGGGATCATCACTTAGTAGGAGGCCCTATTCTTGACAGTTCTTTACCCATCTTTACTGGGCCCCCTAAGTATCACAAACCGTCCTAACCTAATGGAACTCTCCACCCTCCCTACAAAGCCATAAGCAATGGCTTGGAGCTGGAGGAGTCCTACCCCTACTTCTCTTTCCTGGCTGATAGTTGTGCCTGGGGCAAGGAAAAGACAGAGAGAACTTCAGTTTCCCAAATTGTCACTGCAGAAATACATGCAGTTATACCTGGAGCTTAGGTTCTATAACACCATTTGGTTGTACTAAGCTTTGAGTGTGAAACAAGTTCATTGGCTTTTATGTTACCTGGTCTAGCAGCCTAACTACCACGTATAAAACATTGCCTCTAGGGAATATACATCGATACTGACTAACCTTTGAAGTATGATCCCTTGTTACAGTGGGGACTATTTGTGTACATAATCAGATTGTGATGAGCTTTCCTTGCACTCAGCTAATCGCAATTTACTGCACCCAAATCCCCATCACTGGCAAGGCAAAGTGACTGGATTACACTACCCCTTACACATGTTTCCTTCAGGATGCACTTTACAGTGTACACCTACTTTATTTTTTATTTATTAATTAATTAATTAATTTTAATTTTTGCTTTACAAGGTTCAGTTCCTCAAGTTTGGGGGTTTCAAATTTTCTCTCCCTCTGTCTCCTCCCCACTCCCCACAGAAGACACTGAGCAATACCTATGTAGGTTCTATGTATACCTTCACACTAAACATATTTTCACAATAGTCAAGTTGTAAAGAAGAACTTTAACCAACAGAATGAACCATGAGAAAGAAGAAAGAAAACAGAAACAAAAACAATAAAAAAGAGAGCGGTTTGCTTCAATCTGCATTCAGACTCCATAATTCTTTCTCTGCATGTGAAACTCTTTTTCCATCATGAGTCTTTTGAAGTTGTCTTAGAACCTTGTATTGCTGAGAAGAGCCAAGTCTATCAAAGTTAGTCATCAGAGATAACCTGTGTCTGTACTCGTGTATAATGTTCTCCTGGTTCTGCTCCCCTCACTCAGCATCAGATCATATCAGTCTTTCCAGGCCATTGTGAAGTCCATCTGCTCCTCATTTCTCATAGCACGATAGTATTCCATTACATTCATATAACACAACTTGTTTATCCATGCCCCAAATGATGGGCTGCCCCTTGATTTCCAATTCTTTACCACCACAAAAAAACTGCTATAAATATTTTTGAACGTATAGGTCTTTTTCCCACTTGTATTATTTCTTTGGGATATAGCCCTAGAAGTGGTATTCCTGGAGTCTGTCTACTTCTAAACCTGGTCTTGCCATTAATTTTAACCTGATCTCACCTAGATAAAAATTGGGATGGAGATACAATACTTACTCAACTCCCTGTCAACCTCTAGGGATTCTCCCTATTATGTAGGCCCCTGAGCTAGATAATAATGATACACTGAAAGTACACTCCCTGGATCCCAATTAAAAAAATTTTAGTGGATACTAATGGGAGAGAGCAAGCCAACATGCAGAACATGCTCAGCTTTGTCCTTCAAAGACTCAAGATTATTTGTATGGACTAGAAGACCTGAGTGTCCAAGAGCATGCCGAAATAGGCAAAATGACTTGGAAATATTTTATGGAAACCCTAAGCCTGGTTAACACAGGACCCAACTTTTATTTTATCACATTAAGCTTTAGCATCATAGTTTAAGTCACAAGAGGACCTGGTGAGACTCCTGAGGGAGAAAAATCCTATATTAGAAAAATGATTGTCCTATGATCCTCTGCCTCATATTGGGGAGGAAAACTTTTAATTGTACCCATTGGGATGATCCAATGATTTGCACAGGCATACTGTGAGCATTAATGTTGCAATCCCAGTATTACAGTTTCCCAGGTTATCTTCAGCTTGGGGGAATTGCAACAGGTATACACTTTCTCAAATGGGTTCCAGATCTGCACAGAGAAATCTTCTATAATGATGTTTCTTCTAGTTGGTTGTGGTGTTTCATTTTGTTTTGTTTTGAATTTTGGAGTAAGTGGCCTCCAAAGCCTCCTTCCTCCTACAGATGGGAAAAGCCAGTGTCCTGGGTGGAGTCTAAGATTCCAAACATTCCAATTCCAAACAGATCAATCTATGTCTCTCAGCATAGGTAAACCGATTTTTTTTTACACTGGGGAAGAACCAGTAATCAAGGCAGTTCTCCCAAGGTTGGACATCCTCTGAATCAGAATTTAAAGGGACATCAGAGGTTATCTATTCCTATCCTGAACTGACCAACAATCTATTCTATAGCCACCCATAATGAGTGGCAATCCAGCTTCTGCTAGAAGGCCCCCAGTGAGGAGAAACCTTGTCGAGGGAATTCTCCATCTGGTTTCCTAGAGAGCACATGGAGAATCCCTTTTACCAGTGGTCCAAAAGCTGTAGGTAAAATAAAGTAAATAGCCAAATTGAAAGGAAAAAAGCTTATTAGTACACTAAGGAGGATTGCCTAATGCAGTTTTAGCCCACCTCCTGTACAACATTGACTTACATACCTTTTCAAGTCCACTTAGTGTAGAGAGCCAATGTGAAGCATTCTCTGTGGATTGAATTGGACCAGGGGTGCATTGTTCTGCCAAACAAGGAGAACTGATTGCAAGGCTTCCCAAAGAGGGACACTCCCAAAGTTGCTATGTCCCCTCTTTGCTGAGCTGTTAGCATTCCCATCCTAGTTTGTGATTCTTATACATAGTTGGTTGGAAGGCCCCTCCCAGAGGAAAGAACAAAGTTGACATTTTAGTCACACCAAATGTTTCCTAAAATGAGGCATCTTTTCTCCCTGCATATCCTACTATCTCTGTTCTATTTTAGGACAGTTAACTTAAAACCTTCATATGAATTTTTTCTTATACCTAACTGAGATCCATAATTCTGCATTTTCTATATATGGATGCTATATGTGTCCTCTGTGAACAAGCAGAACCAGTCTGATCCTTCTTTCACACAGTACTTTATCAAACAATTCAAATGGTCCCATAAAGGACACTTAAATGTCTTAGTTCTAGAAATTCCACCCTAGGATCTGGGCCATCTATCCTGTGCTATCTCCAAGAAAGTCAGCAGGCTGCATTCACAGCTGAACAGTGTTCAGAACTTACTTTAAAGTTTAAAAGCCCTGTGGTTTCAAAAATTGGCATAAGGGTTTCCAGCATCATTATTGATTACAGCACTTTTGCAACTTATTAGAGGGTTTTATGAGTTGGTCCTGACCACACATTCGATCTGGTGGGCAGCATTTTGGTGATGGGCCTCTTTGAATTTAGTGCCATTTGATAACCTTCCTGCAGAACCATAGAATTAGTGGGAAGAGGAAATATGGGATACAGGAGGTAGGGGTCATCTTTGATGGATCATAGAGTAGTGGTTCTCCAGAACTGGTAATACATAGAATCCTTTGAATGATAGGTTTACCTCAAAAAAGAGCTGAATGGGACTTCAGATGCTATCCAGTCCATTTTGCAGATGGCCCATGAAAGGTAACCTTGACCCAGCTCACCAAAGTAGTAAACAGACAAAGAATTTGAACCCAGGTCCTCTGACAGTAGAGCCAGTGTCTTTTTCACTGCACCATGCTGCCTTTGAGAAGTCATCTAGTCATTAGCAATGTAATTGCCAATAACCCTTTCTTTTACTGATAAAGAAACTAAGCTCCAGAACTGGGACACAAACCATGGAATAGTAGAAAGAGCCGTGAATTTGGAGTTGGATGACACAAGTTCAAATCCCAATTTGCCACTTATTTTCTGAGTAACCCCAGTCAAGCAATAATTTCTCTAAGCCTCAGTTTCCTCATCTGTAAAACAAGGGGGCTAGCTAGACTTTATGTTTTCTGAGGTA
This sequence comes from Trichosurus vulpecula, assembly GCF_011100635.1. Taxonomy (NCBI): domain Eukaryota; kingdom Metazoa; phylum Chordata; class Mammalia; order Diprotodontia; family Phalangeridae; genus Trichosurus; species Trichosurus vulpecula. The sequence continues at coordinate 265,147,608 of NC_050574.1, forward strand.
TCTTCCAGAACTAAATCCATAATTATTTGACCTAGATATTCTGACTCAAGCCCAGTGTTTTTATACTATATCACCATGAGGTGGGGAAGGAAAGTGGGGTAGTGGGATTGTATGGAGAAGACTTTCTTCTGCCTTTAAAAATAACTAGAAATTTGCCAAATTGAGATTCTGTAAACTTCCATAAATAGGACTTTATTTTTCTCATCTAGTCTGAAGCATTGATGCTGAATACAAAACCAGTTTCTAATCCTGGGCTAGATGGCCCTCTGACATCTCTGGCCTTGCTCATTTTCAAAAGAGGGTGTCTCATTGATAAAAAAAAAAAATGCTTGGGAAATCGTTGTTTTACAAAAACACAGCAGGTTCTCGGGAGATGAAAAACACCTTAGAGACCAACTGATTCAGTATTTATATGTCCAAAATACTGTAGCAGAAAACAAAACTCATGAGCTCACTGTGTGTCTCAGGAAGATGCTACTGTGGGTAAAGAGGTGTTTAGGCATTTTGGAGAAGATGGAATTCCAAGGATAAATGTGGTTTTTGCTTACCTTTCACTTGGCTTTAGAGAGCAATGTGAGATCGCCGAGTGACTAGAATAAAAGTCAGAAGGAGAGAGGTTTCTTTTACCACACCAGGGTAGAGGAAGGTGAGTTTCTTAGTTATGTTCAGATTGCTCAGTTGCTCGATGGCATACAATCAACTTGGCATTATCCTCTCATACATAACAATAATAGGTTTGCATAGTGTGTTACAGTTACAAAACGCTTTATATACATTTTCTCTGTTTCTTAAAACATGTTTATTCCTGATAATTTTCTGCCCTGGACTTTCCATGGAATTTTAATGATCAGTTATGTAGCTTATTTTTTAGGGTGGTGTTGGTGGTGGTCTGGACCAATGGTTTTATTTATGTGGAAACTCTTAGATGTCTAGGACACTAAGAGGTTAAGTGACTTTTTCCAGATTGCACAGAAAGTGTGTCTCAGACTTGATTCTAGGTCCTTTCTGGCTCTAAGACAAGGACTCTACTCAGTGCCTTTACTAACTAACTTACAATAGTTGCTTATAACATACAATAGAGAAGAAAGGGGGTGGGAAGCAGTTCAGCAAAACTAATCAGTTCATCAACTATGGCTAATAGCATATGCGATGTTCCACATTCATAATTTCCCAACCCTGCAAAAAGGGAGAGAGATACATTTTGTCATTTCTTCTTTTGGACTGAGCTTGTGCATGATAAATACACAGCATTCAATTGAGGGGTTTTTGTTCTTTCCATTTATATCAACAGGCATGCATTGGATACTATGTGCTAGGTGCTGTGAATATCACCATCATCTCCTTCCCTCCTTCTCCCTGCCCGCCCCCCCAATAATGCATTCCCTTCCCTCAAGGAGCTCGTGTTTTATAAGGGGACAGTCACAATTATGTAGAATACAAGATGCAAGAAGAGCAAAAGAGAAATTCCAACATTTGCTCTTGGAAGTAGGGCTAGACCAGGTGTCAGAAAGACCTGAGTTCCAGTTCTCTCTCTAACACTTGCTGGTTATATGACTATGAGCAAATCATTTAGAATCACCAAGCCTCAGTTCTCTAATGTATAAAGTGAGCCTATTAATCCCTATATGCCACTGGAATTCTGGGAGACTCAAATAAATTATTCATGCAAAACATTTTGCAAACTTCAGAGCACAATGCAAACATCAATTTTCATTATTATGTTACTGTCATTCTTTCTGAATTAATTTACACTGCACCCCTCCCCCATTAGAAGATAGAAGCAGAGTGGAACTAAGAAGGAAATACGGATTTCTTGGTTTTTTGTGTAGAGAAGGACCTATGCTAGGAAAGCACTGAACCAAGGTGACTGGACAGACAGAGCCAGGACTGACGGAACTCTGAGCTGGCAAAGGTGGCTTCAGTCTCTCCTCTATATGAGATTACCTGTTTGGGGGCAGCTGGTATTCTGGTCAATCTTTACTTGGCCATCAAAGTAATTTTTATCAATGTCAAGATACCCCTCACCTGAATCAGTGCAATGCTCTCTATAACTTGCCCTGTCTTGCCTACTGACAACTCTTGGAAGTCTTGGTACTTCTGTCTTGAGGAGAGCAATCCCATGGGCACCACCCTTCCCCCAGTTCTCATGCTCCTGCTTAGTTATAAGGAGTTGTAAGGTCTGAATAACAACATATTCTCAAGTTAGTTGCTTGACGTTGATAAAGGTTAGTTTGGTGCTGAGGCCCTGGAGTGAGGGTGACTGGTGGATTCAGAAAGGAAGGTCTAGGTGAGGGAGATCTTTGAGAGGTATTGTTGACCTCTAAACTTTATTGATATTTAAGCTCACTTGCCATTTGTCTTCTGGCAAAAGAATTTCTAGCCTAATAAAACAGATGGGAAAAGTCCGGGTTAGAGACAAGAAGGCCTTTCTGTATCCCTAAAATCATACCCCACCGGAGGTCCCCCCATTTCTTTTTAAAATTTTAATCAAAATCTCTTTCATCTGTTCCCACCTCCCTTCCATTGCATTGAAAAAAAAATTAACAAAACCCATATGAAAAATACATAAACTGAAGCAAAACAAATTCCTGCATTAGCTATGTTCCCCCCTCTCCCTGCCCCTGCCAAAAGGATCATTCTGCACCTTAAGTATGTCACTTCTCTGTGAGGAGGTGGATGGTATTCTTCATCATTGATCATCTGAAATCATGGTTGGTCATCATGTGGATCAGAGTTTATAAGTCTTTCAAATATATTTGTCATTACAATGTTGTTATATTGTATAAATTGATGTTTTTGTTCACTTCACTGAGTATTTAAGATGTCCCAGGTTTCTCTGAAAGTGTCCCCTTCACCATTCTTCTAGGATAATAGTATCCTATTGCATTCATGTACCATAATTTGTTCAGTCCTTTTCCAGGTGATGTTCACCTTCATAGCTTCTAGTTCTTTGCTAGCACAAAAGAGTTGCTATAAATAATTTTGTACTTATAAGACCCTTTCCTCATTCTTTGATGTCTTTGGGAATATATACTTAGTGGTAGTATCACTGGGTAAAAGGCTATGCACAGTTCAGTAACTTTTGGTCAGAGTAACTTACTTTCCAGAGTGGTTAGACTACTTAGCAATTCCCCCAGAAGCACACTCAGGTTTTCCCACAACTGCTCCAATATTTCTCATTTTCCCTTTTTGTCAGCTGTCAGTCAGAGGGATATGGAGTGGAACCTCAGAGTGGCTTTAATTTTGATTTCTATGATTGATAATGATTTGGGAAATTTTTATATGGCTACCGTTAAGTGAAATTTCTTCCTAATTTGCTTGTTCATATTCCTTCACCATTTATCAGTTAGATGATGGTTTTTATTCCTATATATTTGAATGGATTCCTTATGTAGGTTGACTCTGGGAACTTTATCAGAGAAACTTACTGAAACTATTTTTTCCTCCAGTTACTTATGTCCTTTCTAATCTTAGCTGCATTGCTTTATTTGTGCAAAATCTTTTACATTTTGTTTAACCAAAGCTGTCCATTTTATCTTCTGTGATCCTGTTGTTCAATAGTGAAATCTTCCCCTATCCATAGCTCTGAACAGCAATTTCTTTATTGCTCTTCTAATTTGTTTATGTCACCATTTACGTCTGAGTCATATACCTATTTAGATCTTTGTATAATTGTGGGAGATGTTGGTCTATACCTACACTTTCTGCTGACCACTTTCTCATTTTTCCAGCAAATCTTGTCTCTTTGTTTTTAAGACCAATTCTGTCTAGAGGAAATAAACTCATTAGATGTGGGACAGGGGTGGGGTGGGGGAGTGGCAGGATCAAGAGAGGTCAGGCTTCAGAGTTTCCCAGTCATTTTTACCTTCCTTTGAGGAAAGGGAACCAAGAAGGGGAAGAGTTGTATACCTTTCTAATGTGATTCTTTCCTCTCATTCCCACAGGTTCCCTCAGAAAATGAGAAGAGGAAATCAGTCTGAAGTGACTATGTTTATTCTTGAAGGACTGACAGATGAGCCAGAGCTTCAGATGCCCCTCTTCTTCATGTTCTTGGGCATCTATACAGTCACTGTGTTGGGGAACCTGGGCATGATCATACTGATTAGATTCAGTTCTCAACTCCATACCCCCATGTACTATTTGCTCAGCAGTTTGTCTGTTTTAGACCTCTGTTATTCCTCTGTCATTACCCCCCAAATGCTAATGGGATTTTTATTCGAAGATAAAACTATCTCCTATCCTAAGTGCATGACTCAACTGTTTTTCTTCTGCACTTTTGGTATTTCTGAGTGCTACATACTGGCAGCTATGGCTTATGATCGCTATGTTGCCATCTGTAGACCTCTACTGTACCACATCCTCATGTCCCCTCGAGTCTGCTCCTTGCTGGTGATCTCTGTGTTCTCTGTGGGCTTCACAGATGCAGTGATACACACAGGTTGCATATTGAGGTTGCCATTCTGTGGGCCAAATGTAATCAATCATTACTTCTGTGACATTGTCGCCCTCATCAAACTCTCTTGCTCCAGCACTTACCTAGATGAGCTCTTGATTTTTGTTATTGGTGGATTCAACATGGTAGCAACCAGCTTGACGATCATAATTTCGTATGCTTTTATCCTCTCCAGTATCCTCCGCATCAACTCCAAAGAGGGCAGGTCAAAAGCCTTTAGTACCTGTAGTTCCCATCTCATGGCAGTCACTGTGCTTTATGGATCCCTCATGTCCATGTATCTTAAACCTGCTTCCAGTAACAACCTGGCTCAGGAAAAAGTTTCCTCATTATTTTATACTACAGTGATTCCCATGCTGAACCCCTTGATCTACAGTCTGAGAAATAAGGATGTGAAGACTGCATTGAAGAAACTCACAGAAAGGAAAATATTCTTATAGTTGGTATAATTTTTACATCTATATTTCTTGCTCATAAAGTAAGCTTAATAACTCAGATTTCATTTTTCATTCTCTTTTCCACTTCAAAGTTAAGTAAATATATCCCCCTTTTCACTCTCTGATACTTATCCAACCTGACTAGAAGAATGCCTACAATTATGGAAGATTAATTTTTTTCTGTCTCTCCCTTTCTTGATTCCTCTTCCACACAGCTGCCAAGTAGATGTTTCTAAAGCACAGATCTATACGCATGACTATACTGTCTCCTCCAATGAAATATAAAGTCCTAGAAAGCAAGGACTCTCATTTTTGTCTTTGTATTCTCAGTACCCAGCAGTGTCAAGCACATACAAGATGCTTAATAAACACTTATTGACTGACTGATAGATTACTGAAGAAGCTTTAGTGATTCCCAATTACCTTTAGGGAAAGATACAAACTTCTTTGTTGCTTAAAGTCCTTTAAAATCTTGCTCTAATCCACGTTTCCAGATTTAGCTTGCAATGAACACTGTCAGAGATAATAGCACTAATTTTTTCATGTAAAACTTGTTGCCACCAGCAGATTTCCATTGCCTTACTCCATATCTCACAAGGAAGCTCATTTCAGGTCCTGATAACAGCTGCCTAAATGAGTTGAGGGTCTCTCCAGGTCACAGGAGCAATGACCCTTCTCCTGGAGATTGCTTTTATTCCCAAAATCTGGATGCTTCATTAGCTTGTGGTTGCTTTGACAATTGCCAGAATGGGTCTAGGAGTCTATGAGATGGAGATAACACACAACAACTATGTACAAAGAAGATACACACCCCCCCACACACACACACGTGTGTGTATGTGTGTGTGTATGTGTGTGCGTGTGTGTGTATTGACAAATTAGAAACCAATAGAGGGAAGGTAACTAAAGTTAAAGAGCATTAAAATGACAGTAAATTGATATTAGTCAGGGGTCTAGCAGGGCCTGGTCAAGATTTCCTACATAACACTCTTGGCATTCGTACTGTTCCCCCTACATAACATTCCATTTTCCATTTCCATGCCTGAATACAGGCTGTCCTCAAACTCCTTACCTCCCTTGCCTTTCTCTGTATCGTAAGCACCAACTTCAATACGTCTTTCCTGTGTACCTAGTTAATTCTCTTCTCTAGCTCTTTCAAAAATTACATCGAATTTGTTCTGTGTATATTTTATATCACTTTCCTGTTCACATATTGTCACCTCTCTCCCCTCTGGAACCTTGTTTTCTTTTCCCACTACCAAGCACAGTGATGGGCAAAGAGTGTATGTAACTGAGAATGTTTCTTTGAATTGATTTATCAATGAGAATCCTTAATGATTAAAGTTTGTCTCAGTGAGTTTTTATTTAATCTTATTCCTGAGCCACCTATTTTTGGCTTCCATCCCCTTTTAATAATTGAGACAAGGCAATTTAATCATCTGAGCAGGAGGGTACAGTTGTTCATAGAATGATTAAACCATAGGTTTAGAAATTGAGAGGATCTTGTCTACCATCTAGTTTAACCTCCTTATTTTGCAGATGATGAAGAGATGCCTAGAGAGGCTGTGACTTGCTCAAGTTCAAACAGATAGTATCAGAGCTGGGATTGTTAGTTTCTCTGACTCTGAATCTAGTGCTCTCCTCTATCTCCAATAATCTTGATGATGGCACCAGTCATTTTTTCCCCTCATACCTGTAGCAAATTTATAAAGACAAAAGTAGTGTAGGCTTCCTGGCTGGTGTTTCTGAGCTGACCTACAGAGCAGATTGTGTTGTTAGGGGGAGAGCAAGGGAGCTAGGTGAGATTGCTATGTAGTAAAGCAATGCAGTGCTGGAGAGATTATAAATAGAAAATCATGTTTGTTCTTCCCTTTCTAGCCTAATAATAATTTTCATGGTAGAATAATTCAGTGTATTTAATATATAAATATTTATATATATGCATAATATAACATAGAAATGTAATTATATAAATTATATGTAAATTTCTATTTTATTTAGATTGTATATTTATAAGTTGATATAAAACATACAATATAAATATAAAAATTACATATACAATATATAAATAGATACACAAAATACATAACTATATAAATATTTAAAATCATATATAATATAAAAAACAAGATATATAAAATATATAAAGTTATGTATAAAACATTTGATATAAATATGTAAACTATATAAAATACATTAATACAAATATAAAAATGTAAAATAGCTAAGCTATTTTTCCTACTTCAAACCAATCCCCCTTTTGGATTGCCTCAATGCATCTGTTCATTGAGGCTCAAAACTTTGCACTCATCCCTGACTTCTTTCTTTTGCCTTTTCTCCACTGTCACTGACCTGGTCATTTTCTACTATCGCTTCCTAAAGTATTTTCATTAAGAATGCTTGGAAGTCTCCTATTTCATCAAAAATCTATTTTTCTTATTTTAGGATTATACTCAGATTTTCTGGTTAAATTATTCTGGGTTGTAAGTCTATAACTCTTGCCACTTGGAGTATTGTATTCCTAGCTCTCTACTTCTGTGTTGTGTTAGCTGCTAAATCCTATGTGATCCTCACTGTGAGGCCTTGTACAAGAATGTTGTCTTCCTGGTTGTTTGAGGTATTTTTTTTGACTATGGATTTTAGCTATACCATTCCTGGGAGCTTTCTTTTGGGAGTTTCTTTCAGAGGGTGACCAATGGATTCTTTGTATATTCAATTTGTCCTCTTGTTCTGATAGATGTAGGCAGTTTTCTTTCATGATCTTTTGAAATATGATATCCAGGCTCTTTCTTTTTTGTTTTGGGAGGTGGCTTTCAAGTAGTCCAGTGGTTCTTAAATTTCTCTCCTTGAACTTTTTTTTGAGGTCATTTGTCTTTGATATGAGATAAGTTAGATTTTCTTCTACTTTTTCAGTCTTTGGGCTTTGTATTAATATTTCTTGTTTGCTCACCAAGTCATTAACTTCTGTTTGGTCCATTCTAATTGTTTTTTAGCTATTCCAAATATTTTAATAAGAGTTCTCTGAAAGGCATTTAAAACACCAGTTTGTGAGGATAAACTCCGTTGGAGAGAGAGAATACAGAATGTAGGTAGCCACAGAGCTGAGGAATTTTCTTGATTTGGGGCAGGATCTGAGAGCCCACTGTTTTCTGATCAGCCTTGCACTTCTCTGTAATCTCTTATTTCTCTTTTTCTGTGTCAAAAATCTCTCCCTCTTGGTGTCTAGGTTTACAGAGCCTCTTCTTCTTGAAGTAAGCATCAGTAAGATGATTTGGAATTTTTACACCTGAAAGGTTAACCCTGGTAGAGGTGGCAATGACAAATTTCTGATGCGTCCTTCTCAGAGGAACATGATTGATGGTCAGAGGTCCAGTCACCAGTAGCCGTCCACTAGCCTGCTGCTTCAGGAAAACTACTCGCTTGCCCCTGTGGTGGCCCGTGAGCATAATCAGAACGGTGCCTGATTTGATGCTAGCTCGAAGTCTCCTCACATGCTGGTTGAAGGGCTTTTTGCCATGACTTAGTAGCTTTCTAGGCACATCCTTAGTTGGGTAATACTGAGCATTTTGCGAATCTTTACCACACAGGTTCCTCCATTCTTATCACCACCAACTGACTTTGAAATAGTAGCAGGCACTGTCTTTCTTTTTCCTTTCAATCCAGGTTTTTGGTGCAGCATACTTCCACTTGTACATGGCTCTCTGGGAATACATTGCAGATCTGGAGTATTTACCAATCCCTCAGGCCAGGACTGGGTTCCTAGTGCAGTGCTTTCAAGGCTTTTTCACCACCTTTTCAGTCATATCTTCCTCTTTGACCTTCTTTTCCTTTGATTCCTTTGGGGCTTTTTGTCCACCATCTTGAGAGAAGGGAAAGAGCTGGTCCATTCTAATTTTCAAGGAGTCTGGTGTTCGCATAAGGTTTTTTACCTCTTGTCCTAAGCTATTTTTCTTCTTCCAATTCTTTCCTCCAAAGCTATAAATTATTTTCCAATTCTTTCTTCTATTATTCTAATTTCATTTATAAACTCGTTTAAAAATTCTTGGTTTATTTCTTCCAGAAATTCTAATTGAACTTGCATCTAAACTGTGTTTTTTCTTTGTAGCCCTCTACATTAACACACCCCAGCTAAAAGTGATCCTTCCCTTAGCAAATTTTCCTAGAGTGCTTTATCTAATATTTCCTTTCTCTCATCTTATAATGTCTTCATTCCTTAGCAGAATATTATCATTTAGACATTTTTGTATCCTTAGATTCTATCCCTATGTACGGTGCATAACACATTGTAGTTGCTTAACAATAGTGAATAAAAATATCCCACAAAGCCTTAAATCTAAAGTTATTGTGTCTTAAGGGTTACAATTTATTATCTCATTTGATTTTCACAAAACCCCTATGAGATTGTGGTATTATTATTCTTATTTTACAGATGAGGTATCTGAGGCTGAGAAAGTTAGGTGACTTTCCCAGAGGCACAGAAGTAATGTATTTGAGTCAGGATTTGAACTCAGCTACTCCTGATTTCTAGTCCAGTGTTCGATTCACCCTACTACCTCTCTACCCCATTAGAGTAACCCTTAGAGAGTAACTATATTAGTAGGCACTGGTGGGAATGGGACCTTCCAGAAGAAAGGAATTGTTATCTACAGTAATAAGTGGATAACTATAATAACAACATTTATACTAACTACCACAGGAAGCCTCAAATTCGTTCCTAACCCACATCACTATTTGCCCAGGACGCTCTTCCTGATATTGGCTAGTGCTTCTCACAACCATCTTCACGCCATCTTTGGCAGGTACGCAGTGAGTTGCCAAGCCATTGGACAAAATTATGTAATGCAGAAAAGCAGAAAAAGCCCATCATTAGAGGAGGAGAGGTTCATAGTAATAATAAGTAGCATTGAGATAAAATTTTAAAGTTTGCCAAGGGATGTACGCTTTACCTCATTTTGTCCCCCAAAAAAACCCTTTGAGGTCGGTACTATTGTTATCCCTATTGTGCAGATGAAGAAACTGAGGCTGAAAAGGGGTTTTAAGTGATTTCTACAGGATTACACATTCAGTAAATACTTGAGACACCATTTGAACTCAGGTCTTCTTGACTCTAAGTCCAGCACTATATCCTCTGTACTACCCTAGTATCTTTAAAATATCTCTAGAAATATAGAATATAATGGCTCAAAGACACGGTAGAGGGCACCTAGGCCAGTTTCCTTATTCTTCAGATGAGGAATCTGAGGCTCAGAAAGGAAGCATACCTAATGAATGACAGAACAGCTACTGGAAGATAGGTTTATGAGTCATTTTATGGCTTGCCCTGTAACCAATTGCAATGTCTTCCTCACCTCTCCCACTGTGTACTCCCAAAAACTATACTAGTCTAGTGAACCCTACCTTGGGGTCTTTGGTCATTGAGGCAGACTATTGACACAATTTACTGGTTACAGCTAGCCTAACTAATAAGTTGATCATTCTGAGATGACTGCCTCTCAGTTTACCTTAATATTCAAACATATTGGCAATGGTTATGACAAGAAGATGACTAAGGTAGAACACAAACTATGGCTGTTGCCCAATAGACAAAATGGGCCATTTTGATACATCACCAGAGAGGACTGCCCAGGTCTCCTTAATGTCTTCGGGGATCAGTTTTTCCCTGGAATCTGGGAATCACAAAACTCTGCTATTTTCTTGGAGATACCACAAGAGTATGCTGTGTTTATATGCCAAAACGCTTAGGTGGATTATTGACTAAGGCATTCCATGAGGTGCAGTGAACTGTTCTACTCACTCCTTTGGGGAGGTTCAGTGCTGCTGATACCAGGCAGAGACCCAGGGAGAAAAGAAAGAACTGGCCAGCTGATACTAAAGAAGATGATGATAGAAAGATAGATAGACAGATAGATAGATAGATGGATAGATAGATAGATAGATAGATATGGATATGAATGTAGATTTTCTTGCTGTTCAGTCATTTGTCAGTCATGTCATACTTTGTGATCTCATTTGAGGTTTTCTTGGCAAAATATACATACATACATATGCACACACAAATACATACACATAACCACACATGTGTATGTATTATATTCATAGATATAAATATATATAAACACATATATAAGTATATGTATGTATTATATTCGTATAGACATAGCTATACAGTCTCCAATTTTCAAAATACGACATTGGGCTCTTACATGTGAACAGATAATCATTCTAGAACAGCAGCTCCAAACCAATAGCCACAAGCACTCCCTCTCCTGAAACCCCTTATTCATATTCCTGCTACTAGATGACTTCTCAAAGGAAGCATGGTGCAGTCACAATGACACTGGCTCTACTGTCAGAGGACCTGGGTTCAAATTCCTTGTCTGTTTACTACCTTGGTGAGCTGGGTCAAGGGTACCGTTCATGGGTCATTTGCAAAATGCACTGGATAGCATCTGAAGTCACTTTCAGCTGTTTTTGGAGGATCAATGATCCTATCATTCAAAGGATTCTATGTATTGCCAGTTCTGGAGAACCACTACTCTACAATCCATCAAAGATGACCCCTACCTCCTGTATCCCATATTTCCTCTTCCCACTAATTCTATGCTTCTACAGGAAGGTTATCAAATGGAATTAAATTCAAAGAGGCCCATCGCCAAAAGGCTGGCCACCAGATCAAATGTGTGGTCAGGACCAACACACAAAACCCTCTAATAAGGTGCAAAAGTGCTGTAATCAGTGTCAATGCTGGAAGCCCCTATGCACATTGATGAAACCACAGGGCTTTTAAACTTTGAAGTAAGTTCTGAACACTATGCAGCTGTGAATGCAGCCTACTGACTTTCTTCCCTCTCACTTATTATTCTCTAAGGATCATCAGACTTTTCTTTCCGTGCACTTTTCAGCTGAACTCTCCTATATGTGTTGTGCCCCTCAATTAGAAAGTGAGCTCCTTGAAAGCATGGACTGTTTCATGTATTTCTTTCTATCTTGACTGCTTAGCAAAATGAGTGACATTTAATAAATGCTTACTGAGTACTTTTTCATTCCTTAATTCTCCTAATCATTGTAGGTTTTGTTTAGTGAATTGCTTACCCCAGAACAATTTCTGCTATCCTATCCAGTGCTAGAGTCCCATGGGACACCCATGACCCAGCTGGTAGAGATTAATTCTGGAGAAACAAGCTATGTATAATATTTTGAGTAAAACATATCTAAGAAGACTAAAAGATTACTTTGGCATTCTCACACCTAATCCTCCATGGTGCTGTTCTTCACCATTAACATGAACAATTGAATTGACTGTAGTTAAAATAATTTATAGATATTTAAAGAAGGAAGTTCTCCTATAGGATACATAAGAATGTGACTGGTTCCCTATTAGTCGTATGTGATCTAGTGTGGAATGTATGCAGACTGAAGGTACCAGGAAGTTCCTGAACCACATCACCAAATGGTCAGAAGTATCATCCAGTTTCTACCAGTGACACGTAAATATCTGCAAAACATGGGTGGGAAAATTAAGGCAAAGAGCAACCTGGAGAAACTCTGAGAAGAAGGTCTCCTTAATGTCTTCAGGGATCAGTTTTTCCCTGGAATCTGGGAATCACAAAATTCTGCTATTTTCTTGGAGATACCACAAGGGCATGTTGTGTTCATATGCTATGCCAAAACCCTCAGATGGACTATTGGCTAAGGCATTCCACGAGGTACAGTGAACTGTTCTACTCACTCCTTTGGGGAGGTTCAGTGCTGCTGATGCCAGGCAGAGACTCAGGGAGAAAAGAAACAACTGGCCAGTTGATACTAAAGAAGATTTTGATAGAAAGATAGATACATAGATAGATAGATAGACAGACAGATAGGTAGGTAGATATGGATATACATATAGATTTCTTGCTGTTCAGTCATTTGTCAGTCATGTCAAACTCCTTGTGATCCCATTTCATGTTTTCTTGGCAAGAGATACATACATACGTACATACACACACACATACAAAAACATACACACATATGTATATGTATTATATTCATAGATAAATACATAAACATATATAAGTATATATATATGTATTATATTCATATAGACATAGCTATACAGTCTCCAATTTTCAAAATCTGACATTGGGCTCTTACATGTGAATAGATTCTAGAACAGCAGCTCCAAACCAATAGCCACAAGTACTCCCTCTCCTAAAACCCCTTATACCTATTCCTGCTACCTAGGACCACCACGGACCCTGCTTCTGGGTCCCCACCCAAGTAACATAGAGAGAAGATGGGAGGGAGTCAGGAGAGCCTCAAGTTTACTCCTTTCTTCTTATAGTGCCAGGGTGCTCTTCTCAATAGTCTAAATGCTAGTCTAATCCACCACCATCCCTAGCCTCCTCACTATATTCTCATTCCCTTCCCCTAACAAAGGTAGTCAGTCAACAAGCATTTATTAAGCATGTATTTTGTGCCAGGCATACCATGATCTTTTCTCTAGAACCCTGACCCTGTCCCTCTTCAGTTCCTTCCCTTGATAAAACGAGCAACCAGGAAAGTCATCCCTTTTTCCTCTGAGAAGCATATGCATCTTATTTCAGTCCTTTAATCAATCAGCAAGCATTTATTAAGCACCTACTATGTGCAAGACATTGAGGCCATATAGATTAATATGGAACAGACCTTGCCCTCAAGGAGCATACACAGAGTCAGTCTCTCAGAGCCTTTGGAAGCCATCTAGAACTATCCATGCATAAGAATTCAAAGTATTTTAAAAGTGTGCATTCAGCCTCTACTTAAAGGTATCACTACCTCCCCTCAAATGCCCCATTCCACTTCAGGATGTTTAATTGTTAGGGGGAAAGGAGGCTGGTCTATCCTCACATCAAAGTTGTATAAGCCTCTACAATTTGTATCCATTGCTCTTACTGTATGTATACCCTCCAGGGTCAAACAGAACATGTCCAACAGAACAAGAGTTTTTCAAATACTTGAAGACAGCTTAATTATGCCTTAACCCATGCCCACCAAGTCATCTCTTCTTGAAGATAAATATCCTCAGTTCTTTCAACTGCTATGTTTTCTCATCTGCTATGATTTCAAGAGCCTCTATCATCCTGGTCATCCTCTGCTGGATGCTCTCCACCTAATTAGTGTGCTTCCTAATATGTGGCACCCATAACTGAATACCCCTAAGATTTCACTCAATGCCCAAAAAGGCCATCAGCCTAGAGGCAAAGAATCACGGTGGTGAATCAGACCATCTGAGTTCAAGTCCTCACTCTACTACTTAATAGCCATTTAGTAACTAACTCTTCCTCTCTGAGTCTTGATTTCCTCGTCCGCAAAATCAAGGAGCTTGACAATTCAATGATCCCTAAGATCCTTTCCAGGTCTAAATCCTGTCATCTCCCCAAATCTTGTCTAAGTAATAAGAAGAAGATGGCAATGGGACAGAAAAGGACACTTTTTAATGCCCGGGAGTTAAGAGAAGCAGGAGGTCCAATTCTTAGAGCTCAAAGAGGAAAAGGGAGAAGCTGGCCCTATACCTTCAGACCCTACATCCTAGGATCATCACTTAGTAAGAGGCCCTGTTCTTGACATTTCTTTACCCATCCTTCCTGGGCCGCCTAAGTATCACAAACCATCTTACCCTAATGGGACTCTCCACCCTCCCTACAAAGACATCAGCAATGGCTTGGGGCTGGGGGAGTCCTACCCATACTTCCTTTTACTGGCTGATAGTTGTGCCTAGGGCAAGGAAAAGAGAGAGAGAATTTTAGATTCCCAAATTGTCACTGCAGAAATATATGCAGTTATACCTGGAGCTTAGGTTCTATAGCACCATTTGTTTGTACTAAGCTTTGAGTGTGAAACAAATTCATTGGCTTTTATGTTACCTGGCCTAGCAGCCTAACTACCATGTATAAAACATTGCCTCTAGGGAATATACATCAATACTGACTAACCTTTGAAGTATGATCCCTTGTTACAGTGGGGACTATTTGTGTACATAATCAGACTGTGATGAGCTTTCCTTGCACTCAGCTAATCCCGATTTACTGCACCCAGATCCCCATCACTACCAAGGCAAAGTGACTGGATTGTCCTACTCACTCACACATATGTCCTCAGGATGCACTTTCACAGTGTCCATCTCTTTTATTTTTTTATTAACTAATTAATTTTTTTTTCATTTTTGGCTTACAAGATTCAGTTCCTCAAGTTTGGGGGTTTCAAATTTTCTCTCCCTCTCTCTCCTCCCCACTCCCCACCCAAGACAATGTGCAATCTTCTCCCACTTGTATGATTTCTTTGGGATATAGTACTAGAAGTGGTATTCCTGGGTGTCCATCTACTTTAAAGCCTGGTCTTGCCATTAACTTTAACCTGATCTCACCTAGATAAAAATTGGGATGGAGATACAATGCTTTACTCAAGACTCTGACCACCTATAGGTATTCTCCCTATTAAGTAGGACCCTGAGCTAAATAATAAGGGTACACTGAAAGCGCACTCCCTGCATCCCAATTAAAAAAGTTTTAGGGGATACTAATGGGAGAGAGC
Source organism: Trichosurus vulpecula (assembly GCF_011100635.1). NCBI lineage: Eukaryota > Metazoa > Chordata > Mammalia > Diprotodontia > Phalangeridae > Trichosurus > Trichosurus vulpecula. Next base: position 265,163,049 of record NC_050574.1, read on the forward strand.
AAGCCAACACGCAGAACAGGCTCAGCTTTGCCCCTCAAAGCCTCAAGATTATCTGTGTATACTAGAAGAGCTGAGTGTCCAAGAGTATGCAGAAACAGGCAGAGGATCAACTACCCAGTGAAATTGAGCATAATCTTTCAGGGGAGGAGATAGACATTCAATGAAATAGGGGACTTCCAGACCTTCCTGATGAAAAGAAAAGAGCTCAATGAAAATTTTGATTTTCAAATATAAGACTCAAGAGAGGCATAAAATGGTAAATATGGCATCTGGCCATATTGCCATGGTTTCCTTGTCACTTAAAGTTATAAAAATGACTACCCCAAGGTGTTCAAGGCCCTTCAAACCTGATAGATGTTCTAAGCCTGAGCTAGTCATCACACGTTGCTCAGAATTAGAGGGAGGGGGAACAATCTACCCAAGCAACACATTGGTGTATTTTTGTTAACTATCCTATCTTATGGTGAATAAATCTCCTTTTGTTAACTGTTAAATGACCTATGAATGCCTCATTTGATCTGAACATTGCACCTGAATTAATAGCTTACCACGCAATATCATCCTGAGTCAGGCCCACCCCAACAGTGGCAGTAGCGCCACATTATTCCACAATCAAAATGAATCTCTTCTTTTACACAAAAACACTCCAGCCTTTTTCATCATTCAACATTCTTTATGAAAAGGGCCTTGAACAATTAGTGTGCCGTGCCTTGTCTGACTTCCAAAATGGCTGTTGTCTGTTGCACAGATACCATTACTCACCCTTCTTTCTTAATTCAGATCTGTTTCTTCCTAACACTCTATAGGTACCTGCTTAATCACAGGACATCTACTATGTGTCACCTGTTTTCTACTAAGGCTGGAGAGAAACCTCACTTGACAACATCCTTGGAAATGGTCTGCTCCATCCATTTCAGATCCCTACTGAGTGTTAGGGGTCCTTGACCAGCAAGTATCCCTATCTCAGTACACAATGATGAGGTGGGAGTCAAAGGTGGGTACAACTCTGATTTATTGGAAGCCATTATCCATTTTTATAGGTTTTTGCACTACATAAGCAGAAGCAGGTGTTCAAGGGGATGAGAGCATGGGAAAAAAGAGATGTGCTTCAGTAATGTATTGTTGCACTTAGATTAGATGTAAGTAGCGATATCTGGTGGGAAGAATCTGGATTATTGTAAACTATGTTGCCTACAAGCGTATGGGAAAAACTAGGGCTGTGGTAAGGTAGTTTCCATAGGAGTATGGGAACAGAAGGGGAGTGCTGTTCTACAGTATCTAAAGAGGCATGGGAAGGCTCGAGCAGGATACAAGCTGGTATCAGAACTGTATGAGCTACGTGAGGCACGGGGCAGAATGCCCCTGTAAAGTATCCAAGAAGTTCCCATTAATTAAAGCATGTTTGTGTTAGGCACTGGTTCAAGACCATTCGGTAATGGCCAGCTGGGTTCCTCCTACTGGGCTTGTGAGTCCTTGGTGGATGGACTCTGCCTGCATGAGAAAGGATGGCTACCAGAGCAAGCAGCGGGGCTGTTAAGGGGGGCTGCTAGGAATGGAAGTCTTTCCTCCGGGTGCTTCACTGTTCCAACTCCTACTAAGCCTGTCTGGTTTTACCCAGGAAACAGGCCAAGCACTAGGGTCCGAGCAGCCCCGGGGTCAGCACTAACTCCCTACAACTGGGAAGAGGAATGAAGGATTAAAGGTGTAGGGTCCACTCAGAAGATTATTGCAATCATCCGAGAATGACGTTATATAGGCCTAGATTAAAAAAATAGTCTAGACCTGCACACCCACGTGCACATGCACACACGCACACATACACACACACACAAACACACACACACAATCGCCTTGTGTTTACGTTGGATATATAGTTATGTTCCATCCCCTAGAGGATGTACTCTCCTTTAGGGCAGGAGCTTTTGCATTTATGTCTTTGCCAGTTTTCCCAGGATTTGGAACATTGCCTGACAAATAATAGTTCTCATAAAATTAGGTGGGTTGATTGATGGATTGCTGAAAATGGGAATTAAAATGAAAGGATAGATGTGAAATACTTTAGGAAGTGATAGTAGAAAATGACCAGGTCATTGACAGTGGACAAAAGGAAAAAGAAAGAAGTAAGGGGACTGCAAAGTTTTGAGCCTCAATAAACAGAAGCATGGAGGCAATCCAAAGGGGGAACTGCTTTGAAGTAGGAAAAATAGCTTAACTATCTTATATATTTTTATTTATATATTTTATATAGTTTATATATTTATATTACATGTTTTATATATAACTTTATATATTTTATATATTTCTATATCTTGTTTTATTTTATATAATTTTAAAATATTTATATAGTTATACATTTTACATATCTATTTATATATTATATATGTAATTTATATATTTGTATATGTTTTATATATAAATTATAAATATGTAATCTAAATAAAATATAAATTTATATGTAATTTATATAATTATATTGGTATATTATATATTTATGTTTATATAGAAATATTACATATTAGGTATGCTGGATTTATCTACCATGGAAATGGTTATTAAACTAGAAAGGAAGAGCAAAAATGATTTTCTATTTATAATCTCTCCAACACTGCATTGCTTTACTACATAGCAATCTCACCTAGCTCCCTTGTTCTCCCCCTAACAACACAATCTGCTCTGTAGGTCAGCTCAGAAACACCAGCCAGGAAGCCTACACTACTTTTGTCTTTATAAATTTGCTACAGGTATGAGAGGAAAAAAATGACTGGTGCCATCATCAAGATTATTGGAGATAGAGGAGAGCACTAGATTCAGAGTCAGAGAAACTAACAATCCCAGCTCTGATACTATCTGTTTGAACTTGAGCAAGTCACAGCCTCTCTAGGCATCTCTTCATCATCTGTAAAATAAGGAGGTTAAACTAGATGGTAGACAAGATCCTCTCAATTTCTAAACCTATGGTTTAATCATTCTATGAACAACTGTACCGTCCTGCTCAGATGATTAAATTGCCTTGTCCCAAACATTAAAGAGATGGAAGCAAAAACAGGTGGCCTAGGTTTAAGATTAAATAAAAACTCACTGAAACAAATTTTATTCATTAAGGATTTCTCATTGATAAATCAATTCAAAGAAGTATTCTCAGTTCCATACACATCCATTCAGTATCCACTATTTGCCCATCACCGTGATTGGTATTGGGAAAAGAAAACAAGGTGCTGGAGGGAAGACAGGTGACAACATGTGAACAGGAAAGTAATATAAAATATAAACAGAACAAATTTAATGTAATTTTTGAAAGAGCTAGAGGAAAGAATTAACAAGGTAGATAGAAAAGATGTATAGGAGGTGGTGCTTATGATAAAGAGGTAGGCAAGGGAGGGCATTAGGGTTTGAGGACAGCCTGTATTCAGGCATGGAAATGGAAAATGGAATGTTATATATAGGGAATAGTGTGATTGCCAGATTGTTTTGTAGGAAATCTTGACCAGGCCCTGCTAGACCCCTAATACCCGTTTACTGTCATCTCAGTGCTCTTGAACCTTAGTTACCTTCCCTCTGTTGGTTTCTAATACATCACACACACAAACACACACACGTGTGTGTATCTTCTTTGTAAACAGTTGTTGTATGTTATCTCCATCTCATAGACTCCTAGACCCATTCTGACAATTGCCAAAGCAACCACAAGCTAATGAAGCATCCAGATTTGGGGGATAAAAGTGATCTCCAGGACAAGGGTCATTGAGACCCTCAACTCATTTGGGCTGCTGTTGTCAGGAACAGGAATGAGCTTCCTTGTGAGAGATGGAGTAAGGCAATGGGAATCTGCTGGTGGCAACTAGTTTTGCATCAAAAATCCTTGAATTTAATATCTTTCAATGATTCTCAGAAAATACAAAATTAGTGCTATTATCTCTGACAGTGTTCATTGCAAGCTAAATCTGGAAAATGGAGTCAGATTTTAACAGACTTTAAGTGACAAAGAAGTTTATATCTTTCCCTAAAGGTAATAGGGAATCACTAAAGCTTCTTCAGTAATCAGTCACTCAATCATTAAGTGTTTATTAAGCATCTTGTACGTACTTGACACTGCTGGGTACTGAGAATACAAAGACAAAAATGAGAGTCCTTGCTTTCTAGGAGTTTACATTTAATTGGGGGAGACTGTATAGTCATGCATAGTCATACCTCTGCTTTAGAAACATCTACTTAGCAGCTGTGTGGAAGAGCAATCAGGAAAGAGAGAGACAGAAACATAGTCTTCTGTAATTGTAGGCACTCTTCTAGTCAGTTCGGATAAGTATAGGAGAGTGAAAAGGGGGAAATTCATACTTAAGTTTGGAGTGGAAAAAAGAATGAAAAATAAAATCTAAGTTATTAAGTTTACTTTATGATCAAGAAATATGGATGTAAAAATTATACCAACTATAAGAATATTTTCCTTTCTGTGAGTTTCTTCAATGCAGTCTTCACATCCTTATTTCTCAGGCTGTAGATCAAGGGGTTCAGCATGGGAATCACTGTAGTATAAAACAATGAGGAAACTTTTTCCTGGGTCAGGTTGTTACCAGAAGCAGGTTTGAGGTACATGGACATAAGGGATCCATAAAACACAGTGACTGCCATGAGATGGGAACCACAGGTACTAAAGGCTTTTGACCTGCCCTCTTTGGAGTTGATGCGGAGGATACTGGAGAGGATAAAAGCATAAGAAATTATGATTGTCAAGCTCGTTGCTATCATGTTGAATCCACCAATAACAAATATCAAGAGCTCATCTAGGTAAGTGCTGGAGCAAGAGAGTTGCATGAGGGCGACAATGTCACAGAAGTAATGACTGATTACATTTGGCCCACAGAATGGCAACCTCAGTATACAACCTGTGTGTATCACTGCATCTGTGAAGGCCACAGAGAACACAGACATCACCAGCAAGGAGCAGACTCGAGGGGACATGAGGATGTGGTACAGTAGGGGGTTACAGATGGCAACATAGCGATCATAAGCCATGGCTGCCAGCATGTAGAACTCAGAAATAACAAAAATGCTGAAGAAAAAGAGTTGAGTCATGCACCTAGGATAGGAGATAGTTTTATCTTCGAATAAAAATCCTACCAGCATTTGGGGGTTAATGACAGAGGAATAGCAGACATCTAAAAATGACAAACTGCTGAGCAAATAGTACATGGGGGTATGGAGTTGAGAACTAAATCTAATCAGTATGATCATGCCCAGGTTACCCAACATAGTGACTGTATAGATGCCCACGAATATGAAGAAGAGGGGGATCTGAAGATCTGGCTCATCTGTCAGTCCTTCAAGAACAAACATAGTGACTTCAGACTGATTTGCTCTTCTCATTTTCTAGAAGGAAACCTGTGGGAATGAGAAGTAAGAATCACATTAAAAAGGTATACAACTCTTCCCCTTCTTGGTTCCCTTTCCTCAAAGGAAGGTAAAAATGACTGGGAAATTCTGAAGCCTGATCTTTCCTGATCCGGCCGCTCCCCCACCCCACCCTGCCCCCACATCTAATGATTTTATTTCCTCTACGCAGAATTGGCCTTAAAAACAAGATTTGCTGGAAAAACGAGAAAGTGGTCAGCAGAAAGTAGGTATAGACCAACATCTCTCACAATTATACAAAGATCAGCTCTAAATAGGTACATAACTCAGACATAAATGGTGACATAAACAAATTAGAAGAGCAATAAAGAAATTGCTGTTCAGAGCTATGGATAGGGGAAGATTTCACTACTGAACAACAGGATCACAGAAGATAAAATGGACAGCTTTGGTTAAACAAAATGTAAAAGGTTTTGCACAAATAAAACAATGCAACTAAGATTAGAAAGGACACAAGCAACTGGAGGAAAAAATCGTTTCAGTAAGTTTCTCTGATAAAGTTCTCAGAGTCAACCTACATAAGGAATCAGTTCCAATATATAGGAATAAAAATCATCATCTAATTGATAAATGGTGAAGGGATATGAACAAGCAAATTAGGAAGAAATTTCACTTAACAAGAGACATATAAAAATTCCACAAATCATTATTAATAACAGAATTCAAAACTAAAGCAACTCTGAGGTTCCATTCCATATCCATTTGATTGACACCTGACAAAAAAGGAAAATGAGAAATATTGGAGCAGTTGTGGGAAAACCCAAGTGTGCTACTGGGGGAATTGTTAAGTAGTCTAACCACTCTAGAAAGTAAGTTACTCTGACCAAAAGTTACTGAACTGTGCATAGCCTTTTACCCAGTGATACTACTACTAGGTCTGTACTCCCAAAGACATCAAAGAATGAGGAAAGGGTCTTATAAGTACAAATTATTTATAGCAACTCTTTTGTGCTAGCAAAGAACTAGAAACTATGAAGGTGAATATCACCTGGGAAAGGACTGAACAAATTATGGTATATGAATGCAATAGGATACTATTATCCTAGAAGAAATGATGAATGGAACACTTTCAGAGAAACCTGGGACATCTTAAATACTGAGTGAAGTGAACAAAACCAACAATTTATACAATAAAATAACAACATTGTAATGACAAATACATTTGAAAGACATATGACCTCTGATCCACATAATGACCAACCATGATTTCAGATGATCAAAGATGAAGCATACCACCCACCTCCTGACAGAGAAGTGATAGGCTTAAGGTGCAGAATGAGCCTTTTGGCAGGGGATGGGAGAAAGGGGGAACAAAATTAATGAAGGAATTTGTTTTGTTTCAGTTTACATATTTGTCATATGGGTTTTGTTAATTTGTTTTCAATGCAATGGAAGGGATGAGGGAAACAGATAAAACAGATTTTGATTAAAATTTAAAATGTTATGGGGAAACTTCCTGTGTGGTATGATTTTAGGGACCCAGAAAGTCCTTCTTGTCTCTACCCCAGACTTCTCCCATCTGTTTTATTAGGCTAGAAATTCTTTTGCCAGAACACAAATCACAAAAGGCCTTAAATATCAATAAAGTTTAGAGGTCAACAATACCTCTCAAAGATCTCCCTCACCTAAATCTTCCTTTCTGAATCCACAAATCACACTTACTCCAGGGCCTCAGCACCAAATTAACCTTTATCAATGTCAAGCAACTAGCTTGAGAATATATTATTATTCAGACCTTACAACTCCTTATAACCAAGCAGGAGCATGAGAACTGGGGGAAGGGCGGTGCCCATGGGATTGCTCTCTTCAAGAAAGAAGTACCAAGACTTCCAAGAGTTGTCAGTAGGCAAGACAGGGCAAGAAGGGATCCTAGCCCATCATTATAGAGAGCGTTGCAGTGATTCAGGTGAGGGGTATCTTGACATCGATAAAGATTGCTTTGATGGCCAGGTAAAGATTGACCAGAATACCAGCTACCCCCAAACAGGTAATTTCATATAGAGGAGAGACAGAAGACTCCTTTGCCAGCTCTGAGTTCTGTCAGTCCAGGCTATGTCTGTCCAGTCACTTTGGTCCAGTGCATTCCAAGCACATGTCCTTCTCTACATGGAAAACCAAGAAATCCATATTTTCTTCTCAGTTCTCCTGTGCTTCTATCTTCTAATGGGGGGAAGGGTGCAGTGTAAATTAATTCAGAAAGAATAACAGTAACATAATAATGATAATTGATATTTGCATTGTGTTCTGAAGTTTGCAAAGTGTTTTGCATGTATTATTTCATTTGAGTCTCCCAGAATTCCACTGGTATATAGGGATTAATAGCCTCATTTTATAGGTCAGAGAACTGAGGCTTGGTGATGCTAAATGATTTGCTCATAGTCATATGACCAGCAAGTGTCAGAGAGAGAACTGGAACTCAGGTCTTTCTGACACCGGGTCTAGCCCTACTTCCAAGAGCAAATGTTGGAATTTCTCTTTTGCCCTTCTTGCATCTTGTATTGAACATAATTGTGACTCTCCCCTTATAAAATGTGAGCTCCCTGAGGGAACAGACTGAATTATTGGGGGGGGGGGGGCGGTTGCAGGGAGAAGGAGGGAAGGAGATGATGGTGATATTCACAGCACCTAGCACACAGTATTCGATACATACAAGTTGATATAAATGGAAAGAATAAAATCCCCTCAATTAAATGCTTTGTATTTATCATGCACAAGCTCAGTCCAAAAGAAGAAATGAAAAAATGTATCTCACTTCCTTTTTGCAGGGTTGGGAAGTTATGAATGTGGAACATCGCATATGCTATTAGCCATAGTTGATGAACTGATTAGTTTTGCTGAACTGCTTCCCACCCCCTTTCTTCTCTATTCTGTTATAAGCAACTATTATAAGTGAGTTACTAAAGGTACTGAGTAGAGTCCTTGTCTTAGAGCCAGAAAGGACCTAGAATCAAGTCTGAGACACACTTTCTGTGCAATTGGGAAAAAGTCACCTAACCTCATAGTGTCCCAGACATCTAAAAGTTTCCACATAAATAAAACCATTGGTCCAGACCACCACTACCACCCAGAAATAAAACTACATAACTGATCATCAAAATTCCATGGAAAGTCCAGAGCAGAAATTAGTAGGAATAAGCATGTTTTGAGAAACAGAGAAAAGGTAAATAAAGCATTTTGTGACTATAAAGCACTATGCAAACCTATTATTGCTATGTGTGAGAGGATAATGCCAAGTGGATTGTACACCATCGAAGAACTGAGCAATCTGAACATAACTAGAAAACTCACCTTCCTCTACCCTGGTGTGGTAAGAGAAATCTCTCTCCTTCTGTCTTTTATCCTAGTCAGTCAGCAATCTCACATTGCTCTCTAAAGCCAAGCAAAAGGTAAGCAAAAACGACATTGATTCTTGGAATCCCATCTTCTCCCAAATGCCTAAACACCTCATTACCCAGAGTAGCATCTTCTGGAGACACAGAGTGAGCTCATGAGTTTTGTTTTCTGCTTGAGTATTTTGGATCTATAAATACTGAATCAGTTGGTCCCTAAGGTGTTTTTCATCTCCCAAGAACCAGCTGTGTTTTTCTAAAACAATGATTTCCCAAGCATTTTTTTCAATGAGACAACCTCTTTGGAAAATGAACAACGCCAGAGATGTACCAGGGCCATCTGGCCCAGGATTAGAAATTGGTTTTGTATTAAGCATCAATGATTCAGACTAGATGAGAAAAAGAAAGTCTCATTCATGGAAGTTTACAGAATCTCGACTTGGCAAATTTCTAGTTATTTTTAAAGGCAGAAGAAAGTCTTCTCCATACAATCTCACTACCCCAATTTCATTCCCCTCCCCATGGTGATAAAATATAAAAACACTGGGCTTGAGTCAGAAAATCTACATCAATTGATTATGAATTTAGTTTCAGAAGGTACCTTAGAAAACATAAAGTCTAGCTAGCCCCCTTGTTTTACACAGGAGGAAACTGAAGCTTAGAGAAATTATTACTCGACTGAGGTTACTCAGAAAATAAGTGGCAAATTGGGATTTAAACCTCTGTCATATACCTCCAAATCCAGGGCTTTTTTTACTATTCCATGGTTTGTGTTGCAGCTCTGGAGCTCAGTTTCTTTATCAGGAAAAGAAAGAGTTATTGGCAATTACATTGCAAATGACTACGTAACTTCTCAAAGGCAGCATGGTGCAGTGAAAAAGACACTGGCTCTACTGTCAGAGGACCTGGGTTCAAATTCTTCATCTGTTTACTACCTTGGTGAGCTGGGTCAAAGTTACCTTTCATGGGCCATTGCAAAATGGACTGGATAGCATCCGAAGTCCCTTTCAGCTCCTTTTTGAGGATCAACGATCCTATCATTCAAAGGATTCTATGTATTGCCAGTTCTGGAGAACCACTACTCTACAATCCATCAAAGATGACCCCTACCTCTTGTATCCCATATTTCCTATTCCCACTAATTCTATGCTTCTACAGGAACGTTATCTCATGGCACTAAATTTAAAGAGGCCCATCACCGAAATGCTGGCCACCAGATCAAATGTGTGGTCAGGACCAACTCACAAAACCCTCTAACAAGGTGCAAAAGTGCTGTAATCAGTGTCAATGCTGGAAGCCCCCATGTTCATTGATGAAACCACAGGGTATTTAAACTTTGAAGTAAATTCTGAATGCTGTGCAGCTGTGAATGCAGCCTACTGACTTTCTTGCCTCTCACTTATTATTCTCTAAGGATCATCAGACTTTTCTTTCCATGCACTTTTCAGCTGAACTCTCCTATATGTGTTGTGTCCCTCCATTAGAAAGTGAGCTCCTTGAAAGCATGGACTGTTTCACATCTTTCTTTGTATCTTGACTGCTTAGCAAAACGAGTGACATTTAATCAATGCTCACTGAGTACTTTTTCATTCCTTTATTCTCATATTCATTGCAGGTTATGTGTAGTGAATTGCTTACCCCAGAACAATTTCTGCTATCCTATCCAGTGCTAGAGTCCCTGGGACACCCATTACTCAGCTGGTAGAGATTAATTCTGGAAATACAAACTACAAGTAATATTTTGAGTAAAATATATCTAAAAAGGTAAAAGATTACTTTGGCATTCTCACACCTAATCCTCCATGGTGCTGTTCTTCACCATTAACATGAACAATTGAATTGACTGTAGTTAAAAGAATTTATAGATATTTATAGCAGGAAGTTCTCCTATAGGACACACAAGAATGTGACTGATTTCCTATCAGTCCTATGTGATCTAGTGTGGAATGTATGCAAACTAAAGGTACCAGGAAGTTCCTGAACCACATTACCAAATAGGCAGAAGTATCATCCAGTTTCCACCAGAGGCACATTGTAAATATCTGCAAAACATGGGTGGAAAAATTAAGGCAAAGAGCAACCTGGAGAAACTCTGGGGAAGCAGGTCTCCTTAATGTCTTCAGGGATCAGTTTTTCCCTGGAATCTGGGAATCACAAAACTCTGCTATTTTCTTGGAGATAGCAGAAGAGTATGCTGTATTTATATGCCAAAACCCTCAGGTGGCTTATTGGCTAAGGCATTCCTCAAGGTGCAGCGAACTGCTCTACTAATTCCTTTGGGGAGGTTCAGTGCTGCTGATGCCAGGCAGAGATTCAGGGAGAAAAGAAAGAACTGGCTAGCAGATACTAAAGATGATGATAGAAATATAGGTAGAGGGATAGATAGATAGATAGATGGATGGATGGATAGAGATATGGATAGATAGATATGGATATACATAGAGATTTTCTTGCTGTGCAGTCATTTGTCAGTCATATCAAACTCCTTGAGATCCCATTTGAGGTTTCCTTGGCAAGAGATACATACATACATATATACATACACATACATACAGGTTGTCTGTATTATATTCATAGATATATAAAGATATATAAGTATATGTGTGTATTATATTCATATACACATATTTATACAGTCTCCAATTTTCAAAATCTGACATTAGGCTCTTACATGTGAATAGATAATCATTCTAGAACAGCAGCTCCAAACCAGTAGCCACAAGTACTCCCTCTCCTAAAACCCCTTATTCCTATTCCTGCTACCTAGGACCACCATAGCCCCTGCTTCTGGGTTCCCACCCAAGTAACATAGAGAGAAGATGGGAGGGAGTAAGGAGAGCCTCAAGTTTACTCCTGTCTTCTTATAGTACCAGGGTGCTCTTCTCAATAGTCTGAATGCTAGTCTAATCCAACACCATCCCCAGCCTCCTCACTATATTCTCATTCCCTTCCCCTAACCAAGGTAGTCAGTCAACAAGCATTTATTAAGCATGTATTTTGTGCTAGGCATACCATGATCTTTTCTCCAGAACCCTGATCCTGTCCCTCTTCAGTTCCCTTGATAAAATGAGTGCTCAGGAAAGTCATCCCTTTTTCTTCTGAGAAGCATACGCATCTTATTTCAGTCCTTTAATCAATCAGCAAGCATTTATTAAGCACCTACTATGGGCAAGACATTGAGGAAATATAGATTAAAATGAAACAGACCTTGCCCTCAAGGAGCATACACAGAATCAGTCTCCCAGAGCCTTTGGAAGCCATCTAGAACTATCCATGCATAAGAATTCAAAGTATTTTAAAAGTGGGCATTCAGCCTGTACTTAAATGTATTACTACCTCCCCTTAGCTGCCCTATTCCACTTCAGGATGTTTAATTGTTAGGGGGGAAGGAGGCTGGTCTATCCTCACATCAAAGTTGTATAAGCCTCTACAATTTGTATCCATTGCTCTTACTGTATGTCTACCCTCCAGGGTCAAACAGAACATGTCCAACATAACAAGAGCTTTTCAAATACTTGAAGACAGCTTAATTATGCCTTAACCCATGCCCACCAAGTCATCTCTTCTTGAAGATAAATATCCTGGCTTCTTTCAATCTGCTATGATTTCAAGAGCCTCCATCATCCTGGTCATCCTCTGCTGCATGCTCTCCGCCTAATTAGTGTGCTTCCTAATATGTGGCACTCATAACTGAATACCCCTAAGATTCCACTCAATGCCCAAAAAGCCCATCAGCCTAGAGGCAAAGAATCATGGTGGTGAATCAAAACATCTGAGTTCAAGTCCTTACTCTACTACTTAATAGGTATTTTAGTATTTGACTCATCCTTCTAACTTATCCCACCTTTGCTTAACCTCATCTGTAAAATGAAGGAGTCTAAAGATTCAGTGATCCCTAAGATCCTTTACAGTTTTAAATCCTGTCATCTCCCCCAATCTTGTCTAAGTAATAACAAGAATTTGGCAATGAGACTCAGAAAGACACTTTTTAATACCTGGGAGTTAAGAGAAGCAGGAGGTCCAATTCTTAGAGCTCAAAGAAGAAAAGAAGGGACAAGCTCACCCTATACCTTCAGACCCTACATACTGGGATAGTCATTTACTAGTAGGCCTTATTCTTGACAGCTCTTTACCCATCCTTCCTGGGCCGCCTAAGTATCACAAACCATCTTACCCTAATGGGACTCTCCACCCTCCTACAAAGCCATCAGCAATGGCTTGGAGCTGGCGGAGTCCTATCCCCACTTTTTTCTACTGACTGATAGTTGTACCTGTGGCAAGGGAAAGAGAGAAAGAACTTTAGATTCCCAAATTGTCACTGCAGACATACATGCAGTTATACCTGGAGCTTAGGTTCTATAGCACCATTTGTTTGTACTAAGCTTCGAGTGTAAAACAAGTTCATTGGCTTTTATGTTACCTGGCCTAGCAGCCTAACTACCATGTATAAAACATTGCCTCTAGGCAATATAAATCATTACTGACTAACCTTTGAAGTATGACCCCTTGTTGCAATGGGGACTATTTGTGTACATAATCAGACTGTGATGAGCTTTCCTTGCACTCAGATAATCCCAATTTACTCCACCCAAATGCCCATCACTGCCAAGGCAAAATGACTGGATTGCCCTACCCCCTTACCCATGTCCTCAGGATGCACTTTTACAGTGTCCATCTCCTTTATTTTTTATTAATTAAATAATTTATTTTTATTTTTGGTTACAACACTCTGTCCCTCAAGTCTGGGAGTTTCCAATTTCTCCCCCTCTGTCTCCTCCCTGCTTCCCACCCAAGATGGCATGCAATCCTATATCTGTTCTACATATATGTTCACATTAAACTTATTTTCACAATAGTCAAGTTGTAAAGAAGAACTATAACCAATGGAATAAACCATGAGAAAGAAGAAAGAAAACAGAAACAAAAACAAAAAAAGAGAGCTTCAATCTGCATTCAGACTCCGTAATTCTTTCTCAGGATGTGACTCTCTTTTTCCATTATGACTCTTTTGAAGTTGTCTTAGAACCTTGCATTGCTGAGAAGAGCCAAGTCTATCAAAGTTAGCCATCAGAGATACCCTGTGTCTGTACTTGTGTATAATGTTCTCCTGGTTCTGCTCCCCTCACTCAGCATCAGATCATATACATCTTTCCAGGTTATTATGAAGTCCATCTGTTCCTCATTTCTTATAGCACAATAGTATTCCATTACATTCATATACCACAACTTGTTTAGCCATTCCCCAATTGATGGGTAGCCCCTTAATTTCCAATTCTTTACCACCACAAAAAAGCTGCTATAAATATTTTTGAACATATGGGTATTTTCCACACTTGTATAATTTCTTTGGGATGTAGCCCTAGAAGTGCTATTCCTGGGTGTCCACCTACTTTAAAACCTGATCTTGCCATTAATTTTAACCTGATCTCACCTAGATAAATTTGGAATGGAGATACAATACTTGACTCAAGACCCTGTCCACCTCTAGGGATTCGCCTTATTATGTAGGACCCTGAGCTAGATAATAATGGTACACTGAAAGCACACTCCCTGGACACCAATTAAAAAATGTTTTAGTGGATACTAATGGGAGAGAGCGAGCCAACATGCAGAGCAGGCTCAGCTTTGCCCCTCAAAGACTCAAGATTATCTGTATGGACTAGAAGAGCTGAGTATCCAACAGTATGCAGAAATAGGCAAAATGACTTGGAAATATTTTATGAAAACCCTAAGCCTGGTTAACACAGGCCCCAACTTTTATTTTATCATGTTAAGCTTTAGAATCATAGTTTAAGTCACAAGAGGACCTGGTCAGACTCCTGAGGGAGAAAAATCCAGAATTAGAAAAATGATCGTCCCATGATCCTCTGCCTCATGTTGAGGACAGAAACTTTTAATTGTACCCATTGGGATGATCCAATGAATTGCACAGGCATACCATGAGCTTTAATGTTGCAATACCAGTATTTCAATTTCCAAGGTTATCTTCAGCTTGGGGGAATTGTAACAGGTACACACTTTCTCAAATGGGTTCCAGATCTGCACACGGAAATCATCTCTAATGATGTTTCTTCTACTTGCTTGTTGTGTTTCATTTAGTTGTTTTTAATTTTGGAATAAGTGGCCTCCGAAGCCTCTCTCTTCCTACAGATGGCAAAAGCCAGTGTACTGGCCAGAGTCTGAGATTTCAACCATATCAGATCAATCTATGTCCCTCAGCATAGGCAAACCCATTTTTTTGGACTTCAGAAGAAGAACCAGTAATCAAGGCAGTTCTCCCAAGGTTGGACATCCTCTGAAACAGAATTTAAAAGGACATCAGAGGTTATCTATTCCTGTCCTGAAATGACCAACAATCGATTCTATAGCTACCCATAATGAGTGGCAATCCAGCTCCTGCTAGAAGGCCTCCAGTGAGGAGAAACCTTGTTGAGGGAATTCTCCATCTGGGTTCCTAGAGAGCACATGGAGAATCCCTTCTACCAGTGGTCCAAAGACTGGAGGTCAAATAAAGTAAATAGCCAAATTGAAAAGGAAAAAAAAGCTTATAAGCACACGAAGGAGGACTACCTAATGCAGTTTTAGCCACCTACTGTACAGCCTTGCTTTACATAGCTCTTCAAGTCCACTTAGTATAGCGAGCCAATGTGAAGTATTAGCTGTGGATTGAAGTAGACCAGTAGCGCAGTGTTCTGCCAAATAAGGAAAGCTGATTACTAGGCTTCCCAGAAATGGAAGCTCAGCAAGTTCCTATGTCACCTCTTTGCTGAGCTGTTAGCATTCCCACCCTAGCTTCTGATTCTTATACGTAGCTGTTTGGAAGGCCCCTCCTAGAGGAAAGAACAAAGTTGTCATTTTAGTCACACAAAATGTTTCCTAGGCATTTTTTCTCCCTCCACACCCTACTATTTCTGTCCTATTTTAGGACAGTTAAAAACTTAAAACATCCATGTGAATTTTTCCTTATACCATACAGATCCATAATTCTGCATTTTCTATATATTGATCCTATATGTGTTCTCTGGGGCCAAGCAGAACCAGTCTAATCCTTCTTTCACATGATACTTCATCAAACACTTCAAATGGTCCCATAAAGGACAGTTAATCGTCTTAGTTCTAGAACTTCCACCCTAGGACCTGGGCTGTCTTCTCTGGTGATGTATCAAAATGGCCCACCATATCTATTGGGCCCCAGCCATACTTGTTCTTCCACGTTAGCCATCTTCTTGTCATAACCATTGCCAGTATGTTTGAATATTATGGGAAACTGAGAGGCAATGGTCTGAGAATAACCAATTTATTAGTTAGGCTAGCAGTAACCAATAAGTTGGGTCAATAGTCTGCCTCAATGACCAAAGTCTACAAGGTAGGGCTCACTAGACTAATATAGTTTGGGGGAGTACAGAGTTGGATAGGTGAGGAAGACCATGCAATTGGTTATAGGGCAGACAGCACCACAGGGGTCAAGACAACATGATTGCTTGTTGTTGGGGGTTTTTTTTGAGGAAATTAGGGTTAAGTAACTTGCCCAGGATCACACAGCTAGTAGGTTTCTGAGGCTGCATTTGAACTCAAGTTCTCCTGACTCTATGGCTATTTCATAGAGAAATATCCACTGTATCACCTAGCTGCCCCTCATAATTGATTATTTTAAAGAAAGTGGGCTAGCACCCATGTAGGACTAGTCATCACTCCTCTCTGACAATTAAGGAATATAAATTGTTTTATGGGACCCATGCACATCTTGCAGACCTTGCTAGAGGACTTGAGTTAGCAGACTCCTTGAGGCCTAGAAGCATTTGTTAGGGAGATGAAACTCCTTAATTGTACAAGGACAGGTAAGAAAATTTTGTGGAAATATACCAGATCAGCTTGTAGGCCTTTAAAGGCATGGTATGATAGTTAACAGTCTCTCTTTTAGTTATATCTTTAAATTAATTTAGAGGGAA
Source organism: Trichosurus vulpecula (assembly GCF_011100635.1). NCBI lineage: Eukaryota > Metazoa > Chordata > Mammalia > Diprotodontia > Phalangeridae > Trichosurus > Trichosurus vulpecula. The sequence goes on from NC_050574.1 coordinate 265,179,733, forward strand.
AGCTAAATTCCTTAGTTCAACTCTAGGACATAGCAAGGTGTCTTTTAGCGATATAGATTCAATAATGAAATTAATACAGCATAAAATCAATTACAGAATGGTAATTTTGATCTTTTCACCAATAAAATAAAACTCCTTTTTTTCATATTGAGCATGTTCTAGAATATTGTTTTGGGGCACGGATCCAAGATAGCAGAGTAAAAGCAGAGATCCACCTGACCTCTCCCACAAACACCTTTGGATTCCTCTAAAAGGTCAATCTGAACAAATTCTAGACTGATAGAATCCACAGGGAGACAGCATGTGGCAGATTTCCATTCTAGGATGGGGAAAGGAGCTCAGTCCAGCATAAGGGATGTACTGTGGGGACTCAACCGTGGGAAGGCAGGAGCAGACACCGGTGCACTAAATCATTGGCAGCAAAGGTGATTCAGAGACCTCCCAGTACAGGAGGTGGGGGTCTGTTGGGACTGGGTGAGAGAGAAGTGCTGTCCTGTGCAGGGCCTGTGGCAACAGCAGCAGCTACTCCTGGGGCTATCAGCACACAGACTGAAAATTTAAAAGTCACCTACTTAAAATTCCAAGAGCCAAGATGGCAGAATAAACAGTGACTCATTTTCACCCTCCCTTGCTGACCTTGACAAACCCAGAGAATACTGCCCCAGGGAAAAATCCTAGAATACTGGAGCCAGCAGAAAGACTGTAGTCTTTTAGCTAATGAGAAAGCTCCCTCTTACTATGGCTGAAGGGGACCAGTTCAGGATAAGAAGAATCCCAGAAAGCTAGCAATAAGCCCCACCTCAGTGGACCAGCAGGAGATCCTGAGCCCCAGGGTGGAGCAGCAGGCAAGCAACAACACCAGGCACACATCACCTCCATCTCAGCATCAGGTAAAATACCAGACCACTATAATATGCAACTACAAGAACCTGAGGCCACAGCACAGAAAACCAGTAACCAGGCCCCTAGCCCCTAGAAAAAAGGAGTCTGGAACAATGCCCCCTGGGCCCAGAAGCAGAGATCGAATTTAAAAGCCAGGAAAAAAGGCAAACCAGCATGAGCAAGAAGAATGCTAAAAAATCAATGGATTCATAGAGAAATATCTTGGTGACAGGGAAGATCAAAACACAAATTCAGGCGAGGACAACATGGTCAACATACCTATATCTGAAACCTCAAAGGGCAATATGAACGAGTCTCAAGACCAAAAAGCCTTCTTGGAAGAGATCAAGAAGGATTTTTAAAGTCAAATAAGAGAGGTAGAAGAAAAATTTTAAAATACAATTGACAAAATGGAAAAAAAGTACACTGAAGAAAACAACTCCTTAAAAAGTCCAATTGACCAACTGGGAAAGGAGGTACAAAAGCTAACTGAAGAAAACAATTTATTAAAAGTTAGAATTGGGCAACTGGAAGCTAATGTGACTCTATGAGACATCAAGAATCGATCAAACAAAATCAAAAGAATGAAAAAATAGAAGGAAACATAAAATTCCTCAATGGAAAAACAACTGACCTGGAAAATAGATCCAGAAGAGACAATTTAAGAATTATTGATCTCCCTGAGAATCATGATGAAAAAAGAGCCTGGACAGCATCTTTTGAAAAATCATCAAGGAAAACTTCCCAAATGTCCCAGAACCAGAGGGTAAAATAGTCATTGAAAGAATCCACCAATCAACTCCTAAAAGAGATGCCAAATTGAAAACACCAAGGAATATTGTAGCCAAATTCCAGACTTAACAGATTAAGGAGAAAATACTTCAAGCACCCAGAAAGAAGCAATTCAAATAACGTGGAACCACAGTCAGGATTATGCAGGACCTTACGGCATCTGCATTAAAAGACTGGAGGCTTTGGAATATGATATTCTATAAGGCAAAGGAGCTTGGATAACAAGCAAGGATCAACTACCCAGTGAAACTGAGCATAATCTTTCAGGGGAGGAGATAGACATTAAATGAAATAGGGGACTTCCAGACCTTCCTGAGAAAAAGACCAGAGCTCAAAAAAAATTGGATTTTCAAATACAAGACTCAAGAGTGGCATAAAAGGTAAACAGGAAAGGGGAGAAAAAACATGCTATTCAATAAGGACAAAGTGTTTACATTCCTACATGAGAAGATGATACAACTCTTGAGAACTGTATTTTTATTACATCATATAGAAGGGAGCTATAAAGACAGAGGGTGGGTTTAAATTGATTTCATGTGTTGATAACAAGCCTCATTCAGTGCTAAAAAAAGGCTGTAATGGGAGAAGAGAAAAGGAGGAGGCAGAAATGGGTAAATTACATCATACAAAGAGGCACAAAAATATATTACAGTAGAGGGAAAGAAGGGAGCATGATGAGCATTGATTTGGCTCAAGGAGGGAATAACATACTCAGGTATAGAAAACTAACTTGCCATATGGGTAGTTGGAGGGGAAAGGGGAAAGAAAATGGAGGGAGCTGATAGAAGGGAGGGCTGATTGAGGGAGGAGATAGTCACAAGCAACACTCTAGTGAGGAGAGAAAGGGAGAAAGGAGAAAGAAAAGCATAAATGGGAGGAGGGAGAGGATGGAGAAAAAGAAACAAATAGTGGTCATAATTGTGAATGTGAACAGGATGAACTCTTCTATGACAGCAGAATGGATTAAAAATCATAATTCTACAATATGTTGTTTACAAGAAACACATTTGAAAGAGAGGGGTACACACAGGGTAAAGGTAAAAGGCTGGAGTAGAATATATTATACTTCAGCTGAAGTGAAAAAAAAAAAGCAGGGGTAAGCAATCCTGATCTCAGGCAAAGCAAAAGCAAAAATAGATCTAAGTAAAAGTGATAAGGAAGGAAACTATATCCTGCTAAAAGGCACTATAGACAATGAAGCAATATCATTACTAAACATATATGCACCAAGCAGTATAGCATCTAAATTCTTAGAGGAGAAGTTAAGGGAGTTACAGGAAGAGAATGACAGCAAAACTATACTAGTGGTGGACTTCAGCCTCCCTCTCTCTGAACTAGATAAATCTAACCACAAATTAAACAATAAAGAAGGTAAGGAAGTGAATAGAATTTTAGAAAAGTTAGATATGTTAGACATCTAGAAAAAACTGAATGGGAATAGAAAGAAATATACCCTTTTCTTGGCAGTGCATGGCACCTACACAAAAATTCAGCATGTACTAGGGCATAAAAACCTCACAATCCAATATAGAAAGGCACAAATATTAAATTCATCCTTTTCATATCATAATGCAATAAAAATTATACATAATAAAATGCCATGGAAAGATAGACTAAAAATCAATTGGGAACTAAATAATCTACTCCTAAAGAATGAGTTGGTCAAACACAAATCATAGAAACAACCAATAACTTCATCCAGGAGAATGACAATAAGGAGATAACACACCAAAACTAATGTGATGCAGCAAAAGCAGTTCTTTGGAGAAATTTTATATCTCTAAATGTTTACATGTTGTTGTTCTTGTTGTTGTTGTGTATCTCCTTCATTCTTGAAGAGGACCATGACATCAGGGAAATGATGACATGACTTACAGTTGACTTTTGATTTGAGTAAGGGAGGGCAGTGCAAGGCCACCAGCCTCACTTTCTCCTGCAGAGCCATCTGGGTCCAGTGGCCCAGACTGGAGATGGCCTGCTGTGCATTGGGAGACCCAGGCCCTTTCAGGCTAAGTCTTTTCAGGTTCTCACTTTTGAGTGAGGTAACGTTCATTCAGTTAATACGCCTCTTTAAGAAGTTAATCAGGACTTCCAGGGGGCGGAGCCAAGATTTCTGTTGGAAATCAGGGACTTGCATGAGCTCCCAGCCAGGTCCCTCCAAAAACCTATAAAAAATGTCTCTGAACAAATTTTAGAACTGCAGAACCCACAAAATAGCAGAGGGAAGCAGGAATCCAGCCCGGGACAGCCTGGATGGTCGCTGGATGAGGTCTATCGTGCACAGAGCAGAGGGGAGCAGAGCTCAGCATGGGCGGCAGCGGGACCAACCAGACCAGGAGCCAGGAGGAACAGTCCCTAGAGCCCTGAATCAGTGAGCTGTGGCAGTTACCGGACTTCTCAACCCACAAACACCAAAGACAACAGAGAAGGTTAGTGGGAAAAGCTGCTGGGACAGAGTGAAAAGAGTTCACAGTTTGGCCACTGCCCCCAGGCGGCAGGGGTGATGCAGCTATGGAACTACAGCTGCAGTTACTTCCAGCCCCAGGCCCACCTGGTGGGAGGAATTAAGTGGCAGATCAGAGCAGGAGTGAAGAGCCTGCTTAAGATTTGCGTCAGGTCCAGGCTGGCGGTTCTTGGAGAAGGAGGAGTGCTGGTGTGGCAGAGCTGGCTGTATAGAAATAGCTCTGAAATCAATGGCGCATCCCCTCAAGCTTGGAACAAAGTACTCTTTCCTCTACAAGCAGTCATACCCCAACAAAAAACGCAAGGGTCAAGTCAGTTGGCTGGGAACATGGCCAGGCAGCGAAAATGCACTCAGATTCAGTGACAGACTTTGGAATCTTTCTTTGATGACAAAGAAGACCAAAACATATGGCCTGAAGAAGTCAACAAAGTCAAAGAGCCTACATCAAAAGCCTCCAAGAAAAACATGAACTGGTCTCAGGCCATGGAAGAGCTCAAAAAGGATTTGGAAAAACAAGTTAGAGAAGTAGAGGAAAAATTGGCTATAGAAATGAGAATGATGTGAGAAAACCATGAAAAGCAAGTCAATGACTTGCTAAAAGACACCCAAAAAAATATTGAAAAAAAAATATTGAAGAAAACAACACCTTAAAAAATAGACTAACTCAAATGGCAAAAGAGCTCCAAAAAGCCAATGAGGAGAAGAATGCCTTGAAAGGCAGAATTAGCCAAATGGAAAAGGTGGTCCAAAAGACCACTGAAGAAAATACTACCTTAAAAATTAGATGGGAGCAAGTGGAAGCTAGTGACTTTATGAGAAATCAAGATATTATAAAACAGAACCAAAGGAATGAAAAAGTGGAAGACAATGTGAAATATCTCATTGGAAAAACCACTCACCTGGACAATAGATCCAGGAGAGAGAATTTAAAAATTATTGGACTACCTGAAAGACATGATCAAAACAAGAGCCTAGATATCATCTTTCAAGAAATTATCAAGGAGAACTGCCCTGATATTCTAGAGCCAGAGGGTAAAATAGAAATTGAAAAAATCCATAGATCACCTCCTCAAAAAGATCCCAAAAAGAAAACTCCTAGGAATATTGTCACTAAATTATTCCAGAGCTCCCAGGTCAAGGAGAAAATATTGCAAGCAGCCGGAAAGAAACAATTTGAGTATTGTGGAAAAACAATTAGGATAACAAAAGATCTAGCAGCTTCCACATTAAGGGATCAAAGGGATTGGAATACGATATTCTGGAGGTCAATGGAGCTAGGATTAAAACCAAGAATCACCTACCCAGTAAAACTGAGTATCATGCTCCAAGGCAAAATATGGATTTTCAATAAAATAGAGGACTTTCAAGCTTTCTCAGTGAAAAAACCAGAGCTGAATAGAAAATATGACTATCAAACACAAGAATCAAGAGCAGCATGAAAAGGAAAAAAAGAAAGAGAATTCATAAGGGACTTACTTAAAGTTGAACTGTTTTGTTTACATTCCTACATAGAAAGATGATGTGTAGGATTCACAAGACCTCAGTATCATAGTAGCTGAAAGGAATACGCGCATATATGTGTATGTATATATGTACACATTTGTGTGTCTATGTATATATATACATATACAGACAGAGGGCACAGGGTGAGTTGAATATGAAGGCATGATATCTAAAAAAATAAAATCAAATTAAGGGATAAGAAAGGAATATATTGAGAGAGGGAGAAAGAGAGCGATAGAATGGGGTAAATTATCTCACATAAAAGTGGCAAGAAAAAGCGGTTCTGTAGGAAGGGAAGAGGGGGTAGGTGAGGAGGAATGAATAAATCTTGCTTTCATCGGATTTGACCTGAGGAGGGAATACCATACACACTCAATTGGGTATCTTACCCCACAGGAAAAAAGGAGGAAGAAGATAAAAAAAGGGGGGATGATAGAAGGGAGGGCAGACAGGGGGAGGAGATAACCAAAAACAAACACTTTTGAAAAGGGACAGGGTCAAGGGAGAAAATTCAATAAAGGGGGATAGGTTAGGAAGGAGCAAAACATAGTTAATCTTTCACAACATGAGTATTGTGGAAGGGTTTTACATAATGATACGCATGTGGCCTATGTTGAATTTCTTGCCTTCTTAGGGAGGGTGGGAGGAGAGGGAAGAGGGGAGAGAATTTGAAACTCAAAGTTTTAAAAACAGTATTCAAAAACAAACCAAAAAAAAGTTTTTGCATGCAACTAGGAAATAAGATACACAGGCAACGGGGTGTAGAAATTTATCTTGCCCTACAAGAGAAGAAGGGAAAGGGGGATGGGAGGGGAGTGAGGTGACAGATGGGAGGGCTGATTGGGGAACGGGGCAACCACAATATACACCATCTTGGAGTGGGTGGGATGGTAGAAATGGGGAGAAAATTCGTAATTCAAACTCTTGTGAAAATCGATGCTGAAAATTAAATATATTAAATAAATTAAATTTAAAAAAATTATTCACTTAAAAAAAAGAAGTTAATCAAAGAATGGCCCCTTTAATCAAACTTCCCCCCAAAAAAATCAAACAGGGAGGGGAAGACCCTCAGGATTCCTGCCCAGAAGAGAAACTGTTACTATCTGGCATTTAAATTCACTCTGTGCTAAGAGGACAGGGACCTATTGTCCAATCTATGAGCTCCAGAATTAATTGGGTTTAAGACTTGGTTTTTGAGAGAGAAATCTAGCCAGCAAACCCAAAGTTAAGGAGGCAGCCTTCAGCCATAGAAATGGGGCATGGAAAGGAGGCAGGGGGAGAGGCAGAGGTTGCTGACAGGTTATGTTTGTCCTTTATTCTTGAAGAGGACCTTGACATCAGGGAAATGATGACATGACTAGCAGTTGACTTTGATTTGAGTAAGGGAGGGCTGTGCAAGGTCACCAGCCTCACTTTCTCCTCCAGAGCTATCTGGGTCCAGTGACCTGATATCCACAAGGATGACTCAAGATGGTCAAGGATGCATTACAATACCCGGGCCCTTTCCAAATCTTTACATGAAGAAAAAAATAGAGAAAGTGGAAGTCAATGAATTGGGCACACAACTAAAAGTGCTAGAAAAAGAACAAATTTAAAATCCCCAATTGATTATCAAATTAGAAATTCCAAAAACCAAAGGGAAGATTAATAAAATTGAAATTAAGAAAACTGTTGAACTAATCAATAAAACTAAGAGCTGGTTTTATGGAAAAAAAAACAATAAAATAGATAAACCTTTGGTTAATTTGATTTAAAAAAAAAAGAAAGAAGTAAAGCAAATTATCAGCATCAAAAATGAAAAGGGTAAATTTGCAACTAATGAAGAGGAAATTAAAACAATAATTAGGAACTATTTTGCCCAATTGTATGTCCATAAATTTGACAATCTTAGTGAAATGGATGAATATTTACAAAAATATAAATTGTCCAGATTAACAGAAGAAGGAGTAAAATACTTAAATAACCCCATCTCAGAAAAAGAAATTGAGAAAGCTGTCAATGAACTCCCTAGGAAAAGATCTGCAGGGCCAGATAGATTTATAAGTGAATTCTATCAAACATTTAAAGAACAATTAATTCCAATATTATAGACTATTTGGGAAAATAGGCAAAGAAGTAGTCCTACCAAATTCTTTTTATAACCTAAATATGGTACTAATACTCAAACCAGGAAGACTCAAAACAGAGAAAGAAAATTATAGACCAATTTCCCTTATGAATATACATGAAAAATTTTTAAATAAAATATTAGCAAAAAGATAACAGCAACTCATCTCAAGAAAAATACACTATGACCAGGTAGGATTTATTCCAGGAATATAAGGCTGGTTCATTATTAGGAACTTATCAACATCTTTGATCATATCAACAACAAAACTAGAAGAAACCATATGATCATCTCAATAGATGCAGAAAAATCTTTTGACAAAATATAATATCCATTCCTATTAAAAACACTAGAGAGCATTAAAATAAATGGAGTCTTCCTTAAAATGAGAAGTAGCATCTACCTAAAACCATTAGCCAGTATTATATGTAATGGGGATGAGCTAGAAGCATTTCCAAGAAGATCGGGGATGAAACAAGGATGTCCATTATCACCCCTATTATTCAATCTGGTACTAGAAATGTTAGCATTAGCAATAAGAAAAAGAAATTGAAGAAATTAGAATAGGCAAAGAAGAAACCAAGTTATCACTCTTTGCAGATGATATGATGATATACTTAGAGAACCCTAGACAATCAAGTAAAAAACTACTTGAAATAATGAATAACTTTAGCAAAGTTGCAGGACATGAAAGAAACCCACATAAATCTTTGCCATTCCTATATATTGTTAATAAAGCCCAACAGCAAGAGACAGAAAGAGAAATTCCACTTAAAGTTACTGTAGACATTATAAAATATTTGGGAGTCTACCTGCCAAAACAAACCCAGGAACCATTTGAACACAATTACAAAACACTTTTCATGCAAATAAAGTCAGATCTAAATAATTGGAAAAATATCTGTTGCTCATGGGTAGGCTGAGCTAATATAATAAGATGACAATTATATAATATAAGTTATAATAAAAATGACAATTTTACCTAAATTAATTTACTTATTTGGTGCCATACCAATCAAACTACCAAAAAATTATTTTATAGGGCTTGAAAAACAACAAAATTCATCTGGAAGAACAAAAGGTACAGAATATCAAGGGAATTAATGAAAAGAAATGTGAGGGAAGGTGGCCTAGTGTTTCAACAATCCAGCTAGCAGCTTCTATGGGGGTGCAAGATCCACCCACACCCAGCACCCAGAAAGCTGCCAATAGCACATGTTCTTTTGATCTGTTTAACTAAGGAAAGCAAGGTGAAGGGGTTGACAAGCTTACTTTAATTCAGCACACAAATATCATTCTTAGTTCAGGGAAAAAAGCCAGCACCCTGAACTTCAGAGCAAATTACAAACAAAGTACAAACATCAACAGACAGACCCAATACAGATTCATAGTTACCAACATCTAGGTTCAGCCTGGGAGCTCAGAACAAGGGCTGGCCCAGAGTCACACACGCACCACCACTGCTGCGGGAATGAGCTCCAAAGAAAAGACAGTCAACCACTGGTTTTATATCTTTTTCAGCGTCAGGGGTGAGTCACACATGCGACTCACCCACATGACCTAGAATCGTCACAAAGAGGCAGACTTAAACCCACGTGCTCTAAAAGCCTCTGCTGTCCCAGACATGTAAACTAGGCCCTCCCTGAAGTAAGCCCCACCTTGGGCCCCACCTTAGTTGCCAATCCACACCCACATAGGTTTCACACCTATTAGGGGTTTAGGCCTGGGGCTTAGCACCTAGTAAGGCTCACTGAATTACTCAAAGAAAACAAAGGCCATTTTGCTTACCAACACACCTAGCCATACCAGATCTTAAACTGTGCTATAAAGCAAGAATTATCAAAACTACTTGGCACTAGCTAAGAAATAGAGTGGTGACTCAATGGAATAGGTTAGGTATACAAGATACTGTAGTCAATGACTACAGTAATCTACTGTTTGACAAACCCAAAGACTAAACTGGTGGGAAACCTGGAAAATCATATGGGCATAGAACAATCTAACACTGTATATACCAATGTAATGTCAAAATAGGTTCATGATTTATCTGGGAGAGCAAGGAATAGTTTACCTGTTGGGTTTATGGAGAACAGAAGAATTTATGACCAAACAAGAGATAGAGAACATTATGAAATGCAAAATGGATAATGTTGATTACATTAAATTGAAAATTTTTTTGTATGAACAAAGCAGAATGCAACCAAAATCAGGAGGGAAGCAGAAAACTGGGAAAGAATTTTTACAACCAGTGTTTCTGATAAAGGTCTCATTTCTAAAACAAAAGCAACTGAGTCAAATTTATAGAAATACAAGTCATTCCCCAATTGATAAATGATCAAAGGATACGAACAGGCAGTTTTCAGAGGAAGAAATTAAAGATATCTTTACTCTTATGAAAAATGCTCTAAATCACTATTGATTAGAGAAATGCAAATCAAAACAACTTTTAAGTGCCACATCACACCTGTCAGATTGGCTAATATGAAAAAACAGGAAAATTATAAATTCTGGAGATGTGGCAAAATTGGAACACTAATGCGTTATTGGTGGAGTTGTGAGCTGATCCAGCTATTCTGGGGAGCAATTTGGAAGTATGTCCAAGGGCCTATAAAAATTTGTATACCCTTTGACCCAGCAACATCACTTCTAGGGCTATATCCCAAAGAAATCATAAAAATGGGAAAAGGACCCACATGTACAGAAATATTTATAGACGCTCTTTTTGTGATGGCAAAGAATTGGAAATTGAGGAGATGCCCATCAACTGTGGGTTGGGTAAACAAGTTGTGGTATATGAATGTAATGGAATATTATTGTGCTATAAGAAATGATGAGCAGATGGTCTTCAAAAGAAACCTGGAAAGACTTGTATAAACTGATGCTGAGTGAGGGGAGCAGAACCAAGAGTGCACAATTACAGACGTACTGTGCGATGACTAACTTTGATAAAATTGGCTCTTCTCAGCAATGCAAGGTTCTTTTTTTTTACATCTTTTTCAAATTTTTTTTAAAATTAAGATTTTTTTTATTTTTAGTTTATAACACTCAGTTCCACATAACTTTGAGTTCCAGATTTTCTTTCCTCACCTCACCTCCCTCCCTCCCCAAGGCAGCATGGAATCTGATATATCTTCTACATATAACTTCACATTGAACTCATTTACACAATAGCCAAGTTGTAAAGAAGAATTATGACCAATGGAATGAATCATGAGAAAGAAAAAACAAAACCAAAAAAAAAGACAAAAACAAAAGAGAAAAATAAAGGGGTGGGGGGAGTAAGGTGAGGAAAAGTGTGCCTCAATCTGCATTCAGACTCCATAATTCTTTCTCTGGATGTAGATAGCCCTCTCCATCATGAGTCCTTTGGAGTTTTGAACCTTGTATTGCTGAGAAGGGCAAAGTCTATCAGTGTTAGTCGTCACAGAATCCGTATATCTGTGGTTGTGTATAATGTTCTCCTGGTTCTGCTCCGCTCATTCAGCATTATTTCATGTAGGTTTTTCCAGGTTATTATGAAGTCCGTATCATCCCCATTTCTTACAGCACAGTAGTATTCCATTACCTTCATATACTACAACTTTTTCAGCCATTCCCCAATTAATGGGCATTCCCTTGATTTCCAATTCTTTGCTACTACAAAAAGAACTGCTATAAATATTTTCATACATGTGGGTCCTTTTCCCACTTGTGTGATCTCCTTAGGATACAACCCTAGAAGTTGTATTGCTGGGTCAAAGGTATGAACGTTTTTATAGCCTTTTGGACACAGTTCCAAATTGCTCACCAGAATAGATGGATCAGTTCACAACTCCACCAGCAATATAACAATGTTCCAATTTTCCCACAACCTCTCCAGCATTTATGATTTTCCTGTTTTGTCATTTTAGCCAATCTGACAGGAGAGTTGTGGTACCTAAGAGTTGTTTTACATTTGCATTTCTCTAATCAGTAGTGATTTAGAGCACTTAGAGCATTTTTTCATATGCCTATAGATATCTTTAATTTCTTCCTCTGAAAACTGCCTGTTCATATCCTTTGACCATTTCTCAGTTGGGGAATGACTTGTCTTCCTATAAATTTGGCTCAGTTCCCTGTATATTTTAGAGATGAAGCCTTTATCAGAGACACTAGTTGTAAAGATTTTCTCCCAATTTTCTGCTTCCCTCCTAATCTTTGTTGCATTGGCTTTGTTATACAAAATCTTTTCAATTTAACATAATCAAAATTATCTATTTTGAATTTTGTAATGCTGTCTCTTGTTGTGTCATGAATTCTTAAGCTTTTCCATAAATCTGAGAGGTAAAGTATTCCTTGCTTTCCCAAATTGCTTATAGTATCAGCCTTTATTCCTAAACCATGAACTCATTTTGACTTTTTTTTTGGTATGTGGTATTTGTATATTGGTCTATGCCCAGTTTCTGTCCTACCATTTTCCAGTTTCCCAGCAGTTTTTGTGAAATGGTGAATTCTTAGCCCAGAAGCTGGATTCTTTGGGTTTGTCAAAGAGTAGATTGCTATAGTCATTGACCACTGCGTCTTGTGTACCTGTCCTATTCCGCTGATCCACCACTCTGTTTCTTAGCCAGTACCAGGTAGTTTTGATGACTGCTGCTTCATAGTACAGTTTAATATCTGGTATGGCTAGGTCACCTTCCCTAGCATTTCTTTTCATTAATTCCCTTGTTATTCTAGACCTCTTGTTCTTCCAGATGAATTTTGTTATTATTTTATCCAGCTCTGTAAAATAATTTTTGGTAGTTCAATTGGTATGGCACTGAATAGTTAAATTAATTTAGGTAAAATTGTCATTTTCATTATATTACCTCAGCTTTACCATGAGCAACTGATGTTTTTCCATTTATTTAGATTGGACATTATTCGCATGAAAATTTTTTCATAATTATGTTCATATTGGTCCTGGGTTTGTCTTGCAGATAGACTCCCAAATATTTTATAGTGTCTACAGTAACTTTGAATGGAATTTCTCTTTCTATATCTTGCTATTGGGCTTTGTTAGTAATATATAGGAATGCCAAGGATTTATGTGGGTTTATTTTATATCCTGCAACTTTGCTAAAGTTGTTTATTATTTCAAGAAGTTTTTTACTTGATTCTCTAGGATCCCATAAGTTTTGGTATGTTGTCTCATTATTGTCATTTTCTTGAATGAAGGTATTAATTGTTTCTATGATTTGCTCTTTGGCCCACTCATTCTTTAGAATTAGATTATTTAGTTTCCAATTAATTTTTAGCTTATTTTTCCATGGTTCTTTATGACAAATAATTTTTATTGCACTGTGATCTGAAAAGGATGCTTTGACTACTTCTGCCTTTCTGCACTGGATTGTGAGGTTTTTACGCCCTAGTACATGGTCAATTTTTGAGTATGTGCCATGTACCGCTGATAAAAAAGTATATTCTTTTTTATCCCCACTCAGTTTTCTCCAGAGGTCTATCATATCTGCCTTTTCTAAAATTCTGTTCACCTCTTTAACTTCTTTCTTGTTTATTTTGAGGTTATATTTATCTAGTTCAGAGAGGGGGAGGTTGAGGTCTCGCATTATTATAGTTTTGCTGTCTATTTCTTCCTATAACTCCCTTAACCTCTCCTCTAAGAATCTGCATGTCATACCACTTGGTGTGTATATGTTAAACAATGATTGTTTCATTGTTTATGGTGCCTTTTAGCAGGATGTAGTGTCTTTCCTTAGCTCTTTTAATTAAATCTATCTTTACTTTTGCTTTGTCTGAGATTAGGATTGCTACCCCTGCTTTTTGTATTTCAGCTGAAGCACAATATATTTTACTCCAGTCTTTTACCTTTACCCTGTTGTATCCCCCTTTCAGATCTGTTTCTTGTAAACAGCATATTGTAGGATTATGGTTTTTAATCCATTCTGCTATCCGCTTCCATTTTATGGGAGAGTTCATCCCATTCATATTCACAGTTATGATTACTATCTGTGTCCTTTTCTCCATCCTATTTCCCCCATTTATGCTTTTATTTCTCCCTTTCCCCTTCCACTCCTCAACAAAATTTTGCTTTTGATCACCACATTCCTCAGTTTACCCTCCTTCTTGCTTCCCCTCCCTTATCTTACCGTTTTCCACTTCCTATTTCTTCCCTCCCTTCTGACCACTCCCCTCCCTTTTTTCCCCCTTTCCCCTCCTACTGCCTGTAGGACAAGTTAGATTTCTATACTTATCAGGCTATGTTATTCCCTTCTTGAACCAAATCAGATGACAGTAAAGCTCAAATACTGCTCTTCTCCCTGCCTTCTTTCCCGCTACTATAATGTGTTTTTGTGCCTCTTCATTTGATGTAATTTACCCTTTTCTACTACCTCCTTACCTCTTCTCCCAGAACCTTCCCTTTACATCTCTTAATTATGGTTTTTATCCTCATATCAGTTATTTTATACAGACATGCACCATCTATGTGTATCACTTTCAATTATCATAATAACTGTACTGTTCTCAAGATTGACATATATATGTACACATATATATATAATGTACATAAGATGATGTAATCCTATATAAAGATGTAAATAATTTGCCTTTATTGATTCATAAGGCCTGTGTGGTTTTTTTCCCCATTTCCCTTTTTATATCTCTCTTGAGTTTTGTGTTTGAAGATCTAATTTTCCATTGTGTTCTCACCTTTTCATCAGGAAGGTCTGGAATTCCCTTATTTTGTTGAATGTCCATCTCCTTGCCTGAAAAATTATATTCAGTCTTGCTGGGCAGTTGATCCTTGGTTGTAGTCCCAGCTCCTTTGCCCTTCAGAATACCATATTCCAATTTCTCCTGTCTTTTAATGTAGAAGCTGAGAGATCCTGTGTGATCCTGAGTATAGTTCCACGATATTTGAATTGTTTCTTTTTGGCTGCTTGCAGTATTTTCTCCTTGACTTTGTAATTCTGAAATTTGGCAACAATATTTCTTGGAGTTTTCAATTTGGGGTCCCTTCAGGGGGTGATCGGTGGATTCTTTCAATGACTATTTTACCATCTGGTTCTAGGACCTCTGGGCACTTATCTTTGATAATTTCCTCGAAGAAACTGTCAAGGTTCTTTTTTTCATCATGGATTTCCGGTAGACCAATAATTCTTAAATTGTCTCTCCTGGATCTATTTTCCAGGTCAGTTGTTTTTCCAATCAGATATTTCACACTTTCTTCTATTTTTTTCTTTCCTTTCATTTTGTTTTACTACTTCTTAATGCCTCATAGAGTCATTAGTTTCCACTTGCTCAATTCTAATTTTTAATGAGTTGCTGTCTTCATTTTGCTTTTGAGTCTCCTTTTCCAATTGGTTGATTTTACCTTTCAGGGTGTCATTTTCTCTGTTTAGATTCTGAATCTCCATAGCTATTTCACCAATCTTATTTCTTAAAGACTTGATTTCATCAGTGTTTTTTTTTTCATTTTTTCCATTTTTTCTTTTACCTCCCTAATTTCGTTTTTAAAATCCTCCTTTAGCTCTTCCAGTAATGCTTTTTGGGCTTGAGACCAGTTCACATTTCCTTTCGAGGTATCAGATGTGGGTATAGTGTCAATGTTATCCTCTTCCAAATTGGTATTTTGGTCATCCCTGTCTCCATAAAATGAATCAATGGTCCTCAGATTTTTTGTGTTCCTCTTCATGTTGGTTAGCTTTTTCCTGGCTTTACAATGGATTCCTGCTTTGAGGGCTCAGGGATCTCTGTCCCAGGTATCTTGTTCTGGGGACTGTGAATCTATTTACTGACTTTGTGTATTATAGCCTTCAGTTTCCTGAAGTATGGGGGAAGGGTCTGGCTGCCTGTATTCTCCTTTTCCCCTGAGGCTGCTTTCCAGCACTGTTGCTCTTCAGCAATGGTCTCAGCTGTTTGTTGTCTGTGCTGGGGTCTGCTACTTCCCTTGGGTGTGCAAAGGTACATCTGGGCTCCTGGTGTTGACCCCTGCTGGCTCTGCCCCTCTGGGACTCAGGAACTCCCACTGCTCAGCCAACGAAGCCCCACTTCTGTCTCCTCTATTCCAGTGTTTTTTTCCTGAGGAATTCTCTGGGTCGGGGGGGAGGGATTAGAGCCGTTCACCTGGCCATCATGTCTCACGAAAGTCCAAGAAGACACATTTCATACCCTTGGGCTGCAAGCCTCAGGAGTTGATGTCTCACAGCCGGTGGCACTGCACTGCTGCCTCTCATCGCTTCCACAGACTCCCGTCGGGAGGCTGGGGATCTCTGCTGGTTTCGGGTGCCCAGCTTTCTCCCAGCCTGTCTTGCTGGTTGGTTTCCGCAGCTGCCTCTGCTTTGGTGCTGTCTGGCGCAGCTCTGCACGCCAAGCGTTCTCCCAGCCTACAGATCCATCCCATCGACCTTTTGGACCCTCCTGGCTTGGATATTTGCCCCACTTAGATGGCTAGCAGCTTCTAACTCTCTGGAATCTGCTCAGATTCACTTTTTTAGGGGAATCTGACAGAACTTGTGAGAGAGCTCCGGTAAGACACTGTTTTTGTTTGGCCATCTTGGCTCTGCCCCCAGCAATGCAAGGTTCTAATACAACTCCAAAAGACTCATGATGGAAAAGCAGATGGAAGCAAACTATTTGCTGTCTCTTTTTTGTTTTGTTTTTTTTTCTTTCTCTTGGTTCATTCCATTGGTTATAATTCTTCTTTGCAACATGACTAATGATAAAGTATGTTTAATGTAAACGTATATGTAGAGCCTATATCAGATTGCATCCTGTCTTGGGGAGGGAGGGAAAGAGGGAGAAGAGGGGGAGGGAGAGGGAGAGGGAGAGAGAGAAAATTTGGAACTCAAAAGCCTGTGGAATTGAATGTTGTAAACTAAAAATATATTCATCAATTAAAAAAATAAAATAAAATATTGTTCCGACTTGAAGACAGTGATCATGTACTCCTGAGTTTTCTCTTCTTCAGACTAGATAGGCCCGGTTCCTTTAATGAATACTGATTCAACATCAGTCCTAGCTCATGAGCCATTGGTCAGCTACAATGAAAAAGTTTTCTAAGGTGGGGATGATAACCAAGTCTCATCTTTTGAAAAAGTATATACTAAATAAGGGAGAAATAGAATAGCATGCAGCTGGATAGACAAAGATGGATGAGGAGTAATGGTTCAAAAAAGAGGAAGGAATGACAGCTTGTTTCCCTTTACATGCATGAGCCTGTCCTTGTCTATTCCATGGATGAACAGGAAGTGAGAATTTATTGGCATTCTACACAGCCCATCTGGAGAAGCAGTAGTGAAGGGAATCAGGATTCTTTTATATATCAACAGAGCAGTGGCCAAGAAAAGGCAACCAGAAGAGGAATCTGTTCCCCAGAGCCCTGGTTCCTGGGGACACTGGCCAGCAAAAGGTCATGAGTAGAAAAGCAAATGGTGGATAATTGGAAGTGAATACAAAATCTATACCTACCTGTGCTTCATATTTCATTCCAGTCATCTAGCCATCCACTCTACCTGCCACAGATCACTGGACCTTGCCATTCACCCTGCTGCAGCTTAATGCTAGAGCACATAACACTCTTAAGTCTGGAACACCAACCCTAGGAGATCCTCCCACATATCTATCCAGTCCCAATCATGCTTCACATTCTACTCCAGCCCTCTTCTTGCTATCCCCTTGCCCCTGATTCTACTCCATCCTACCCTTTTCCAGCTTTGGAACCATAATCAAATCAACAATGTTACTGCTTTTAGAAATGGCAGGTGAATCAACATCCTTTGACTCCCCTTGCCATTCCTATGATTTCCTCTACCAAAACACTGTACTCTGGCCACTCCCTCATATCACTTGTCTGCCCCATTAGAATATAAGTTCCTTCAGGAGAAGTGGTGTCTCTAATTCCCAGCATTTAGCTGGCATTTTAAGTGTTTCATAAATGCTTTTTCATCAATTGAATCATTCATTCATTCATTTATCCATTCCCCTGTATCACTTGTCTGCCCCATTAGAATATAAATTTCTTGAGGAGAGGTGGTGTCTCTAATTCCCAGCATTTAGCTGGGATTGTGTTTAAAAAATGCTTTTTCACTAATTTATTGAATCATTCATTCATTCCTTCTAAAAGAATGAATGTTTGAGTTCTAGCACCTGAATTGTGTCTGTAAACTCCTTGGTTTGGACTGCAGTGGAAAGAGTGAAAGATTTAGAATCAGAGAACTTGAGTTTGGACCCAAAATTAGCTGCTTACTATCTGTGTGGCATTAGGCAAGTTGCTTGACCTTTCTAGGTCTGATACTTGCAAAATGAATAGACTGGACTAAAAGATTTCTAAGGTGCCTTTCAGTTCTAAGGCTATGACCTTATGGTAAAAACTAACTGCATTTGGAAGAAGATATGGGCACACAACCTATAGTAGTTGTTTTCATCTATTTGTTTTTATTCTATTGGTTTCTAGATACACAATTAAAGATGCTGCACTCAGTCAAAACATACTTGTCTGATTGACTTGGTTTACTCTGTGCTTATGTAATTAGACCCTATGGACCACATATTGACTTAGAAAACCACATATTAATGTTATCTATATTATATTGCATTTTTATTCATTTTGTTAAATATTTCCCAATTATATTTCAATCTAGTTCTGCTAACAGGCCTTGTGTTTGATATCTCTGTCCTACAATATGGCTCTAACATACCACCACCCCCAGGTGCACACAAAGGGGTGGATAAATCTGAAAACACAAGTCAGTAGCTCTCTGAGAACCAAGGGTCTGGGCCTTTCCCAGTCTGCCCTCTCAAGTTGGGAGGAGTGAGACAGCATGGGACTACAAGCTCTCATTGAAAAGGATCAGATCACTGGGAAGCAGTGCCCTCTGCTGATTAACCTCATATAGCATAATGGCATGTTTCCTACTCTTAGCATATTGGTCACCATTTTCTGTATGCTTGCTGCCTCATCAATATGGTGTCCAGAACTTAAAACAGTAGTTATTGTCCTTTGTTCTCAAAAAAGACCACAATGTCGTTTGACTGACTGATGGAACCTGGCACAACGAACAAGGAAATTACCTAGGTCAGAACATCATTTCAAGAATGCTACTCTTCTACTTAGTTAACTATACATAGCTTTGATTTCTTCTTAAAACTGCCTGTTCATATCCTTTGACCATTTATCAGTTGGGGAATAACTCCAATTCTTATAAATTTGACTCCACTCTCTACCTATTTGAGAAATGAGGCCTTTATCAGAGAAACTTGCTATAAAATTTGCTCTCCAGAATTGCTGGATCAGTTCACAACTTTAAAAATGCATTAGTGTCCTAATTTTTCCACATCCCCTCCAACATTTGTCATGTTGTTTTTCTGTTATATTAGCCAATCTGATATGTATGAGGTGGTACCTCAGAGTTGTTATTTGTATTTTTCCTAATCAATATTGATTTAAAGCATTTCTTTGCCAAATAGTGATGTTTTTTCCCTGAAAACATGGGTCTTTGCAGTTATCAAACACTAGATTACTATTATTTACTACTGGGTATTATGTGCCTTATCTATTCCACCAAACCACCACTTTAATTTTCAGCCAGTACCAGATTGTTTTGATGATTACTGCTTTGTTTTTTTTCTTTTTTTTAATTTATTTAATATATTTAGTTTTCAGCATTGATTTTCACAAGAGTTTGAATTACAAATTTTCTTCCCATTTCTACCCTCCCACCCACTCAAAGATGGCGTATATTCTGGTTGCCCTGTTCCCCAGTCAGCCCTCCCTTCTGTCACCCCACTCCCCTCCCATCCCCCTTTCCCTTCCCTTCTTGTAGGGCAAGATAAATTTCTACACCCCATTGCCTGTGTATCTTATTTCCTAGTTGCATGCAATAACTTTTTGTTTGTTTGTTTTTGAACACTGTTTTTAAAACTTTGAGTTCCAAATTCTCTCCCTTCTTCCCTCCCCATCCACCCTCCCTAAGAAGGCAAGCAACTCAGCATAGGCCACATGTGTATCATTATGTAAAACCCTTCCACAATACTCATGTTGTGAAAGACTAACCTATCCCCCTTTATTGAATTTTCTCCCTTGACCCTGTCCCTTTTTGAAAGGGTTTGTTTTTGATTACCTCCTCCCTCTATCTTCCCTCCCTTCTATTGTCCCTCCTTTTTTATCTTCTTCCTCCTTCTTTCCTGTGGGGTAAGATACCCAATTGAGTGTGTATGGTATTCCCTCCTCAGGTCAAATCCGATGAGAGCAAGATTTACTCATTCCCCCTCACCTGCCCCCTCTTCCCTTCCTACAGAACTGCTTTTTCTTGCCACTTTTATGTGAGATAATTTACCCCATTCTATCTCTCCATTTCTCCTTCTCTCAGTATATTCCTCTCTCATGCCTTAATTTCATTTTATTTTTTTAGATATCATCCCTTCATATTCAACTCACCCTGTGCCCTCTGTCTATATATATATACTGACAATCAGTATGCTGTGGGCTCAGAGAATATACTCACATTAATATTTGCCTCAACAAAACATAATTAGGAAGGTAAATCTAATGGAGAGATGAATCATATAATGAATTCTAAGTCAAATAGAAATGGTTTTGAATTATCTATGTCATTTCCTTCCTCCATTAGAGCAAATAATTGAGATTGTTATGCGTAGATTGGAAAATGTGTCCCTGACCTGTGTTCTTTTCAAAGTGATGTACTAGGCTTTTCTCTCTTCATCCTTCCCCACAGGACCTTTCTCTGCCTTCAAAGTGATTCAGAGATTACCTCCAGGGCACTATAAGACTCGGCACCAAGCCAATCCAGAATAATGTAAGACAAAAGAAGGCAGAGAGGGAATCTGAGAAGTCCAAGATGAAGAGAAGGTTATTCATGGACAGCAAAAAGTTACAGGACTAAAATCAAAGGAAAGGTGGAAACTGAGCAGTAAAGAATGGTAATGATTATGGAGAGATTTGAGAGGTCAAAATTCATAATCTAGAACTAGAAATGATGTTAGAGTTCCACCTATTAAAATCCCAATGTCATATAAATCAGAAAACATAAATTACTTAGGAATAAATTCTCTACTGGAAAAACTCAAAGGCTGTCTGGAAGCAACTAGGCTTAAAACATCTTATCCTATATCCCACAATAAATTCACAGTGGATGTACAATCTGAATATTAAAGATCATACTGTAAAAAATTTAAAAGAGAAGTAGATTATATATCTTCCACAACTATGAGTGGGAGATTAATTCTTAACGAAACAAGGAAGAGAGGCAATCACAAGGAATAAAACAGATAATTTGGATTGTATTATATCGAAAAGTTTTTTGCACAACCAAAATTAATGGATTGTTGATGAGAAGAGCAGTCAACTGAGAAAAATTTTAGATCTACTATCACTGATAAGTGTTTGGTATCCAATATTTATACAACTGACAGAAACATATATATGACCATTCTATAATCAAAAACCATTCTATAATAGGTAAGTGGTCAAAGGATATGAACAAATAGTTCTCCAAAGGAGAATGTCAAACTATTAACAATCATATGAATGAATGCCCCAAATCACAAATAATAAAGAGAAATTTAAATCAAAACAACTTTGATATTTTACCTCATACTCAGCAAATTGTCAAAGTTGATAAAAGGTGGGAACAATAACTGTTGGAGGGGCTGTGAAAAGACACATACATAATTCTTTGCTGATGGAGTTGTGAGTGAATACTACCATTTTGGAAAGCAAATTGGAATTAAATAAAATAGCTAAAATATGCATACACTTCCATATGTACACACATACACAAACATACATTTATGTACGTGTGTATAGATGTGTGTGTATATAAACATACATGTACCATAACATACATAATACAGGTGTTCCAAAAGTCTCAATACAGTTGTAAGCTATCAAAGCTTACAACTGTACCAAGACTTTCAGGACATCATGTGTGCATGTGTATATACATACGAACATATATAGTACATATATACATACATATCCATGTACACACACACACACACACACACCCTTGGGGGAGATATATGCCGCCTAGCAGTAAGCTCTCTGGATCAATGGGTGTGGACATTTTAAACATTTAAAAAAGTAGAAAGTAGAATTTCAAATTGCCTTCAGAATGGTTACACATATTCATGAATAAATAGTATATTATTAGATCTAAATTCCCTCAGCCATTTAAACATTTACAATTTATATATTTTATCTCTCTCTCTCTCTCTCTCTCTCTCTGTCTATCTGTCTCTCTCTCTCTCTCTCTCTCTCTCTCTCTCTCTCTCTCTCACACACACACACACACACACACACACACTCATTCTATCACCACTTTCCTCAAGCTGTGACTAATTCAATAGTAAAATTGCCATTTAGAATCATTATGACTTCAGTCTTTATTTCATGAGTGTTCCAGTGAGCAGCCTGCTGGTACTCTTCCCTTATGGGTGAGTTGCTATTTCGCCAAGATCCACCCCATCAATTATATTTTATGTCACCAATTTGGTCCTGTATTTCAATGAATCTACTTATCAAGTGTTTATTTCACATGTAATCCCATATTCAAAATCAGATCATAATCAAGTTGTATAGCTTCAATGGGTTCTACCCTAACCTGTAATATTCACTGTTTATGTAATTGAAGAATATGTGAGATTATCTACATACATTATGTGGTTTTTTAGCTCTCCTAATCTTTACATCAACATTAGGCTTCCAGACCTGAATTTCAGTCAGATAGGACATACTACATCATTATCTTATCATCATCATCATCATCTTCCAAATCATACCAATTGTCAATGGGTCGCACTAAGAAGAGCAAGAAGCAAAGTAATAGCATCATAAGAGGCACCATTACAGAGGAGACAGAAAGACTTAAATAAATCTAAACAATTAAAACAAGAATCTACTCCTTCCTTCTCATGAGGCCATGTGGACAAGGTTCTAAATGATCTAGATATTATCAGTCTATATTTCTAGGAAATAAATTAAACATTCATATGTGAGCCACAATGCAGATAGTTTCTTTAGCATAACAAAGCCACTGTGGATGACAATCAACAGTCATAGTTCAGTGCTGGTACAAATAACTTCTTCCAAATATCTAAAAAGTACTTCTAGATATTCCCAGTTTTTTTATTGACTTTGTTTCTAAGAGGTGCTCTCTGTGTTCTCTGCTCTTATCTTGATTATATATAAACATATACATATACGTGTGTATATATATGTACCATAATATAAGCAAACATATATATAATATGCAAACATACACATATACATGCACACACAGACACACACCCAGTTAAGGCACAAGTGGCATTGTATAGTCATTCTTCTCTTATCTTTGATCCTTTGACTTAAGGCTGATCACTATATATACTCAGTCAGCAGGAGGGTCTCCTAGGTCTAAATACTTATAATAAATAATTACAATAAGTTATTATATAACTTACAATAAACAATTATATAACTTATAATAAATAATCATAGAAATTGTTATTTAACCAAGAGAAAGAGTAAAGTAATATCTGAGATTGACATAGAAATTCAAGATTTACAAAGCTCTTTAAATATGTCATGTCATTCAGGCCCCATGGCAAATTTGTAAGGCAAATAATGCAGCAGACCAAAACTGAGATCCTGAAAGTCCAAGTATTCTAATCAAAGCCAAACAGCTAGCAAGTCTCAGAGGCAAGGTCTGACCCCAGGTTTCTTCTGAGTCAAGTACAATGTTCCTTCTACTACCTCATTAATTTCCTCTCTAAATTCTGCTAGTAATTCCTGATTTTTATTTCTTCACTGAACACCAAAGTTATTATAGCAAGAACTAACTCAATCAAATGAACAAGGCTGAAGTTCATGACAGGAAGGCAAAAAAAAAAATAGAATACCAGGGGGGAAAGTAGAGGCTATAATGACCAGTGAAAGCTTTTCTGGGAAAAATGAAAATATTCCTTTCCCAAGGTCCTCCTGGACTATCCTTTCTTCCCAGTTAGGAGTGGACATATGGGGAGAGAGATTCTCTGATCCTCTTAGCCTCAGGAAAAAAGGAAGCAAAAAGCATACACTTTCATACATGACCAATGTGTTTATTTGTTTTGATTGATTATGCTTATTTGTTACAAGAGAGTTTCTACATTAAGGCAACTCAATGAGGTTAGAACCTACTGTCCACCACAGTGCCCACACCTCCACAGCACACATTCATGCTTTTACCCCCCAAGCCTCTTTCTAAGTCAGAGAGAGAGAATAAAACAACATAGAATCTCTCTTTTCAAGACAGGAGATGAGATAACTGGTTTAAGGATATGAACAAACTGTATTCAAAAGAAGAATTGCAAACTATTAACAACCATATGGAAAACATATGAATCATACCAACAAATGACTCTAAATAATTAAAAATGTAAAAAAAACAAACAAAACAAAACCCTGAAGTTTTGCCTCACACTCAACAACTTGGCAAAGATGACATAAATATATATATATATGTATATGTATATGTATATATAAATTTTCAACATTTGAGGAGCTGAGGGAATTCAGATATATAAATGCATTATTGGTGATGCTATAAATATATCCAATGACTCTAAAATTCATTTGGAATTTTACTTTTTAAAAAAAAGTAACTAAATAGTCATATTCTTTGATTCAGAGATCCCACCACTAGGCATATATGTCCCAAGGAAATCAATAATAGGAAGAAAGATCCCATGTACACCAAGATATTCGTAGCAGCACTTTTGTGTTGCAAAGAATTAGAAACAAAATGGGTGGCCATCAGTTGGGGACTAGCAAGCCAAATTGTGGTATATCGATTAATGGAACATAACTGCACTGTAAGACATAATGAAAATGAATTCAAGGAAACAGGGAATGATGACATGAATTGATGCAGAGTAAATTAAGCAGAAGCAGGAAAACGATATACACAATGATTACAATAATATAAATAGAAAGAACAATAAAATAAAGTGAAATGATGTGTAGTTCTAATGGCCAATCCTTTTGTGAAGAAGAGGTGAAAAAATGCAACTCCCTTCATAGGAGAGGTGGGAGGCTATGGGTGTCAAATATTGAGTGTGCTATCAAGCATAGTCAATGTATTCATCGGTAATTGCTGAACTGTTTTTGTCTTTTTCTTTTTCTTTTCTAATCTTTGTCACAAGCGATAGCTCCCTGGTCAAGGGAAAGAGAATGTTATAGTCAGAGAAAAATGCAATGCCAAAACAAAAGGAATAAATTTTTTTAAAATGATTCATTTTAACTTTTTAAAGAATCACTTGGGGGAAATGTTTAACAATACTTTTTTAAACACAAAAATTAGGAATTCAGGATAGCCCACCCTCGTTTCCCCTTTGCCATTTCTACAATAGACTGGCAAAGAAAGTTCATTAAAGATTAAACTAATGCAAAATGACTCAGTACAGTTCATAGCTGATGGAAACTCTAGGTAAGGAGACTTTCCGAAGAAGTAATTCCTCTTCGTTAATGGTATTACTGGGATCCTACTATTGAGATGTTGATCTTCTAATGAAGAGATTGGCAAATAAACACATACACACACACACACACACACATGCCTTAGAGGCCATGTAGTGAGATAGATATTAGCTTCTGACATTCCTTTGAATTCTCAAATTCTTTCATTCAGTGATAGTCTGTATCGTAGAGTGTTTTCCCAAGAAAAGGACCCATAAGAGACACTATTCAGGCTTTTATAACTACTTCTAACCTTGTGCACTTGTGTGTGTATTTATGTGTATGTACATATATACACGTGTATGTACATACAATACAGCCACATTCTTTGTATTACCAAAAATAGAAACATTGTTTATCCATCAACTGCAAAATATAATGAATATTGGAAGCAGCTAGGTGGCTTAGCAGATAGAGCACTGGGCCTAGTCAGGAAGACCTAAATTTGGACATTTACTAGCTGTGTGGCCCTGAGTAAGTCACTTAACTTCTATCTACTAGAGAAGGAAATGGCAAACCACTCCTTTATGTTTGCCAAGAAAGCCCCATGGACAGTGTGTTCCACAGGGTCACGAAGAATCAGACACGACTCATCAACCACAACAAAATAGAATGTTATTGTACTGTAAGAAATGACAAATATGAAGAATTAGGAGACACTTGTGAAGATTTATATGAACTTAAAATGAGTGGAAGTAAGCAGAACCAAGAGAATGATTTACGTCAGGGCTTATGATCAATACCTGATGAATCAGGACTTCCGAGAACTAACAATGGAGCACACCTCTTTCTTTTCCACAATGAGATAGTGCAGATGGGTGCAGAAGGAGACATACTATTTCTGACATGGCCAATGTGTTGTTTCACTTTCCTGTTCTTTGTTACAAGGGCCCAGGGGATTATACTGAGGGGCTGGAGGAAACTATCAAGTAGTAATGATATTTATAAATAAAAACAAAACATTTACCTAAAAAATCAAAACAAGCTTAGTCGAAGGAATTACAGATACTCAGAAGACTCTTGGGGAGTGGGTCCCAGTTTCATCTTTTGTAGAGGAATTTGTCCTGTTCTGCTTAACCCCAAAGGGCAGGAACAGAAACAATGGATGAAAGTTCCACAGAGGTAGACTTAAGTTCAATGTAATAAAAAACTCCCCAGCACTTATAACTAACCCATAGTGTAATGTGCTGCCTCAAAAAGTAGTAAGTTTCCCTCACTATAGGTCTTCAAGCAGAATCTGGACGATTATTTCTGAGATATTGTCAAAGGGACTCTTGGTGAGGCATGGGTTGGGTTGGGCTATACAGACTCTCGAGTTCCCTTCAGCTCTCAACCTCTCTGATTTCATGATATGTTAAGTATTACAGAGTTTGTACCTAAGAAAAGGATCTATAGAGAATGATTCAGGCTTTTATACTCATTTCTAACCCCACACTGACTCTGAGTACCAGTTATATAGCAAGGCTCTGAGCTCACTCTTCCAACTCCACTTCCTGGAGCTCAGCTACTATTCCATCTCTGCTCAGGGTTCTGTAAGTACCCCTGAGGGGCTGTTGCTACTGTTTCCAAACCCAATCCTGTATTTTCCTCCTAATATCAATGGACAAGTGGCCTCTCTAATAAAATCTCACTAGTTATTATTAGCTTCCCAATATCATTATGTCCAGTTACTATCTTCTCAATATTTTCTATAAGCAATTAACATCAATTAGGGTTTACAAAGGAATATTTACTGAGAGGTATAGCAAGAACAGAAGTACAAGAACATTCCCTTAAATAAGCAAAGACTCCTCTCTACCACTTCAATTTCTGGGGAGAGTGGACTCAGATTTTAAGTGATCACTACAAACAATCCTCTTGGCAATTCACTTCCAAATACAGTATAGATAGTGGACAAGTTGCTTACAGGACAATTAGAATCTCTAAGATATGTTTAAAATTGAAACAAAACTATACAAATAAGAGCCATTCCCCAATAAATAAGTGGTCAAATAATATGAATAGACAATTCTCAAATGAAGAAACACACGCTATCAACAACTATATTAAGAAAAAAATTCAAATTTAATAATAATTAGAGAAATGTAACAGCTGATTCTGGGAAGCTAGGTGGCACAGTGGATAGAGTGCTAGGTCAGGAATCAGGAAGACTCCTCTTCCTGAGTTCAAGTCTAGCTCTGTGACCCTTAACAAGTCACCTAACCCTGTTTACCTCAGTTTCCTCATCTGTAAAATGAGCTAGAGAAGGAAATGTCAAAGCACTCTAATATTTCTGCCAAGAAAACCCCAAATAGGGTCACTTAGAATCAGACACAATTGAAAAACAGCTGAACAACAATAAAATCATTGATTTATTGTTGAGATGAGTCAAACCAGTTAGTCCTCAGGACTGGCTTTTCACAGGGTTAAGCTGCCAGAAAATCTATTTTTGGGCCTCTTATTCCATGTAGTTCTTCCGACTAGTGAGTTTTGAAACTCATAAAATTGTGGTCTAATATATTCTGCTTCATTCACTCATTCACCTAAGAGTAGCAGAAAAGAACGAATAGCGACAGAGACAGAAGAAACGAAAATGTAGTGTATTCAAGGCCACATAATGGCCCAGGTAGGGAAATAGGGACCAAAGCCCCATCTCCCACCCAGAGTCTCACAGCAGGTCTTCCCTCAATTGCCACCAAGTCAGAGAGAATGCAAGTTCCTTAACTGGAGCCTCATGTATGCCCACTCAGTTCAGGCTCGTCAGCAAATTGAAAGGTCTTTCTTCTAC
Source organism: Trichosurus vulpecula (assembly GCF_011100635.1). NCBI lineage: Eukaryota > Metazoa > Chordata > Mammalia > Diprotodontia > Phalangeridae > Trichosurus > Trichosurus vulpecula. The sequence goes on from NC_050574.1 coordinate 265,207,700, forward strand.
CTAAGTAGACAAGGCATAGTCACAGAATATCTGTGCATGTTTTGAATTTGAACCTGAGCTCCTCTATTGTGCATCAGCCTATATTTAAACAAGCAGGCTCACCAAGCCCTCCATATGGGTTTGCAGCAAGCAGAGCATATTCCACATACTCTGAGGACTGAGCCCTCTTTGGCCAGTCTCTCAGCAGAGTTATCATGGATATCTACACAGAGCTGTCATCCTCAGTAGCCCTGGTGATAGAAACCCTCATGAAGATGGCATACACTATCTATTGTACCATACTCCCCTTGGCACACAGGGTCGCTTGCTAATTCTTCATGGAAGTCTTCCTCTTGTACAGTTTTCTATTTGCAGCAGCAAGCACCCTAGCATACCCAGGATGGCCTGCAAGCCCAGGTTCTTTAATGTGCTTTGCTAGGAAAGACTAGGTTAAGATGAGGAAAGGGGTTAACAACCCTACTTTTAATTACATTCACTAGTTCAGGGGAAGGGTCAGCCCCCTGAATGTCAGAGAAAATCCAAGCAGAGAAAATCCAGAGAAAGTACTAGCAGAGAAATTAGAATAAAGACCAACAGACAAGGCTCTTAACTGCCTGAACCAAAGCAATATTGCTACACACTTTACATACACCACCAGATCAAGAGAGCCTTTACCTCTGAGCAGTCAGGGAGCTCTGAACATATGGCTACTCAGAGTCTTGAGAAGGGAATCAAAAGATCTTTCTCATAAGTGAACACCCAAAGCAAAACCTCACCTCAAAGTAATTATATATATATATATATATATATATATATATATATATATATATATGTATGTATATATATGTACGTATGTGTATATATATGTATGTATGTGTATATATATGTATGTGTATATATATGTATATATATATATACATATAATACACACACACACACACACACACACACACTTCTGGCAAATAGGCTCAGAGCCACAAGGCATCACAAACCTTGTGACTCAGTGCCTAATTTGCTTAGTATCAACAGGTGTTAAAGCCTTCCTACAAGCAAGCCTCCCCTAAACAAGCTCTGCCCCCAATGGGCCCTACATGAGGCCTATTAACTCTACATGAGGGTGGGGAAGATCTTATTATTCCATTAATATTACACCATTCCACACTATGTTGGTTCACGGCCCCTCCCAATGTAGGTTTAGTATACTTTATTCACTGCCTGTTTTCCTTTCACTTCAAATGCAACAGTCAATTAAAGATACCTGAGACAGAATATTAAAATAATACCTCCTAGTTACAGAAAACTTGGTCCTCTTTCCTATTTTCTAAAGAATTATGCTACATTAACATAATCCCATTCTCTGCACTAAATTCCTTCCACTCAAACTATTGTTTTCACTTTCAGTTTTCCTTTGTACTCACCATCCATAGAGTTATTCTAGCAGTAAACAACTTCCTTTAAATCCCAGCTAAACCTACCTTCTACCAGCTTTTTTCAATCCTTCCAAATGCCAGTGACTTCCTGCTGTTGATTATCTCTAGTTTATCCTTTATCTTGTTTTCAAATAGTTGTTTTCATGTTTTCTCCCCCATTATCCTGTGAACTACTCAACAGCAAATATCGTCTTTTGCTTGTCTTGGGCTCTGAGTACAGTGCCTGGAACATAGTAGGCATTTTGGAAATGCTTGTCAACTTGCTGTCAGCTTGGGAAAACAGGAAGTAGATCAGATTAATGTGCAAGATAAGTTACAAGCAGCCAAAAATGCTGTAAAAATGAAGCTGATAACCACAGATCCCCCAGGGAAGCCTTTGCACGTGGTACTGAGTACATAGAACCTCCATATGTACAGATCCTTAGAGAAGTTAACATCACATCATCCAACTATTAGACTCTGTAGTCTACTTACTACGGTTTGCCTCACTAACTTGTGTTCACAATTAATTAGGAGAAAAAAATATCACAGCTAATTTCATTGATGCAATTACCATATCTGAGGTATAGTAAAATGCATACAAGAATGTAAGAATTAGAGCCATTGTCCAATAGACAAGTGGTCAAATGAAATGAACAGGTAATTCTGAAATGAATAAACTCAAGCTATGAACAACCATGTGGGGAAAGTGCTCCAAATCAATAATCATTAGAGATATCTAAATTAAAGCAGCTCTGGAGTTTGACCTCACATGGGCAAAGATGACTCAAATGGTCATCTATAAAAATGAGTTGGAGAAGAAAACAACAAACCGCTCCAGTATCTTTGCCAAGAAATGGGGTCACAAAGAGTCAGACACAGCTGAAACAACTCAAAGACGACAACAACAAATCTGCGATCGCATCAGTTTGGAAGCACTCTTGAACAATGCAGATTGCAACCAATCCGTGCCTACTTATCCTGTGCAACTCCCATCCATATCTTCCTGTATATTGCCACGGTAAATCCACTCAATATGCTTGATGTCTCTCTTACTACTCCTAATATTGTGAGGTTTTCAAGAGAGCGCTCTGGTTGTCCATCTGTCGTCTCTCATTTTTGTCATGGTACCAGCCTATCTTCTCTTCCTATCATATAATTCCTTAATGACGTTGGTTATTACTTTTCTTCAGAAAAGGTATATATTGTAGCCTGTTCATGCCCACCGTATGCCTCTCCATTTCTCTCTGTGATACTGATTTTTAGTCCTTTAGAGATAATTGTATTCCATGTTTCACAGAAATACAGCAAAACTTGAAGAATATTAGCATTAAAAAAGATAGTCTTTTACTTTCATAGGAAGATGGGCCTGAGTAAAGGAACTTTAACCCACACTCCTCCTTGTGTTCAACTTTGGGCACAATTCTTTGTCCATTTGTACTGTCTGTCTGTCCCTGATGTAAATCTTCACAGACAGCCCTACAATGCACTCATCCAAATGCACGTTGAAATCCAGACAGTAAAATTTCTTCTTCTACTTAGTCTTTCCTGTGTGGATGGACAGACCAGACTCATTTGACTGATTATAGACCTCTTCCAAGACACTCTGAAATGCTATGGGACTTGAGGCAATCAGCATAAACAAAAATGGGGAAAGGACCACCAAAATTACATTGATACTGACTATAACATTTTATTCAGAAATTTAACCAACATACATTAATTGTCATAACAAGGAGACCAAAAGAGCTAGAATGCTCTTATGTTAGCAAACATCTGACTTACTTTCCAAATGGAGAGAAACATCTGCCAACGGCAGCATTCACTACATTAGAATATAAACTTGTTTGTAAAATCTTATTAAGAAGAATGATGGACAAATGTAAGCATCATTTTCACATAAAACTATATTTGAGATACATCTTGAGAAATTTGCCCTCCAACATCACTATGACCAGAGTAAAATGAGTAATGCATTTCAGTATGCTGATGTAGTCCATAGAGATTATTATCCCAACTCACATTCACACTGGTGTCCTCAGAGGGCTGCTGACTATACCTCCCCTTAAGGTTCTAGTAGCAAGTCTAAAGGGTTAAGGATGTCTTTCTAATGCCATTTGATTGAGAGTATACATTCTGGTATATTCCCCCCAATATAAATAATCAATTATAGTTAGTATCTCACCAATATCATTGATTAACCCAACGATTAGCACCCCTCTGTTAATTTAACTAATTGACGTCAATTAGATTTCACAAAGGTATGTCTACTGGGAAAACATAGACACAATAGAAGTTCTACAGCATACACTTTCCAAACCAGGGGCATACTTCTTCCTCTCCTACCTAGGTTCCTGCAGAAAGTGGGCTCCAACTTAGAGAGGTTGTTACAAAGAATTCACTCCACCAAGTTCACTATCTGCTGGATATAAGATCCTGCAGCAGGAAATGATGCTTTGGCATTGATCTGTGCAGGTTGATCTCAAACCTGCCAGCAAGATCAGGTATGGACTCCAGTCCCCAGACCTCTGAGAACTTGCTCTTATGACCTTTGGATAGTCACAACGTACTTGCTGCTTCATGTGTCCATGTGCTTATGGCTTCATGGAAGGTTCAGGTGAAAGAAGGCCCAAGGCCATCTCCAACCTGGAGACCCACAGTGGTCCATCTTCCTCACTCAAATGTAATCAGGGAGAGAGAGCTCTATTTATCCTGTTAGTGCACTTCGTTCCAGCACACCCAGTTCCAGCTCAGGAGCATTCAAGAGGCCTCTCTTCACCACACAGACGTGGATAGGAAACAGTCACAGAACCCCTGTATGAGTTCAGAAGCATCAGGCAGAATGTGCTGCGCTAGTTTGTAAGGACTGGGCTCTCATGGGTAAGTTTCCTGTTACACTGTGCCTCAAAGATGGAACAGAAATGCCAGGCCAGGCAAGTGACTAGTCTTAAAAGAAGGTGGCACCATTCCCCAAAACAGAAAGTGGCTGAACAACTGAAGCCTTCATAGGTGATCACCGTTATGAAGAAGCAATTGGAGATGTCTGAACTTAAAAATTAGTGACTAAAGGAGGTCTTCCAGACCAAGGCCCAAGAGTTCCACAAAGTTTGTTATATATCAACTGGGTCCTAAATAGACTGCTACACCAAGAACCAGTACTTCTTCCCCTCTCTATATGCAGAATACAAATTTGACAGATATTTACAGCCTCCCTCCATTCCTTCAGGAGCCAAGATGGAAATACTAAAGGTAGACTTTTCCTACCCTGTACAGAAGTTCATCACCTTTCATCCTCCAAACGATAGCATCCCAATATTCCTCAGCTCCCTGACCTCCTACATTTTTGGCCATTAGACTACCTATGCCAGGTTGCCCTTTCAGAATCCCAACACCTTCAACATCCTGTAGACCAGAAGAATGTGTCTCCCCTATTCATTGCCTCCATCCCAGACTTCAACATTTTCTCCATCTTGAGAGAGATTTTTCTTTAGCAGAATAAAGATAAGACAGACACCTTTGCCTTCCCAGATTCCATTTGTTTAAACCATATACACATAAGCATATGTGTATATACACATCAACATCTATAAGTTCCTCAGTTATTACTATAGAACAGGGTTGTCCAACCTTAGGTTTTTATTGAAACAATAGACAATATATTTTGATTTGCCATTTTAGCGAGAGCTCTGCAGTAGCTTGGCTTCATTTACTAAAGCATTTATGTAAATTTCTATGCTTGTAGATGGGCTGCATAAATTGCACTGCTGGCTGCATTTTGGACAGCCCTGCTATAGAACAATGCATGAAACTATTTCTATGGCCTCAGCTCAGTTGCTTCTCTCCTCTTTAAGAGGTAGCTGGTAGCAAAGTGGACAGAGCATTTGGCTTAGAGTCAGAAGGACCTGAGTTTAAATCTGACCTCAGATACTAGCTGTGACCTTGAGCAAATCATTTAACCTCTGTTTTCCTCAGTTTCTTCAGGTATAAAATGGAGTGATAAGTACCTTCCTCACAAGGTTGTTTCAAGGATCAAATGATATATTTGTAAAGTGTTTAGGACAGTAGGTGCTATATAAATATTTATTTCTTTCTTTTCCTCCTCCTTCCATCCTGGGCTAGTACCTTTTATCTGTAACAGATGTTAATTTTTCCAGAGGATGATTGATGGCAACTAGTAGGCTGCTTTTCAGAAGTTACCTATTAAAGTAATCATTAAAGTAAGCAGCTGGACTAACTTAGCCTCCCCTATTCCCCACTATCACCTCCCCCAAGTCTTGTCAGTAACCCCAAATTGCTCCTTCATCCAGACTATCAAGTTTAAGTTAACTTTAAGAGGAGTTCTAGATGGGGCAGAGCCAAGATGGCTGCTGGAAATCAGGGACTGGCTTAAGCTCTCCCCTAGGTCCCTCCAAACACCTGTTAAAATGGCTATGAACAAATTCTAGAGCTACAGAACCCACAAAATAGCAGAGAGAAGCAGGTCTCCAGCCTAGGACAGCCCAGATGGTTGCTGGGAAGAGTCTATCGCACCATGCTAGGAGGGGAGCACAGCCCAGTGGGCCAGGCCAGAACCAACCAGACAGGGAGTGAGGTGGGTGGAGCAGGTCATAGGGCCATGAATCACTGAGCTGTGGCAGTTGCCAGACTTCTCAAACCACAGACGCCAAAGACAACGGAGCAGGTTAGTGGGAAAACTGCTGGATCCAGGTGAGAGAGGTGCATGGTCCAGCCCCAGCCCCAAGGGCGACAGAGGTGCTGTAGCAGTGGCAGTGGCAGTAGTGGTGGCAGCAGCTGGAAGCTCCTGCAGCTGTTTCCAGAGCTCCAGCATCAGCTGCTCCCAGAGTCCCTGGCCTACATGGTGGAAGGAATCGGGCAGCAGATCAGAGCGGGAGTGCAGGGAGTGCTTTGCTGGCACAGAGGCAGGGTTCTCTTGCTTTGCCCTGCCTGAATCTGAATTGTGGTCCTGGTTGGCAGTTCTTAGGGGAGGAAGAGTGCAGGTGCGACATAGTTTGCAGTTAGTGTGGAGTAGAAGTAGCTCTGAAAACAGCAGCACAGCCCTAAAGGTTGGGACAAAGTACTCTCTATGCTACAGGCAGGCATACCCTGACAAAAAGTGCAAGGTTCAAATAGTTGGCTGGGAACATGACCAGGCAGCAAAAAAGGACTCAGACTCAGACTCAAACTAGATAATCTTTTTTGGGTGACAAAGAAGATCAAATCATACAGCCAGAAGAAGTCAACAAAGTCAAAGACCCTACATCAAGAGCCTCCAAGAAAAATACGAATTGGTCTCAGGCCAAGGAAGAGCTCAAAAAGGATTTGGAAAAGCAAGTAAAAGAAGTAGAGAAAAAATTGGGAAGGGAAATGAGAATGATGCAAGAAAATCATGAAAAACAAGTCAGTGACTGGCTGAAGGAGACCCAAAAAAGTACCAAAGAAAATAACACCTTAAAAAATAGACTACCCAAATGGCAAAAGAGCTCCAAAAAGTCAATGAGGAGAAGAATGCTGCAAAAGGCAGATTTAGCCAAATGAAAAAGGAAGTCCAAAAGACCACTGAAGAAAATACCACCTTAAAAATTAGATTGGAGCAAGTGCAAGCTAGTGACTTGATGAGAAATCAAGAAATTATAAAACAGAACCAAAGAAATGAAAAAATGGAAGACAATTGGAAAAACCATTGACCTGGAGAATAGATCCAGGAGAGATAATTTAAAAATTATTGGACTACCTGAAAGCCATGATCAAAAAAAAAAACCTAGATATCATCTTTCAAGAAATTATCAAGGAAAACTGCCCTGAGCTTCTAGAGCCGGACGATAAAATAGAAATTGAAAGAATCTACCCATTGCCTCTTGAAAAAGATCTCAAAAAGAAAACTCTTAAGAATATTGTGGCCAAATTTCAGAGTTCCCAGGTAAAGCAGAAAATACTACAAGCAGCCAGAAAGAAACAATTTGAGTACTTTGGAAACACAATCAGGATAACACAAGATCTACCAGCTTCTACGTTAAGGGATCGAAGGGCTTGGAATATGATATTCCAGAGGTCAAAGGAGCTAGGATTAAAATCAAGAATCACCTACCCAGAAAAACTGAGTATAATACTCCAAGGCAAAATATAGACTTTCAATAAAATAGAGGACTTTCAAGCCTTCTCAATGAAAAGACCAGATCTGAACAGAAAATTTGACTTTCAAATACAAGAATCAAGAGAAGCAAGAAAAGGTAAATGAGAAAGAGAAATCCTAAGGGACTTACTAAAGTTGAACTGTTTTGTTTACATTCTACATGGAAAGATGGTATTTGTAACTCATGAGACCTTTCTTAGTATTAGGGTACTTGAAGGGAATATACATACATACATACATACATACATACATACATATATATATATACACATGTGTGTGTGTGTGTGTGTGTGTGTGTGTGTGTGTACACAGAGAGGGAGAAGGAGAGAGAGAGCACACCGGGGTCAGCTGAATATGAAGGGATGATATCTAAAAAAAATAAAATAAAATTAAGGGGTGAGAGAGAAATATATTGAGAGAGGGAGAAAGGGAGAGATAGAATGGGGTAAATTATCTCACATAAAACTGGCAAGAAAAAGCAGTTATGTTGGAAGGGAAGAGGGTGCAGGTGAGGGGGAATGAGTGAATCTTGCTCTCATCGGATTTGACTTGAGGAGGGAATAACATACACAATCAATTGGGTATCTTATCCCACAGGAAAGTAGGGGGAAGGGGATAAGAAAAGAAGGTGACAGAAGGGAGGGCATATGGGGGGAAGGAGGTAATCAAAAGCAAATACTTTTGAAAAGGGACAAGTTCAAGGGAGAAAATTGAATAAAGGGGGGCAGGATAGGATGGAAGGAAATATAGTTAGTCTTTCACGACATAATTATTGTGGAAGTGTTTTGCATAATGATACATGTGTTGCATGTGTGACCTATGTTGAATTGCTTGCCTTCTTAGGAAGTGTGGGTGGGAAGAGAAGAGGGGAAAGAGTTTGGAACTCAAAGTTCTAAAAGTGGATGCTCAGAAAAAAAGTTGTTTTTGCATGCAACTGGGAAATAAGATATACAGGCAATGGGGTATAGAAATCTATCTTGCCCTACAAGAAAGTAAGGGGAAAGGGAATGGGGGGAGTGGGGTGACAGAAGGGAGGGCTGACTGGAGAATGGGGCAATCAGAATATATGCCATCTTGTAGTGGGGGGGAAGGTAGAAATGGGGAGAAAATTTGTAACTCAAAATCTCGTGGAAATCAATCTTGAAAACTGAAAATATCAAATAATAAAATATTTTAAAAAAAAACAGGAGTTCTATTACCTAGCTGCTGACCTTGAGGAGATGATGGGGGAAGTTTCTTCTTTCTCCTCTTTGAACTGATACATCCGCATTTATCAAGCAAAGATCTAAAAGTGAAAAGCTACCATTGCTGTCCCAGCCTCTTCTTCACATAGGATTCTGCTCTGCAGATGAGGCTTAGACATCAGTTGAGATTTGTCCTTTCTGATTCTCAAGTCAGCCAAGTGATTGTCATAGAAAGCTATGGACTTGACTTCATAAAATTGGGTTCTCCTTGATCTTTCATTTCCTTGTCATTTCAGGCCCACCCCCAGCCCTTCAGTCTGCCTCCTCTATCAATATAGCCTAGGGAGCTAGAAAAGATCATACATTAATGAAGCATTCACTTTTCATTGCATGATCATTTTTCTTTCTACACATAAAAAATAAAACAAACAAAAACCAATCATGATGGGACTACTTCTCTATTGTGTTAAGGAGTGATGCAGAAAAGAAGCTAATAACTGAAAATCACCCCTCTGATCTCCCCTATGGAAAGATGGAAGTCCTGCCCTATAGACCAACAAGTCAGAATGATTAGATGTCCTCTGGATTAGTCTGAATAAGATTGAAGTGTTTGGTTTGGGATTTTTCTTGTTAAGAGAAAGAGAATACTGAGCTCCCTCAAAATTAGATAAAAATAAAGCTTGAGTGGGCTATCAAATGCTGTTTAGAGATTTCTGACTTACTTTCTGGTACTTTTTCAAGCCTATTTCTCACTTTCAAACACAATAACCCTCCCACCCCCTGAAAGCATCCCCAAGAAAGTGTGAGAGACCTGATAAATACTATACCATGTGTCTCCAGCTCTGCCTTTCCACACTCTCACCCTTATCTCTATCTCACATGTACCCAGGTAAAGACAGATTACCAGAAAATCTGTGTGGTCTAGTGGATAAAGAGATGCTTCAAAGTCAGTAAGACCTGTTTTCAAGTCATGTCTTTGACATATACAAGCTATGCGACCCTAAGAAATGTGTTTAGACTTCTGCTGATCTGAATTTGTAAAGGGAGTCTCCCCACTGAAAGCAATGAAATCATAGGTCAAGTCAAAAAATTCTAGTTATCAAAAAATCCTTGAAAAAAGAAAGAATTCATAAAGGGGGCCCATGAATCCTAGGGGTCTTTCAACAAAAAGTACTGCCTTGGAAGGCAAGGCATTCACCTTGGAAGGAAGGAAGGAAATGAGCATTTATTAAGTAAGGTCTGTACATCACAAAAATTCTTTCATTTTAGCCTCACAACAACCCTGAGTAATAGAGGGTATTATTATCCCATTTTATAGTTGACAAAACTGAGTGATGGAGTTAAGTAACTTACCCAGGAGCACATAAATAGTATCTGAGGCTGGACTCAGGTCTTCCAGATCCGATATTCTATTCACTATGCCACCTTAGCTGCCTTAGTGGTGACTGTGGGCTGATTATATATATGAAATCTCATATCCTTAATCACCAGCTTATAGATCCATTTTTTAAAACTCCCTATCTGCCCAAAGTTGACCCAAAGCCTGGAGGCCAGCACAATCCTGAATTGATGATAACTTTTCTTCTTTCTTCATATGTACCACAATAATAAAAGATCTTTCCTTTTTCAGGTCTCACATAAAACATCACCTCTCTCTTATATCTCTATAATTTTTTTAGTCTTCATTTTTTATTGCATTGTTATTACCTAGTAATGGAGAGGTCATAGTCCCCTTACTAGTTTGTGTTCTGTACAATCAGGGATTGTTTTAATCTTTTGTGTCTCCAAGGACCTACTACAGCCCTTTGTACATAGTAGGCATGTAATAAATGGTAGTTGAATGAATGGCCCCTCCGTTTCTATGTCTCCATTTCTCTGTTCTGTCTCTTCAGATTCCTTCCCCTACACAAAGGTCAGGGGTCAAGGGTCAGATGAGAAGATGGTTCCATGGCAGTTGGGAATCTCTACTCTAGTCAGGGCCAAGGATGGGACTGGCAAGGATGAGGGTAGTCCCTCAGGTTGATCATTCTTCCCAGATTCTACCACTGCCACCACCCAAAAACCAGAAACTTCTCTTCTCCTTCAGTTGCTGATGCTAAAATCAGCTAATTCACAGAGGGAGGGACACTTTTATGTGTTAGAGAAAAATCAAAGAATATACATTGCCTAGTTTCAGGGTTGATCTTGGCTTGAGACAGGTAGAAACTTGCTTGGGACAAAAGCTCTGTCTGTCCCCTTGCTTCTACCACTGTTCAGTGATATGCAAACGGTATTCCAGTTTACTACCATGCAGGCCGTGACCCTATTCTTCTCCTGTTTTGCCCTAGCATTGATGATATTGGTATTAGTCCAGAAGGAATGGGTTAAGCTGGAAGGGCTATCATCAGGGAAATCAAATCTCAGCAGCCCCTGGATTACTTGTATCAAGACAAATTCCACCAAGGTTAAACCAACAGGTCAGGAATAAGCTATGGAGGGAGGAGGTAGGGAAGTGAGCCTTGGGTTTTGCCTTCTTGGGCAGCTCAGCTTTCTCACCACCTGGCCTCCCACTGCTTGGAACAGATTTCTTAGTCTCTACCTTCCTTAGTCTGAACGTTTCTTACTTTCACAATCAACTAATTGTTGGGATTTTTATGAAACTTGACTTGTGTTATTTCTGGAAAAGACAGAATTCAGTGGAGGCTAGAGAGTCTTAATGGCTGTATGTTTGGGAGGGGTCACTGGTGTAGAGTGGTTGGGCTAGAATAGAACAAATGGAAGGAGGTAGATTGGGGACTGGAACAGAAGCAGTGATATTACATCAAATCAGTGTTATAGCAAGTCAAGAGATTTTGTGCCTGGTGGGTGTTAGGCTCTAGGAAGAGCAAAGGAAGAGCCATGAAGTAAAGAAGATTACAGGGACAGAGAATGCTTTCCATTGAATTTTTATTTCATTCAAATTCAAGTTCCCTCACCCTATTTTCCTCTTCTTCTTCCTTCTGCTCCATTTCCTATTTCTTCTCTCCCTATTCCCACTTCTACTGAGGGCTATGTGGATCCCAGGTGGGAATAGAACTGGAAAAAAATACTTCTAATGATCCCAACTCACCCTCTGCTTCCCCACAGATACAAAGAAAATCTGGAACCAGATAGCTACATCTATCGCTCTTTCCACAATCCCATCCTTTATCTTGGGGTTGAACTACACTTATATGACTCCTCGAATCAATGGCCACTACTTCACCTTTGCCTTTATCAGCTTCCTCACAGGTACTTACCTGCATCCTTTGCCCCAGACTGATAACAAAACTGGTTTTGGGTTTACATTGCTGGTCCTGACTAAATCAATTTCCCCTTTATCATTAGTGCACAGATTTAGCTTCCAAGATATCTCCCGTTTTAATCTGTTATTGGATGAATCCTTGAACAAAAAAGCATTATAGGAAATGACTGGAATGTCTTTTCTTTGGTTAAGGCTTGAGTGTAGAGTTCAAGCCCTCCAGGAGAGATTTTTTTTTCCTCTTTCTGTCTGGACAGCAGGTACCTGTCTCTTCACAGCAACCATACTGTACTACCAAAATCTGAGGAAAAGTTTCAACACACACTACCCTAATATCAAAGTCACCTGGATCTTTCATTCAACTTGTATAACTATCTCCTTATATTTAGTCTGTGGTGAGTTACCCCAGTGCCCTTGAGGGGAAATCTGTGGTTTAGGGGGAGGGGATTTGGGGAACATAGGAGTACCTTTCACTCCAAATTATTGAAACTCAAACTCACCTAGATTCAGTTCTAGGTGTAGCTTCCTCAGAGAGTGAGTTGGGGTCTGGGACTATGGATAATGTCAATTCCTGGTGAATAGCTCCAATGAACATCCTTCCCTTTGTATTCCTCTATTGCCCTTCACAGCTTCCCCTGGCTGTGAGAAGTGTATGTAGCAGTAAACATCCTAGCATACCCAGGATGGCCTGCTAGCACAGGTTCTTTGATCTACTTTGAAAGGAAAAATAGATTTTAAAGGGGTCAACAATCTTACTTTTAATTACATTCACTAGTTCAAGGGAAAGATCAGCAACCTGAATGTCAGAGAAAATATAAGCAGAGAAAATTTCAAGCACAGAAATTAGCACAAACACCAATAGACAGGGCTCTAACTGCCTGATCAAAGCAATACTTCACTGGATTGAGAGAGCCTTTACATCTGAGTAGTTGGGGAGCTCTGAACACATAGCTACTCACAATCTCAACCACAAAATCAAAAGATCTTTCTCATAAGCAAACCCCCAAAGTAAAAATCTCACCACAGAGTATATACACACTTCTCCGAGCCAGAAGGCATTACAACCCTTGTGACTCACTGCATAATTAGCTTAGTACCAACAGATGTGAAAGCCTTCCTACAAGCAAGCCACCCCCTAAGCAAACTTCCCTTAATAGGGTCCATGTGAGGTCTATTAATGGGTGAGGAAGATCTTATATCCCATTAACATTAGAGTGTCTTTGAAGGAGAAAAGAATGGAGACATTTAGAAAACAAAATAGAAAGAATAAAGCTCATATCAAGGATAGTACCAGGGCAGTGCTAAGACAGGAGCAGGTGTCCTAGAATTTATCACCCAAAGGGTCTTAGGACATTTAAGACCATGGTCTCTGTCAACATTGTATAACCTTTGTCTGCTTAGATACTAGAATGGGAAGCAAACTATGCTAGGATAAAGACTTTTAACCAAGGGGTTAGAGAACCTAGATTAAAATCTTTCTTCTGAGGCTTACTACTTATGTCCTATAACTTTTGCCAAGTTCCTTAACCTCTCTAGGCCTCATTATCCTATAGGAAAATAAAATCTGTAAAATAATTGCATTGGACTAGATGACCTCTGAGTTCTTGTCCATCTCTACAGCTGTGTTCTAACTATTTCATCCCTATGGCTTTGCAGAACACCATCTCGCTGCCAGGAAAGAGTCTAACTCCTGTTTCCATGATTTTGCTATTATTACCTGCTTTTCCCTTCAATCTTCTCCCCTGACTATTTTTTCCCTAGGGATCCTCTGTCTTTTGAGCCACAGAGAGTCTGACAAGAGCTCCCTAGACCTTCTCAAAGAGTTTCTCATACAATCTCCATTGAGACAGCCAGAGTATTCAAATGCACACTCATAAAAGAAATATGATGGGAAGTTTTATTGACAAATCCTCTATTAAAATCTGGAGCACACCAAGTCCTAGTGCTACAAGCAAATTACAAACCCGAGTGTCCTGGGCCATACAGATTTTGGGGCATCTATAAGAGCTTATATCTACATGCATGTGCTTATGTCACTGTTGACCTATATATGTGTATTTAAGTTTTATATGCATGCACTATTTATTGTAGGCTTGTACATGCATCTTATATATGTCTACAACTTGAAGGACTATGTATAGGAGTGCCAAATGATAGTAGCATATACCTCTATGCTAGGTAAAGGAGATTGTCCTCCAGACAGTATGTTTGCAATTTTATTAAAAGAAATCAACACATTCCAGTGGCCCATAGTTTGTCCTTAGAAGAGATCCGAGAGCTTTAAAAACTTTACAGCCTTGATCATGAATTCAACAAACATTTAGTGATAAATGAAAGGAAGTGTGGCATCAAATTCTGGGAACTAGAGTTAGGAAGAACTGTATTTATTTCCCATCTCTGACATATGAGTTTTTGACCATAGGCAAGTCACTTACTTAACCCTCTCTTGTCCTCTGGCAATTTTTTATTACTAAGAGATTAGAAAGGTTGAAATCCATGTGAAGAAGGGAGTTCACACATCAAGAAATTCACAAGTCCTTGACCTTTTGGTATATGTGCTTATCTTAGGAAGACAAAAATGAAAAGGAATGTAGTCTGTGTCCTCAAGTAGCTTACATTCTAGTAGAGAGAGGAGAGAAATGAACAAAAATAGTCATAGGGTTAGAACATAGACAAGTGAGTGAGAGGGCAAATAGACAGTACTGAGAAATCAAAAGGAGTAATCATTTAGTTAAGAAGATAAAAGAAGAGAGGTAGCACCTGAGCTAATTCTCAGAGGAAGAGAATTTGGACAAAAAGTAGATGCATCTGATTCTGGTATAGAATATGCTTTCACTACCTTTTGGGTCATCATGGCTTTTGAGGAGTAATTGTGTAATTCATAATACCTACCCAATCCAATCTCTGTTGCCAGATTACATCACAGACATGCACAAACCCAGTAGTAAAAACATTTAAGTAAATCAGGTAAATAAAACAAACATTTGTTAACTGCAAGCTATGTACCAGGCACAGTCCTAAGCAGCAGGGATATGAAGAAAGGCCAAAGGAAAAAAAACCCACACTCAAGGAACTGACAGTCTAATGGGGGAGACAACATACAAACAGTCATATACTAACAATATATAGACAAGATAAATTAGAGATAATTTTGGAGAGAAGACACTAAAGAGGACCTAGAAAGGCTTCTGACAGAAGGTGGGATTTTATCTCAGATTTAAAAAAATCTAAGGGGTAGAGATTAAGGAAGAAAGAATTCCAAGTAAGTGATACAACCAATGACAATGCACAGGGTCAGGAGATGGAATTCCTTGTTCAAGGAACAACATGAAGGCCTATGTCATTGGATCACAGAATATATAGAAGGGAGTAAGGTGTAAGAAGCGTGAAAAAGTAGGAAGCGTCCAGGTAACAAAGGACCCTAAAAGCAACAAAAGCCCTAGAAATTTATTTGAGCCTTTGCTGTGACAACCCAAAGTTCTAGTTACTGGGCAGATGGAAACTGTCTTCTCTTTATCTCCTCCAGCATGAGTTCCTGATAGTATTCCCCACCCAGATCCAACACTGAGAACCATTGTCATCCTAACAGAAAATCCAGAGCATTTGAACTCATGGAATGATGTACTGATCCAACATAGTTCTCATATTTAAAGTCCAATAGTGCATACATATCTAGATCTTCCTAAACTGTTCCATACCATTTACTATAAGTCAGCCAAATAATACCATTGACCAACAGTTGCTCCAGGTGATTTCTGAGGTCTTCCATCAAATGAACATGCTCAAACCATTTGGAAAGCATTGAATTTGATTGTGTGTCTTACTCAAGCACCCTCCTTTTCTAGTCATGTAGACAGAATACATCAATTTTTCCTTCGATGACCCTGCTATTACTCTGTCATTGTAGAGTCACAAAAAGAAATTCTTCTCTAGAAGCATGTTTATGAAGCACCTCAAAGTGCTTGTTTGATGCTGTCTGCCATCGTTTGCCTGTATTGGCCTCTCAGCTTGTTCCCAAGAAGAAAGCATGGCGTGTCAGGGTATTCGGGTGTTGAGCCCCAGCTCAAAGTTTAAAATATTCTGTCACATTAAATGTGACAAAAATGGTCCCAGTGGACAATGACACTCCAGAAATGTTCAATGGGTCTGGAAAGATTAGGGCTATGGTGTTCACTTACTGACACCAACAACTTCCTTAGGGAATTCTAATTTAACCACATACAACTTAAATATGAGTAGTCCTCATTCAATCCATAGAGTCCTTGCCCATGCATAGAGTGTAAAGTTACAGTCTAATGGGGAAGGCTGCAAATGTCCTTCATAAATTAATGGGACACAAGTTGTCAAGGAGACCTACTATTGAGCAAGACAAGATACTCTACATCTTCAGTCACTATTGTGTAGTCCTATAAATCCAGGTGGGATGAACTCAGGCAAGGTTGTAGGACAGAGATTAGTTCCCTTGGAGCCTGAGGTGACACCAATCCCCAATTTTATGCTCTATATTTTAGGGGATGATTCCAGTATTTGGAGTGCATGACCAGTCTCTTTGATCAATTCTTTAGCATTTGGTAGCTAATTCTCTCAAAACAAATTGTTACATCAAACATTTCCTCTGTAATATTAAATACAAAAGCAAAACCCAATGTTCAACTCACATATTGCAGTGAGTTTTACTAACAGATATTACAGCAGGTCAGATCTCAGATAAATAACAAGTACATGGATTGGAAAAGCTTCAAGGTCACTCTCCAATGTGTCTAGGTGAAGAGAATAATCTTCTGTAGCAATGGAGCTCCTGGTCATCTCCTAGCCACAACACACCTGCTGCATGAGCATCAGAGGATGATTTTCACTAGCAATGCAATATGAGACTGGATTGTTCCTGCTCATGTAAGAGAAAAAGTTCCACTTCTGATGTCGTGTCTTATCAGTTGTGTTGCTTTTCAATTAGCTGTGAAGGTTTAGGAGTGTTAATTAGCTAGGGTCAGCAGGGTAGAAGTCATAAACAGGTTTTTCTATATTCGCGACTAATCGTTTGAGCACACATTAATGAATTTCAGAGACCAAAGATGCAAGTAGATATTATTTGGGGAAAGTCGATGACCTGCAGATTCTTATAATTAATCAAAGAATGACATATATTCATTGACTATTTGTGGCAGTTATTATCTCAAGGTAGACATCAAACTCAGTTTACATATTAATAATTATTCTGAAAATGACCTTGAAAGAAGCTACTGTTAACTTAGACTGCATAATCTCTGGAGGTAGAGAAGTAAAAGTGAAACATCTGCTGAAGCTGCTTACAAAAGTTACCAAAAAAAACCTAGTTTTCAGCTAAAAAATTATGAAGTTAACTGATAAAATAAATCATAAGTTAATTTGATTTTTTAAAAAAGAAGAAAACTGAATTACCAGCATCAGAAAATGAAAAGGGTGAATGCACCACCAATGAAGATGAAATTAAAGTAATTATTAGAGCTATTTTGCCCAATTTTATGCCAATAAATTTGACAATCTAAGTGGAATGGACCAATATTTTTGTTGTTGTTCAGTTGATTAGTTGCTTCTGACTCTTCATGACCCCATTTGGGATTTTCTTATGAAAGATACTGGAGTGGTTATGCATTTCCTTCTCCAACTCATTCTGCAGGATGAGAAAACTGAGGCAAACAGGGTTAAATGACTTGCCCAGAGTTACACAGCAAGTAAGTGGCTGAGGCCAGATATGAATTCAGGTCCCCTTAACTCCAGGCCCAGAGCTCTATCCACTGTGCCACCTAACTTGATGAATATTTACAAAAATATAAATTGCCCGGATTAACAGAAGAGGAAGTAGAATACTTTTTTTAAAAAAACCTGTCTTAGAAAAAGAAATTGAACAAACAAAAATGAGTTCCCTAAGAAAAAAATTCCCAAGACCAGATGGATTTACAAGTGAATTCTAAATAAAGAACAATTCCAAAACTATTTAAACTATTTTCTTTGATCTGCATTCAGACTCCATAGTTCTTTCTCTGGACATGGATAGCATTTTCCTTCATGAGTCTTTTGGAACTATCTTAGATAGTATTGCTGAGAAGAGCCAAGCCTTTGAAAGTTGGTCATCACACAATGCTGCTGTCACTGTGTACAATGTTCTCCCGGTTCTGCTCATTTCACTCAGCATCAGTTCATGTAAGTCTTTCCAGTCTGAATGCAGATTGAAACATACCATTTTCTCTTCTTCTGTTTGTTTTTTCTTTCTCATGGTTTTTGCCTTTTGTTCTGATTCTTCTTTTACAACATGGCAAATGTGGGGCGGGGGGGAAGAGAAATTATTCAAATATCATGGAGCCACAGTCAGGACTACACAAGATTTAGTGACATTCATATTAAAGGAGCAGAGCTCTTGGATTATGATATTCCAGAAGGCAAAGGAGCTAAGATTACAACCAAGAATAACCTACTCAGCAAAACTGAGTATAATTCTTCAAGGAGAAAATTTGATATTTAATGAAATAGAGGACTTTAAAGTATTCTTGATGAAAAGACCAAAGCTGAATAGAAAATTTGACTTTCAAACACAAGACTCAAGAGAAGCAGAAAAAGGTAAACATGAAAGAGCAACCATAAAGGACTTAATAAACTTTATGCATCCTATATGGGAAAATTATATATGTAACTCCTAAGAACTTCATCATTATTAGGATAGTTAAAAGGCATTTGCATAAATGTAATGCGTGTGAGTTAATTATGTTGGAATGATCTAAAAAAGAAAATGAAGGGGTGAGAAAGAGAGCCGCATTGAGAGAAGGGAGAATGGGGAAATTTTCTCACATAAAAGATGTACACAAGTAAGAGCTTTACAAGGGAGGGAAAAATGAAGAGAAAGTCATAGGCAATGCTTAAGCATCACTCTCATCATAATTGTTTCAAAGAAGGAAGAACATACAGAAATCCCTCAACATTCACAGGGGATATGGGAGCAGGATCCCTGTGAATTTGAAAAACAAGGAATAAGTCTAGGCCCCACCTCAAACTTTTACTTTTAATAATTCGAATCATATTAATTTAACAGACAAAACAAATAAAACAGCACAGTAAGCCCCCCCCAATTGCAATTTCTCCATGAAAGAGATTTGTATCTCACACATTATGCAGAATTTTCACATACACCAATGTAGCTGCAGCAACTGCTTCACTTATTTCCTTCTCTTACTAAAAGTACAAAATGATCACTGTGGGAGAAAAATCACATGACTGAGTTTGGATGGTAGAGAGACAAAGAGGTGGCATTCCCAAAGAGAATGTGTATCCAATAGTTTTTTAACACACTGAAACTTTTAACAAAAATGTAACTGTAATAAATTTTTGTATGTATACTTACAATAAATTATAAAATCTATCAATAATATACATTATTTATGCCTTAATGACTTACTAAATTATTTTGTTTGCTTTGCATAATCACATTGTCTACAATTTTCCATAGTATGCTGCAAATTTCAAAAAATTCCCATTTAATTTTCAATGGCCAACCCCTGAATAACCAAAACCAGAAATGTGAACCCATAAATGTTGAAGGATGACTGTATATACATACTCAGTTGTGTACACAAATGTAACTTACCCAATAGGGAAATAGGAGGGGAAGGGGATAGGAGAAAGGAGGGAAGGCAATAATAAAGGAGTGGGTATATTAAGGGAGACAGTAGTTAGAAGAAAAATAGACTTCTGAGGAACAGGATAAAAAGAGAGAGGGGGGAAGAAGCAGAATAAAGTGGGACGGAGAGAAATACACAATAATTATAACTGTGAACGGGATGAGCTTTACCCATAAAACAGAAGCAGATAGCAAAATAGATTAGAAACCAAAATCCAACAATGTCTTTTACAAGAGACTCACTTGAAACAGAAAGACACACAAGAGTTAGAATAAGGAGCTGAAGCAGAATCTGCTGTGCTTCAACTGAAATGAAAAAGGCAGAGGTAGCACTAATGATCTCAGACAAAGCAAAAGGAAAAATAGACCTAATTAAAACAGATAATCCAGGAAACTACATTATACTAAAAGGCAATAAAGACAATAAAGTAATATCTAAATTTCTACAGCAAGTGTTTCTGATAAAAGCTTCATTTCTCAAATATATACTGAGTATAGAACCACGTCAAATTTTTAAAAATAAGAGCCATTCTCTAATTGACAAATTGTCAAGGAATATGAACAGGCAGTTTTTAGAAGAAAAAATGGAAGCTATCAATAGTCATGCTTAAATGTGAATGGGATGAACTCTCCTATAAAACAGAGGCAGATAGCAGAATGGATTAAGAACCATAATCCTACAATATGTTGTTTACAAGAAACACATTTGAAACAGAGGGATACACACAGGGTGAAGGTAAAAGGCTAGAGTAGAACATAATATGCTTCAGCTGAAGTAAAAAAAAAAGCAGGGGTAGCAATCCTAATCTCAGACAAAGAAAAAGCAAAGATCTAATTAAAAGAGATAAGGAAGGAAACTATATCCTGCTAAAAGGCACCATAGACAACGAAGTAATATCATCACTTAATATATATACACCAAGTGGTACAGCAACCAAATACTTAGAGGAGACGTTAAGGGAGCTACAGGAAGAAATAGACAGCAAAACTATGCTAGTGGGGGACTTGAATCTCCCCCTCTCTGAACTTTATAAATCTAACCTCAAAATAAGCAAGAAAGAAGTTAAGGTGGTAAATAGAATTTTAGAAAAGGTAGATATGATAGACCGCTGGAGAAAACTGAATGGAGATGGAAAGGAACATACCTTTTTCTCAGAGGTACATGACACATACACAAAAATCGACCATGTAATAGGCAATAAAAGCCTCACAATCCACTGCAGAATGGCAGAAATAGTCAATGCATCCTTTTCAGATGATGATACAATAAAAATTATAAGTAATAAAGGGCCATGGAAAGATAGATTAAAAATCAATTGGAATGAATGGGTCAAACAACAAATCATAGAAACAATCAATAACTTCATTCAAGAGAATGACAATAATGAGACAACATACCAAAACTTATAGGATGCAGCCAAAGCAGTTCTTAGGGAAAGTTTTACATTTCTAAATGCTTACATGAATAAAATAGAGAAAAAAGAGATCAATGAATTGGGCATGCAACTGAACAAGCTAGAAAAAGAACAAATTGAAAATCCTCAATTAAATACCAAATTAGAAATACTGAAAACCAAAGGACAGATTAATAAAATTCAAAGTGAGAAGGGTATTTAACTAATAAATAAAACTAAGAACTGTTCAATTTGATTAAAAAAAAGAAAACCAAATTACCAGGATCAAAAATGAAAAGGATAAATTCACAACTAATGAAGATGAAATTAAAACAATAATTAGGAATCATTTTGCCCAATTGTATACCCATAAATTTGATAGTCTTAGGGAAATGGATAAATATTTACAAAAATATAAATTGCTGAGATTAATAAAAGAGGAAGTAAAATACTTAAATAACACCATCTCAGAAAAAGAAATTGAAAAAGCCATCAATGAACTCCCTAGGAAAAAATCTCCAGGGCCAGATGGATTTACATGTGAATTCTAACAAACAATTAAAGAACAATTAATTCCAATACTTTATAACTATTTGGGAAAATGGGCAAAGGAGTCCTACCAAATTCTTTTTATGACACAAATATGGCACTGATACCTAAATCAGGAAGAGTGAAAACAGAGAAAGAAAATTGTAGACCAATTTCTCTAATGAATATACATGCAAAAAATTTAAATAAAATATTGGCAAAAAGATTACAGCAACTTATCTCAAGAATAATACACTATGGCCAGGTAGGATTTATTCCAGGAATTCAGGGCTGGTTCAATATTAGGAAAACTATCAGCATAATTGATCACATCAATAACAAAACTAGTAGACGCCATATGATTATCTCAATAGATGCAGAAAAAGCTTTTAACAAAATACAACATCCATTCCTATTAAAATCACTAGAAAGCATAGGAATAAATGGAGTCTTCCTCAAAATGATAAATAGCATCTACCTAAAACCATCAGTGAGCATTACATGTAATGGGGATAAGCTAGATGCATTCCAATAAGATTCTAGGGTGAAACAAGGATTCCCATTATCACCCCTGTTATTCAATATGGTACTAAAAATGTTAGCATTGGCAATAAGAAAAGAAAAAGAAATTGAAGGGATTAGAGTAGGCAGAGAAGAAACCAAGTTATCACTCTTTGCAGATGATATGATGATATACTTAGGGAACTCTAAAGAATCAAGTAAAAAAACTACTTGAAATAATAAACAACTTTAGCATAGTTTCAGGATATAAAATAAACCCACATAAATACTCAGCATTCCTATATATTTCTAACAAAGCCCAACAGCAAGAGATAGAAAGAGAAATTCCATTTAAAATTACTGTAGATATTATAAAATATTTGGGAGTCTACCTGCTAAAACAAACCCAGGAAGTATATGAAAACAAGTACAAAACACTTTTCACATAAATAAAGTCAGATCTAAATAACTGGAAAAACATCAGTTGCTCGTGGTTGACAATTTTACCTAAATTAATTTACTTGTTTAGTGGCATACCAATTAAACTACCAAAAAATTATTTTACAGAGGTGGATAAAATAATAACCAAATTTGTCTGGAAGAACAAAAGGTCCAGAATATAAAGGGAATTAATGAAAAGAAATGCTAGGGAAGGTGGCCTAGCCATACCAGATCTTAAACTGTATTATAAAGCAACAGTCATTAAAACTACTTGGTACTCACTAAGGAATAGAGTGGTGGATCAGGGGAATAGGTTAGGTACACAAGACACAATAGTCAATGACTATAGTAATCTACTGTTTGATAAACCCAAAGACTCCTGCTTCTGGGATGAAATGTCACTATTTGACAAAAACTGGTGGGAAAACTGGAAAATAGTATGGCAGAAACTGGGCATAGACCAATATTTCACACCATATAGGAAAATAAAGTCAAAATGGGTTCATGATTTAGATATAAAGGCTGATACTATAAGCAATCTGGAAGAGCAAGGAATAGTTTACCTGTCAGATTTATGGAGAAGGGAAGAATTTATGACCAAACAAGAGATAGAGAGTATTACAAAATGCAAAATGGATAATTTTGATTACGTTAAATTGAAATGCTTTTGTAAAAACAAAGCCAATGCAAACAAAATTAGGAGGGAAGCAAAAAACTGGGAAAGAATTTTTACAACTAGTGTCTCTGATAAAGTCCTCATTTCTAAAATATTCAGAGAACTAAGTCAAATTTATAAGAATACAAGTCATTCCCCCATTGATAAATGGTCAAAGGATATAGACAGGCAGTTTTCAGAGGAAGAAATTAAAGATATCTATAGTCATATGAAAAAATGCTCTAAATCTCTATTGATTAGAGAAATGCAAATCAAAACAACTCTTAGGTACCACATCTCACCTGTCAGATTGGCTAACATGACAAAACAGGAAAATCGTAAATGCTGGAGAGGATGTGGGAAAATTGGAACACTAGTGCATTGTTGGTGGAGTTATGAACTGATCCAACCTTTCTGGAAAGCAATTTGGAAATTTGCCCAAAGGGCTATAAAAATGTGCATACCCTTTGACCCAGCAATACCACTTCTAGGGCTGTATCCCAAAGAAATTATACAAAAGGGAAAAGGATCCATATGTTCAAAAATATTTATAGCAGCTCTTTTTGTGGTGGCAAAGAAGTGGAAATCAAGGGGATGTCCATCAATTGAGGAATGGCTAAACAAGTTGTGGTATTTGAATGTAATGGAATACTATTGTGCTATAAGAAATGAGGAGCAGACAGACTTCATAATAATCTGGAAAGACTTATATGATCTGATGCTGAGTGAGAGGAGCAGAACCAGGAGGACATTATACATGACTACAGACACACAGCATCTCTGATGACTAACTTGGATAGACTTGGCTCTTCTCAGCAATGCAAGGTTCTAATACAATGCCAAAAGACTCATGATGGAAAAAGCGATTTACATCCAGAGAAAGAATTATGGAGTCTGAATGCAGATTGAAGCAGACTATTTGCACCTTTTTTGTTTTTGTTTTTGTTTCTCTTTTTGGTTCTTCTTTCTCATGGTTCATTCCATTGGTTATAGTTCTTCTTTCCAACTTAACTATTGTGAAAATATGTTTAGTGTAAAGCTATATGTAGAACCTACATCGGATTGCACACCGTCTTGGGGTGGGGGAGCGGGGAGGAGAGGGAGGGGGAGAAAATTTGAAATCCCAAAACTTGAGGAACTGAATGCTGTAAACTAAAAATAAATAAATTAATATTTTTTTAAAAAAAGTCAAGTTTACAAAAATGTTCTAAATCACTACTTATTGTTGTTCTGTTATTTCAGTTGTGCCTGACTCTTCATGACCCCATCTGGTGTTTTCTTGGTTTGCCATTTCCTTCTCCAGTTCATTTTACAGATGAGGAACTGAGGCAATCAGGGTTAAGTGACTTGTCCAGGGTCACAGAGCTAGTAAGTGTCTGAAGTCAGATTTGAACTCAGGAAGACATATCTTCTTGACTGCAGGCCCAACACTCAATCCATTGCACCACCTAACTGCCCTGCTCTTGATTAGAGAAAGACAATTCTGAGTTATCATCTCATATTTATCAGAAATAACTAATGCTGTTCCCCAACTAAGAAATGGTCAAAAGATATGAACAGGCAGTTTTCAGAGGAAGAAATTAAAGATATGTATAGGCATATGAAAAAATGTTCTAAATCACTATTGATTAGAGAAATGAAAATCAAAACAACTCTTAGGTACCACATCTCTCCTATCAGATTGGCTAACATGACAAAACAGGAAAATGTGGGAAAATTGGAACACTGTTACATTGTTGCTGGAGTTGTGAACTAATCCAGCCATTCTGGAGAGCAATTTGGAACTATGCCCAAAGGGCTATAAAAATGTGCATACCCTTTGACCCAGCAATACCACTTCTAGGGCTGTACCCAAAGAGATCATACAAGTGGGAAAGGGATCCGTATGTACAAAAATATTTACAGCAGCTCTTTTTGTGGTAGCAAAGAATTGGAAGTCAATTGGGCAATGGCTAAACAAGTTGTGGTATACGAATGTAACGGAATACTATTTTGCTATAAGAAATGGGGAAGATGCAGACTTCATAATAACCTGGAAAGACCTACATGATCTGATGCTGAGTGAGAGGAGAAGAACCAGGAGAACACTGTATACAACCACAGATATATTGCTTCTGTGATGACTAACTTTGATAGACTTGACTCTTCTCAGAAATACATGGTTCAAAGACAATTCCAAAGGATTCATGGTGGAAAAAGTCATCTACATCCAGAGAAAGAATTATGAAGTCTGAATGCAGATTGAGGCAAACTATTTGCTCTCTCTTTTTTTCCTCTTCTTTTTTGTTTTTGTTTCTTCTTTCTCATGATTCATTCCATTGGTCATAATTCTTCTTTACAACTTGACTATTGTGTAAATAAGTTTAATGCGAAGGTATATGTAGAACATATATCAGATTCCATGTCGTCTTGGGGGGAGGAGGGAGAAGGGAGGGGAAGAAAATTTGGAACTCAAAAACTTGTGTAACTGAGTGTTGTAAACTAAAAATAAAAAATCTAAAAAATTTAAAAAGAAAGAAATAACTAATGCTGGAAGGGATGAGGGAGAAATAAGTATACTAATGAACCAACCACTCCTGAGAACATTTTGGAACTATAACAAAGGGCTACAAAACTGTACATATCTTTTGACCAAGCAATGCCACTACTAGGTCTTTATCCCAAAGCAATCAGAGGAAAAGGAGTTATATGTAGAAAATATTTATAACAACTCTTTTCCTGGTGGCAAAGACTTGGAAATAGAGGGGAGGCTCATCAACTGGGGAATGGATAAGCAAGTTGTGGCATATGATTGTGGTGGAATACTATTGTGCTGTGGGAAATGACCAGGGGGCATGGTTTCAGAAAAACATGGTAAGACATTTATGAAATCATGCAAAGTGAAGTGAGAAGAACCAGGAGGCCACTGTGCACAGTAGCAGCAATGTTATAATGATGATCAAGTGGGAAAGACTTGGTTACTTTTATCAATACAATGGTCCAAGACAATTTCAAAAAATTTGTGATGAAAAAATGTTATCCACCTTTAGAGAAAGAGTGGATGAACTCTGGGTACAAATGAAAGTATTATTTTTCATTTTATTTTTCTTGCTTTTAAAAAATATGGCTAATATGGAAATGTTTTGCATGATTTCACATGTGTAATCTCAGTGGCGAGGAGACATGGATGGGAGGGAGAGAATTTAGAACTCAAAAGTTAAAAGAAAATTAAAAGAAAGAATGTTAAAAGTAAATAAATAATAAACTTTTAAAACAAAAACAATAAGTCAAGAATATCAAAGGGCTCAATGAAAAAAATACGTGAAGGAAGTAGGTTAGCAGTACCAGATTTCAAACTGTATTACAAAGCAGTATTCATCAAAACAATCTATGGTCCTGCTAAAGAAATAAAGTAGTTCATCAGTGGAATAGATTAAGTATCTACAGTATACTGAGGTAAATGACACACTATTCAACAAAACTAGGAAAACTGGAAAGCAGTCTGGCAGAAACTAGGCATAGATCAATATCTCACAATATGTCAAGATAAGATCAAAATAGATACATGATTTAGATGTAAAAGGTGATGTCCTAAGCAAATTAAGAGAGCATGAAACAAATTACATGGCAGATCTATGGATAGGGGAAGGTTTTATAACCAAACAAGAGAGAGAGAGAGGATCATGTGAGGTTAAATTGATCATTTTGATTACATAAAATTAAAAGGTTTTTACATGAACAATTAATGCAGCCAAAATTAGAAGCAAGAAACTGGGAAGGTGGGTGTGGAACTTACAACATTTCTCTAATAAAAATCTCATTTCTCAAATATATAAATAACTGAACCAAACTGATTAAAAAAAATAAGGTCCATTCCCCAAGTAACATATGGTCAAAGGGTATGAACAGACAGCTTTCAGAAGAAGACATCAGAACTTTCAATAGTTACATAAAAATGCTTTGAATCATTAATAATTATAGAAATGCAAATTAAAACAACTCTGAGGCACCACCTCATACCTATCAGATTGGTTAATAAGATAAAAAAAAGACAGATGCTGGAGGAGGTGTGGAAAAAATAGGTACACTAATGCACTGTTGGTAGAATTGTGAATTGATCAAACCATTTTGGAGAAGAATTTGGAACGATGTCCAAAGTGCTATAAAACTGTGCATTCCCTTTGACCCAGCAATACCACTATTAGATCTGTGCCTCAAAGACATCAAAGAAAATGGGAAAGAATACATATATGTAAAAATTATTTATAGTAGCTCTTTTTTGTGGGGGTAAAAAATTGGAAATTGAGGGATGCCCATCAATTGGGGAATGGCTGAACAAGTTATGATATATGAATGCGATGGACTATTATTGTGCTATATAAATGATGAAGGGGATGGTTTCAGAAAAACCTGGGAAGACTTAATAGGAAGCAGCTGGTTGATTAATTAATTGATTGTTGTCTTTCATTCTCAAAAAGGATCAAAATGACATCGCTATGTTGGAGTCAAAGTACAGAGTGTCTGACTGTGGCTGATCAGAACAATATGAGCTTAGAAGGCTCTACAGTAAGTGGAGATGTCTCTGTATCAGTAAGGCAATAATAACAATGTAGATGACAATTGTCAAAATGCCTACGTGGTTCTGCATTGCAAAGTATATGAGACTCTCCACATAGAAGGTAGAAGAACTAAACCATTTATTCAGATACCAGAGAAACATATTCCATAAGCCATCTGCCCAATTCATCACAGCAGTGAAGCATCCAATACATAGTATCACAACATGTAGCCTCACCATCCCAAAACCTCCCTGAACCCCTGCTAGAGTCTTCCCAAAAACAAACTCACAGTACAGCTGTCAGTCTGTTCAGCTATCAGAGGTCGACCTTCATTACCTCAGTTCTAACAGTCACAATGGTCATTAACAGCCATAACAGCTCGCGCTCTCTCTCTCTCTCTCTCTCTCTCTCTCTCTCTCTCTCTCTCTCTCTCTCTCTCTCTGCATTTCCTGTCACATAACTTTTCCTGTAAGGAAACTCCTCCCACCACATGTGACTTAGGCTTCTTGTGACATAAGCAGGTCACATGGCCTATTAATGGGTGGGAAAGATCTTCAAATCTAAATTGCTACTACTTTCGGCCCCAAGAGTTTTCTTATCCATTACATAGGACAATGGGAATTTTGGGATAACTGGCGTCAACAGAACTTTACACACAATATAACAAGGATAACACAAGAAAAGCATATAAAACGATGTCATCATTTCCCCCTGGAACTAATGGGGCTCAAAATCTTGGGGTAAGGGGCAAAGGTCTCATACTCTTCTTCTTGTTGCTTCTTGTTGCTGAAATTGGACATAGAGCTGTGCCTGCCTCAAAAGATAAAGAGTCCTATTTGAGGGGGCAGTTCTTTAGCAAGCTGGCATCTAGAACTCAGTTGACACCAAGTCCAGGGATGACACATCACAGTCGTGGACAGCTCCAGAGGTGACATCCAAACACATCACAGGGTGACATCTCGCTTAAGCAATCAGCATTTGCAGGTGGATGGTACTAAGCCTGCAGGAAATAAATCTCACAAACAAATTTAATAGACAAAAATCCAAAAAGAAACAAAGATACTATCATAGACTCATTCACAATAGAATACATGAGTGAAGGGTACAATTTCATAATTATTTTCTCCTGGGTAAACCAATGTTATGGTATTGTCTTTCCCATGTGCTATAATTTCTGCAGCCTTTGGAAATCATCCGGCTTCCGTTTTACCCATACTTCAGCTCACAATTTAATTCTATCACTAGAACCAAATCCTTCCTTTCCTCTGAGTTATTTTGGAAGGAGGGTCAGTTTTCACAAGAAGTATTGTTTCACAAGAAATAATAATCAAACTATTCTGTCATTTTTACACAACTGTATAGGTTCTTCACCTAAATTCTGGAGTATTACAATAATTTCTCCTTGATAACTAGAATCTATCACTCCAGCCTTATCCATGCAAAATGATTCTTAAAGATTCTCATAAATACCCCAATAGAGATTTTTCTTATCTCTTTTCTATCCAACTAAAAGTTTTCTAAACAATATAAATCATACCCTGCCAAATCAGGTATTCCTGGATACGGTGGTGGGACATCTTCCTTCACAGTCCAATAGTCAATAATTTGGATCTTATGTGTTTGCTGTTTTCTAATTTGCAGGTTTGGGATCATCATTCTGGCTAGAGGTATACTTTCCCCTAATGGTCTATTATTCAAATTATGTAAAGCAGTGAACAAATTATCCTTCCAATGTTGATATAAATTATTAAAACTTAACTTTCTTAACTGTTTTTTCAACAAAACATTCATTCTTTCTATCAACCCAGATGCTTGTGGATAATATGGAATATGATATATCCACTCTATATTGTTCAATACACAATATCTCTTCATCTCATTACCTTTGAAATGTGACCCATCGTCACTTTGAATCTACATTGGGGTACCATAATATAGACTTATAATATCTAGAGTTTTGCAGGTGTTTTCCTGGTTGCATTCTTATAAGGACAAACCACTAGTACACCTGAATAGGTGTCAACACAAGTACATATCAATTTGTGTCCTATATCTTGGCGTAGTGGTCCAATATAACCAATCTGCCAAATCTGGGCTGGAACTTTTCTCCTTGCTATTTCCCCAGTTACTACCTGAGAAACCGTTCGTTCCTTTTCCAATTGACATATATGACATTCCTCTGTTACTTGCTTTAACAATGAGTAAGAGATACTAATACCTTGATCTTGTGCCCACCGTTCTGTGGCCTGGACCCCTAAATGTCCAGCCGTTTGGTGGACCCATTTTGCTAGTACCAGATCATCAGTAGGTGTCAAAGTAGGGACAATATGTTCAGTAGCAATCTTTGCTACTCAATCAGCATGTACATTGTACTCACATTCTGGCATAGTGAGGGGCACGTGAGCATCTACATGAAAAACTGACAAATTAGTAACCAAAGACATGTCCCATATATCTTCCTATAATTCTTTGCCCCAAACTTGTCTATCACAAATTTCCCAATTTTGGTTTTTCCACGTTGGCATCCACATAGCTAACCCATTAGCTACTGCCCAAGAATCAGTGAATATATGACACTGTTCTCCTTTCTCTGTTTTAATAGCTTGATGTACTGCCATAAGTTTAGCATATAGACTACTTCCACCTATCCCAGTACTTTCCAAAATTCTCTTAGTACATGGGTTATAGGCTACTGCTTTCCAATGTCTTTTATGGCCCAAATATTTTGCTGTCCCATCAGTAAACCATGCATGTTACTTCTGTACTTCAGTCAATCCATCATATCCATCATTCCACTTTACCAAGAATTGTACCAACTGTTGCCTTGGTTCAGAGGGTTTCTCATTTCCATCAAAGTCAATGCTTGCTACAGATTGATGTAGAGCAGAAACTCTACTTTTGTCTGGTTTTGATCTATTCTAAATGTACCATTTCCATTTAATCATGCTAGCCTCTTGCACATGTCCAATTCTGTGAGATGCTGGGATACTCATTACCCGAGTCTTAATCAGCATTCCAGGCCTTAACATCACTTCAGGCCCAGAGTCAGTTGTTCAATATCTATCAAAGCCCAATATGCAGCTAACAACTGCTTTTCAAAAGGTGTATACTGTAATCTAAATGAAGGTAGTTTCCTTATCTAAA
Source organism: Trichosurus vulpecula (assembly GCF_011100635.1). NCBI lineage: Eukaryota > Metazoa > Chordata > Mammalia > Diprotodontia > Phalangeridae > Trichosurus > Trichosurus vulpecula. The sequence goes on from NC_050574.1 coordinate 265,238,510, forward strand.
ATCCTAAGGGTACATTTCGCTTTGTTGTTTCTGCCATAAACTCCAATTCACATCGTCATCCTGAACAGTCACTTGTAATTCTACCAGGCCATTTTGCATAGGCCATAAATCCAGAGCCAATTGTATAGCAGCTTTGGCTTCTTCAAAAACTTTACTCTGTTCAAGTCCCCAATCAAATTCGTATTTTTTCCTGGTAATTTTATATAAGGGTTTCAAAATCTGTCCAAGATGTGGAATGCAGTGTCTCCAATATTCAAACAGTTCTGTGACCTCCTTCTTATTGGTGGAGATAGGAAAATCTTGAATCTTTTGTGGAGCTTGTGGGAGAATTTCTTGCAGTCCTTTATTCCATTGTATACACAAAAACTTTACAATTTGAGCTGGTCCTTGAATCTTTGCAGGGTTAATTTCCCATCCTTTGCTTTTCAAATGTTCAATTAAAAGTATCAAATTCTTCTCCACTTCTTTTACTTTTTCTCCCTATATCAAAATATCATCTATATAGTGGGTAAGCTGTATATCAGGTAACTTTAATTCATCCAAATATTCAGCCACAATCCTATGACAAACAGTTGGGCTATGCAGATATCCTTGTGGCAAGCGTGTAAAACTATATTGTCAGCCCTGCCACATGAAAGCAAACTTGTCCCATTGTTTGGAGTCTATTGGGATCATAAAGAAAGCATTGGCCAAATCAACAACTGCGTACCAAGTCCCAGCATATTCCTGGATCCTTTCCATCAAGGTAGCAGTATCTGGAACAGTAGCATACAAGAGAGGAGTCACTTTACTCAGTTGTCTATAATCCACTGTCATTCTCCACATTCCATCTGACTTTCTTACTGGCCATACAGATTATTCCATTGAGTCGTAGGGACTAACACTCCTGCTTCAACATATTCCTTTATAGAAGGGCTGTCCAACCTTAGGTTTTAATTGAAACAATAGACAATATATTTTGATTTGCCATTTCAGTGAGAGCTCTGTGGTAGCTCAGCTCCATTTACTAAAGCATTTATGTAAATTTCTACGCTTGCAGGCAGGCCGCATAAATTGTACTGCAGGCCACTGCTGCCCGTGGGCCGCATTTTTGACAACCCTTCTTTATAGTATTGGCAATTTCATCTTGTCCACCTGTCACACAATACTGCTTTGAAGTAATTACTTTAGAAGGGTCAGGTAAAGTGATTGGGTCATTTTTATTTTTCCCACTAAAACTGTATTAATTCCTATCTTCTTTACTGTAAATTGATATTTCCCCTCAGGCAAATTCAGAGTTATACTTTTCGATATATCTATTCCAATGATGTATTCAGGAATGGGTACAATGACCATGGTATATTGTTTCTTAGACAATTTTCCAGTTTTTGTCATCAGTTTGACTTGTTTGGCTGATATTTCAGCCCCTCCTAGTCCTGTGATGGTAATAGGAGTTCCACGCTTAAATTTGTCAGGGTTTTCATTCAAGGTGGCCTCTGCCCCAGTGTCAATCAATGCCCTAGTTACAGCATTTGATCCATTTTTCCAATATATAGTCAGATAATATGGGGTCTTTAATACCATTTGTGTGTTTCTTTAATCTAAGCTGGGGCTCAGCCTATTCCCTAGTCTCCTTGAAGGTGTGACTTACTTGGATACAAGGGTTCAAGATCTGTAGGATTTGTAGCAGGCAGTTCTTACTTCTCTATTCTTTTTGCAATTAAGCCCCTTATCTTGGAACATTTTGTACAGCTCATCGGTTAGAATACCATCTATTTTCCTAAAATCTACCCTTGCTTTCAATAGAGCAGTAAACATGTCTTTCCTTGTCACTCTGTTCCTACTTTGAATCTGCTGGCTATTTACCCTTCTCTCTCAGGGAAATTTATCTTTTCCCCAGTCTCTTAAGTCACTTAACTGTGAAATCTTATCCAGCACCTCTGAAAGAGGATTTCCTACTTCGGCACTTAGCAGAGTCAGAATTATGTGTTTATAAGTGAGGGTTACTATTTTAACTACCAAATTCCTATGAGAGACTGCCAAGGGAGTTTCAGAATAAACTTTGGCAATCCCTATCATAATAGCAGTCTTCATTAACTCTTCCTTTAACTTTCTCATACAATCCCTAATTGAATACCAGGGTCTATCTGTAGTAGGCCACATAGTATCAGCAGGATATTGTCCTGTACAGCCTGTTGCAGCCAAAGCTAACAAATTGGTTGTTTAGTTACCTCTTTGCAAATAATAATCCCTAAAAACTTGGTGTATAAAAGGATTCTGACTAATAATTATGAATCTCATACAATCCACAGTATCTACATACACTCCTGCGGCCCCTTCATCACTAATTCTCACCATAGAAGACATTAACAATTCTCCCATTCTCTGGGTGAACCTACTCAAGATATCTGTGATTTCCTGCTGTGTAAAATCTTCCAAAACCTCCCTGAACACAATACTAGACCCTGTGTTTCTTGCCTTCTTTGCTGTATGAGGCGCACTACTGGCCGAGAAGTCTGGTATGCTACTGTACTACTCTGTGGCGCAGGAGCATCATATAAGGTATCATCTTGTGCCTCAGAGGATACTTTGTATCCTCCTGTCTAGATTCTCTCGCCCTGTTACTATGATAACCAGACTGGCTGCTAGACTCAACCTGGGCTGAACTGAGGTATGCTCTTGACCTCCTTGGCTCCCTCTGCCTTCTAGGTGAATTTACAGCAAAGTTATTAGATTCTGGAACAATCTATTGTTCCACCACCTGAGATTCCCCATCTTGCTGTGGTATATTTGAGTTAGCAGACATTTCAGTAACTGTCTGAGTTCTCTCTCATAATAGTCTGTCCCTGCTTTCATATACTCATATCCCTGCTGTGAGTAAAATCCAGACTCATCTAGAGATCTCTGTTGGCATTTCCTTTCATGCCTCAACAGTAACTTCCCTGAGACATCGAACCAAATCTCTAGGGCCTCTCCTCTGTAGTTTCTGTTTCTAGTCCTCACACAAACCAGGGCCTTTAGACCATTCCCTTGCTAGGGAGGAATAAGTTATCTCCTCCCATCCTGAGATAACCATGTCTTCCTCTAAAGCCCTTCTACCTCTAAATAGAGATCTTATACCTTGCAATTCTGTTTGTGACACCAAATGTATCAGTAAGGCAAAAATAACAACGTAGATGACAATTGTCAAAATGCCTATGTGGTTCTGCATCATAGAGTATACAAGACTCTCCACACAGAAGATAGAAGAACTAAACCATTTATTCAGATACCAGAGAACCATGTCCCACAAGCCATTTACCCAATCTAACAGAAGAGTAAAGCATTCAATACATAATATCACAACATGGAGCCTTGTCATCCCAAAATCTCCCCAACCCCCCACTGGGGTCTTCCCAAAAACAAACTCACAGTACAGCTGTCAGTCTGTTCAGCTATCAGAGGTCGACTTTCATTACCTCAGTTCTAACAGTCACAATGGTCATTAACAGCCATAACAGCTCTCTCTCTCTCTCTCTCTCTCTCTCTCTCTCTCTCTCTCTCTCTCTGCATTTCCTGTCACATAACTTTTCCTGTAAGGAAACTCCTCCCACCACATGTGACTTGGGCTTCTTGTGACATAAGCAGGTCACATGGCCTATTAATGGGTGGGAAAGATCTTCAAATCTAAATTGCTACTACTTTCGGCCCCAAGAGTTTTCTTATCCATTACATAGGACAATGGGAATTTTGGGATAACTGGCGTCAACAGAACTTTACATACAATATAACAAGGATAACACAAGAAAAGCATATAAAACGATGTCATCATTCCCCCCTGGAACTAATGGGGCTCAAAATCTTGGGGTAAGGGGCAAAGGTCTCATACTCTTCTTCTTGTTGCTTCTTGTTGCTGAAAGTGGACATAGAGCTGTCCCTGCCTCAAAAGATAAAGAGTCCTATTTGAGGGGGCAGTTCTTTAGCAAGCTGGCATCTAGAACTCAGTTGACACCAAGTCCAGGGATGACACATCACAGTCGTGGACAGCTCCAGAGGTGACATCCAAACACATCACAGGGTGACATCTCACTTAAGCAATCAGCATTTGCAGGTGGATGGTACTAAGCCTGCAGGAAATAAATCTCACAAACAAATTTAATAGACAAAAATCCAAAAAGAAACAAAGAAACTATCATAGACTCATTCACAATAGAATACATGAGTGAAGGGTACAATTTCATAATTATTTTCTCCTGGGTAAACCAATGTTATGGTATTGTCTTTCCCATGTGCTACAATTTCTGCAGCCTTTGGAAATCATCTGGCTTCCGTTTTACCCATACTTCAGCTCACAATTTAATTCTATCACTAGAACCAAATCCTTCCTTTCCTCTGAGTTATTTTGGAAGGAGGGTCAGTTTTCACAAGAAGTATTGTTTCACAAGAAATAATAATCAAACTATTCTGTCATTTTTACACAACTGTATAGGTTCTTCACCTAAATTCTGGAGTATTACAATAATTTCTCCTTGATAACTAGAATCTATCACTCCAGCCTTATCCATGCAAAATGATTCTTAGGGATTCTCATACACACCCCAATAGAGATTTTTCTTATCTCTTTTCTATCCAACTAAAAGTTTTCTAAACAATATAAATCATACCCTGCCAAATCAGGTATTCCTGGATACGGTGGTGGGACATCTTCCTTCACAGTCCAATAGTCAATAATTTGGATCTTATGTGTTTGCTGTTTTCTAATTTGCAGGTTTGGGATCATCATTCTGGCTAGAGGTATACTTTCCCCTAATGGTCTATTATTCAAATTATGTAAAGCAGTGAACAAATTATCCTTCCAATGTTGATACAAATTATTAAAACTTAACTTTCTTAACTGTTTTTTCAACAAAACATTCATTCTTTCTATCAACCCAGATGCTTGTGGATAATATGGAATATGATATATCCACTCTATGTTGTTCAATACACAATATCTCTTCATCTCATTACCTTTGAAATGTGACCCATCGTCACTTTGAATCTACATTGGGGTACCATAATATAGACTTATAATATCTAGAGTTTTGCAGGTGTTTTCCTGGTTGCATTCTTATAAGGACAAACCACTAGTACACCTGAATAGGTGTCAACACAAGTACATATCAATTTGTGTCCTATATCTTGGCGTAGTGGTCCAATATAACCAATCTGCCAAATCTGGGCTGGAACTTTTCTCCTTGCTATTTCCCCAGTTACTACCTGAGAAACCGTTCGTTCCTTTTCCAATTGACATATATGACATTCCTCTGTTACTTGCTTTAACAATGAGTAAGAGATACTAATACCTTGATCTTGTGCCCACCGTTCTGTGGCCTGGACCCCTAAATGTCCAGCCGTTTGGTGGACCCATTTTGCTAGTACCAGATCATCAGTAGGTGTCAAAGTAGGGACAATATGTTCAGTAGCAATCTTTGCTACTCAATCAGCATGTACATTGTACTCACATTCTGGCATAGTGAGGGGCACGTGAGCATCTACATGAAAAACTGACAAATTAGTAACCAAAGACATGTCCCATATATCTTCCTATAATTCTTTGCCCCAAAACTTGTCTATCACAAATTTCCCAATTTTGGTTTTTCCACGTTGGCATCCACATAGCTAACCCATTAGCTACTGCCCAAGAATCAGTGAATATATGACACTGTCCTCCTTTCTCTGTTTTAATAGCTTGATGTACTGCCATAAGTTTAGCATATAGACTACTTCCACCTATCCCAGTTCTTTCCAAAATTCTCTTAGTACATGGGTTATAGGCTACTGCTTTCCAATGTCTTTTATGGCCCAAATATTTTGCTGTCCCATCAGTAAACCATGCATGTTACTTCTGTACTTCAGTCAATCCATCATATCCATCATTCCACTTTACCAAGAATTGTACCAACTGTTGCCTTGGTTCAGAGGGTTTCTCATTTCCATCAAAGTCAATGCTTGCTACAGATTGATGTAGAGCAGAAACTCTACTTTTGTCTGGTTTTGATCTATTCTAAATGTACCATTTCCATTTAATCATGCTAGCCTCTTGCACATGTCCAATTCTGTGAGATGCTGGGATACTCATTACCCGAGTCTTAATCAGCATTCCAGGCCTTAACATCACTTCAGGCCCAGAGTCAGTTGTTCAATATCTATCAAAGCCCAATATGCAGCTAACAACTGCTTTTCAAAAGGTGTATACTGTAATCTAAATGAAGGTAGTTTCCTTATCTAAAATCCTAAGGGTACATTTCGCTTTGTTGTTTCTGCCATAAACTCCAATTCACATCGTCATCCTGAACAGTCACTTGTAATTCTACCAGGCCATTTTGCATAGGCCATAAATCCAGAGCCAATTGTATAGCAGCTTTGGCTTCTTCAAAAACTTTACTCTGTTCAAGTCCCCAATCAAATTCGTATTTTTTCCTGGTAATTTTATATAAGGGTTTCAAAATCTGTCCAAGATGTGGAATGCAGTGTCTCCAATATTCAAACAGTTCTGTGACCTCCTTCTTATTGGTGGAGATAGGAAAATCTTGAATCTTTTGTGGAGCTTGTGGGAGAATTTCTTGCAGTCCTTTATTCCATTGTATACACAAAAACTTTACAATTTGAGCTGGTCCTTGAATCTTTGCAGGGTTAATTTCCCATCCTTTGCTTTTCAAATGTTCAATTAAAAGTATCAAATTCTTCTCCACTTCTTTTACTTTTTCTCCCTATATCAAAATATCATCTATGTAGTGGGTAAGCTGTATATCAGGTAACTTTAATTCATCCAAATATTCAGCCACAATCCTATGACAAACAGTTGGGCTATGCAGATATCCTTGTGGCAAGCATGTAAAAGTATATTGTCAGCCCTGCCACATGAAAGCAAACTTGTCCCATTGTTTGGAGTCTATTGGGATCATAAAGAAAGCATTGGCCAAATCAATAACTGCGTACCAAGTCCTATCATATTCCTGGATCCTTTCGATCGAGGTAGCAGTATCTGGAACAGTAGCATACAAGAGAGGAGTCACTTTACTCAGTTGTCTATGATCCACTGTCATTCTCCACATTCCATCTGACTTTCCTACTGGCCATACAGATTATTCCATTGAGTCGTTGTAGGGACTAACACTCCTGCTTCAACATATTCCTTTATAGAAGGGCTGTCCAACCTTAGGTTTTAATTGAAACAATAGACAACATATTTTGATTTGCCATTTCAGTGAGAGCTCTGTGGTAGCTCAGCTCCATTTACTAAAGCATTTATGTAAATTTCTACGCTTGCAGGAAGGCCGCATAAATTGTACTGCAGGCCACTGCTGCCCGTGGGAAGCATTTTTGACAGCCCTTCTTTATAGTATTGGCAATTTCATCTTGTCCACCTGTCACACAATAAATACTGCTTTGAAGTAATTACTTTAGAAGGGTCAGGTAAAGTGATTGGGTCATTTTTATTTTTCCCACTGAAACTGTATTAATTCCTATCTTCTTTACTGTAAATTGATATTTCCCTCAGGCAAATTCAGAGTTATACTTTTCTATATATCTATTCCAATGATGTATTCAGGAATGGGTACAATGACCATGGTATATTGTTTCTTAGACAATTTTCCAGTTTTTGTCATCAGTTTGACTTGTTTGGCTGATATTTCAGCCCCTCCTAGTCCTGTGATGGTAATAGGAGTTCCACGCTTAAATTTGTCAGGGTTTCCATTCAAGGTGGCCTCTGCCCCAGTGTCAATCAATGCCCTAGTTACAGCATTTGATCCATTTTTCCAATATATAGTCATATTAATATGGGGTCTTTAATACCATTTGTGTGTTTCTTTAATCTAAGCTGGGGCTCAGCCTATTCCCTAGTCTCCTTGAAGGTATGACTTACTTGGATACAAAGGTTCAAGATCTGTAGGATTTGTAGCAGGCAGTTCTTACTTCTCTATTCTTTTTGCAATTAAGCACCTTATCTTGGAACATTTTGTACAGCTCATCGGTTAGAATACCATCTATTTTCCTAAAATCTACCCTTGCTTTCAATAGAGCAGTAAACATGTCTTTCCTTGTCACTCTGTTCCTACTTTGAATCTGCTGGCTATTTACCCTTCTCTCTCAAGGAAATTTATCTTTTCCCCAGTCTCTTAAGTCACTTAACTGTGAAATCTTATCCAGCACCTCTGAAAGAGGATTTCCTACTTTGGCACTTAGCAGAGTCAGAATTATGTGTTTATAAGTGAGGGTTACTATTTTAACTACCAAATTCCTATGAGAGACTGCCAAGGGAGTTTCAGAATAAACTTTGGCAATCCCTATCATAATAGCAGTCTTCATTAACTCTTCCTTTAACTTTCTCATACAATCCCTAATTGAATACCAGGGTCTATCTGTAGTAGGCCACATAGTATCTGCAGGATATTGTCCTTTACAGCCTGTTGCAGCCAAAGCTGACAAATTGGTTGTTTAGTTACCTCTTTGCAAATAATAATCCCTAAAAACTTGGTGTATAAAAGGAGAGTTTTGCTCACTCATTCATCCTATAGTAGTCTTGGAATGTGTTTCTTCAGTGAGTGTCCTGGGATCAAATCTCTCTCTCTCTCTCTCTCTCTCTCTCTCTCTCTCTCTCTCTCTGTCCCTCTCTGTCTCTCCTCCACTTCCAGAATTCTCTATTAATACAGTCATGTCCCCCTCATATATACAGTATGTAACATCAGGGCTGTCCTTCGGGATACCTCCAAATCTACCTAGAGGTAGGGCTATATTCCTTCCCTGGGTAGAAATTTTTTAAGAGTCCCTTGTAAAAATCAACTAAGGTAAACTTGAGAATTGCAATTATATAGCATAAACTAACATTAGCATTTTAAACAATAAGGGTGATTTTCCTGGTGTAGCAGGTGACCAGCCTACGTTACTGTTGAAAAGAAAAGAAGAAAAATGGGCATTAACAAAACATGCAATAGATATGGCATTAAATAAAGCATCACTTGGCAGGATACTTCAGTGACAACATGCATAATTTACATGAAGAACATAGTGCATGCACAGTTCAAGAGGGAATGAATATCAATAGTCCATTATAAATAATCATAACAAAGCAAAGCATGGTATAGCAATAACACTATCAATAGGGATATATAAAATATAGCCTATCTATAAGCATTAATATAAGAAGGGAATAAAAAAGGAATAATAATCTATGTGGTTCCTACTAAGTGTCAGGCACTGTGCTAAGCACTTTAACAAGATTATCTTATTTGATCCTCAGAATAACCCAGGGAATTAGGTACTATTATTACCTCCATTTTACAGTCAAGGAAATTGAGACAAATTGAGGTTAAGTCACTTGCCCAGTCATACAGCTAGTAAGTATTAAGGCTAGATTTGAGCTCAGGTTTTCCTGACTCCAAGCCTAGTGCTCCATTCACTGACTCACCTAGCTGCCTCTAAGTATATACACAATTAAACAATAAATGAAACAATTAAACAGACAGTGTTTAACTTGAATATAACACAGAACATAGTCAAAAGAACATAACAAAATAAATGTATTCAAACATGCAGCAATTGACATGTGTAGCAATAGAATGTGTAGCAACTACAATACAAAACACACTTCCCACAGCCAGCCTCTAGCATTGTCATCTGGATATGCATATAATCATTTCTTCAAGTTAATCTTTAACATCATAAATTAAATTAATCTAGTAACTTGTCTAATGGATCTAATTCCCTTGTCATTAATTACTTTCTCTGTTCCTATGCCCAAGCTATTAGAGGGTATGGGATGACCACTGGAATCATTACAGACTTGTTTGCCTTCTCCTGCACTTACAGCAAGGACAAGTTACCCATCAGCATTTCTGTGGTCTGCCAGATTGAATCTGTACCCTAGGAGCCTTAAGGCTTTTCTTTATATACATATGTCATAAGTTGCATATTTCATGACATTTGAATCCACTTGGACCAGTAAAATCAGTTTGTCTTCTGTAAGGTCCTTTTTTGATCCATATGTCTAAAGTCATCATATAAGGCATTAATACCTTTTGGTGCATAAGCTCTGAGTTGTATTATCTGCCTCCTACTTCCATCAGTCATGATCCAATGTAGCACTACATTGCATAGTCCCAGGTTCTTCCATTTTCTCAGCAATAAGGTGCCTTCTGCTGACTAGAACTTAAAATTTCTAGGATCACTTCCTTGCTTTTTGACATATATTACATTATTAGTCATCCATCAGCCATCTTTTCTTGCTGCCAGTCAAGGAAGATTGGTTCAATAAAGCAAGATTTACGTATGTGCTTTGTATGCTGTTGGGAGAAAGTTCCAAACTCAACTATAATTCCACTTGAGTGTAGTCCAGCTCCTTTGATATCCTACAAAGGTCTCACAATTTCTCCTGGTATCACCACGGCTCCAGTATCATATGGCATTTTGGACAAGACATCTGCATCCACATCAGTCTTCCCAGACCTAGAATGTATACTGAAATCATAGTTGGCCAGTGCTGCTACCCATCTCTGGCAAGTAGCTTCTAACTTGGCACTGATCAAAATATGTCAACTGATTATTGTCTGTCCTGGAGTTTTACACCATATACAAACTTTTAGCTTTTCAATGGCAGCCCATCTCAAAGCCGAGATTTCAAAATTGTGGAAGGGGTAAGGAATCTTATGTTCAGTCAAGCTTCTGCTATAAATGCAACTGGTTTCCAACAACCATCACTCTCTTGTTAGAGGAAAGCTCCCAAACATTCCAAAATGGCATCTGTGTTCAAAACAGAAGGTTTTCTTCAGTCTGTAGAAGCCAATACCAGGGCATAGGTAGGAACTGTTAAATCTTTGAAGATTTTTTTCGCATTTTTATATCCCCGAATCTCTAAAAAGTTTTGTAGGTTTTAAGACAATTTTTCCTTTCCTGCCTTTCTGGCTCTGTCTCTTCAATTATATGTTGATGAGTGAGGTCATTCAATGATTTAACAATAGCAGCATGATTCTTAATAAACTTTTGATAATAAACATGAAATTCCAGAAAGTCACTTAAGATTCCATGGGGGTGGTCAATTCAGAAGTGCTTCTATCTTCTCTGGGTAAGTATTCACACTTTGTCCGGATACACATGACCTATACAGCAGTTCTACAAATTTGAGCTTGTCCATTTGAAGCTTCAGACTACCTTCTTTCGACCAATCCAACGTTTTTGTCAGTCTCTCCTCAGGTTCTTATAATGTCTTTCCAAATACAATTACATCGTCATAGTACACCAACACTTCCAAGTGATTCATATCTTAAATTGCATTGTCCATCAACGAATAGAAAGTGGCAGGTACTCTTGAGATTCCTTTGGGCATATGCTTACATGGATAAAAATCCAGCTAAGCAGATGAGAGCAGTCTTCTCTTTGTCTTCCTCCACCATAGGAATCTGATATTATCCATACACAAGTCTGAGACTGAATACCACTGGCTGACTAACAGATGGTCTAGGTCATAGTGTATTGGTCCATTTTGGCTCCCTTGTTAAAAGTCTAGCAGTCTACATATTTGTATCTTTGAATTCTTTGGTACCACCACTATGGGTAATCATAAGACCTAATAGGTTCTATGATGATGTCATTAACCGTATTTCTTTAAGATATTTACTGAGTTCTTCCATCACAAAGGAATCCTCTTAGATCTTTCTCTGAGTGGTTAAGAATCAATAAGCTGGATTCTGTGGGTTGCATCCCACATTCCACTCATGCAGTGAGAACATAACTGTCCTCTTCTTTGGCTTCTACTTCAGCCAATCTTTCCACACTTCTGGTCCTGGAGAATCACCAAAATATCAAATACCACAGAATCTAGTTCAGAATCAGTGCTCCTGTGATGCTCACTGGCACCTCTTGTCTCTATCTTCTTGAAAGCCTAAGCACATTTGACATTAAAGATCAAAATGTACAGATACTAAATCCCAGCCTGTTGCTTGCAGTACTCTGCTACAATCTTGGAAAGACTAGAATTAACAACACTAACTGCTAGCACTTCAATGACTATTGGAGGATCTAGATATACATAACCACAATCTCTACTTTCCTGTCAACACCATTAATTTCCTTGATACATCTTGAGCTTAACTTGATATATCTCAGGTATGGGTGGTCTTTATCATTCACTACACCAAGTCCATATGCTATTATAGATTTTACAGATGTTTTCTTAAGTATCTATCACAAAAAGATTTGAAAGTGATACTAACTTGAAATACAAGATTGAGGACAGCATTGTAGCCCACATTCTCAATCTTTATCATCACCTCTGCACAAAATTCTGTGGGTAGAAGTAGAATCCCACCTCTAGTTTCCATAGCTAGATCAGAAGATATCAGCTTCTGCATGACCAAGGCTGCATTCTCTTTGCCAGTACACCCAACATAAATAAAATCATCTATTACTGTGATGATGAACTGATAAAGGTATTCTTATGTCAGACATTCTTGCTTTCTAGTCCTCCAGTCCCCCACTACTTCTCCAAGAATATTTATATCCACAGTTCCATCTCTCATCTGAGGGAGCCAAACTTGAGAAGAGGGTATCAAACCAACTGAGGGTGGCTATTCCTCTCCCTCTAAGTTCAGGACTATTTTTTCTCACTTTAGGCTTTGTCAGTAAATGGTTCCTGTGCCTGCCTACAGGTGATGACACTGGATGCATGAGTCATGTAGCAAGCCTTTTCTTAATCACTATAGTCTAATTTTAACTGATTACCTCTTAGTACCACTCCTATCTGCATCAACACCATCAGGCCTCGCTCCAGCCTGAGTGGGAACTCAGAAGGCTTTTCACCTTTAACTGCACAGTATTAGATGCAAAATTAACATAGACTTCTTCTGTTGATCCAACTCCCCCTTAAATATCTCCAGTCACATTTGTAATTAGTGGATTAGGTGACATCTAACTATGTACCAAAGAGGTTATTCACTGCCACAAAGACATTGCTCTTCTACTTTCAGTCAGTCTCATCACTTTCTCTGATTCTTTCTACTATTTCAAGCCCACTGTTATTTAACCAACCCAAGCTTCCCAATGCTGTTCTCTTGTGGGAAAAGATTCTTGTCAAGACAATTATTAGTTACTAATAATAACAGCTAGCATTTATATAGCACTTTAAGATTTGCAAAGTTTTATGTATGTTAACTCATTTGATGCTTACAACTTTGTGTGGGGTAGGTGCTATTATTTTCCTCACTTTATAGATGAGGAAACAGAAACAGGGAAGTTAAGTTCCTTGTTCAGCATCACACAGTAAGTGTCTGAGGCAGGATTGGAATTTAGATCTTACTGACTCAAAGTCAGTATGCTCTATCCACTGTCAATTTGGGGTTTATGGTATCTGTCTACCATCATGGGAAGGCCTCAATCCTATTTACAAAAGAAGTATCCTTTCTAGGTTTCATTGACTTTTAATCTCTCTATAGGATGGTCTTTACTAAGACCTTAGTAAACTCCTACCTTTTTAAGCCACTCAACCTCTTCAGAGGTGAACAAATATAAAGTCCCAAGGAATAACTTCCTACTATCACTTCTTTAGCTATTTCTCCATGGCCAAAATTCTTGGGTAGTACTAGAAAAATTTCCTGAGTTGTCTTACATACCTTAATATTACTGACTTTCATTGTAGGCTCTTCTATGCCTTTAACATTTCAGTATAGTATCTTTAAAATGCCCTTATTCTTGAACTTGGGACCTACTCCTGATATTGGGAGACCTCTATAACATTCCATCAAGAGATGTGTAACAATACAATTTAAGCACTTCAACTCTCATATTTTTAAGAGATTGTTTATATGTGACATTAATACCCCAAAATGTTAATTTCATAATAAAGATGTACACTATTACCACAAACAAAATTCTATGCAATTAATATGCTGAGCATAAACAATTAAATACCAAAGGAAAAGGAAATAATTAAATCAACCCTAACACAAATATAGACAGACAAAATTGTAACTTTTCCCCAAGGAGGGTGTCTACCTTAAGCTCAGAAGAAATTGAGTCTGGGAGGGTCAATTCCCTGGTTATAGTCTTTCATGGAAAACGTCTCAGGTGGCGAAGTCTACCAACGAGTGACTGTTCTCCCTCCTTCAGTCACTTCATGGGTTGCAAACTGTTAGTTACGTTTGAAAATTAAGGTAATATGAGAGACAATGGTCTGCGCATGACCAATGTATTAGTTAGGCTAGCAATAACCAATAAATTGGGTCAATGGCCTCTCTCAATGACCAAAAACCCCAAGGCAGGGCTCATCAACCTTAACATAGCTTGTAGGAGTACAGAGTTTAGTAGGCAGGGAAGACAATGCAATTGGTTATGGGGCAGACAACATTATGGGGGTAAGGCAATGTGACTAGTTAAAAGAACTCAGCATGACGAATGGCAAAATCGATATGATTGGTAACAGAGCTGAAGCATGAGGGCTCAATGTGATTGGTTGGAAATTGAGATTGAGGGCCTGGCAACAATCTGCTCCTTCCCTCCTGCGACTAAGAAATGTTTATGGTTTGAGTCTGCCTGCAAGGTTAGAGAGAATAGACCAGACTTCTTTGGATAACAAACTAGATATCCTTGGAAATATATCTTAGTGGTATAAATATACTAATCCAACCTCTACCTGCATCCCTCAAGGATAACAGATTTCCTTGAAGCAAGACTAGAACACTGAACAGCAGGAAAACTGGATTGCTCAACTTAACACATTGCAGGACAGCTGAATGTCTGAACTAAGTTCAGAAACAAAGAATCATGACTTAAACAGTTACAGGACAAAATCAGTTAACTGTAAGTAGGATTGATTTTCAGAAAAAACACAGAATCCATCTGATTATTTCATCATGAAACAGTAACAAAGACTTTTTGATGGACCAGAATCTAGCAAATGCTTATGCATATAGCAATGATTCAAATTTTGCTCATAAACATATGGTAAATTTCAGCAATAGACGTATTGCAAAACAATATTTTCATGTTCACATCAAGTGGGATATAAAGCCAAGCTAGTCCAGATAAGTTCTTTCCACCTCCAAAAACATTTTTAAAAAAAATATTAAAAATAAATATGGCTTCCTTGAAATATTCCAAGCTATGAAAGTAACAAAAGTTTATCTCAGTCCAAACTGCCAAAACAAAAAAAGCTGAAAAGAATGAAAATTGCATTCAATAACAGCTGCCAAAAAAAGAAAAACTATTGTAAACACCAGCCCATAGCAAAGAAATGGCTTCCAAGATTGATTTTAAAGACTAGGATGAAAAACTTTCCTGCTGGGAAGTGAGTAGGAGTCAGTCCTCCAAAAATCACCCATTAAAAAAAAATTCCTGCCACTCATAAATGGGAAACCTGAAGCAGAAAGCATTCAAATTTAAAATGCAAGGTCAGAAATATTAAAGCTGCCCAGAACAGTAAAAAACCTCTTACGATTGTTAGGGAGATTCAAACTGAGGCACTAGTTTTCAGAAAAAGACAATAAGAAAGCTTGGGTCTGGGGCCAGTGCAACTTCAGAATCACTACTAAAATTTCAACACTTAAAAAAATTAAGAAAACTTATTGCAAAAGAAGCAACAAAGAAATAGAACACAATTTATCCTAGACAAGCCCTCACATGTAACACAGATGGGACTATGTAACACAGATTTTTAGATAAATCCGGAATGTCACAACTATACATGTACAGGGCAGACTGGATTTCCATCTTTGTGGGTAGTAAAACAATGGCCATGACTGGGAAATCACTCTTTTGATCTCCTATATTCAAAAGGGTTATTGGGCTAGAATTGTATCTATTACAAATCAGGTATTTACAATCTAGGGATATGGGAAGGGGGTTGGTGTTAGGGTTTCAGGATAAAAGTCAATTTCTTTGGTTGCTCCAGGGAAAAACAGCCCCAGACCTGGAGGGTAACAGATTAATCTTGGCCAGTTAGCTCTCCTCCCACCAAAAGCTTGTCAAATAAAAGATAATCCGTGAATCAAGTGAGTAAACATGTCAAAGCAAGCCGTAAAAGTAATCGGGAAAATCATACAGATTAGTTTATGTGCTATAACACATAAGTGAAAGATATCTGCTACTTAGAAGCAAGATGAAATTTCAACTCAAACAAGAAGACAATGCTGTCACCCAAGTCCACTCATACATAGCAGTATCTGATATTGCAGGCATTGAGGATGAAGGGACATGGGGGGGGGCAGAGAGGGGGTGCTAGATTCTTCCCACATAGCTACAATTCCACAGACCTCCCATTTCCCATTCAAAATCTGATTCTTATCTTTCTCTGTCCTTCTTCACTTCCAGAAGTCTCTAAGAAACAGGAACCATGTCCCGTCCCCCCATATTCACAGGACTTTCCTTCAGGGGAATGCCAAACCTACTTTACATATATTGTTTTCCTGTCTCTGACCCAATCCATCTGTATGACTGGACAAAATTAACTTCTCAGTACCCCTAGACAACTCATTAAGACTACAAGTTACACTTGATTATTGGGAAAATGAGTTTAATGTGAAGGTATATGTAGAACCTATATCAGATTGCATGCCATCTTGTGGAGGGAGGAGAGAAGAGAAGGAGGGGGAGAAAATTTGGAACTCAAAAACTTGTAGAAGTGAATGTTGTAAACTAAAAAAAATAATTGATTGATTAAAAGAAAAGACTGCAAATTACACAGAAGGTGCTTTTTTGCATCAGTAGAGAAAATTCCTTTCTGGGAGCTCCCTATACCAATGAAATCCCAGGTAGTATGTATTCTTGGGTTTATCATTTGGCTGCTGAGTTCAATTCTTGTCTTTTTTGCTAAACTATGTTTCAATTTTATAATCAGTATCAGGTTTGATGATTGTTCTCTTGTAATATAGCTTGAGATATGGTAATTCTATGCTCCCTTCATTCTCACTTTTAAAAAATTACTTCATTTGAGATTCTAAGACTTTTGTTCCTCCAAATGAATTTGGCTATTATTTTGTCCAATTTTATAAATAAGCTTTTTAGTAGTTTATTTCATATAGCACTAAATCAAGTTTTAAAAGCATTGGGAATACTATCATTTGTATTATATTGGCACAAACTGTGAGCAATAATTATCCCTCCAATTTTCTTGAGCAAAATAAAAATATTTTTATTTTTCTAAAAAGCATTCTACATTTATTTTTATGTAACTTTTAATTGTTTCTTGATATATTGACTAAAAGATATTTTATGCATTTTGTTGTTGTTTTGAATAGAATTTCTTTCTTTCTCATTATCTCCTATTTTTTAATTGAAATATAGAATTACTGATGAGTTTACAGATTTATCTTGTATCCTGATATAGGCTCTTGAGCTACCATGCCAATCCATACTCAGACTAGCAGGTCATTTATGGAGTTTCTCTAATGCCATCGCTCTCAGGCCCCAATCTAGTGTGTTCCTCCAACTTCATCTAAACAGTGGATAGCTCCTAAATATTAACTAACCAATCAACATCAACTAGCTTTTACAAAGGGATATTTGCTGAAAAAATTATAGCAAAAACAAAGATATCAATATATCTGTTCACCATCCCCCAATCCAAACAGATTCTGTTCTTGGTCCATTGGACAGTGGGCTCAAATTTAAATTGATTGCTATGAAGTAATCCCCCAACAAGGTCAATTCTTGGTATAGCATGGCTGATGGAAGTCACTACCTTGTTTGGAAAACATAATGCCTCCATTTCCAGGTCTATACACCTTTGGTCTGAGTCAAAATCATCATACCTCAGGGCTGGCTCCTTACTGTGCACAACTGCTAGAGCCATAGGCATCTGCTATGGACTCCAGCTGCTGAACCTATGGTGCTTTCCTAACCTTTCAAAGCTAACTAGGTCTTAATCTTATTGATCCTATCTATAATACTTACTTAAGATCAGTAAAGAATAAATATGATAAGGATAGATGAAAACTATGCGTTCACAGTCACACATTAGTCCAGATGAAAAGAGAAGGCAGCCTTAGAAGCACCTGTTATTTCCACTGCTACCACCTCTTCCTTCCACCCCAAGTCTAACAGTATTTCTTCTGCCTTCTCACTTGAAAAACATCAAGGGGAGGAGAGGGGGAAAGAGATTTCATTTGTTCATGCCTTTCATACACGCACTCTATTCCAGCTCAGCAGCCAAGTAAAAGATTCTTCATCACTGTATAGAAAGTGCAGAGGAAACAGTGAATGGACCTATATATGCTCTGAATTGCAGAAAAGGTCCCTCCATCATGCACTTCTGGAATCAGGCTCTTTGAGGCTTTATGTAGGTTGGAATAAGGCAGAGAATATAATATATGATTGAAGGCATTTATTAAGAAATCTACTACTGAAGGTCAGACACAACAAAACTGTGAAACCAACCACAGCTTGGGGGGGTGGGGCATGGGGAATTGAAATAGTGCCCATGAGCTCAATTCTTTAAGCTGTGAATTACAGGTTGAGATGCTCTAAAAAATACTGAGGGAAGTAATGCTTGCATTTATGTAGGAATAGAAGAAGGTGTCTCTTTTTCCCTTCTTTTCGTTCACTCACAAGTATTTTGAGAGTTGAGGAAGAAAGGTTTTATTTGTTCCACAGCTCTAGAGAGTTCATTATTGTTTGCAGACCAGGAATGGTAGAATGAAGGCATCTCTACTGTGTAACTACTAGGATAGCAATCATTTGGGCAGAGAAAAAAGTTCTCAAAGGTTCAAGTTTCTCCATAACATAAATCAGTCTCCAACTTTTACTTTAAATGAATGAATTTAAAACATTGGTGAAACTCTCCCAAGTGCTAAGAGTTCAATTTGGCATCTTCAATGGAATTTTGTAATTGTGATTGGGTAGTTCAGGACTAATATTAATTGATTTAAATAATTAACAATCCATTTTGCCCTTCCTTCCCAAGAGCATTCTTAACTAAAGCTCTAAGGGAAAAGAAACTTGAAATAGCTCAGTGAATTCAAGTTGAAACATTCTGATAAAAGAAAGGTATTACATTCAACCTCCTAAAGAGAGGAAAAGGGCAGAGGTACCTAAATTCAAGTTACCACAACTGTATGGAGAATTGAATATGACCAGAATTTTCTCTACAATTCAGATGAAATATTGAGTACTAAGTTTTAGCCACTTGAACAAGAAGTGCTGGAATAATCTTGTATGTATTCAACTTGTAGGTTGAGAATCTACCAATCTTCTTGGATAAAGTCCTAGAATGGAAGCCAAAAAGCCCATTTGCTAACCCAGCTATGCCCAATTTAATCTGTGACCTTGGACAAGTCACCTACCTAAATCACCCTACTACTGGTTTCCTCTAGCAATAAAATTCAGGTAGGTAGGAAAAAAAATTACATCACAGGGATACTATCAGGCAGTTGGAAAATTGATGTAGAAAATCAAGGTGATAGCAAGAAAATGAATTCAAATTATAGTGATTGTGTCTGTGAAGTCCTGAAAGCTAAAGGTATTTATCATGTCTGAGTATACAAGAGTCATAGTGATAAACAGCCTATGTCATTTGTTTCCCTAATAGGACCTAGTATAGTACTTTGCACATAGTATGAATTTAACAAACACTTCTTGACAGAACAAGATAAATTCTACAGAATGCAAGTGATATAAGTATATTTTGTTGTGGATGCTATATATTACTGGGTCTAACTAGAATATTCTATATTAACAGCATGTGTAAAAAGCATATCTGCTAAATTCTCATCTCTAGATGTAGTAAATTTTTACTTTCTTTCCATTTTAATAGGAAAATGTGTGAATTTCCAGTTCAACAAGTCTATTTCTAAAATCCAGTTGCATCCTTCACTTTCATTTGTTCTGTAGTTGTTGTCCTTTCCATTTGCATTGTTGTAGTCATTGTGTATGTTATTTTCTTGGCTCCTGAAAGCATATTTTAATTGGGAAAAGGAAGATGAGATTACTATATGAAGGAGGACAAAGCCCATAATTTAGATCGGGAGTAGGAAAGTGCTTAGAAGGATGAAGAATTGTGGGGAAAGAGGGCAAGGATGCAAAGGCAAATTTCATTTTCTTCAAACTTTTGCATTTTCAGGATATTTGTTTTTGCTGGCTATTTCACCATCTTGATGGGTACTAGTTCAATTTCCTATCTAGGTCCTAGAGATTGAGAATGTTCAGCAGTATGGTATAGCAAGAGCATAGAACTTTTAGTGAGGTGATGGGGATCTATATTCCACAAGGCTGTGCATTTTCCATTTCTGGTGTTATTTCCAAGCTGGAAGAAAAAGGAAAAACAGTGGGTCCTGCATCAATATGGAGTGAAGGTAAAAGAGGTCTCAAAGGACACTGACCTGAGTGAGTGAGAGAAAAACCACAAATGTAGTAGATGGAGAGCATCCACTGGTGACCATCAGACTAAGGACAAAACTTCCACTTTGCCCGCACCAGTGACTACTCTTATCCAATGCCTATGATTATCTTTTCCTCTTTCTCTGCAGCTTCCCCTGATTCTCTCAATCTCTATGAGCCTATTTTCTCCCAACTCCATCATTTCTCTCCCACCTCACCCCTGCCAACATCCTCCATGCTATCTATCCACTTAGTCTAATTTCCCACCTCCTATAATGTATCCTCCTCCTCCTTGCTAATCATATTTCAGGAAGGACATTAATACACTAGAAAGCATCCAACTAGGACATCATAGAATCATAGATTTAAATATGGAAGGAACCATAGGCACTATTAACTCCAACCCCCTTATTTTATAGCTGAAGAAACTGACTCGAAGGTGGTGGCTGGAAAGGAGGGACTTGCGTGAGCTCCCCCCACCCAGGTCCCTCCAAAAACCTATAAAAATGGCTCTGAACAAATTCTAGAGCTGCAGAACCCAGAGAGTAGCAGGGGGAAGCAGGGCTCCAGCCCAGGACAACCTGGATGGTCGCTGGGTAAGGTCTATCACACCGTGCTGGGAGCAGAGCAGAGCCCAGCATGGGCTGCACCTGGACCAACCAGACTGGGAGCCGGGCAGAACAGGCCCTAGCGCCCTGAATCAGAGAGCTGTGGCAGTTACCAGATTTCTTAACCCACAAACACCAAAGATAACAGAGAAGGTAAGTGGGAAAAGCTGTGGGGGACAGAGTGAAAGGAGGTAATGGTTAGGCCACCACCCCGAGGGGGCAGCGGAGGAGGGGCAGATAGGGGGAGGAGGTAATCAAAAGCAAACACTTTTGAAAAGGGACAGGGTCAAGGGAGAAAATTGGATAAAGCAGGATAGGATAGGAAGGAGCAAAATATAGTTAGTCTTTCACAACATGAGTATTGTGGAAGGGTTTTGCATAATGATACACATGTGGCCTAGTTGAATTACTTGACTTCTTAGGGAGGGTGGGTAGGGAGGGAAGAGGGGAGAGAATTTGGAACTCAAAGTTTTAAAAGCAGATGTTCAAAAAAAAGTTTTTGCATGTAACTAGGAAATAAGATATACAGGCAATGGGGCATAGAAATCTATCTTGCCCTACAAGAAAGTAAGGGAAAAGGGGATGGGGGGGAGTGGGGTGACAGAAGGGAGAGTTGACTGGGGAATGGGGCAATCAGAATATATGCCATCATGGAGTGGGGGGGGAGGGTAGAAATGGGGAGAAAATTTGCAATTCAAACTCTTGTGAAAATTAATGCTGAAAACTAAAAATATTAAGTAAATAAATAATGATTTAAAAAAAAAAGAAATTGACTCACACAGAGAGTAAACAACTTGCCCAGAGTCACACAGCTAATAAATTTCCAAGGTGGAATTTGAACCTACATCTTCCTGACTCCAAGTCCAGGTCTCTATTCATTATTCCATGCTGCCTCTAAAACCAGGATGATGAAGCACTTCAAGTCCACGACAAAGCATTGGTTAAAAAAAAATGGAAAGCTTAGCCTAGAGAAGAGAAGACTTGGGGAAATATGATGGCTGTCTTCAGGTATTCAAAGATATATTTTGTGGGATATGGGAGACGTCTCATGTTTGACTCCAGAAGACAAAAATATGAACAACTGGTAGAAGTTGCAAAGAGGCAAACATAAGTTTGGTGTAAGGAAAAATAAAACTTGCTAACAATTAGAGGTACCCCAAAGTGGAGAAGGCTGGTTGCAAAGGGTAAGATTCCCTTATTGGAGCTGTTCTAGTAAATGCTGTGTGATCACTTTTAGAGGAGCTTCTTTTTCAGGTACAGGCTAGACTAGTTTGTTACTGAAATCCCTTATATCTCTGAAATTCTGTGAGTCTAGAAGTCCCCACTTGATGATGGCTAGCTATGTAAACTTGAGTAAGTCTCTGAGCCTTGGGTGGGGAGGGATTTTTCACCTCTAAAATGGGAATAATCACACCCTACAATGGTTATTGTGAAGAAAGCACTTTGTAAACTAAAACTGTGACATTTATTAGCAAACGTTTGAAATTGAACAAGATTCTACTTCCACAAATTCAATTCAGCAAAGGTTTATTGAGCACCTACTATGCACAAAGCCCTGGTCCATGCACTGGGAAAAATACAAAGATAACCAATGACCCAGGTCTTCAAATATTTTCTAGTCCTTAAAGTACAGTAGGCAGAACATGAGCTATTCGTATAAATAGATATAATAATCAGATGTGCACAAGTACACAGTACATAGAAAGTATTATGAATTCAAAAGAGAACAAGCTTACTTCTAGTTGGGTTTTCAGTGGGAGGATATGCAAAAAGGCTTCATGTAGGTGGTGTTTTGGCTGAGCCTTGAAAGTAGGAAATAGAATCAAATAAAGGTAGAAAGTGGAGAAAATGTAGAGAGATGTAAGTTTTTGCTGGAGGGCATATAAACAAGCAGAATATAAGGTAAGGTAGAAAATGAGGCAATGTGCTCTTGGCATACAATAGGCATCTCAACTATGTTCCTGGAATTGAATTCAAAGGTAGGTCAGAAGCAAATCACAGAGGACTATAATGGAAAGCTAAGGAGTTTAGATTTCATTTCTTGGCAATTGGAAGCCATTAAAGGCTTTTGGCCAAGGGAGTAACAAGAGCAAAGTATCTTGTAGTGGTGAAGGATGAATTAGGGAAAGACTCTGGAGTTAGGGAAACAAACTAGAAAGCTATTGCAATAGTCCTGGCAAGAGTTAAAAGAATCCAAATTAGGATTGACAGTAGGAATGAAAAGGAAATAATTTTGGAACAGAATTGAAAGAACTTGCAAAGTAGTGGGCTTTAGAAGGATGAGGAAGAGGGAAGAATCAAAGATGGCTCTGAGAATTCAAACCTTGGTATTTGGAAAAAAGAACCATTAAAAGGAATAAATAAACCAAGAATAGATTTGGGAAAAGATAATGAGCTCAGTTTTGCACCTGTCTCTTTCGAAATACTGGAAAGACATTCAAGTAAAAATATTAAGGAAGTGGGTTCTGAAACTATGATATCACTGGGGTAGGGAAATCCTGGTGTAGAAACTCCCTCCACCAAAGCAGACTCCTCATCTTATGATCCTAGGGTATTGTAAGAGAAAGTAAGTGACTTGCCCAAAGTCACATAGCTAGCATGTATTAGAGGTATGACTTGAACCTAGGACTTCCTGATTCCAAAGCCAACTCTATATTGATCATGTCACTTAGAAATATCTACTAACCAGTTAGAAATCTGCATCTAAATCTCAGGAGATAAGTCCAATCTAACAATTGTAATTGTCATCCAAAAAAAGTGACAATTTAAGCTATGGGAGTTAAAATAAGATCCCAAAAGGGGAGAATGTAGAAACTAACAAAGAAAGTGGAGGATAGGACCTAGGAAACAGCCTATATTAAGAGAAAGAACAGAAGAGCCAGTGAAGGACACAGAAATTGTTAAAAAAAAAAAGTAGAAGGAAAACCAGGGGAGTACAGCATAACATCAAGGTAAAATCAGGAAAGAATGTGAGGTAAGGAGAAGGAGAATATCGACAGCGACCAGTGTTGCAAGAGGTCAAGGAGGACGAGGATTGAGTAAAGGCCATTCATTTCAGTAACTGGACAGCCATTGCTGACCTTTTGAAAGAACACAGTTTCAGTAGATGGATGGAAGCACTTTTACATGGAGCTGAAGAGAGAGTAGATGGTGAAGAATTAAAGGCTTCAAATGTAGATTGTTCTCTATAATGTTTTGTTGGCAAAGCAAAGAAGAGAAATGTGATGGTAAGGCACAGAAAAAGGTTTTGTAGCATAATGAAGATATGTGTGTGTGTGTGTGTGTGTACATATATATATTATATATATGTTTTAGGCAGAGTTGAGCTCAGTATTTAAGAGACTGAAATGCAAGAAAAAGAATGGATAATTGATCAAGCAAACTTCCGGGGGCAATAAAGAATGGTGCTGAAGGCAAGGATAAATGAGACAGCCCTGGAAAGAAGAAGAAGCCATGTCTCCCTCTGATGCCAGAAAGAAGAAGGTGGGTGAGGATCATTTGAAGGTCCCAGGCAATGTCATAAAATAGTCTTTCCTCTAATAGAATAATACAGCACTATTTCTATACTTCCTACCCAAAGCATGATAAAAGCATTGTAAGATAGAATGGGATAATTGCATTGTATTCCCCGTAATGGTATTTTACCTGTATACTTAGGGGCATATGATAGCTGTTGTTGCTGTTGTTGAGTTGTTCAGCCACACCCAAATCTTCATGACTCCATTGATTATAGCACACCAGGCCATTCTATCATACGCTATCTTCCAAAGTCTGTCCAGCCTTACGTTCATTGCTTCCATGACACTATCTATCCATCTCATCCCCTGCCATCCCCTTTTCCTTTTGCCTTCAATCTTTCCCACCACCAAGGTCTTTTCCAATGAAACTCGTCTTCTCATTATGTAGCCAAAGCATTTAAGCTTCAACTTCAGTATTTGACCTTCCAGTATTTGACCTTCCAGTGAATAGTCTGAACTAATTTCTTTAAGTATTGACTGATTTGATTTCCTTGCTGCCCAAGGGACTCTTAGAAGTCTTCCCCAGCACCACAATTCCAAAGCATTAATTCTGTAGTGCTCAGTTTTCCTTATAAGACCAATTCTTATAGCCATATATTGCTACTAGAAAGACCATAGCTTTGACTATATGGACTTTTTCCATCTGCAGTGTTCTTTGAACCCAAGAATATAAAATCTGACACTTCTATTTCTTCTCCCTCTGTTTGCCAGGAAGTGATGGGACCAGTTGCCAAGATCTTAGCTATTTTTTACATTAAGCTTCAAGCTGGTTTTTTTAAATAATATTTTTCTTTTTCCTCATTACATGTAAAACCAATTTTTAACATTCATTTTTTTCAAGGTTTGGATTCCAAATTCTATCCTTCCCTGCCTCCCCTACCTCCTCCTTGAGAAACCAAACAATCTAGTATAGGTTATACATGTGCAATTATGTAAAACATATTTATGTAAAACATATTTCCATATTAATTATTTTGTGGAAGAAAACTCAAACCAAAAAAAAATTAAAAGCAGGAAAGAAAATGAAAATAGTATGTTCAGACCTGTATTCATACAACAGCAGTTCTTTCTCTTGAGGCAGATAGCATTTTTCACCATGGGTCTGTGAGATTGTTTTGGACCATCATACTGCTGAGATTAGCTAAGTCATTCACACTTATTCATCATGCAATATTGCTGTTACTGTCTCCAATGTTCTCCTAATTCTGCTCACTTCACTCTGCATCAGTTCATATAAGTTTTTTCCAGGTTTTTCTGAAATTATCTTGCTCTTCATTTCTCATGGCACAATAATATTCTATTACAATGATATACCACCACTTGCTTAGCCATTCCACGATTAATGGACATCCCCTCAATTTCCAACTGTTGGCCACCACAAAATGGGCTACTTTAAGTATTTTTTGTACAAATAGGTCCTTTTCCCTTTTTGAAACACAGACCTACTAGTAGCCTTGCTAAATCTAAGAGTATACAGTTTTATAGCCCTTTGGGTACAGTACCAAATTGATCTCCAGAATTATTAGATCAGTTCACAACTCCACCAAGAGTCAAGTCAGCTTTTACTCTCTTCTTTCACCCTTATCAGAAGACTTCTTAATTCTTCTTCGCTTTCTGCCATCAGAGTGACATCATCTGCATATCCGAGATTATTGCTGTTTCTCCCGGCAACCCTAATTCCAGCTTTTGATTCATCCGTCCTGGCTTTTCCCCTGATGTACTCTGCATATAAGTTAAATAAATAAGGTGAGACTATACAGTCTTGTACTCATTTCCTAATCTTAAACCAATCAGTTGCTCCGTGTTCAGTTCTAACTATTGCTTCCTGGCCCACATACAGGTTCCTCAGGAGACCAGTAAGATGATCTGGTACTCCCATCTCTTTGAGGACTTGTCACATTTTGTTGTGACCCACATAGTCAAAAGCTTTAGTGTAGTTAATGAAGCAGAAGTAAATGTTTTTCTGGAACTCCCTTGCTTTTTGGTCTCTTAATTTCTCTGTCTCTTCAAAAGCCAGACTGCTCTTCTGGTAATTCATGGTTCACACGTTGGTGAGGCCTAGCTTGCAGAATCTTAAGCATAACCTTGTTGGCATGTAAAATGAAAACAATTGTTTAATAACTTGAACATTCTTTGGCTTTGTCCTTCTTTAGGATTAGGACATAAAATGACTTTTCTTCCAACCCAGTGGCCACTGTTGAGTCTTCCAAATTTACTGGCATGTTGAGTGCAGCACTTTAACAGCATCATCTTTTAGGATTTTAGATAGCTTAGCTGAAATTGTCACCTCCACTAGCCTCACTGTTAGCAATGCTTCCTAAGGTCTACATGATTTCCTTCTCCAGAATGTCTGCTCCAGATCAGTAATGACACCATCATGGTTTTTGGTGATGTTAAGATCTTTCTTGTATAGTTCTTCTGTGTACTCATGCCACCTTTTTTTAATCTCTTCTATTTCAGTCCATACCATTTTTGTCTTTTATCATGTCCATTTTTGCATGAAATGTTCCTTTGATGTCTTCTAATTTTCTTGAAGATATCTCGTCTTTCCCATTCTATTGTTTTTGTTTCTATTTCATTTAAGAAAACCTTATCTTTTTTGCTATTCTCCAGAATTCTGCACTCAGCTGGGTTTATCTTTCCCTTTCTCCCTTACCTTTCATTTTCCTTCTCTCCTCAGCTTTTCCTCAGAGCCATTTTGCTTTCTTGCTCTTCTTTTTCTTTGGAATGTTTTTTGTCGTTGCCTACCAACAATATTGTAAACCTCTGTCCACAGATCTTCAGGCATTCTGTCTACCAGCTCTAAACCCTTAAATCTATCCATCACTTCCACTTCATGTTCACAATGGATGTTATTTAGGTCATACCTATATGGTCTGATGGTTTTCCCTATTTTCTTCGATTCAAGTCTGAATTTTGCAATTAAAAAGCTCATGATCAGAGCCATAGTCAGCTCCAGGTCTTGTTTTAACTGATTCTATAGAGCTTCTCACCTTTGGCTCATTTCAGTATTGACCATCTGATGATGTCCATGTGTAGACTCATCTTTTATGTAGTTGAGAGTGTTTGCTATGACCAATAAGTTATCTTGATGGAACTCTATTAGCTTCAATCGTGTTTTCTTTTGTACTCCAAGGCCAAACTTGCCCATTATTCCAATTATCTTTTGATTTCCTATTTTAGCATTTCAATCTCCTGTGATAAATGTGACATCTTTGTTATCTGTTTCTAGAAGATGTTGTAATCTTCATAGAACTGAGCAACTTTGGCACCAGTAGTTAGATCATAGACTTGTTTTACTGTGATATTGAATGATTCGTCTTGGATTTGAGCAGATACCAGTCTGTCACTTTTGAGATTATACCCCAGTCCTGCTTTTCTCACTTTTTTATTATGAGGGCTGTTCCATTTCTTTTAAGGGACTCTTGCCCACAGTAGTATATGTAGTGATCACCTGAATTAAATTCCCTTTTCCTTTCCCATTCCCTTCCATTCACTGACACCCAAGATGTTGGTGTTTAATCTTTCTCTTTCCTATTTGACCACATTCAACTTATCTTGGTTCATAGATCTTACATTCTAGGGTCCTATGCAATATTGATTTTTATAGCATAATACTTTCTTTTTGTCACTGGACGCATCCATAGCTGAGCTTCCTTTTGGATTTCACCTAGTCACTTCATTAGTACTAGAGCTATTTGTAGTTGTCCTCTGTTCTTTCCCAGTAGTGTGTTGGACCTTGTGACCTGAGGGGTTCATCTTCTGGTGGCATAACTTTTATCATTTTAATACTATCCATGAGGTTTTCTTTGCAAAGATACTAGAGTGGTTTGCCATTTCCTTCTCCAGTGGATCACCTTTTGTCAGAAATCTCCACTACAACCTGTCCATCTTGGGTAACCCTACATGGCATAGTTCATAGTTTCATTGAGCTATACAAGCCCCTCCACCATGGCAAGGCAGTGATCCAGGATCTAATCTACTCTAGTGCCTGGTTCCTGATAGTGCTTTCACACCTGGAAAATGGAGCCCTCTACACTATATATAGCCATGTGTAGCTATAAGCAATCGTTAGGAGAAAATGAACTCTCTCTCTCTCTCTCTCTCTCTCTCTCTCTCTCTCTCTCTCTCTCTGTCTCTCTCTCTCTCTCTCTCTCTCTCTCTCTGTCTCTCTCTCTCTCTCTGTCTCTCTCTCTCTCTCTCTCTCTCTCTCTCTCTCTCTCTCTCCCCCCTTATCTATTAAATGGAGGTAATATTATCTGGACTAGCTACCTCACATTTTTTGGGAGAAAAGTGCTTTGTAAACTCTAAGGCAGTATAAAAATAGTTTATCTGTTGCTGTTGTTACTACTATGAAAGTTGGAGAAAGAAAAGGAGAAAGAGGAAGAGTCTATGTCAATCTCAGTCTTTGGATTAAAGGAAGAATAAAATAAGAGAGTAACATTTTCTCCTCCATGCATCAAGGAAAATGCATGCCTAGCCTTCTCCTGTACTATAAGATGAAGAATTTAATTAAACACATGCTCAAAACAACCCAACTTCCTAAAAAATATTAGGATGATAGACTATCAGAACAGAAACGGACTTTACAAATCCTCTAATCTAACTCTTTCATTTTATAAGTTAGGGATCTGACATTCAGACAGGTTAAATGTCTATCTCAAGGCCAATACAATAAACATTTATTAAGCACCTACTATACGCCAGCCCCTAAGAAAAGCATTAGACTAAATTACCTTTATGTACCCTTTCATCTATGATGTTCTAATCTTTATCCATTCATTCACCTATGAATTCAATAAATGCACTTCACTAGACATTGGGGAAAATGCAAAGTGTTATATCTTATGGGTCACTGAGCTCATAGAATTTGTAGCCATACTTGAACTTCTTCATACTTAGCTAGATTGGTTTTCCAATAGCCTTTTTTTCCCTAAGTCTATATCAAAAGTCTTTCCAGTTTATGTTTTGCCAATGCCCCCTTCAAGAATGCAGAATCAACTCTTCTCATTTATTTCATTCATATTCTAATTGTCCTTCTATTAAGGCCTGGACCACTGCCATAAGGAGGCCTAATCTGCTAAAGACCCTTGGAGTTTAATTTCTCCACAATTTAAGGAGAAAAAACCCATTGCTAGATCAAGACTAGAGGAGAGAATTTTTCCAATACACTGAGGATTTTAAAAATCTCTAGGAGAGGACTGTGAGAAGTGAGTAGGAGCAAGAGTTGGAGAGAGCACACAGTGGCAGGCAATGGAAGTAGCACCATAGCAGCTGGAGGATGTCCCCCCAGGAAGCAGACTGCAAGCCTTGGACTGACCAGAGCTTTTTCCTTTCCCTGATGACCACTTTGATTTATGAAGAGAATCCAGCAGAGAACAACTAAAGTTTGGATTTTTGGAGAAACTATTGGAACAACAAATAGAGAGTTTCTTTCACTCTCTGTTTCTCCCTTTTATTTTGTTGCCCCAAGAAACAGGTGGTAAGATTCAACCCCGAAGATTTCTTTGCTATTTAAAACTTTTGCTTATTGTTTATTACAATGGTTTGTAAGATAAACATAATTTTAACTGGTGTCTGAGTTGTGTTGGGCCTGGCAATCAACACATCACCTTGGGGCTCAGAACATTCTGTGAATTCTATTTTCAAAGCTATATTTTTATGAACTGTTTTTCTTTTCTTTTCTTTTGCAGAGAAAGAACTGGGACCTTCTCTGAGACTAAGACCTTTACAAGTTAATTGCATTCTCTTCAAGCTGATGGGTTGCTCTGTACCAGATGCCCTCCTGTACCTACCAAAGAGAGAGTAGAAACCTCAAGATGTTAATGCCCTGAGTTGGCCAAAGTAACCTCTACATGGCAACGAGATGATGAGGCATGAACACGGGACTTTTTCTAGGACTTCTAGTATTGGACAAAACACGCTCATGAGAAAACATTGCCACCTACTACTTTCATGTGTCTTTCTATTGCTCTTGTAACTTTGATTCTTCCGGGACTGTGGTGTTCCATGATTCCTCCCTCAGGGAAGATTGCTGTTAAAGAATCATTCTCTCTATATCGAAGTAAAAATGGAAGAGAACAAATAGTACTGGGCCATAGCTTTTAAAACAATGTTCCTTCCTCTGACCCCAGAACACCTAAATGTCATACATTCTTTTCTACTAGCTCAGGTAAGTCAATTCTGAGAGCAAGAATTCTTCAGTAGTTTATGAACATTTAGTTCAGCATGGGAGATAGCCTATAAACAGTCACCTTTGCTCAACATACCACCTCCCTCAGGTTTAATTTTCAAACTTTTAATTAGAAGTGGGTTGGGGTATGTGGAGAGGAAAGTCTCTTAGGATATTTGACTACAATGATAACTAACAACAAAAAAGTAATTGGATCCTTAGAAAAGAAAGTTTCCATCTTTCAAGACTAGGTTTAATAGAATGAACTTTGAGCATCCACTAATAAAGTGGGTTTAATAGAGAAAACTTCTTGTCTCTTTTACACTGAAAAATGAGGGGGCAAATACCCAAGCAACTCCCTGTATGTCAAGAACTGACTGAATTTGATTGCCCTCTGAACAATTCTGCAATTGTAAGTGATGGATTTATAAATAAATAAAAATTCTGAGAACTCTTACTTCCAAGTACTAGTGTCACATTATAGCAAGGTAAGAGAATTTAACTATTTAAGTGAAAGCCACTTTTCTCTGCCAAGCCTACTAAATCACTTAAGTTGCCTTCCAATTCTAAAATGAAGGATTACAGAATGTTAGTGCTTGAAGCAACCTTTCAGAAATTATCTCATCCAACTCCACTGTGTAGAAAAACACTATGAAAACTTTAAAGTAGATGTGTTGGTTATTATTATTTTTTTATAGGAGAAAAAGCAAGTGACTTGCTCTAGGTCACACAGCTAGTATTGCAGAAGAACTAGAATTTGATCTGAGATTTTTCTGGTACATCGTACCAGACTATGACTCTACAATTTTATGTTGCATTCTGAATATAACCATATTCTGTTTCATGCATGCTTCACCTTCATTCCACAAGCAATATGGGGTCTATGCTGAGAAAACAAAATCCCATTCTTGTAACTCAGGTCTTACAACACATTGTACTCAGTTTTATTTTGAATTTTATTTTGAATTAATAAAAAACTTGTGGAAATTTGTTTTCTCTTGTTATATAAGTACCTACATCATATTATCAATTTTGATTCTAAAATATTTACTCTTTGGCCCTTTACAGAAAAAAAAAAAAGTTGCCAATCCCTGGTTAGACATAAGAAAGTTTGGAAAAAATGTTAATAATGTAGCTTAAACTTAACAGTGTGTCAGGAATTTTTTTTTTCTCCAGAGAAACTTAACCAGCACACCCTTTCCATTCTCCTTCTATCACTACCACTTATCCAGGTTTGCAAACTTAGAATTATCCTGAACTCTTCCTGATCCCTCATGCCCCACCTCCTCTAATATCTATGAAGTTGTCAAGTATTATGTATTCTATGGCTACAACTTTACTATCCTTCTCTTCTTTCCTCATGCTGCCCTTAGCCTAGTTGAGGCCCTCATTAGCTCTTATTTAGAATGTTGTAGTAGTCTCTTGACTGATCATCCTGCTTCAAGTTTCTACCCTCCCCAATCTGTCCTCCACACAGATACCAAAATAATCCTCCTAACGCATGAGGTTGATCATGAAACAATTCTACTCAAAAACCTTTAGCAGCTCCCTATAGGCTCTATGCTAAAATATAAACTCCTTATCCTGGCATTTAGAGCCTTTCAAAATCTAGCTCCAACCTTTCTTTCCAGATATTTCACTCTCCTTCACAAACTCTGCATTACGGATCAAGTAGAGTGCTAGTTGCCGCTCCAAAAACTTAACTTTTGCATCTGCCACTCTTTCTCCTCCTCATCTATATGCCTGGTATTTCTATATAAGGGAATATATCTTTAGGATATCTTAATAAAATATGTTTTGTAGAAAATCTCAAACCTCTGCTTTACACACTGTGCACAGAAGGATTTTGCAACTATACCTAGAGCCAGTAAAGAACAAAGCAGAGTCTCAGAGAAGTTGGGAAAATGGATATATATTGTATTTGAACCTTGATCCTTCAATCATGAATGGAGAAGAGTTCTGCTGAAAAAAGAAGGCTATGTGAGAGGCTAAAAATTACATGTTATAGTTCCCTTTGGTTGGTTAGAGCCAGAGCAATATAATTGTCTAGACCCTGCCCGGCACATTGCAGAGAGGAAGGAAATTTCCCTGTCTGCCCAAGGTGTCCCTGTGACTATTTAAGATATATTTAAGATAATCTTCTCCGGGGAAGAACTGGGCAAGTTCTGGGGAAGAACTGGGCAAGTTCTGAGCAAGAACTGGTATTGTTTTAAATTTTATGGGGTTAGAAAGAAGGAATTAACACAGTAGAGCAAGGTCTGGCAATTTGGGGTGAGTGGGATAATTATTCAAGAATCTCAGATTTGGAATCTTTCCCTGAAACCAACCTTCTTTGAAAGCACTAGCATCATTTCTAGTGGCTGTGTTCACACCTCAAAATCACCCCTGTCTCATCACACTCCTCCATCCCAACATATTTAGTTACCACGTCTGGTTGCCTACCTCCACAACACCTCTTCCATCTATCCCCTCCTCTCCAGGTACTTAGCAGAATCTCAATGCCTCTCACCTACAATATTGCAATAACTTCCTGTAAAGGAGGAGGGACAGGGGTACTAATAAGAAGCCCATCTGATCTGTTACACTAGGAACATGTGTCAACAGACCTATTTCCTGGTCTCTTCTAAAGGGCATGCTTGAAAACAAGTATCATAACCTAGTGTTTGATAAATCCAAAGATCCCAGTTATTGGGACAAGATCTAAGCATTCTATAAAAACTGCTGGGAAAACTGGAAAAGAGCCTGATGGAAACTATTTATAGATCAACATTTTACCATATGCCAAGATAAGCTCCAAATGGTACATGACTTAGATATAAAAGTGTGACATAAACAGATTAGAAGATCAAGGAAAAATTACCTTTCATATCTATGGATAAAGGAAAATTTCATTGCCAAACAAAAAATAGAATGTATCACAGAAGACATATTAGATAATTTTGATTACATAAAAATTTTTTTAAAAGTTTTTGCGCAAACAAAAATCAGAATGGAAGCAAGTAACTGGAGGCGAAAAAAAATCTTTACAACAAGTTTCTCTGATGAAGGTCTCTGATGTGTATGAATAAGATTCATTCTCCAACTGATAAGTGATCAAAGACTATGAATGAGCCCACTAAGAGTTTCAGAGGAAAGTCTCCACTTCTTCTCTCTCTGTCTCTCTCTCTTCTTCTTAATTCCAACAAGGAAGGTAGAAAGAGGGAAGATCGATCCCTTTCCCCTCAAATAAGGGGCAACTACAATCTTATGGCAGTGAGAACATTTGTTTGCTTTTTGAGTCTTAGACTAGACTGGCTGTCTCTTTGGCTTTGTGTTTCTTTCCTTGAACTCGGGACCTTGAACAGAGATCCTTAAGTGCTCATAGCCTTGACAGCAACCTCACAAATTCAAAAGAGTATGTTAGGTAATGGTGGCCCAGCAGCAACTTTTGACAGGAGGATATTATATCAATTGATTTTCATAACAACCCTGAGGTAGATGCTATTATTATTATTATTCCCATTTTGCAGTTGAGGAAATTAAGGTAGATAGAGGTTAACTGAGTTGCCCAGCATCACAGAGCAAGTATTTGAGGCTGGATTTAAACTCAAGTCTTTTTGACCTTAGACCCAGGACTTTATCCACTGAACCATTTAGCTACATCAGTGAGATAATGGATGCATCAAAGTATACAAGAATATATTGTCTCCCTACTAAATAATTAAAAATAAGAGGACCCAGAAAGCCCAAGCCAGAGCCTGGATTGCCAAGAGAGCTGCACTTGTGGGTTGCTCAGATAACACAGGTCAGATATAAAAGTCAAATGTATATTTGTTAGTCCCACAAGTTTCCCAGGGCCTTCACATGGTGGTGGTGGTGGTGGTGGTTGTCCTTAGTGCTAGAAGAAGACCAAAATAACATCACTATGTTGGGGTCAAGGTACAGTTTGTCCAACTGTGGCTGATCAGGCCAATACAAGCTTGAAAGACTGTACCAGAGGTCAGGCACAAACAGTCCACATGAACATTTGGAGCAGAGATGTCTCTAGATTTGTGCATCTCACATTTCTTTTGAGTCGCTGCAACTTGGTAGAACAATATAGTAGGACTGAGGAGCTGCTATATCATGTTTTAACTATTTTTCAACTTATGCTTATGTATCTTTGTATTTTGAGCATTTCTTTTGTGGTGGAGAAAATAGAGATCCTATATCTGATGTCTACTTTGTACATTGAGTAAATTTTTAGAAGGGACCCCTATAAGGTATCCTCTACCCCCAGTTACTCCAACAGATCTAGAAAAGACACCAGACCAAATCCTGATTGGGAAAACCAAGAAAAATTACAGTAAATCATTTTTCCCAGTATAAGTTGGCACAGGGAGACAGACAGGTCTGTAGAAATATGGGGTGGATTCTGGTCAGAAATTGCCACATCGAGCATTCTAGGACAAGGAGAAGCTGTGCCCTAGACAAGTCCCAAATTCTGCACAGAGGGGCCTAAATTTGCATAGGGTGAAGGGAATAGTTGCCAGTTGGCAGTTCTGTTGTTCAATCCACAGTTCTGGCCACAGATCCAGGGCTGACTAGGGAGGGCTCCTATGCCTAGAGGTAAAGATAGTTGAAGACCTTAGGCTGTGTATGGAGCAAGAAGCAAGTTCTGAAGTAAGCAATACCAGCATGACTTGAATCTCTGAAGCAGAGTAGGATTTAGTTGCATTTTACAATCCTATCTGATCCTGAAGCAAAATAACCTGGGCAAGAATTACGAAAGGGAGTCTGTAGTTCAGTCGCTCAACCAGCAAACCTTTCAGGTTGGCAGATATACTATACATACAATCCCCTGATGTACCAATCTAATAATCCTAACAAAAAGTATATGAGGTTCATCAATCTTTTAATTAACAAACATCTGTTAAGTACTTAATAGGTGACATTTGCTCATAGAATGTCCTCACTACTATGGTGCCACATTATAATTGGTTCCCTCCTTCTCCTCCAATTACTACCTTAGAAAATTTGTGAACCTATATAAACACCTCCTTCAAGGGTAACTAGGATGGTGTAATCTTTAGTCTTTGTCATATATACCCTACAGAAATGGCAACAACAAGCCTGTAACTTACATTTTAACTCAATCTCATCATACCCCCTTTTAATTTTAAAAATTTTGGTTCATTGTTATGATAAGAAAAGGAACAGATAATTTGAATTATAATTAATATGCTGATAGTAGTGCAAATACCTCAGTCTCCTCAGTTCAGAACTTTCAAGATGCTGCTGCCATTGGTTACAGTATGTGCAATAAACTTAGTAATAAGCAGCAATAATAATAAGTAATAAGCAGACTTTATCTCTTAGTCCAGATCAGTAGAATCCCTATTCAAAGCCATCTAACCGTCCATCAGATGATCCAGTATATGATATTCTGAAAATTAATTAATTAATTAATTAAAACACTAGTCTCAATTATCTAGAGGGTTTCATGAATCTGGACTGAGTACATTTCATCAAGGTTATTTACAGAATAAACAAAGAACTTTTCAGGCTCAGCAGCTTTTGTGCTTGAGATAGTAGAACATGGCCCAACAAACAAAGTAACATTTTGTTTTTACTTCCATTTCTTCTCCTTTAACAATGCAACAAAGATCACAATGGCATTTATTGATAAGAAACTCAGAAACTCTCACAGTACCTCTTATAGAGATAAAGCTAATGAATGTTTTGGTAAACAATTGACTGTTAAAATCTTTTGTGCTGAGCTACTTTTCATGGAGTTGCAATTCACTTAACTTTTTTAATAAATAGCATTTTTTTTCCAATTACATGTAAAGATAGTTTTCAACATTCATTTTTTATAAGATTTTGAGTTCAAATTTTTCCTCCTCCTCTCGCATCCCCCCTCCCCAATATGGCAAGCAATCTTAAATAGGTTATACATGTGCAATCATGTTAAAAATATTTCACATTAGTCATGTTGTGAAAGAAGAAATGGAACAAAAAGGAAAAATCATGAGAAAGAAAAAAGAAACAATATTTGTAATAATTAAAAATAATAGCAATTTAAAAATTATTTAAATGAAGGACCATGGAAAAATAAATTAAAAATTATTTGGAAACCAAATAATCTAATTCTAAAGAATAAGTGGGCCAAAGAGCAAATCATAGAAACAATTAATAACTTCATTCAAGAGAATGACAATAATGAGACCACATACCAAAACTTATAGGAGACAGCAAAAGCTGTTCTTGGGGAAGTTTTATATCTCTAAATGCTTACATGAATAAAATAGAGAAAAAGGAGATCAATGAATTGGGCATGCAACTGAAAAACTAGAAAAAGACAAATTGAAAATCCCCAATTAAATACCAAATTAGGGGGGTGGAGCCAAGATGGCAGCTGGTAAGCAGGGAATAATGTGAGCTCCATACGGAGACCCTCCAGAAACTTATAAA
Source organism: Trichosurus vulpecula (assembly GCF_011100635.1). Lineage (NCBI taxonomy): Eukaryota > Metazoa > Chordata > Mammalia > Diprotodontia > Phalangeridae > Trichosurus > Trichosurus vulpecula. Next base: position 265,275,541 of record NC_050574.1, read on the forward strand.
AAATGGCTCTGAACCAATTATAGAACGGCTGAACCCACAAAACAGCAGAGGGAAGTAGAGCTCCAGCCCAGGACAGCCTGGATGGTCTCTGGGTGAGGTCTATCCCACACGGAGCTCGGAGCTGGGAGCTGGGAGCTGGGAACGGAGTGGAGCAGAGACCAGCCTGAGCGGCGTGGACCATCCAGACCAGAAGCCGGGCGGAGGGGGCCCTAGCGCCCTGATTCAGTGAGCTGCAGCAGTTACGAGACTTCTCAACCCACAAACACCAAAGACTGCGGAAAAGGTTAGTGGGAAAAGCTGCGGGAGTGGAAGGAGTTCGCGGTTCGGCTTCCAGCCCCGGGGGCAGCGGAGGTGGGGCAGCTACAGCTGTTGTTACTTCTGGCACCAGGCCCACCTGGTGGGAGGAATTAAGTGGCGGATCAGAGCAGGAGTGCACAGCCTGCCTAAGATCTAAGCCCAGTTCAGGTTGGGGGTTGGGGAAGGAGCAGTGCTGGTGTGGCAGAGCTGGCACTTCCCCCCCCAAACGTGGAACATAGAACTCTGTAATCTACAAGCAGTTGTACCCCACTGAAAAACTCAAGGGTCAAGTTAGTTGGCTGGGAATATGGCCAGGCAGCGAAAATGCACCGAGATTCAGTCTCAGACTTTGCATTCTTTCTTTGCTGACAAAGAAGACCAAAACATACAGACAGAAGAAATTAATAAAGTCAAAGAGCCTACAACAGGAACCTCCAAGAAAAACATGAACTGGTCCCAGGCCATGGAAGAGCTCAAAAAGGAGTTGGAAAAGCAGGTTAGAGAAGTAGAGCAAAAATTGGGAAGAGAAATGAGAAGGATGCGAGAAAACCATGAAAAACAAGTCAATGACTTGCTAAAGGAGACCCAAAAAAATACTGAAAAATACACTGAAGAAAACAACACTTTAAAAAACAGACTAACTCAAATGGCAAAAGAGCTCCAAAAAGCCAATGAGGAGAAGAATGCCTTGAAAGGCAGAATTAGCCAAACGGAAAAGGAGGTCCAAAAGACCACTGAAGAAAATACTACTTTAAAAATTAGATTGGAGCAAGTGGAAGCTAGTGACTTTATGAGAAATCAGGATATTATAAAACAGAACCAAAGGAATGAAAAAATGGAAGACAATGTGAAATATCTCACTGGAAAAACCACTGACCTGGAAAATAGATCCAGGAGAGATAATTTAAAAATTATTGGACTACCTGAAAGCCATGATCAAAAAAAGAGCCTAGATACCATCTTTCAAGAAATTATCAGGGAGAACTGCCCTGATATTCTAGAGCCACAGGGCAAAATAGAAATTGAAAGAATCCATAGATCACCTCCTCAAATAGATCCCAAAAAGAAATCTCCCAGGAATATTGTCGCCAAATTCCAGAGCTCCCAGATCAAGGAGAAAATACTGCAAGTAGCCAGAAAGAAACAATGTAAGTATTGTGGAAACACAAACAGAATAACCCAAGATCTGGTAGCTTCTACATTAAGAGATCGAAGGGCTTGGAATGCGATATTCCGGAGGTCAATGGAGCTAGGATTAAAACCTAGAATCACCTACCCAGCAAAACTGAGTATCATGTTCCAAGGGAAAATATGGATTTTCAATAAAATAGAGGACTTTCAAGCTTTCTCAGTGAAAAGATCAGAACTGAATAGAAAATTTGACTTTCAAACATAAGAATCAAGAGAAGCATGAAAAGGTAATCAAGAAACGGAAATTGCAAGGGACTTACTAAAGTTGAACTGTTTTGTTTACATTCCTACATGGAAAGATGATGTGTATGATTCATGAGACCTCAGTATTAGGGTAGTTGAAGGGAATATGCATATATATATGTTTATGTATATATATAGGTGAATGTGTATGTATGTATGTATCTATGTGTATATGTATGCAGGTGTGTGTAGGTATATATATATATGTGTGTGCTTTTATATATGTATATACAGATATATATATATGTACATATATATATATATATGTAAAAGAGAGAGAACAGACACAGGGTGAGTTGAAGATGAAGGGAAGATATGTAAAAGAAATAAAATGTAATTAAGGGATGAGAGAGCAACATACTGAGAGAGGGAGATAGGGAGAGATAGAATGGGGTGGATTATCTCGCCTAAAGGGGCAAAAGGAAGCAGTTCTGTGGGAGGAGAGGAGAGGGCAGGTGAGGGGGGAATGAGTCAACCTTGCTCTCATCAGATTCGGCCTGAGGAGGGAATACCATACATACTCAGTAGGGTATCTTACCCCACAGGAAAGAAGAGGGAGGAAGATAAAGAAAAATAAAAGAGGGGGGGATGATGGAGGGGAGGGCAGATGGGGGTGGAGGTAATCAAAACAAACACTTTGGAAAGGGGACAGGGTCAAGGGAGAAAATTCAATAAAGCGGGATGGGTTGAGAAGGAGCAAAATGTAGTTAGCCTTTCACAACATGAGTATTGTGGAAGGGTTATAAATAATGATACATGCGTGGCCTAGGTTGAAGTGCTCGACTTCTTAGGGAGGGTGGGTGGGAAGGGAAGAGGGGAGAGAATTTGAAACTCAAAGTTTTAAAAACAGATGTTCAAAAACAAAAAAAAAGTTTTTGCATGCAACTAAAAAATAAGATACACAGGCAATGGGGCGTAGAAATTTATCTTGCCCTACAAGAAAGGAAGGGAAAAGGGGATGAGAGGGGAGGGGGGTGATAGAGGGGAGGGCTGACTGGGGAACAGGGCAACCAGAATATATGCCATCTTGGAGTGGGGGGGGAGTGTAGAAATGGGGAGAAAATTTGTAATTCAAACTGTTGTGAAAATCAATGCTGAAAACCAAATATGTTAAATAAATAAATTTTATAAATAAATAAATAAATACCAAATTAGAAATACTGAAAATTAAATGAGAGATTAATAAAATTGAAATCAAGAAAACTATTAAATTAATAAATAAAACCAAGACCTGGATTTATGAAAAAAAAAACAATAAAATTGATAAACCTTTGGTCTATTTGATTAAAAAAAAAAGAGAGAGAAGAAAAACAAATTACCAGTATCAAAAATGAAAAGGATGAATTCGCCTCCAATGGAAAGGAAATTAAAACAAAAAATAGGAATTATTTTGCCCAATTGCATGCTCATAAATTTGACAACCTTAGGGAAATGGATGAATATTTACAAAAATATAAATTGCCCAGGTTAACAGAAGAAGAAGTAAAATACCTAAATAATCCCATCTCAGAAAATGAAATTGAGCAAGTCATCAATGAACTCCCCAGGAGAAAATCTCCAGGGCCAGATGGTTTCACATGTGAATTCTATCAAACATTTAAAGAATAATTAATTCCTATACTTTATAGTCTATTTGGGAAAATAAGTGAAGGAGTCCTACTAAATTCTTTTTATGACACAAATATGGTACTAATACCTAAACCAGGAAGAGTCAAAACAGGGAAAGAAAATTATAGACCAATTTCCCTAATGAATATTGATGCAAAAATTTTAAATAAAATATTAGCAAAAAGATTGCAGCAACTTCTCATGAGAATAATACACTATGATGTAACCAGAATGGCCTTTGTTTTCTTTGAATGACTCAGCTTACCTCATTGAGCTTCCCTGGACGCTGGGGCTTGCTCTTCCGGGGCAGGACCAGAACTTCCTGTGTGATGAGTCATGGGGCTGGCTGAGGGGAGGTGTTAATGTCTATGCTAGGGGGAGGGGCCAACTCAGGAACCAATCGGCCCTGGTCATTTGGGCGGAGCTTGATGATGTCAAAAACCCTATAAGAGGGGAGAGGACAGCTTGAAGATTCTTTTTTCCTTTTCCGGTTGGAGCCAGCGACAGTTACGACAGTTACGTCAGTTACAGCGACCGTTACATCGTCAGTTACAGTTGCAGCTTCAGTTACAGACACAGACACAGCTGAGGCAGGAGCTGCCAGTAGCAGAGCTGACCTACGGGAGGAAGCTGAACAAAGACTTCAGTCCAGTGGGTAATCTTATTACCATAAAAGGGGGAAACATGATTTTGCTTTACGCAATCATGCTTCTCTGTAGCCTCCTGGTTACTCTTGCAAGGCGTACTTATTGGGCCTGGAAGATTTTGATCAACATATCAAAATGGGGCTTCTGGTTCATGGGTTGGTTACTGTGGAGCCTAAATAAATGTTTTGATTCTTCTGCCTTCTACTTTGAGAGTTTCTTATATCCGGCGATTCCGAACCTTTCAGACATGTTTATGATCCTCTTTGAGATTATAAACTCTGCCCTCCTGATACATTTGGCGTCACGAACAGGATCGCTAGGTATAAGATCTCTATTTAGAAGCAGAACAATTTCAGAGGAAGAGATGAATATCCCAGGATGGGAGGATCCATTTTATTCCTCCCTAGCAAAAGAATTGGCTAAAAAAGCTGGACCCTGTGAAAACTGGGAACCAAGGCTACGGAGAGGAGATCCTAGGGATTTGGAAAAGTGTTTATGAGAAGTTGGGATTCAGTCAGGGGCATCACTATCTAGGCAAAGCTGGATAGTGTTATCAGCCTACCGGCTAGTATACGAAAGATTGAGATTAAGTGAAAGACATGGGTGCACTCCTACCCCACAGGAAGAAGGGGAATCTCAGATAGCAGAAGACCAAACTGACTCAAATGAGAACTTTTCTATTAATGTGGCTAAGAGCAATAGGAGACCAAAAAAGCCCAGAGTGCATTTCAACCCAGCCCAGAAAGAGCCTGATTGCCTGCTTCATCCTAGCCATGGTGGCAGAGGAAGTGAGTGGGGAGAAAATGAGACAATGTTAGGGGCTGAGGCACAAAACACTACTGGGGTTCAGGATGTGCCTCACACAGAGAATAGGAGATGGTTAAATGATCAGACAAGGGCTCGACCCATACAAAGGAGGAAGACAGAAACCCGAGGTGAAGATTCAGTTACAAGGGAAATTCAGGAAGATTTCTCACCGCAAGAGGTCACAGATATTTTGAGTAGATTCAGCCAAAGAATAGGAGAACCATTGATATCTTGGATGGTAAGACTCAGTGATCAAGGGGCCAGTGGAATATCAGTAGATGGGACAGACTGCATGAGATTCATAGGTATCAGCCATGATCCTCTAGTTCAACAAGCTTTTAGGGAACATCATCAGCAAGGAGATGGTGATAGCAGGACTACTCTGTTGGCATTAGCCGCTGTGGGATGCAATAAGAGATATGCTACTGATTCTATGTGGCCCACTGAGCACAGACCCTGGTATTCACTTAGAGATTGTATCATGAGACTAAAGGAGGAGGTAATGAAGACTGCCATTATGACAGGAACTGCAGACAAATATTACAATGATTCAATGGAACTGCCTCATAGGAATTTAATAATTAGGACAGCTCCCCCTGCTTATAAACAACTAATTTTGAATTTATTACTTGGAGAAGTAGGGAGCCGTCTTACAACAGTGATAAATAAGATTTTACAGTTATATGACTTAGGTGACTGGGGAAGGGATAGATCTCCTCAAGAGAGAAGGGTGAATAACCAGCAAACTTGGCGCCAAAGGAGAGTAACAAGGAAAGAAATGTTTACTACTTTATTGAGAGCAGGGGTAGGTTTTGAAATGATAGATGGAATTCCAACCAATGAATTATATAGAATGTACAGAGATAAAGGCCTTGATAACAGGAGAGATAGGGAAATCAGAACTGCTCCTGCAAATGCTACAGATGTTGAACCTTCAAACCCAAGTGAATCACATGAAAGGGAATACTAGGGAACAGGCCGAGCCCCAGTCCAAATTAAGGAAATACACAGGCTGGATTGTAGACCTCACATTAACTTGACCATATATTGGAAAAATGGGTCAAGTACGGTAACTGAGGCATTAATAGATACTGGGGCCGAGGCCACCCTTATTTATGGAAATCCAGACAAATTCAGCCATGGAACTCCTATTACCATCACAGGACTAGGAGGGACTGAAATATCAGCCAGACAAGTTAAATTGATGATGAAAATTGGACAGTTGCCCAAGAAAGAATATAGTGTGGTTATTGTGCCTATTCCTGAATACATCATTGGAATAGACATTTTGAAGGGTATGACCTTAAATTTACCTGAAGGGAAATACCAATTTGCTGTGAGGAAAATAGGCATTAATGCAGTCTTAGTGGGGAAAATCAAGATGGATCCAATCACTTTGCCCGAACCTTCTGAAGTAATTACTTTGAGGCAATATCGTGTGCCAGGTGGGCAAGATGAAATTGCCAACACTATAAGAGAATGTGTTGAGGCAGGAGTGTTAGTCCCTACAACTACTCAATGGAACAACCCTGTCTGGCCAGTCCGAAAGTCAGATGGAACATGGAGGATGACAGTAGATTATAGACAGCTGAACAAAGTGACTCCTCCCTTGTATGCTGCTGTCCCAGACACGGTTACTTTAATAGAGAGAATACAAAAACATGAAGGGACTTGGTATGCAGTTATTGATTTGGCCAATGCCTTCTTTACGATCCCAATAGACCCCAAGCAATGGAATCAGTTTGCTTTTACTTGGCAAGGCCGACAGTATACATTTACACGCCTGCCGCAAGGATATATTCATAGCCCAACTATTTGCCACAGGATTGTAGCTGAACATTTGGATGAATTAAAGTTACCTGGTGTACAGCTTACACATTACATAGATGACATCATGATACAGGGAAAGAATATAAAGGAGGTGGAGGAGAGTTTAGTATTATTAATTGACCATATGAAAAGCAAAGGATGGGAAATCAACCCCGCAAAGGTTCAAGGGCCAGCTCAAACTGTAAAATTCTTGGGGATACAGTGGAATAGAGGACTGCGAGAAATTCTCCCACAAGCTCGACAAAAAATCCAGGATTTTCCCACCCCTACCAATAAGAAAGAGGCCCAAAAGTTCATAGGGCTGTTTGGTTATTGGAGACACCACATCCCACATTTGGGACAGATTTTAAAACCCTTGTATAAAGTCACCAGAAAGAAATATGAATTTGACTGGGGACTTGAACAAAGTAGAGCTTTTGAGGAAGCAAAGGCTGCTATTCAATTAGCTCTAGACTTATGGCCTATGCAAAATGGGCCAGTGGAGTTACAAGTGACTGTACAAGATGACTATGCAAATTGGAGTCTGTGGCAAAAACAACAAAGCCGAAGTGTACCTTTAGGCTTTTGGTCAAGGAAACTGCCCTCATCTGGAGTGCAATATACACCTTTTGAGAAGCAGCTGTTAGCTGCATATTGGGCTTTAGTAGAAACTGAGCAACTAACTCTGGGTCATGAAGTGGTATTAAGGCCTGGAATTCCAATTATGACTTGGGTAATGAGTACCCCAGCTTCTCACAGAATTGGACATGCACAAGAGGCAAGCATAATCAAATGGAAGTGGTATATTCAGAATAGGTCCAGAGCAGGCAAAAATGGAGTTTCTGCTCTACATGAATCTGTGGCGAACATTGATACTGAGAGCAATGAAAAGCCCCTTGAATCTAAGCAACAGATGGTACCATCCTTAGTGAAATGGAATAATGGATACGACGGACTAAATGAAGAACAGAAGAAACATGCTTGGTTTACTGATGGGACAGCAAAATATTTAGGACAGAAGAGACATTGGAAAGCAGTAGCCTATAACCCCTGTACAAGGAGAACTCTGGAAAGTTCTGGGATAGGTGGAAGTAGCCAATATGCTGAACTGATGGCAGTACATCAGGCCATCAGAGCAGAGAAAGGAGGACAGTGTCATATATTTACTGACTCGTGGGCGGTAGCTAATGGATTAGCTACGTGGATGCCTATATGGAGGAATCAGAATTGGGAGATTCATGGTAAACAAGTTTGGGGTAAAGAGTTATGGGAAAATATATGGGACATGTCTTTGGTTACAGATCTGTCAGTTTTTCATGTTGATGCTCATGCAACCCTGACCACACCAGAACGTGAGTACAATGCACATGCGGATCGACTAGCAAAGATTGCTACTGAATGTATTGTCCCTACTCCGACTCCAACTGATGACCCAGCCTTAGCAAGATGGGTCCACCAGACTGCTGGCCATTTAGGGGTCCAGGCCACCCATCGATGGGCACAGGATCGAGGTATCAGTATTTCTCATGCGTTGTTAAAACAAATAACAGAGGAGTGTTGTATATGCCAATTAGAAAAAGAACGAACTCTTCCTAGGATAGTTACTGGAGAAATAGCAAGGGGAAAAGTTCCAGCCCAAATTTGGCAGATAGATTATATTGGCCCACTACCCCAGGATAAAGGATGTAAATATGTATGTACGTGTGTTGACACCTATTCAGGTGTACTAGTGGCTTGTCCTTATAAAGACGCAACTCAGAAAAACACCTGTAAAACTCTAGATATTGTAAGTTTATATTATGGAACCCCAATGCAGATTCAAAGTGACAATGGGTCACATTTCAAGGGCAAAGAAGTGAAAAGATATTGTGTGTTGAATAATATAGAATGGATATATCATATTCCATATTACCCACAAGCATCTGGGCTAATTGAAAGAATGAATGGATTGTTGAAAGAACAGCTGAGAAAATTAAGCTCAAATAATTCATATCGACATTGGAAGGATAATTTGTCTATTGCCTTACGTAATTTGAATAATAGGCCCTTAGGGGGGAGTACACCTCTAGCCAGAATGATGACCCCAAATCTGCAGATCAGAGAACAGCAAACATGTGAGATCCAAAACATTGAATTTTGGACTGTGAGGGAAGATGTCCCACTACCAAGTCCAGGAACACCTGGTTCAGCAGGATATGATTTACATTGTATAGAGAATTTTAGGTTAAATAGGAAAGAGATAAGAAAAACCCCTACTGGAGTATGTATGAGAATCCCCAAGAATCATCTTGGACAGATATTACCTAAACCAGGATTAGCGGCTCAAGGAATACATGTATTGGCTGGAGTGATAGATTCTAATTATCAAAAAGAAATTGTTGTGACACTCCAGAATATGGGTAAAAAACCTGTACAATTTTGTAGAAATGATAGGATGGTTCAAGTCATTATTATCCCCTGTGAAAAAATACCCTTTGTGAAAACTGACCCTCCTCCCAAAATAACTACTAGAGGGGCAAAAGGGTCTTGCTCCATTGATAGAATAAAGTCAGGAGCTAAGGTATGGGTAAAACGGAAGCCAGATGATATTCCAAAGGCTGCAGAAGTTATAGCCCATGGGAAGGACAACACTGTAACAGTTGTCTATTCAGGGGAAAATAATTACCAAATCGTACCCCTGAACCATATATTTTACCGTGAATAGGTTATAATAATAGATTCACAGACTATTCTTTTTGTCCTTTGTTTTGGCTAACCTTGTTGCTAGTTTTGTTTCCTTCAGGCTTAAGCACCCTGCACTTTCCGGTGACTGCCTAAGCATGTAGCATTCTTGGAATTCCTGCCAGCTCGTTAAAGAAATGACCTCTGGAATGGGACTTTTTGGGGGCAGGGCCATCTCTACATCCAATTTCAGCATGAAGAAGCTATGGAAAATGAGACCTTCACCCCTCACCCCAAGATTTTGAGCCCCAATCGTTCAAGGGGGGTGGAAATGATGATAGTGTTCTGTTTACTTATTTTGTGTTATCCTTGCTGTGTTGTTTTATTGTTATGATATTATTGATCCTATGTAATGGATACAAGGATTTAGGGGTGGACATTTGAATTATTAATAATTATTTTGGGGATGATTGATTGAAGAGATTATTTTGCTGGGATCTAGGGGTGGATCGCATTTGAATCGTTAACCAATGTTTGGGAATGTCACTGAATGATATGTTTTGCTTTATTGTGAATGATATGTTTTAGTTTCCTTTGTAATTGAATCACAATGTATGTTCTAGGATACATGGCTGATTAGATTATGTATCCTATAACAAGGGGTGGAGTGTAACCAGAATGGCCTTTGTTTTCTTTGAATGACTCAGCTTACCTCATTGAGCTTCCCTGGACGCTGGGGCTTGCTCTTCCGGGGCAGGACCAGAACTTCCTGTGTGATGAGTCATGGGGCTGGCTGAGGGGAGGTGTTAATGTCTATGCTAGGGGGAGGGGCCAACTCAGGAACCAATCGGCCCTGGTCATTTGGGCGGAGCTTGATGATGTCAAAAACCCTATAAGAGGGGAGAGGACAGCTTGAAGATTCTTTTTTCCTTTTCCGGTTGGAGCCAGCGACAGTTACGACAGTTACGTCAGTTACAGCGACCGTTACATCGTCAGTTACAGTTGCAGCTTCAGTTACAGACACAGACACAGCTGAGGCAGGAGCTGCCAGTAGCAGAGCTGACCTACGGGAGGAAGCTGAACAAAGACTTCAGTCCAGTGGGTAATCTTATTACCATAAAAGGGGGAAACATGATTTTGCTTTACGCAATCATGCTTCTCTGTAGCCTCCTGGTTACTCTTGCAAGGCGTACTTATTGGGCCTGGAAGATTTTGATCAACATATCAAAATGGGGCTTCTGGTTCATGGGTTGGTTACTGTGGAGCCTAAATAAATGTTTTGATTCTTCTGCCTTCTACTTTGAGAGTTTCTTATATCCGGCGATTCCGAACCTTTCAGACATGTTTATGATCCTCTTTGAGATTATAAACTCTGCCCTCCTGATACATATGACCAGGTAGGATTCATTCCAGGAATGCAAGGCTGTTTCAATATTAGGAAAACTATCAGCATAACTGATCATTTCAACAACAAAACTAGCAGAAACCATATGATCATCTCAATAGATGCAGAAAAAGCTGTTGACAAAATACAACACCCATTCCTATTAAAAACATTAGAAAGCATAGGAATATATGGAGCCTTCCTTAAAATTATAAGCAGCATCTACCTAAAAACATCAACAAGCATTATTTGTAATGGGGATAAGATAGATGCATTCCCAATAAGATCAGGGGTGAAACAAGGCCAATATCACCCCTACTATTCAATTTAGTACTAGAAATGTTAGCTGTAGCAATAAGAGAAGTAAAGAAATTGAAGGAATTAGAATAGGCAAAGAAGAAACTAAATTATCACTTTTTGCAGATGATATGATGATTTACTTAGAGGATCCTAGAGAATCAAGTAAAAAACTTCCTGAAATAATAAACAACTTTAGCAAAGTTGCAGGATATAAAATAAACCCACATAAATCCTCAGCATTCCTATATATTACTAACAAAGCACAACAGCAAGAGATAGAAAGAGAAATTTCATTTAAAGTAACTGTAGATGCTGTAAAATATTTGGGAGTCTACCTGCCAAGACAAACCCAGGAACTATATGAACACAATTACAAAGCACTTTTCACACAAATAAAGTCAGATCTAAATAAATGGAAAAACATCAGTTGCTCATGGTTAGGCTGAGCTAATATAATAAAAATGAAAATTTTACCTAAATTAATTTATCTATTCAGTGCCATACCAATTGAACTACCAAAAAATTATTTTACAGAGCTGGATAAAATAATAACAAAATTTATCTGGAAGAACAAGAGGTCCAGAACATCTAGGGAATTAATGAAAAGAAATGCAAGGGAAGGTGGCCTAGCCATACCAGATATTAAACTGTAATATAAAGCAGCAGTCATCAAAACTACTTGGTACTGGCTAAGAAACAGAGTGGTGGATCAGTGGAATAGGTTAGGTACACAAGAAGCAATAGTCAACAACTATAGCAATCTACTCTTTGATAAACCCAAAGAATCCAGCTTCTGGGTTAAGAATTCACTATTTCACAAAAACTTCTGGGAAAATTGGGAAATGGTAGAACAGAAACTGGGCATAGACCAATATCTTACACTGTATACCAAAATAAAGTCAAAATGGGTTCATGATTTAGCAATAAAGGCTGATACTAAAAGCAATTTGAGAGCAAGAAATAATTTACCTAGCAGATTTATGGGAAAGCAAAGAATTCATGACACAAGAGATAGCATTACAAAATGCAAAATAGATAATTTTGATTATGTTAAATTTAAAAGTTTTGTATAAATGAAGCCAATTCAACAAGGATTAGGAGGGAAGCAGAAAATTGGGAGAAAATCTTTACAACCAGTGTCTCTGATAAAGTCCTCATCTCTAAAATATACAGGGAACTGAGCCAAATTTATAGGAATACATGTCACTCCCCAACTGAGAAATGGTCAAAGGATATGAACAGGCAGTTTTCAGAGGGAAGAAATTAACGATATCTATAGGCATAAGAAAAAATGCTCGAAATCACTATTGATTAGAGAAATGCAAATCAAAACAACTCTTAGGTACCACATATCTCCTGTCAGATTGGCTAACATGACAAAACAAGAAAATGATAAATGCTGGAGAGCATGTGAGAAAATTGGAACACTGTCACTTTGCTGGTGGAGTTGTGAACTGATCCAGCCATTCTGAAGAGCAATTATAGCCCAAAGGGCTATAAAAATGTGTATACCCTTTGACCCAGCAATACCACTTCCAGGGCTGTGTCCCAAAGAGATCACACAAGTGGGAAAGGGACTCGTATGTACAAAAATATTTATAGTGGCTCTTCTTGTGGTAGCAAAGACCTGGAAATCAAGGGGATGCCCATCAACTGGGGAATAGCTGAACAAGTTGTGGTATATGAATGTAATGGAATACTATTGTGCTATACAAAATGGGGAAGATACAGACTTTATAATAACCTGGAAAAACCTACATGATATAATGTTGAGTGAGCAGAGCAGAACCAGGAGAACATTATACACAACCACAGATATATTGATTCTGTAATGAATAACCTTGATAGACTTTGCTCTTCTCAGCAATACAAGATTCAAAGACAACTCCAAAGTACTCATGATGGAGAGAGCTATCTACCTCCAGAGAAAGAACTATGGAGTCTGAATGCAGATTGAGGCAAACTATTTGCTCTCCTTTTTTTTTTCTTTTTGTTTTTGTTTTTTTTTTGTTTCTTCTTTCTCATTATTCATTCCATTGGTCATAATTCTTCTTTACAACTTGACTATTATGTAAATAAGTTTAATGCGAAGTCATATGTAGAAGATATGTTGGATCCCATGCCGTCTTAGGGAGGAGGGGAGGTGGGGGGGAGAAGAAAATCTGGAACCTAAAATCATGCAGAACTGAGTGTTGTAAGCTAAAAATAAAAAATCTTAATTTCAGAAAAAAGAAAAAAACAAGAAAACAAAAATAAAGTGAAAATAGTATGCTTTGATCTTATTGTTCTCTGTTTGGAGAAAGGTACATCATTCAGGGGCCATGATACAACAACTGAGAGTTTGGAGAAAGATTTATTTCTAATCCTTTTCAATATTTCCAAAAATATGATCCCATAATAGCAAAATATGTTCAATGATCTCCTTGAAATACTATCTGAGTTATTATACCCAAAATGATTTAATTATGGCTTTGGACAAAGTTGTACAACAAAAGATAGTATCTCTATTCCTAGAACTTAACAAAGTGTCTGGCACATAGTAGCCACTTAATGAATGTTTATAGACTAACTGACTATTAAAGACAATTATGGTCTCAATAATTGCTGATGACACTACAGATTATAGACATAATGAACAAATGTCAATTGTGTTATATTTTGATAATGAAAATTATCCAATTGGACGTTCTGTGTAAGTTCTGAAACAATTAACTACTAAGTCTCAATCAGTTTTTGTCCAATAAAACAACAACCTCGGCATTCTTAAAATTAACTGGTTATCAATGATGCCTGTTTTGAAGGTACTTCTATTATGTCTGGATGTATTGCAGGAATTCAAATGAAATAAATATTTAATGTGCCCTGTGATGCACATTGTTTGAAGCTTGTCTTCTCTTAATATGGTCTAAGCTCATATTACCCTTTTTGAATGCCGTGTTATACCTTTGACTCATACTGATTGAGCAATTCCCTAAAACCCTGAGGATGTCAATTAATTAAGGATCCCTACTCTATTCTAATCAGTATTAATCAATTTGATATGATAGGGGTAGTGATTATAAGCTCTGTGTATTTGGCCCCAGAGCTGTGAGCTGCAGATGGTAAGATCACTTGTGTAATCATAGGAAGGTAGCTAGAGGCCCTCTACCCTTGTTTTTCCTAGTCATGGTGACGAAGTCCAGTGTGCCAGAAGTGACTCAACTACATGGAAAGTCCCCCTAAATTATTTTATACCTCCAGACCATTCTCTCTTGTCCATTATGAGCAGATATTCATCTTATGACCACCTAGTCAGTGGAGGTATGCCTTACTTTACCTAACTCATGACCCTGCTAACAGATCATTTTCACTTATTTTAGTGTATATATCACCCAATGGAATTATTCTGTATCTTGTATAGCTGTTCTTGAATGTTTAGATATCTAACCCTATAAAAATAGGTCCCTGGAAGTTGGGGGCATGTCAGATCATGAGGAAGATCTGAGGTCCACTTTATAAGAATGGAACATGAATCCTTTAATAAAGTGCCATTAGTTCAGAGCTCTGCCTCAGTTTCTCTTATTAGGTTGGATAATTTTTATCCCCACAACCCCTAGGTCTTTTTCAGAAGAGCTACTCTCTAGTTCTAAGCTGTTGTGATTTTTACAGGGGGTGGGGGTAGGTGGTGAAAAATAGGAAGCAATCTCAATTCATCCAATGTGATAGTTAGCTTTATGTCAATTGTAAGTTTAATAAAAATGCCATCTATGCTTCTATCCAAGTTATTAGTGAAAATATGTCTAAAAGCACAAGGCCATGCACCAATCCATGGGGCCTTCCTCCACTAATGCCTCCATTTGTTCTTACCATAGATCCATAAAGAACTCTTCTTGGGGTCTGGTCATTTAACCAACTCTAAACCCACATAACTGGCCCATATCTTTCTCCCTTCTCCACAAGAATTGTATAAAACACCTTGTTAAATGTCTTACTAATTTCTAAGTGTTTTAGTTTGAAGGATAAACTAATCAGTATTCAAAATCCAGTTAAAAAGTGAAGGAGTGGGGGGCGGAGCTAAGATGGCAGCTGGAAAGCAGGGACTAGCGTGAGCTCCCAGCCAAGTCCCAATAAAAACCTATAAAAAATGGCTCTGAACCAATTCTAGAACTGCAGAACCCACAAAATAGCAAAGGGAAGTAGGGCTCCAGCCCAGGACAGCCTGGATGGTTGCTGGGTGATGGTGGGCGCATGGAGCTGGGAACAGAGGGGAGCGGAGAGGAGCAGAGGCGGCAGACCAACCAGACCAGGAGCCAGGTGGAACAGGCCCTAGCACCCTGAATCAGTGAGCTGCAGCAGTTACCAGACTTCTCAACCCACAAATACCAAAGACAACAGAAAAGGTTAGTGGGAAAAGCTGCAGGGGACAGAGTGATAGAGTTCGCGGTTCAGCCACTGCCCCCAGGAGCAGCGGAGGTGGGAAAGCTACAGAAGTACAGCTGAAGTTGCTACAGGCTGCAGGCCCACCTGGTGGGAGGAATTAAGTGGCAGATCAGAGCAGGAGTGCAGAGCCTGCTGAAGATCTAAGTCCAGTCCAGGTTGGGGGTTTTTGGGGAAGGAGGAGTGCTAGTGTGGCAGAGCTGGCTGTAATAGCTCTAAAAACAACAGCACATCCCCTCAAGCTTGGAACAAAGTACTCTTTACTCTACAAGAAGTCATACCCCCAAGAAAAACTCAAGGGTCAAGCAAGTTGGCTGGGAACATGGCCAACAGCAAAAACACACCCAGATTCAGTCTCAGACTTCGGAATCTCTCTTTGGTGACAAAGAAGACCAAAACATACAGCCAGAAGAAGTCAACAAAGTCAAAAAGCCTACATCAAAAGCCTCCAAGAAAAACATGAACTGGTCTCAGGCCATGGAAGAGCTCAAAAAGGATTTGGAAAAGCAAGTTAGAGAAGTAGAGCAAAAATTGGGAAGCGAAATGAGAAGGATGCAAGAAAACCATGAAAAACAAGTCAATGACTTGCTAAAGGAGACCCAGAAAAATACTGAAAAAAATATTGAAGAAAACAACACCTTAAAAAATAGACTAACTCAAATGTCAAAAGAGCTCCAAAAAGCCAATGAGGAGAAGAATGCCTTGAAAGGCAGAATTAGCCAAATGGAAAAGGAGGTCCAAAAAACCACTGAAGAAAATGCTACCTTAAAAATTAGATTGGAGCAAGTGGAAGCTAGTGACTTTATGAGAAATCAAGATATTATAAAACAGAAACAAAGGAATGAAAAAGTGGAAGACAACGTCAAATATCTCATTAGAAAAACCACTGACCTGGAAAATAGATCCAGGAGAGATAATTTAAAAATTATTGGACTACCTGAAAGCCATGATCAAAAAAAGAGCCTAGATACCATCTTTCAAGAAATTATCAAGGAGAACTGCCCTGATATTCTAGAGCCACAGGGCAAAATAGAAATTGAAAGAATCCATAGATCACCTCCTCAAATAGATCCCAAAAAGAAATCTCCCAGGAATATTGTTGCCAAATTCCAGAGCTCCCAGATCAAGGAGAAAATACTGCAAGTAGCCAGAAAGAAACTATTTCGATATTGGGGAAACACAATCAGAATAACATAAGATCTAGTAGCTTCTACATTAAGGGATCGAAGGGCTTGGAATACGATATTCTGGAGGTCAATGGACCTAGGATTAAAACCTAGAATCACCTACCCAGCAAAACTGAGTATCATGCTCCAAGGCAAAATATGGATTTTCAATAAAATAGAGGACTTTCAAGCTTTCTCAGTGAAAAAACCAGAGCTGAATAGAAAATTTGACTTTCAAACACAAGAATCAAGAGAAGCATGAAAAGGTAATCAAGAAAAAGAACAAGAAAAAGAAATTGCAAGGGACTTACGAAAGTTGAATTGTTTTGTTTACATTCCTACATGGAAAGATGATGTGTATGATTCATGAGACCTCAGTATTAGGATTGCTGAAGGGAATATACATATGTATATATACACAAATATATATGTGTGTATGTGTGTATATATATATATGTGTGTGTGTATGTATGTATATATGTATGTGTATATATATAGAGAGAGAGAGAGAGGGCACAGGGTGAGTTGAAGATGAAGGGATGATATCTAAAAGAAATAAAATCAAATTAAGGGATAAGAGAGGAATATATTGAGAGAGGGAGAAAGGGAGAGATAGAATGGGGTAAATTATCTCACATAAAAGTGGCAAGAAAAAGCATTTCTGTAGGAAGAGAAGAGAAGGCAGGTGAGGGGGAATGAGTGAATCTTGCTCTCATCAGATTTGACCTGAGGAGGGAATACCATACACACTCAATTGGGTATCTTACCCCACAGGAAAGAAGGAGGAAGAAGATAAAAAAGGGGGGATGATAGAAGGGAGGGCAGATGGGGGAGGAGGTAATCAAAAACAAACACTTTCAAAAAGGGACAGGGTCGAGGGAGAAAATTGGATAAAGGGGGATAAGTTAGGAAGGAGCAAAATATAGTTAGTCTTTCACAACATGAGTATTGTGGAAGGGTTTTACATAATGATACGCATGTGGCCTATGTTGAATTGCTTGACTTCTTAGGGAGGGTGGGGGGGAAGGGAAGAGGGGAGAGAATTTGGAACTCAAAGTTTTAAAAACAGATGTTCAAAAACAAAAAAAAAAGTTTTTGCATGCAAGTAGGAAATAAGATACACAGACAATGGGGCATAGAAATTTATCTTGCCCTACAAGAAAGGAAGGGAAAAGGGGATGGGAGGGGAGTGGGGTGACAGAAGGGAGGGCTGACTGGGGAACAGGGCAACCAGAATATATGCCATCTTGGAGTGGGGGGGAGGGTAGAAATGGGGAGAAAATTTGTAATTCAAACTCTTGTGAAAATCAATGTTGAAAGCTAAATATATTAAATAAATTAAATTTAAAAAAAAAAGTGAAGGAGTGGGGGCAGCTAGGTGGCGCAATGAGTAGAGCACCAGCCCTGAAGTCATGAGGACCTGAGTTCAAATCCAGCCTCAGATACTCGTCACACTTACTAGCTGTGTGACCTTGGGCAAGTCACTTAACCTTAATTGCCCTGCCTTCCCCCCTCAAAAAAAAAAAGAAAAGAAAAAGTGAAGGAGTTTCCTATATGAGAGACTTACAGTTATGGAATAAAGTGGGGCTCTTTGAAAACTGGTGTCATTCAGTGAATATAGCCACATCAGGACCTGAATCAGGAGATTATCCCAATCCTGGAAAATAATAATAGCTCATCACTATCCAGTACTTCAAGGTTGGCAAAGCACTTTATGTATCTCTATTGTTATCTCTATTATTATCTCCACTGTTATCCCAATTTTATAGATGATAAAATTAGGACCTAGACACGCTAAGTTTTATGCACAGGGTCCCGGGGTCTTAAGATAAGATTCAAACTCCTGTCTTCCTGACTCCAACTCAAGTGCCCTATCTACTATACCACAAAGCCTCTGATATTCCTGATTACTGACATAGCTCCCCCCTATTTATTAAAAAAAAAAACAATTTGCACAGCTCCACAACTACACCGAAGTGTAGTTGAGTGATTCAATATTCCATGGTACATAGGGTATTTGACAACTCAAAGGAAGGTGAACATGAAAAATACTGACAGTATCTTCATGATATTCCCTGGGGTAGTAATTGCACAAAGCACATTATAAGGAGACAAAAGGCTAGGAGGAACTTGTTACTGGGGGACAAGTCTTATCTTGACCTGGGAAGTTTGCTACAGAAAACAAGAAAAGCTAATCATCTGCAACCAGAAACTTCTGGAGTCTAACTATTAGATAATGGAGTTAACTCAATAATATAATTGTCTTCCTCTAAAATAGACAAATCATGCTAGGTGGCACAGAGTGCCAGGTCTGCAGGCAGGAAAACTTATCTTCTTAAATTCAAATCCAACCTTAGACATGCTAGTTGTGTGACTTTGAGCAAGTCACTCAACCCTGTTTGCCTCAATTTCTTCACCTGTAAAATGAACTGGGAGAAGAAAATGGCAAATGACTCCAGTGTCTTTGCCAAGAAAACTCCAAATGAGGTCACAAAGAGTCAGACACAACTGAAACCACTGAACAACAATAAAAACAATAGAAAAATTAGGCCTACAAGCATTCTGTCACTCTACCTGTACAAACCTGACTGAGCTAACAGAGAGCTAACTGCATTAGCTATGTCAATTCATTAGACCTTTTTGCTCAAGATTCAAGTTGGAGATTAGGAAGATGCCCAGTATTACTACTTAGGTGATTATGACTTTTTATTGGCAAGCTAACCTAACAGGATCATATACGCTCTCTCATGGTTCCTAGATTCTCAGATCTGAATCTTGACTTTGCCATTCTTGCTGTTCTTCATTGTTAATTCACAAGGCTGTTACCTTCTTGGGCTTCCTGCTATCTTGTCTTGTAGATTCAGCTATATTTATTCTATGTTTGGCACATAATTCCTCTTTAAGGAATTTTTTTGAGAGTTGGTTGGGATTGTAGAAAATTTCTAGTCTTTCATCTTCTTGGTCATGCTATCAACTGCCTTTTAGAAATCCTGAATTAATGTCCCTTAGGTATCTCAAACTCAATATTTCCAAAACAAAACTCATTATATTTTCCCCAAACCTCCTCTTCTTTTCAACTTTCCTATTAGTGACAAAGACACCAGCATCCTCCCAGTAAGCTAAACTCACAACCCCCTCAACTCCTCACTAAAATATATCCCTCATATCCAACCTGTTGTCAAGTCTTACTGTTTTTACCACTTTCATAATATCACTTGTATAGTTGCCTTTTTTCCACTCATAAAACCACCACAAAAATATATTTCCTCATCACTTCATGCTTTCACTACTACAGTAGCTTTTTGGTTCATCTTCCTCTTTCCACTCTACTCCAGCCTCCCCTCCTCTGCCAAAATTAATTCCCCGTCCCACTATTTAATAATCTCCAATAACTCCCTACTACCTCTAGGGTTAACAAAAACACTGTTGGCCATTTAAAACCGGTCAAAAGTGAATCCTTTCTATCTTTCCAGTCTTCTCACATTTGATCCACCTCCTCTGACTCTATGATACAGCTTCACTAGTCTAATTGTAGTTTCTCACACAAGGCACTCCATCTCCCAACTCTGTGTCTTTTCATTGGCTATCCCACATAACTGAATAGTCTGTCCCCTTATCTATGACTCTTAGCTTCCTTCAAGACATATCAAATTCCTTCTTCTTCAGTATCTTCAAGACTTTCTTGGTCTCCTTCCCCAACCCTATCTCACCATTGTTAGTGCTTTCTATCAACTTTGTGTATATCTTGTGCATATAAATATATATATATATATATATGTATATATATATATATATATATAATCTCATACATATATACATGTTTATGGATGTATTTATAGGTGTGTATATGTGTGTGTATGTATTTACATGTTGATTCCTCTAGTACAATGCTAGTTCTCTAAGGAAAAAGAAAGAGGTTTTGCCTTTGTTTGAATCACCAGTATTTAGCATAATACCTGGCACCCATTAAGCACTTAATAGATGCTTTTTGGCTAACTGATTCAAATAAGTTCAGCCAAATAATCTGATTAGAAAATCCAAGTAGATGAAAAAGGACTATTGTTCAGGTGACATCATAGCATTATAAACGCAGAGCTAGAAGGGACCTTATAGAATATCTAGACTAACTCCCTTATTTTACAGATAAAGAAAATGGAGTCTACAGAGGTTAAGAGACTTGTAGCAGGTGATATAGGTAAAAGTAGAGCTAGATTTGAACCAAGGGCCTTTGACTCAACATCCTCTTTCCATTGTGTTAGGATTCAGTTAAATGGGCAATAACCTGAGAGACAGGTCAGCTCATCACAAATATAGAGATATATCTTAAACAGACGCTGAAGACAGACAGTGAAATGGGTCCAGAATTGAATAGGAAGAAGAAAGTGTGTTGAATTGTATTTGAGAAATTGAAGTTGTCTTAATGATGCTAAAGATCTTCATAAAATAAAATCTTATCTTTTAACATTTACATTCTTTCATTGATAGCACATGATTCCAAATTATAAAATATCACAATCTCCAAAGAATAAAAATTGTAAGAAACCCCACAGGAGGGCAAAGAGTAGGTATAAGTAGACTATAACATATTACCAACAATGTCTCATGAACAAGCAATGGCTTACATCTTCCAGAGGATGTGTCATTGGAAAGATGGGTAGATCCAACATGTACTAAGAGTGAGGAATAATAGATAGGCAGCTTTATTGCTGCAGTGGTACCTACAAAATGTTAAAAATTTTCTAGAAATGTCTTTAGCATGTTAGTTGGACCTTCTATATAAGATTTATGAGAAGAGGTAAACAAGAATCACACAAGACAAAAAGGCACAGTCTTGCCAAGAGTGCCTCTATCAAGGAGATCATTGATCCATTGAAGCACTGAGGCATGGTATGACATACAGATCTAGCACCATTTTTCTCCATACTGCAGTGCAATTTTCCCTGGTTTTCACTGAATAGTGATTTCCTTCTCTTATGTTTTATAATCTTGGGTCTATCAAATGCCTTTGTTTCTAGTTCTGGGTTGTCTATTCTTTTCTGGTGATCTAGGTTTTTTTTATTTTTATCCAGTGACAGATATTTTTTATAATTACTAGTTTAAAACTGAAATATAGTTATGCAAGTCCTCTTCCCCATCTTTCAGTTACTCTTGATATTCCTGTCCATTCTCACACATATTTATTATTACATTTCCTAATTTTGTGAAGTAGCCAATTGGTATTTTGATTGGTCTTACATAGAATCAGTAAATTGATTTGAGTTGTTTTGACACTTTATTTATATTGATTCAATTTATAGGTACATATTTCATTCATAGAACCATAGTTATAATGAGACCTTAGAGGCCATTTAGTGCAACTTCATCTTTTTACAGATGAAGAAACTGAGGCCCCAAGAGATCAAAGGACTTGACTAAGGTCACAGAAATTATAAGTAGAAGAATTAAGACTGAAAGTCAGATCCTCTAACTCCAAATTCAATACTTTTCCCACTACACTCAATTTATCCTTTATTTCTTTTAAAATTATTTCATGGTTATCTAGGTTATTTATATAAGAAGCAGTGCAAAGGTAATAGAAAGAACATTGTACCTGGAATAAGATGACCTGTATTTTAATTCTTGTTCTCCTACCTCTAACCTGCGTGAGTTTGGACAACATGTGTCATCTCTCTTGGCTTTAATTTCTTCACCTGTAAAAGGCGACTATGAGGTAACTTTCACTTCTAAATCCTACTTGATGCATATTTTGCCATTATTTCTATCAATCTCTCCTGATTTAAGTTAGTGATGTGTAATAGTGATGATGATTTTTTTATGTCTTGATAAAGTCATCTATTTGTTGTTCTTGTCATTATTCTCTAGGATTTTCTAAATGTAGCATTGTATCATTTGCAAATAGCTTTATTTTAACCTCTTCTTTGAAAATACTTGTTCATTAATTTCTTTTTTCCTGCCTTGCTATGTCTAATAATGATGGTGATAGCAGACAGCCAAGTTTCTCTATTATGTATTATATTAAATTGATTTTAATTCATATTTTTATCACAAAAAAAGGAAAAAATCCATTTATGTCCTTATTTTGCAGTTTTTATCATAAGTGAATGTTATATTTTTGTAAAAAGCCTGTTCTCTATCTGTTAATATAGCCATGGTTTTGTGGTTTTTCTTACTGATACTATTTGTTACACCAATATTCTTATATTGTTACTGTTATATTGTTATTGTTTTCTTAATATTAAACTGTCCTTGCTTTACTCATATAACTTCTCCTTGTGAATAATAAACATGTGTGTATCATACATACATGGATGCATATTAACTAAACATACATATAGACACATCATTGGCAAATAAAATATAGCTATTAATCTTTTGCTGTCTTGCTAAAGAGGCCACAAGGCATTATGCATAATGAGCTGGCCTCAGAATCAGAAGACCTGGTTCTGCCTCTGACACATCCTGGCTGTATGACCCTGAGCAAGTCACTTAGTTTCTGAGGAGGCAATTCTAAACTTCAGAATAGTTGCTGATCTACACTGGCATGTCCTTCCACTAGGAATTGTCTGTACTATCAAAATCAAAGGTCTACAGCAGCAAAAAAAAAAAAAAAATCTTGCCAAATACAACTATTAAGTTTATTATTGTTGTCTGTTACATTTTTAAACATAACATCATATCTGTAAAAGAGAAAGAGAGATAGAAGGACAGTGACAGAGAGAAGTAGATATAAAGAGGAAGAGAAAGAAGAAAGAGACACAGAAAGAAAGACAGGGAGAAGAAGAACAGAGAGAGAGTTGCATTCAGTTTATGGTGTTTTATTTAATACTGCTGCATTTCTATTTGCTAATGATCTTGACACGTGTGTATGTGTGTGTGTGTGTGTGTGTGTGTGTGTGTATTGCTTGTCATTGCCAGGTTTGAAATAAAAATCACGTCTCTCTTATAGGAGGAAAAACAGAATGTTTTTTATGTTATTAAAAATATTTTGGCGGAGCCAAGATGGCCGCATGAAGGCAGCGTCTTACCGGAGCTCTCTCACAAGGTCTGTCAGATTCCTATAAAAAAGTGAATTGGAGCAGATTTGAGAGAGTCAGAAACCAGGAGCAGTCTGCGTGGGGCAAATTTCCAAGCCAGGAGAGTCTGAAAGGCTGGAGGCACGAACCTGTAGGCCCGGAGAGTGCTCGGTGCGGAGCAGCTCCAGACCAAGGCGGAAGCAGCTGGCCAGGAAATCCACATGGGAGATGGGCTGGGAGAAGGCTGGGTGCCCGAAACCAGCGGAGATCCCCAGGCCTCCCAACACAGGACAGCAATCTGTGGAAGCGACGAAAGGCAGAGCAATGCCACCGGCCAGGAAACATTGACTCCTGAGGCTTGCAGCCCAAACACATGAAACTCGGCCCTCTTGAACTTCTGGGAGGTGTAATGGCCAGGTAAACAGCTCTAATCCCTCCCCTCCCCACCCAGAGAATTCCTCGGAAAAAAAAAAAAGAACGCTGGAACTGAGCAGAAAGTAGTGGGGCTTCAGTGGTCAAATAGTAGAAGTTCATCAGTCCCAGAGGGGCAGAGTTGGCAGGGGTCAACGCCAGGAGCCCAGAAGTAACCTTGCTCCCACAGGGGAAGTGCCAGACATCAGCTCAAACAACAAACAGCTGAGACCATTGCTGATAAGCAAGTGCTGGAGAGCACCCATAGGGAGTGAGAAGCCAGGGAGCCAGACCCCTCCCCCACACCTCAGGAAACTGAAGGCTATAATTCTAGACTCACAACCCCCAGAATAAGAAAGCTGGGACAGAAAGCCCTGAGGCCCGAAGGTAGAAATTCGTTGTAAAGCCAGGAAAAGGCAAACCAACATGAAGAAGAACACAAAAAAACCGAGGACAATAGATTCTTTTTATGGAGACAGGCAGGATCGAAATACCAACATAGAAAAGGATAGCAATGACACTGTAGATACATCGGATACCTCGAAAGGTAATTTGAACTGGTCTCCAGCCCAAAAAGCACTGCTGGAAGAGCTAAAGGAGGATTTTAAAAACCAAATTAGGGAGCTAAAAGAAAATATGGAAAAAAAAGATTGGCGAAATGGCTATGGAGATTCAGAATCTAGAGAGAGAAAATGACACCCTGAGAGGTAAAATCAACCAATTGGAAAAGGAGACTCGAAAGCAAAATGAAAACACTAACTCATTAAAAATTAGACTTGAGCAAGTGGAAGCTAATGAATCTATGAGGCACCAAGAAGTAGTAAAACAAAACGTAAAGAATGAAAAAATAGAAAAAAAATGTGAAATATCTGATTGGGAAAACAACTGACCTGGAAAATAGATCCAGGAGAGACAATTTAAGAGTTATTGGTCTACTGGAAATCCACGATGAAAAAAAGAGCCTTGACAGTATCTTCCAAGAAATTATCAAAGACAATTGCCCAGAGGTCGTAGAACCAGAGGGCAAAATAGTCATTGAAAGAATTCACCAATCACCCCCTGAAAGAGATCCCAAACTGAAAACACCAAGGAATATTATAGCCAAATTTCAGAGCTATAAACTCAAGGAGAAAATACTGCAAGCAGCCAAAAAGAAGCAATTCAAATATCATGGAACTACAGTCAAGATCACGCAGGATCTCTCAGCTTCCACGTTAAAAGACAGGAGAAATTGGAATATGATATTCCGAAGGGCAAAGGAGCTGGGACTACAACCAAGGATCAACTACCCAGCAAAACTAAGCATAATTTTCCAGGCAAGGCGATGGACATTCAATGAAATAAGGGAATTCCAGAACTTCCTGATGAAAAGGCCAGAACTCAATGGAAAATTTGATCTCTAAAAATATTTTATATTCGATATTGCCTACTTCTAGTTTGTGAAATACAGCACTTCATCTCTGGTGCCTAAAACATGATGAGCTCTATATAAAAGCATACTTAAATTGATGTTCCTTCATAAATAAAAATTCTGTTTTCTTTTTCATTTAAACAAAAATTTTACATGGTATAGGGATTATTTTTCCTTTGCATGTATGAGAGAATTCATAGACTTATGGGGGTTAGAACTAAAAAAGGATTGACTTGTAAATTCATCTAGCCCCAACATCCATTTATATGGCAGTTCGTTAACAACCTGTTTAATTTTTCCTTCCCAAACTTGTTTACTTTGCACATCTATTTCCTGTTTTTGTCTATCTGGGTATTTTATGTTTTTAATAAATATTCAGTTATTTCTTTTAAATACTCAGACTTCTTATATTTTTCTTTGTGATCTCTCCATTTATATTCATTTTTTCATGATATATGTTAATATAATCTCAAGATTATGTCATATTTTTCATTGTGATCTCTCCATTCCTATTTCTTTATTTTATTTTTTACAATTACATGTAAAAACAATTTTTATTCTTCATTTTTTACAATTTTGAGCTCCAAATTCTCTCCCACAATTATGCCCCTCCCCCCTCATTGAGAAGGCAAGCAATTTGACAAAGGTTGTATATGTACAATCATTCAAACATATTTCCATATTAGTTGTGTGGTAAAAGATAACACAGGCCAAAAAAAAAAAAGAAGAAGAAAAGAAAAAGAGTATTAAAAAACCCAATATGCTTCAATCTGCATTAAGATTTCATCAGTTCTTTCTCTGGAGGTGGATAGTATTTTTTGTCATAGGTCTTCCATTCCTATTTCTGATTTTGATAATTTAATTTTGCTATTTCCTTTTTTTCAATTAAATTTTCAATTGTTTAGCAACCATATTTATTTATTTAAAAATAGCTTCTTATATTACTAATCAATTCAATATTCCTTTATTTTCTGTCCTATCAATCTGACCCCATATTTTAACAATTTCTTTTTGAAACTTGCATTTTAATATCATTTTGTTCAGTTTCTAACTTCACTAACTACAAACAACTAATTTGCTCTTTCATCAATATAAACCTTTGAGGTAATATCGTATTCCTATGCATTTTCTTTAATCCAGACATTATTCAATAATTTATTTTTTAGCTTCTTTATTTGCTTGTATATTTTGATTGTATTTTTCCCAGTCATTGTCCCTTTTCATTTTCCATTATGAGCTACTATGACTCCATTTCCTGGCATTCTTCACTATTTAGCTCTCCTTCCACTATCCTCTAAGAGTAGTGGAGATAATATTCTGAATGTGTAACATTCTTTCAGCTCTTCCAGAACTCTAGGGACAGAATGGTTCCATGTTATTCACTCCTATTTTATTTTTGTTTTTGTTTTTTACATTGGTCTTGGGCAATCCAACAAGCATTTATTAAGCACTGGAAGGCACCATTCTAGGCACTAGATATACAAAAACAAGAAAGACAAAATACAAAATAGTCACCGTCCTCAAGAAGTTTATGTTCCAGTAGAATGATACAATATAGAGCTGATATGACATGTAAACATAAGTATATACATGATCATTTGAGGAGGAGGGAAAGTTCTGAAAACTAAGAGGATCAGGAACAGTTTCTTATAGGAAATGGCACATAAGCAGAGCCCTGAAGGAAGCTAAGGATTTTAAGAAATACAGGTGGTAAGGGAATGCGTTCCAGGCATGACTTGTCCACTAGCAGAAAGGCAAACGATGTGATAATGCTAAGGCCACAGAACAACAAGTAGCTTGGCTCAGCTGGAACATACTGTGCATGGAGGAGAATAATGTGTAATGAACTTTAATAGGTAAGATGGAACCAGATTGAGAAGGGCTTAAAATGCTGTTCTGGTATGGGCCTAATTCAGGCCAGTTCGCTGTTAATTTAGGTTTGATAATGGAATAAAATGAGACATTAGTAGGACATTCAAAAGTTAACAAAAAGATTGACTTAGTCATAGCTGGTGGAGGATATTCAACAAGAAAAGACATTGAGGAGTTGATTCAGCTCCAGTTGATACAGCCAGGAGAAGCTTTCATGATTAAGTTGCCCTCTATGATTCACCAGCAAAGCATAGAGTGCTTCTGGTACTCCTCATGGATTCTTCGGACTAAGGCAACCAGTAAGTAATGTTAACAGTTTATCTTTTTAGTCGCCTGAGATACTCTCGAGTAGAGCATCATCTCAATGTCTTTTTAAGGAAAGTAGCCTAATTTTACATGGGCAGAACAGATAGGATATTGTCATTTCCTCAAATGCAAAACTGAAAAGTTTGTATTTTGTCCTTGAAGCAAAAGGAAGACACTGAGAGATCTTGAGAAAGAGAAAGATATGATCAAACTTGTAGTTCCTCAACGACTTCAATACCTGACTCACAATTTCTCTCTCCTCCTCAGCTCTTGCCCTCATATTAAGGGACTACAAGACACAAATTTATTCTTTCAAATGCCCAAACCACTCAGTTCCTCAAACTACTCAACTCCCATGAGCTCTACCCCACCTCAGTCACACACAAAGATAGCGTGAAAAATGATTATTAATAACCAATACCTTGGCAGCTTCAGACTTTAAGTTCAGTTTTTCTTTAGAAGGACATCACAGATTACCAGATTGCATTGACTCTCCTGGTCAGACACCACCCAAGTTTACAAGGAATTTAATTTAAAATAGAAAAGCCCATTGTGTTCCACTGGAGCTTGGGTGGAGACAGATTCTTTTGTCTAGATAGTCCAAGGCTGGGAGTGGCCTGGTATGTCTGAGAATGGTCTGTTACAGAGATATTTTCTCTGTCCTGGGATGAAATGATGATCTAGTGACATCAACCCCAGTTGTAAGGGTATATCAACTGTGCAGCCTAACCCCAAAAGTGAGTTCAGTTACTGACTACAGCTCCCAAGCATTCATATGCATGTAAGCAGGCTTTGTGAGAAATAAATTTACATATAGGATAATTCTGTTTGTCTTTCTTAGACCAAACTCTAGAAGGTTAACAATAGAAATACCCTTGATCTTGTCATAATTCACAAATACACCACCTCTACGTTCAAGAATTCTGAATTCCTTTTAGCCAACTATTACCTGTGGGCTTTTCACCTCTCCCTGTTTTTCCTTACCAAACACTACTCTTGGGGCAGGAAGGTGATACAGTGAATAGGGTACTGGCCCTGGAGTGAGGAAGACCTGAGTTGAAATAAGGCCTCAGACACTTGACATACTTACTGGCTGTGTGACCTTGGGCAAGTCATTTAACCCCAATTACCCCGCCTTCCCTCCTCAAAAAAAAAAACACTACTCTTCATCTGTACCTTGACCTCTAATCATTTGACCCTTCAATTCTCTCCCAGGCCTTTTCCCCTGCACTGGCCATTCCCTTGTTTTCTCCCCATTTTGATTCCTTGGTGAACCAGTTCAACTCTACCTATTCTCTTCTCTTGAATCCCTAGCTCTCTTATCATACCATCAATAACTCTCTGCCAAGCCTCAGTCTTGGCTCACTCCCACCATCCCATCTGTCACCTTTACTCTTAAATATGTGCTACTGAATAAAGGTGGAGAAAATCATGCAATCATTCTGACTGGGTCCACTACAAATTTATGTTGCATAACCTCAACTTGGCCCTCACTGCTACTACCCAATCCTACTGTATCTCCCTTATCAACTCTCTATCCCACTCTTAATGGGAGCCCTTTCAAACTTTTATCCCTCCTCAACTGTCCCATGGCTGCCCCCCTCCACTCTCTCAGTTGAAAAATTTACCTCATATTTCACAGAAAAAAAATGAAGACATTCATTATGAACTCCCTCTTCCTCCCTCTTTCTTATCGCCTATCACTCATATGCCTTCTGCCACTATTTCCTCCTTCATCCCTATCTCAAATAATGAAGTATCCTTATTCCTTACCAAGGCTAACCCCTCTACTTGTTTATGCAATCCCATTCCATCCTGTCTCTTCCAACAGAGTGCCCCCTCTATCATCCCCAGGCTTTCACTAATGTTCAATTTCTCCCTATCTACTGGCTCATTTCCTACTGCCTACAGACATGCCCATTTTGCTCTTATCCTGAAAAACCCTCACTTGATCCTTCTGTCTCTGCTAACTATCATCCTATATCTCCTCTGCCTCTGTAGCTCAGCTCCTTGAAAATGCCATCTACAGTAGGTGCCTCCACTTTCTTTCCTCTCACTTCTCTTTATCCCTTACAGTGGAGCTCTCTACCTTTTCATTCTCACCAAAACTGCTCTCTTCAAAGTTACTAATGATCTGTTAATTGGCAAATCCAACAGCCTTTCCTCTATTGTCATTTTCCTTGACCTCTCTGCAGCTTTTGACACTGTTATTTACACTCCCTTCCTTGATGCTCTCTATTCTCTAGGTTTGGGGACATAACTCTCTCCTTCTAGGTCTCTTTTGTTGGATCCTGCTCCAGATCACACTCTTTAACCGTTGGTGTCACTCAAGGTTCTGTCCTAGGCCCTCTTCCCTCCTTCTCTACTACTTCACTTGGTGATCTCATCAGCTCCCATGGAGTTAATATCTCTATGCTGATGATTCTCAAATCTACTTTTCTGCCCCAATCTCTCTGCTGACTTCCAATCTCACATCAGACATCTCAAACTGGATGTCCAGTAGACATCTTAAATATATCCAAAATAGAACTTATTATTTTCTTCTCTGAACTCTCCTCCCCTCCTACCTTTCCTATCATCATATAGGTAATCCCATCCTCCCAGGCCCTCTGGCTCACAACCTCAGAGTCATCCCAGATTCCTCACTATCTCTTACCTGTCCCTCCCCCCATGTCTAAGCTGTTGCCAAGGATTGTCAATTTTATCTTTGCGACATCTCTCATATTTATTGTAGGTCTTCATCACCTTATGCCTGGATTATTGCAATAGGCTGCTTAACTTAAGTCTCTCCCCACTCTAATCCATCCTCCATTTAGCCACTAAAGTGATTTTCCTAAAGCACAAGTCTGATCATGTAACTCCCCCATACTCAGTAAACTGCAGTGATCTTCTATTGCCTCCAGAAATAAATACAAAACACTCTCTTTGGCATTCAA
Organism: Trichosurus vulpecula; assembly: GCF_011100635.1. Lineage (NCBI taxonomy): Eukaryota > Metazoa > Chordata > Mammalia > Diprotodontia > Phalangeridae > Trichosurus > Trichosurus vulpecula. The sequence continues at coordinate 265,306,019 of NC_050574.1, forward strand.
AACCCTTCATAAGCTAGCCCTCTCCTACTTTTCCAATCTTCTTAAACCTTGCTCCCCAAGTAGTCTTGCTTCCAGAGACATTAGCCTCCTAGCTGTTCTACGAACAAGATACTCCATCTCCCAGCTCTGACCATTTTCTCTGGCTGTCCCTTGTGTCTGCAATGCTTTCTCTCTCTTCTACTTTAATTACTGACCTCCCTGGCTTCCTTTAAGTCTCAACTAAAATCTTACCTTCTACAGGTAACCTTCCCCAACCCTTCTTAATTCCAGTGCCTTCCTTCTATTATTTTGTATATATTTGTTTGTATGTTGTCTCTCCCATTAGACTGTAAGCCCCTTGTAATCAGAGACTATTTTTTATATCTTTTTGTATCCCCAGCACTTAGCACAGTGCCTCGCACATAAGTGCTGAATAAATACTGATTGATTGGTAGCAATGTATGAGGGACAATATGGAAGCAGAAATCAATATTCAGTAATTGATTAGATATAGTGAAGAATTAAGGATACCTCCATGGTTGTAAACCTAGGTGACCGGAAAAGTGATAGTACCCTCAACAGGGACATTAGTAAGAGATATAGGATGGATGCAGGGGGACAATGAATTCTGGGTAATGTTGAGTTTGAGATACATACAGATCATTTAGTTGTAAATGTCCAATAGCATTTGCTAATAAGGGTCTAGATTTCCAAAAAGACCATAAGCACAAACAAGCAGGGTAATATCAGAACAAATGTGTAAAATTTGAATTATACAAAAAAAGTTGTATGTAGTGGAGGGTAAACAAAACTGTATAACAGAAGTTCAAAATTTCATTTAAAATGCTTTTTTGTTTTTCTGTCATGTTGAGATGTTCATACTTATTAAGTTTAAAATATAAAAGGAATTTAATTAACTACAAAAGAAAATAAGTTTGGAGGTATTCTAAACTGAATTAGGAAAGTTTTGAGGAGAGATTGAGTTAGAAGAGAAGATAACAGGTTCCATTTTGGACAAGTTATGTGTGAAATATCTGCTTGACATTAGTGTCACCTCCCTCCCCGCCACCATCCCCCTCATTGTATATTTATCATAGTGGACCTGGTGGTGGTAGTTGTGGTGGTTGAGTCTTTTCAGTTGTGACTGATTCTCCATGACCTGACTTGGTGTTATGGTAATTAGGGTGGGACTTTTTTTGCTGTCTTCTCTTTTGGAATGCTAAGGCCATCAAGTGCCTTTAATGAGTCTTGCCTTTCTTTGAATGGGGCAGGTAAAGTGGGATCCTTTTGTCTTTTGTTTTGGAGTGCTTGTCAACTCTGAGGTTGTCAAGTACCTTGGAGTCTTGCCTTTCAAATGCAATGCCAAGCAAAGTGGATTTTCGCTGTCTTTCTGTTGGAGTGCTTCTCAGAACTAATGAATCTTTGATTGAATTGGGAGTTTTTGATGACCTGCTTATGTCAAGTGAAGACCTAGTTCACATGGGTTTGAGTCCCATGGTTGTGACACCCTTTGACCCTGAAGAAGTGTGTGTGTATATATACTCAGAGGTTAGCATTTCACCTTTGGGGGCACACTCATTGAAAGAGTGTTGGTGATGAGACTCTGGGTAGCCATTGAAGCACCCCCTAGCTTTGAAAACCCAGATGTTGGTGCTTCTCTCTGGTAACTATGTATATATTGTGATTTGGTCAGGCAGATAAAAGCCTGTCTGTTGATCTGTTTGTAATTTCTGTTTGTATTTGCTCTGAAGTTCAGGGTGCTGGCTTTTCCCCTTGAACTAAGTGAATGGTATGTGTATGTTTAATTAAAGCAAGCTTGTTAACCCCTTAAAGTTGCTTTCCTTAGAAAAGCAGATCAAAGGACCTGTCCTAGCAGCCCTCCTGTGTGCTCATTGTTGGTCTTTCACCTCCACAGTAGCTGCTAGCAACAATGTTGTTACATTGGGGTTTTCTTAGCAAAGACACTGGAGTGGCTTGCCATTTTCTTCTACAGCTCATCCTACAGATGAGGAACTGAGGGAAACAGGGTTAAATGACTTACCTAGGGTCATAGAGCTAGCAAGTATCTGAGGTCACATTTGAACTCAGGACCTTCTGACTCCAGAGCCAGCACTATCTACTATGCCACTTAGCTATCCCTTTCCCCTTGTATGTTCTTATATATTAACACGTTGTAGCCTCCCTTGTAGAATGTAAGCTTGTTGAAGGTAAGGACTGTCTCATTTTTGTACTTACCACAGCGCCTGGCACGTAGTAATTACTTAATAGATGTTTGCTGATGGATTAACTGACTGAAGTCCAACAGTTGGTAATTGACACTGACTGTAATTGGAATAGAATTTTGGAGACAGCCTAAGGCTAGATGTGTAGATCTAGGACTCACGTGCATAGCAATGATAATTGAACTCATGGGAACTGATGTCTCTTCAGGACCTCTGAGAACTGCCTTCTACTTGCCCTGCTCCATGCCTCCATATTCCATTCATGAATGAGTCAAGATGATTTATCTCACATGTCCCTTTCTTCCCAAGATCCAGAATTCCGAAATTCTATCCTCTGACCAGAATCTCCTATCCTTCCAAATCTCTACTCACACAAAACCTACTCTTTGCCTTTTTGTTGAACTCTGTTCCCTTCAACTGTCTGTTTTCTCTATTTTACCCTCTTTGATTTCACTTGCCCTAATCCCAGGGTCTGCCACTAAGTAAAACCCTAGAATTCCTTGTCCTTCTGACCTTTTGCTAATTCCATGCAACAAATCCTAATACTTGCTTAACCTGCCATCATCTAATTTTCCATGTGGAAATGGAACAGGTGGCCTCTGGGCTCTTTTCAAACTGAGATTTTGTAGTTATTGATTCTCTATTTCTTTCCCTGCATAATATCTGCAACAAGTGTTCTCTCTATAAATATTCAACCATTGTAAATTTTCCTTTCCTTCATGCAAATTTAGGGCAGGCTCAAAGCCTGGAAAAAAAAATATTATCTTTATTGTTATTAACAATACTAATAATCACTAGTATTTACATAATGCTTTAAGATTCACAAATCGCTTAAAATGTTTTTACATATCTCATTGGACCTCATTTTACTAGTCATATATACTCTATGCCTACTTGTAATGGCAAGCAAAGTGGGACTTTTGCTGTTTTTTTTCTTTTGGAGCACTTCTCAGCACTAAGGCAATCAAAGGCCTTTGATTGAGTCTTGCCTTTGCTTGATTCAAGAGTTTTTGATTGAATCAAGAGTCATTGATTGGAAACAGTGTATATACTCTGAGGTTAGCATTTTGCTCGGGGGCTCACTCATTGGAAGAGTGTTCATGTGATTTGGCCAGATGAGACTCTGGTTAGCCGTTAAGGAGCGCCACCCCCTCCTCCCACCTTTGAAAATACAGATGTTGGTGCTTCTCTCTCTGGTAACTATGTATATATTGCTACGGACAGACAGTTAGAAGCGCTGTCTACTGATTTGTGTTATTTGCTCTGTTTAGATAATTTCTACTTGTAATTTCTGTTTGTGTTTTCCCTGAAGCTCAGGGTGCTGACTTTTTCCCCTGAACTAAGTGAATGATATATGTATGTTTAATTAAAGTGACATTGTAAACCCTTTAAAGATGCTTTCCTTAGAAAGGTTGATCAAAGAACCAGTGCTAGCAGCCCTCCTGTGTGCTGGTATTGTTGGTCTTACATCTCCACAGCAGCTGCTAGTAACATTAGTGTTACACCACTGGGCTTAGCAACAGTTCTTTTACTTTTCCTCCTTATTCATTTGCATGAAAGACCTTAAGAATTCTGGAACTAATTTAAACTGATGCTAATGAGAAACAGCTTTGCAATTAGAGATTAAGCAGGGAAATACAAGAAAATTTTAACCCTAAGTGAAAATGGGGCCTCTGATAGAAACTTTGCCCTTAGTGAACAGCTCAAGTCAACATGCATGTGCCTACTATGTACCAGTGTGAGAAATGAATATTTCTATTATATTTAGTAACTAATTATTGTATTAGGACCAAGGTTTTTCCCCTTTTCTATTTCCTCATCGAGAAACCAACCAATGTGGGATCTCTCTCTTAAAGATTTACCTAGGTCAAGATCGAATAAGAGAGTAAAAGAAATCCTAAGTATGAAGTAATGGGTATATTCCTGCTCATTGTGTTTACTCAGACTGGACTAGGGAAAGGTTGATTCTCCCTATTATCAAGACAGGTGATACAGAAATTTATGTCTCTTTGACCAATATTTGCGTGACCTAAGTTAAGCATGTACCCCAAGACCTTCATTTTAATGTAGCCCACACCTGTCTATGTGTTAACCATTCTGAGAAACAGCATTATTTTATAATTATGGAAATTCCCAAATGAAGATGGAATACTAGAACAAACCTTGCACCATGATGTACATAATAGAAGGTTAAGAAAGTTATCTGAGAGATGGAGATAAGCAGGCTTTGATGGAAACTCACCTGATACAAATACCATTAAAAAACAACTAGACTTGAAAAAATTTATTTTTTGTCAAAGATTTGCTTACTATCTGTGTGGTTTTCTATTGAATAATACATATCAAAATCTTGAGAAAACAATACTAACTCATGTAAAATAGGTGAATTCAGTCAAAGAAGGGCTCATTGTATATTTTTTAAATGTTAAGACAAAGATTTATTGTACAAGTTAATAAATTTAATAGTTTTATTTTGTCCTATTTGCATACCACTATAAGCTCTGTCAGCCTTCCTCTTCAACTTCTTAAAACATCTCAGTTTCATCACCAGTTCCTATCCTCTTCTTACATTTCTTACATTTTACAGAGGTTAATCCCTCTACATAAACCCTTCATCCCATTCTCTATATCTTCCATCACCTTGATACAGCAGTCATCTGCTCTCAGTCATACAGCCTCTTCCTTTCCATTGGATCCTTCCCACCTAACTACAAATATACTCATCTTTCTCCAATTCTTTAAAAAAAAAAAGAAACCTTCCATTGACCCTCCCACTATGCTCTACTTCCTCACAATTCACTATCTTTTTAACCCCTTACAATCAGGTTTCTTCTTCCACAACTCTATAGGAAATGTCTTATCAAAAGCCAACAGTTGGGGCAGCTAGGTGGCACAGTGAATAGAGCACTGGCCCTGGAGTCAGGAGGACCTGAGTTCAAATCCAGCCTCAGACACTTGATACTTATTAGCTGTGACCTTGGGCAAGTGACTTAATCCCAATTGCCTTGCCTTTCCCCCTCCAAAAAAAAGCCAACAGTGATGTATTAATCACCAAATCTGTTTTTTTATGGGCCAAGATGGCGGCTGGTAAGCACGGACTAGAGTGAGCTCCGTACCCAAGTCCCTCCAAAAACCTATAAAAATGGCTCTGAACCAATTCTAGAACGGCAGAACCCACAGAACAGCAGAGGGAAGCAGGGCTCCAGCCCAGGACAGCCCGGATGGTCTCTGGGTGAGCTCTATTCCACACGGAGCTGGGAGCTGGGAGCTGGGAGCTGGGAACGGAGTGGAGCAGAGCCCAGCCTGAGTGGCGTGGACGATCCAGACCGGAAGCCGGGCGGAGGGGGCCCTAGCGCCCTGAATATGTGAGCTGCGGCAGTTACCAGACCCCTCGACCCACAAACACCAAAGACTGCGGAAAAGGTTAGTGGGAAAAGCTGCGGGAGTGGAAGGAGTTCGCGGTTCGGCTTCCAGCCCCCGGGGCAGCGGAGGTGGGGCAGCTACAGCTGTTGTTACTTCCGGCTCCAGGCCCACCTGGTGGGAGGAATTAAGTGGCGGATCGCAGCAGGGGTGCACAGCCTGCGGAAGATCTGAGCCCAGTCTGGACTGGGGGTCCTTGGGGAAGGAGGAGTGCGGCTCTGACAGAGCTGGCACCTCCCCCCTAAACGTAGAACATAGAACTCTGTAATCTACAAGCAGTCATACCCCACTGAAAAACTCAAGGGTCAAGTTAGTTAGTTGGGAATATGGCCAGGACGCGAAAACGCGCCCAGATTCAGTCTCAGACTTTGGATTCTTTCTTTGGTGACAAAGAAGACCAAAACATACAGTCTAAAGAAGACAACAAAGTCATAGAGCCTACAACCAAAGCCTCCAAGAAAAACATGAACTGGCCCCAGACCATAGAAGAACTCAAAAAGGATTTGGAAAAGCAAGTTAGAGAAGTAGAGGAAAAATTGGGAAGAGAAATAAGAAGGATGCGAGAAAACCATGAAAAACAAGTCAATGACCTGCTAAAGGAGACCCAAAAAAAATACTGAAAAATTAATCACCAAATCTAACAACTTCTTTTGCAGTCCTCTTCTACCCTGACTTCTGAAGCTTTTGATCATTCTTTCCTCCTGGTAATTCTCTTTTCCCTTGATTTTGGAACATTATTCTTTTACTTTCTGCCTCTCTTTCTAGGCTAGATACTCTTCTGTCTCCTTTACTTATCCTTTGCTAAACTTCTTAATATAGGTATTCCTCAGGAGGCTGCCATCAGCCCTATTATCTGGAGATATAAATGCTGGATTAATCTCAAAGACAAAATGACCAACAATATTCCCTAGATGTCCCATCTAATCTTGAATGCTGATTCCTCTACCCATGCCACAGAAAAACCTTGCTCTTGTCCTCCCTTTTCTCTCTAGTATCATCTAGTATCATCATCTATTCTCTTTACAATTTCCTCCCTCTTCTTTTAAGTATGCCTAAAATAGGTCTCCCTAATTCAAATCACACTAGCCTTTTGAGCTACCATCCCAAATCTCTCCTCCCATTCATGCTTCATCCATAATTTCCCTGTGTGAACCTAAGGAATCTAGCTCTTACCCCTACCAGTCCAGTAAAACTATTCTCATCAAAGTCACCACTTTCTGGACGAATACATTGGCCTTTTGTTTATTCTCATCCTTTTTGCATGCTACCCCAATGTGATACTATCGATCACTTTTTTTCACTTTGGCACCGTCTGTACTCTTGCCTACAGTTAGTCAGCCCAAATATTTTAATTCAGAGGCCTCCTCCTCCCTTGCCTTCCTTTTACCCCCTCCCAAGGCCCCACACTGCCCAGAACCCATCTGATTGCTTGACTACTCACAACACTTGAATGAGCTGGGAATTACCAATTCTATTCTTTCCAGTTAGATAGAGGACAACCAGGGTAAGCTTGCCATCTGCCTTCCCCTGATACTCTCTAGACTCCTCTGGCACTGTCATCTACCTATTGATACTACCTAAGGACCGCTGGGTCCTTATCTATGCCACTGTTGTACACTTAGGCCCCTCATTCTCCCTAGCTGAACTTTCTTTTATGTGTTATTTCCTCCATATAGAGTTTGAGCTCCTGGGAAGCAAAGACTATTTCACTTTTCTATTTGCACAGCCAGTGTTTGGCACATAGAAAGCATTTAATAATTTTTTTTTCATTCATCTATTCAATCCACTTCTAAGAAGAAACTGCAAGGTGCAAGAGGTAACAGGTATAAAAGTTGGGAGCCCATCTCCCTCTGCCCTCATGTTACAGGCAAAGGAATCATTTGTATCAATTAGAATTTACCACACAGAAAATCCTTAGTATGAATCATGATTAAACTTCTACTGAGGCCTTTCCCAACTGGGAGTCTCTGGAGAAAATCCACAGAGACTAGAATCTCAGAGGGGACAATATGAAAGAGCCCAACCAGAGAAGTCATTATTTTGAAAGGGTAAATTTTGACCAAAAGTGAACTGAAATTTTGTACTCTCTCAATACAATTCTCCTAAAACCACAAGGAACCTCTCTGCTTTCCTGGAAGCATTTGCTACAGTAATTTACACAGGCACTTGCTACTAGTTCTAGAAGAAACTCATTTTCCTGTTGCTAAAAGGAGGGGCAGAAAAGATTTCTATTTGGTTTAACTAATTTGTGACCATTTATCACCCTTTTATATTTTAGTCCACTTGTGAACAAGGACGTGGCCCAGCACTTCAGAACACTGAGAACTTTTTCTTGGGAAGCAGGAGTACAGTGAGTATGACATGTGCTACTCTGAGGGACAGGCAGCAAAATTACATTTCTTCAGTAAGGCATTGGTCAGACCATTGATTGTCAGTTTAAATTAAGTTTCATCCTTGTGCAGAAGAGCAAAGACTTGTATTTCCTTTATTTGAAAAAGTCTCAATGCATATTTCCCATTTTCCATGAATTTCAAACTAATGATATTGATTCTTTCTCTTTAAATACGTCAGCCACATTTCACCTCAGTAAAAGCTCCTGAGGAGCCACTGTGTGGGTGGTTGCATCCCTTCTGCAGTCTATGATCCCTGTAGCCTACCACATCAGGTTTGAATTTATTCTGTGTTCTTCATTTGAAGGGTGGGCTCTAACTTGGTTTCTTTGATCTACTAGATTCAATCCAACAAGCATTTATTAAATATCTACTTTGCATAAGGTACCAGGGAAGGCAACTTCCACTGTAAATATGTCCCATGATTTCTAACGCTGTATCTAACCCAGAAAAAATAAAAATTGGAAACACAGAAGGTGTCTGGAACATAGTTACTTTTGCAAAGAAACTGTCTTTAGCATAGACATAGAGCAACTAAAATAACATTGGTCAGGTTTGGAAAATCAGAGTTCAAGTCCTGGCCCTGTCATTTATCAGTAATGAAGCCCTTAATAAGTCCTGACTCAGCTTCCTCACTAATTAGGTGAGGATAATAATATTTGTACACTTTCACAGGGTTATGCAGAAAGGTTTTTGTAAACCTGAAAGTTTAATGTGTGTTATGAATATTACAGGCCCAGACACAGAAAATAAAGAATCAAACTTGAGCTTTTTCCTTCTTGTCTGATTTTATGAACTGAGAATAAAAAGTTCATGGAAAAAATGGCATCCCTTTATTAGCCATGGTCTTAATTCTGAAAGTACTATAAATATAATATATCCCAAAATGTTGAAAGCTGAATTAATTAATTTTATGATAATAAAAAAAGGCAGCGATTCCAGGAACATACCATGAAATGGTGTCTCTACTGTTAGGGAAAGATAGCAACAGATCTGCATGCAGCAAACCAAGAATGAGAAACTCCACTATGATAAGAGAAAACTGAAAATAGAAACCAATATGAAAGCAACAGTCCAGGAAACAGGCTATTTGAGTCTTTAGTATTGAAAACACTGCAGAGTAAATCTTGAGCAGCATTTTGAATATGTACAATAATGAGATTTTATACAAGAATATGCAAGAATAATAGACCATATATGATGACTAATTGTAGAGAAAGTATAGATTATAAAAACTACATTGATGAATGTGAAAAGTACAAAGTTTGGTCCAGTGTTTATTCACCTCCATTTCTACAAATGCTGTTTGGTCATTCCAAGTTATGGGTCTGAAACCAGGTACATTTAAGAGTGTTTGCCTCTGAAGGTGTATGTGTAGGTGCAAAGAATGCCTCCTCACTCCTTTGAGGGAATAGATATTACCACATCTGTCAGATGTGCAGGGCCCAGGCTCACCATAGAGCATTTTGGTTCTTAAGCAACACACTAAAACATTTAAAGCTTCATAGGAAAGTGTTAGAGCTGATGGCCATGTAAACGGGGAACAGTTGTCTCTTAGAGATGAATATAGGCTCCAGAAGATAATATGGGAAGGGAGAGAACAAGGTTTCCTCCCTGAGCCCTGGAGGAATTCATGGTCCATTACATAAAGAATCAAACAATGCATGACAAGTAATTTTGTGCTACTCTCCATGCCAAGATTTACTACACACATTGAAAACTGTGTAATTAATGCCTTAGCATTTTACAGAGAAGTCTTCCTCACAAAGAGACAAATACATAATGAGTAACCCTCAAGGAGAAAGGTCACTGTCTTCCTTTTTCTTTCCCCCAGCAATTGTAGGAGAAATAGGAAGCAAGGTCTGTAGCAGATGTGCTTATCTGCTGGTGTGTGAACAGAAGGGCTAAGTTTTATTGTGTAAAAGGAATGTTCTGTGTAATTAAAAAAGAAAAGTCTTTGGAAGAAATCTATATCTCAGCATGATTGTTGAGCAGTAGTATCCTAGTAGATACTCACAGGGAATATGCAGCCAACTCCTTCCCTTTCACATTTAATTTCTGACAATGTTATGCATAGATTAGTGCTTGGTAATAGCCCAAGACAAATGTTTCCTTTCTACAAAGAATTTTGCAACCAAAGGTTGTTACTTCTTAAAACTTTTGAACTTTAAAACCAGAATTCTCCTTTCCCTCTGCTGTGTAGTATTTATCATCTTTCCACTCTTTACCCCTTCTCCTTTGTGCTCCCAATTCTTCCACCAAAACCACCACTTCCACCTACCCACCAACTCCAAACACTAATTGAGTCTGGGGGCAGGGCATAGATGAGCTGATGTTAGGAAATTTAGAGTTTACCTTCCCACAGAATGAATTGGGCTGGGAAGTATTGATATAAACTTTTCCATATTGATGACTGCTGGCAAAGTGGCAATCATAAGCTTTCTTTTAAAAATTGCCTGGAATTTAAAATTTTATTTCAGTTTTTTCTTTCCTAAACTTTCTAATTCATTGCTGACTTGTACTGGGTATCTCTGAAGTTGAATTTGGTTTTGAACTGTTTTTGAGTTTTTATTGAAGACTTTATTTGGAAATAGACTTCCATTGAAAATATCAATTCTATTTGCCAGGGCAAGTTCATCACTAATAAAAGTATAAATTTTAAAATTCTATTATTATTTACAACTTTTTGGCTAACTAAACCACATCAACTTAACAAAAGACCAAGTAATAAATACATAAATAAATATAATTATAAATTAATAAAGTTCTTAAAATATGGAGGGTGAAGTGTTATTTTTATGACCATATTTATTGCTACAATAAATATTATTATACTCGCCAAATCTGTATTTAGTGAGCAGCTCAACCAGTCAAGGACCGCATGATAAGGGGTTTCATTCAATGTTAAAATTTTTTGGAAAAGGGCCCACATGTACAAACACATTTATAGCAGCTCTTTCTGTGGTGGCAAAGAATTGAAAATTGAGGGAATACCCACCAATTGGGGAATGGCTGAGCAAGTTGTGGTATATGAATGTAATGGAATACTATTTTCTAGGGACAGCAAAGGATATGAAAAATGGCACATTGGTCACAGAGTTTATTCTCTTAGGCTTTCCAGACATACACGGACTGCAGGTTCCCCTCTTCGTAGTCATCTTCTTCATCTACATTTTAACCATTTTTGGAAATGGACTTATCATTGCTATTGTCTGGGCAGAGCCAAGACTACAAACCCCTATGTACTTCTTCCTTAGCAATCTCTCCTTCTTGGAGATTTGGTATACCACCACTGTCATCCCCAAGCTGCTGGAAACTTTTGTGGTAGAAAGGACTATCATCTGTGTCCACTGCTGCCTGCTACAATCCTTTTTCCATTTCTTTTTGGGCACAACAGAGTTTTTCATCCTCACAGTCATGTCCTTTGATCGTTACCTGGCCATCTGCAAGCCCCTCCATTACTCTACTCTCATGACCAGCTCCCTCTGCCTCCAGCTAGCCCTCAGTTCTTGGATGATAGGATTCACCATTGTCTTCTGTCAGACAGTTCTGATTTTTCAGTTACCTTTCTGTGGCAACAACATCATCAACCATTTCTACTGTGATGTTGGCCCCATCCTGAAAATGGCCTGTGCAGACACCAGCCTCCTAGAGTTTCTGGGTCTCCTGGCAACTAGCCTGATAATACCAGGGTCACTTGTCTTCACAGTAGTTTCTTACATCTATATAGTATCCACTATCCTGAAGATCCCCTCAGCCACTGGGCGCCAGAAGGCATTCTCTACCTGTGCTTCTCACTTAACTGTTGTTTCTCTGCTGTATGGAGCAGTCCTGTTCATGTACCTGAGACCCACAGCACATTCCTCATTCAAGATAAACAAGGTGGTATCTGTGCTCAACACTATCCTCACCCCACTTCTGAATCCCTTCATTTATACTATTAGAAACAAGGAGGTGAAAGGAGCCCTGTGGAAGGCAATGGCATGCCAAAAAGCCAGTTACCATGGGTGAGATATACTGTGTAATAAAGTGACTTCAATCCGAGTGAAAAGAAGTAGACCCCAAGTTTCCAAGATTTTATAACTCAACGTTGCATAGTACAAGTCACATAGGACAATGGAGTAAAATGACCAATCTGTTCTTTGAGAATTTGTTGACTATGAAAAGAAAGGGGCTTTGGCTTGAATGGGAGAAAAAGCCTAGTACTGCTTTGGAAAAATACTCTTTTCCCCTTAGATGGCTGGGGTACAACTTGAGAGCTTTGAAAGCTTCCCCCGATAAGTTTTGATGGTGGTTCATAGGCATATGAAATGAACTAGCTTTCTATCCTTAAATTAATGAACCCTTTGGGGGCCCAAGGTTTTATATAAGGCAGACTCTGAGGGCATACTACGAGCAGCCCATGGTTAGTCACTCTAAGGTAATAAATACCTATTGCTGGCTGTATCCTAGGCAAATACCCAGTTACCCAAGCTTCAAACAAGGCAGGTATTTTCACAGAATTAGCACATTAAGGAAACCATTAGGAGTGAATCTGAACTCCTTGTTATTTTATTGTAATTAATATTCTTTACTTTTATCTAATTACTTAGCATTATAATTAGTAATTTAACATTTATATAATACATACAAAACTTTGTATTATTCACTATTATCTAACATCTCTTCTCATTTTAGCATCAAAGAACACAGGATTATTGATTTAAAGCTAGAAGAAAACTTAGATATCACCTAGTATAATTACCTTACTTAACAGATGAGAAAACTGAGGCCCAGAGAAGTGAAATGATTTGGCCCACATCACATCGTCAGTCAATGGAAAAGTTAGGGCTGTAATTCAGTTTATCCAATTCCAACTCTAGTGAGTACTTTTTCTACTGCGCCTGTGAATCCACATACCTTTGATCTATGTTCCATGATTCACACCAAAAAGGTCAAACATAAGTTCAGTCTTTCTGGTTCAATGACACAAACCATGGTTACTATGAACATGATGTCGCAGACTCCTGCACTGTCCAATTTCCTGTGCAATATTACAGCTCTTTCCATAAGAGGAAGGAATCACACATGAGTATAACCAACAAAACACAAACAGCACATTACCACCACTCCTTTGTGGGTCCCTGGATATTATTTTCCTACTAATTTTTAATGACAAAAAACTAGGTTTAGAGATAGTGCTCAACCAAATCATGTATAGGTTACTGAGATCTTGAGTTAGTTTGTTGCTGAACGTAAGGCAAATTCTAAAAAACTTTCTGCCACCTCCCTACTGGCCCTGTCTCTAATTAAAGTCATCTCTGCCTTTATATAGAATCATATTATTCCATTGTATTTGTAAAGACCCCATTCAGGGGAGAAGCCAGACATTCCTATCGCTAAGAATAAATTGCTTCCTCTGAGGTTCAGATGTCTTAGTCAAACTCATAGTACTAACATAAGCACTAATTAGCGTATAGTACTAAGTCTCTTCTCAAGCTCAGAAGATTGAAGTAATTTCTCCATAGCCCCTAACCTATAGCTGAATGTCTATCTACAAATTATAAAAACCTAATGTGAGAAACGTGGTTTTGGCGATCACTGGACTTCCTAGGCAGGGCCAAAGTCCTGAAGAAGAACCCTGTGATAATCCCTAGGGAAGGCTGTACAGACCACAGGACTCCCAGAGGAAGACCAAGTGGTAGCCATCCCTTAATCCGTGGGGATCACAGGGCCTCCTAGGGGTCAGACCCTAAGGAAGACCCAAGTGATGGCCCCTTAGGATGGCAGTAAGATCACAAGGCTCCCGAGACAGGGCCGGAAGTCCCATGTGATGCCCTCTTAAGAAGGCCGTGCAGACCACAGGGTTCCCCAAGGGAATCCAGAGTGGTAGCCCTCTTAACACCACAGTGGGGATCACAGGACACCCCAAGACAAGATCCAGGAGTAAGCCTGGTGAGCTTCCGCTGCCTGTTCCTTCCCTTCACTTGACCTTAGGAAAACCCATGTGATTTGCCCATTCACACCCAAAGAATTCAGGACCAGAGTGGGCAGAGGAAGGCATTTTATTACGCTCCCCGGGAGAGCGGGTGCAGTGCTCACGGGAACACTCACACAGATACAGCTGCAGGAGCAGGGGTAACCATTTCCTCCACTCCTGCTAGGGTCATGGTTAGTTTACAATCTTTGTTTTTTTACATAGTTTTCCTAGGTTATATAGTTTATATAAATAGGATAATAAGGATACAGAAGCAAAAGTGAAGTTAATTAGATTTTCCTTGTCTTAGTTTAGGATTAAACTATATTCTTTTACTTCCCCTACTTTCCCTCTTTAACATATGCAAATGATGCAAATCAGTAGGCCTGGATTCTTGACCAAGACCAGACCCTAGATAAGCTTGAACAGGTTCAAGTGGGTTTGGCCTCTCTAATTCCCCAGACTGCCTTCTCAAAAAGTATGCACATGCGTACAAGCCTCTGACCTCTCACCTGACTGACCTTGAGGCCAGGTCTCTGCTAAAGCTGGGGTGGGGGAGGGCAGGGAAGCACACCTTTAGTTCTGTGGAAACAAAACTCCTCCTCCCATTTCTTACAATTTCCCCCTCTTCTTTTATTCAAATTTTTGTTTCCACATTTTAATATTCCCTTACTCTCTTTCTCATCTGAATTTTTCTCCTTAATCATCACCCCCTCAAATATGGGAAGGATTGATCGACGCATTGAAAAATCAAAGGGGGCAGTCCCCTTTGTGAATACAGATACAGAGACCCAAAAGAAAACGATAATGCAATTGTCCCTTTAAGATTCAAAAGTCTCTTCCCATAAGCTGTCTGGCAGGGAACATCAGTGAAGTCTTCTGGTCCTTGGTATTTGTTCCAGCCATCTCCAGCATCTTCTTCTTGCCTTCTTGTAGGAACCAGCTTTCTTTCCATTCTCCTACAAAAGTCACCTTGGCACAATTTTCTAATCCTTATACCCTGATCATTTTTACAAATTCAAAATTGGAACTTTGGCCAATTACCATGTTTAAGAAATTTTACATCAGAACCCAGTTCCTCATACTTTATATTAACTCCCTACATACTTTACTTAACATACTTTACATTAACATTTCCTCACCAGGAGGATAATATTTCACTAAGGAATTAACAGCAGACTCCAGCACCTATTACCTAAATACATTAGATAACCAATTCTTAACACAGTACATATATAAAACTTTTAGTCATGCCATGTTTCTTTGATGGCATGTACGAAATAAACCACAAGCCATTCTTCTTAACATTACTAACTGTAACAAAGCTTTAGACAAGCATGATATTAACCAAATAACAAAATATTCTCACAAGCCCTTGACCTAATTGTCTCCATACCATTTCCAAGAAAAAAAACCTAACTTAACACTAGTCCCAGTCCTAGAGTAATCTAAGATGTTCCATAATCAATTATTTTAATAGATTTACAAAACCTTCTGATTATAGAAATTTGCCACCAAGAGAGTAGGGACTTAGAGTAAGGGGACCATATTTTCCCCAGCTTCCTGTCAACTCCAGGCAGAGGCTGTGTCAAACTGCAAGCTGCATTGAGCCAGGCCTAGTCTGCCAGGTTTCAGTTGAGGCATCAGGTCAAGACGGTCCCACCTCAGCACATGCTGAACAGTTGCCCCCTCAACTTTGCCAAGAAATCATACCTGCAGCTCATGCCTGCCCTCCCACAGGGCTGCTGCCATCTTGGGTCAGCCTTCCTTGATACTCACACCTGGAGTTAGACTCAGAAAAACAGTCAGTTAACAGTCCCATTAAAGGCAATTTCCAATAGTTGGTGACTATAAAGTCACATTGCTTCAGGAACATCCTTAAAGCTAGCTCTAAATAGCTTGCATGCATTTCCTCCCTTGTTCATAAAATCTTCCCATTAAGATCATAAGTTACTGCTCTGACACATTTGCATCAGTTCCTCCTCTATTTTTCTATTCTTCTCTAATTATACCTGATCTGAAAGAATTGAACCATATAATTTTTATCTTTATGTTTTAGATGATGGAATGAATTCAAATCCACATTTAACTTTTTCCATCAATACATAACTATTCTACAACTTCTCTCCTAAAGAGACTTACTTTGAAATTCCTTTCCCTAAACTGAAAATGTCTCTGATTTAGTTCCAGGGATTAATTACACTATTTGTATCAATACCTAATTGCTCTTATATCACTTTAAAACATCTAAGGACCCTATCCCACAAAGATACAATATAACTTTAAATCCCAGCCTTAGTCTATGGGATAATGATTCAATAATATTATCTCATAAAACTTCTTCCACCCCCCCCTTTTCGGATTTTTGCTCTCACACTTCTTACTCACTCCTATTCTCAATTTGTTTGAACATTAATTCACACTCTTCATCATCTTTCCCATCATCTGTTTTTCCAATCAACATTTTTTTATCCTCCCTCCTTCATTAAAATATACCACCCCCATACCCTGAATGGCAGTTTTGGTAACCAATTGTATAATACAGGGTATACATAGAGGTAACAAGAATAGGCCACATAATGCTAGCAGGAAGACTCCAATAATTTGTTTCCACTAGGAACCCTTGAACCAATCAAACCAAGAAGGATCGAATGGACTGGTCCATGTCTGAATTGGGACATGTGCTAGTTTCCTACTATTAGTAATTTCTTTTACAGCCCGTCCATTATCATCTATTTTTATGCAATAACTAGAGAGGTTGAGTTTCCCACAAACACCTCCCTCTTCTGCTAGCAATAATCAAGAACCAATCTATGTTGCAGTACAGCCTCTCTGGTTTGGGTGGCCTGATCAGCCAGTAGGTCCAATGCCTCGGCAGTCTGGTTGTTGATAATCTCTACCACAGATGAGTTCGGTATCCGCAACTCCCATCCTGGGCCATGTAGCAGGCCCATAGGTTTGAACAATTCTTTGTGGGGGCCACTCATCTCCCCACCCACTGGCATCCCTGGTGACTGTTAGGGAAGTATCTATCCCCCGCTTGAACCTCTCACTTGGGGGCATTAGATCATATAGCTGTATTCCCAATTTGTTCCCTTCTTATCCTGCTAAAAAGGAAGCATTCCAAAGAAAGGGATAATATTGCTTATCTTGGAACCCCAAGGGCCCTCCTTGGTAAGACCGGGTTCCATTCCTTCAATATTGGCACCTCCACAGCTACTCTGTCCTTCTCCACTCACACTTTTCTACCCGGGGGCTACTTGTTTTGTTACTTTTACTCCAAAAAGTATCAAAATGTCCAAAACAAAAACCATTATCCCATCCCCACTGTCTATAAGGATGCAGGAGTATTCCACTAGTTTTTCTTTCTGCTTGACACCTTGCTATAGCTACTGAGTGCCAGAAATTCCGACCTATATTACCCTTACTCATAAGCCTTATGACAAGAGGTCATTAGGTCTGGTATGGAAGAGACCAATTACTAAGGATCCAGGCCGGACTCAGAGGTACAGGTACCCAGGGCCAATTTTCAAATTGTTGTGGACCCCCACAGATCCAACAATTGGTTACATTAAAAGTTCTGGCAATGACTTCTTTCCCTTATGCCTCCCGCCTTATTCTGATGGAAGGGAAAAAAATGCCACTGTCCCTGTTATCCCCACTATTCCTAATTTTCAACTAGTGGAATAATCCCTCCATCCTTCATTGAAGCTGGCATATACTGAATGATTAACAAGATAATGGAAACAATATTAATACAAAGGTTATTAGTCCGTTCTCTCCTGGTGTCCCTCTCCCTTCCGGTGTAGAATAATCTTCAAGGGGTAGGAATTGTCCTTAATAGTCCATTCTTGGGATTCCCCCACAGGTCCTTTTACCTTGGTGTAATGAGTCCACCCTTTCTCAGCAGTTCGTATAGCAGTCTCTGTAGTGAGAAGTACCTGGAACAGTCCCTCCCAGCTGGGCTGAAGTTTAGTTTCTTTCCAGGATTTAATCAGCACCCAGTCTCAATAGGTTTGAACTGCAACCAATTAGCTTACAGATAGAAATTCAGCAGGCCTTCTAAAAATCATAAGAACAATTATTTGGACAGCTTTAAAATGAGATGTGTCTCCTTCTTAAAGCAAAATAACCTTTAAACATTGGGATTAATTCAAATTCCCAAAGTGCCATCACCAATTAGTCCATAAACCTCCAGATTAACATACATAAATATATCTTTAGATGATACAGGCTTGAAAATCACACCCCTGTGTTTTTCAAAGTATTATAACAACTCAATTCTTTGTTATTACAGAATTTCCAGATATCACAAAATTCCTTAATCAAAAGGGTGTTGTAATGGGGAGAACACTTAGTTTCTATACATTACATACCCTTTGCCCATAGGAATCCCTCTACCCTGAAAACTTTACACAAGATTGAATATCTAGAAATCCTTGGTCCACTTAACAACATCAATTTCTTAACTAAGTACAATTCTTAATCTAACCTCTAGACTACAAGAGAAATTATTTTAATCCCTAGTGGTAACATTTTCATTTCTAAGGTCCAATGCTCTTAGCATTGTAAGAAAATTTATAAAGCCACATTTCTAACTGTTCACAATGTATCCTGAATTGACAGGAGGACCCAACAAGGCCTTTGTATAAATACTTGATTTATAGCAAAACCAATTTCAATTGAATTTCCAGACAAAACTTGGAAGTTATAATTTCTTAGGTTATAGCAATTGTCCAACTTCTTAACCTAATGCGGCCCTAACATAATGTAATAATGCCCTAAACATTATTATGTATGTAAAATTTGAAGTACCCATCTCAGTCTAGGTAAATACCTTTCTAAACCAAATATGACAGTTTAGAATTATCAAATTTTCATCACATCCTTTAAAAGCACCCAATTCACATATATCAAACTCGGATTAAAATCACAATGGTCTTCTCAAACTTCACAATCTAAGAGAATTTTAGAAATACAGAAACAATAAATTTCAGATGACATCAATTGCATTTCCAGGTCACCACCTATAGGAATTGTTGATCCTATTCCTTCTGATATATATGAAAATTGAGCAAAAACCTGTTGACCCTTCCAATAGATAGGGGTCCAGTCTAAGTCAGTACCTGGAAATCCTCACCCTTAACTCCCATAACCTTTAGGATTTTTCTCCCAATTTTTACCCCAATGGGTAGTATACAAAGGGAAGTTCTCTCTGTCCCTGTCTACCAAGAATATTATGTCTTCTTTATGATCCCCAAACTTTAGATTTACTAGGGGTTCTCAGCTGGGTCTAGAGAGAAAGAACCCCAGACCCCAATAGTCTTCTTCCTCAAAAGTGAGGAGGGGAGCTACCTGTTCTTCCTTTCTTAAGTCAGGACACTCTCTCTAAAAACATCCTTTATTACAATAGTAACAGACTGTCCTACCTGCCCATTTACCCACATCTCTCCTATATCCTGAAGCCCTGTGCCCTTTGAGATTCTCCCTTAAGGATTGTTTATGATCCCCTCTTCCTTCTTGCTTCCCCATAATTTCCCTCATAGTATTGGCCATGACCTGAGCTTTCTGTTTCTGTCTTTCATCCTCCCGCCTTACATATACTTTCTGAGCCTCTCAATAATTCACCTATTGATCTCTCACTCCATCTCTCTCAATTTCTTATTTATATCTGGCCATACCTTAGTGACAAAGTTTACTTTTAGCATCCCTTGGGCCACAGTGATGAGGGCACAGTCCCTGGGAACCCCCTTCAATCTGGAATACAGTCTCTAGGAGCCCCCTTGAACTGTCCTTGAATCTTCCAACTAGATCTGGCCTTCCCCTAAGGCCACAAGCCTTACATTATCATTAGGCCCAAATCTCTACCTGGCCTTGCTCTTTATTGTCCAGCTACTTCCCACCCCTGATACTATCAATATCCATGCCTTCAGCTACCTCCAACTCCCAATTCCATTCTCCTGGTTGCTGGAGCCTGACCTCATCTCGTCCTCCTTAGACTCCTCCTCAAGACCCTTCCTAAAGCTCTCCTCTAGTCACCTCAGACCACCCCTCAATGCCTCCTACAATCTTTGTGTATATAATCTCCATCTTGCCTCCTTGAAGGTGCTCAGATTCAATCTAGCTCAGCCCAGACTAAATCTGGCCTGCCTGACAGGCACAAAGGGGTGGGACCTCCCAAGACAACCCGTCATGGTGAACCTCCAACAAACCCTGTCCCCTCCCTTGGCCGAGAAGGCCCAAGCCGAATTCCTTCGGCAGGACCCAGCGAGTGGGCACCTTGGGGTCTTGAGCAGTCCCAGAAACCAATGGTTCACTAACAACCTTCATTTTGATTTAACCTCTTTAACAGTATCCTGAATATCTCCTAATTCTTTCTAGGAACTGAGAAGGAGATTCATTTTTTATTTTTCCTGATTTCAAAAGCCTTATATTCTGTGATTTTGGCACAGCTTCCCTTATCCCTTCTATTACCAATTGTCTAAGATCCTGCATATTCCTATGATGTTCTTTAATATTGTTATCCCAGCTTGGATCTTCATTTGGGAATTTTCTATCTGCAGCTACCACTCCTGGTCCTGGAGGGTGTCCCCTTTCTCATCCCTCCATAGCTGCCTTTCTAATCATACCCTTTTCTTCTCCCATAAACAGGAGGTTGAGTATGGACATTAATTCTGCCTAGTATTAGGAATATTTGCCTGGTAAAACTTATAAAAAAAAAGAAAACTTTATTTCATATCATTATTTGCTTTAAGAACCATCCAGTTTTGAATTTGGCACCCTGCTTTCTACAAAATTCATCTTATGCATACTGGCAATTAACAAAATGCCTAAGGATTCTAAGGATTTTTGAGGGGAAGGGCCATGGGCACTTCTCTCAAAAAAAAAAAAAGCAAAAAACTTTTTGGACTCTTAAGGACCACATGGGCTTGCATATTCCCCCACTCATTCCTTATACTAAGCTAAAATATTTCTCAGTTTCCCCTTCAGCCTGCTGCCTCTGATAAAGGGAAAAATCCCTTTCAGTTTTCTAAGGGCTCCTCCCTAGGTGGGGCCTGGCAGCCCCTTGAGGGCAAGGGAGCCTACCTTTCTAAGCACTAACTAATCCTAATTGACACACCCAGTCTTCTAAAATGGAGTAGGGGGGAGGGGGTGGCCAAGAGGAGCACGTGGACTGAATACCAGGTGGTCTCAAGCCGCCATTCTACAACCCCCCCTTTTATCTCTACCTTCTATCTCTCTTATTTTCCCAATCTTTACTGAAACTTTACTCTCCAGATTTCCAATTTCAATCTTTCTTTCCTCAATCTTGACCCAAATTTCAAATAAATAAATTACATACTCACCCAGCTTTCCTTTTTCCCAGCTGCTTTCTTTTTACCTTAAAACTTAAAAATGACCAACAATTTTTAATCACATTCTAAGCAGACCACTGAGCCTCTTTAAAGTGGTCTTCCAATTTTTCATACAGACCCCTTTACTTCTCCTCTACAGTTTAAACACTTGCCTGATGTTAGATAGGCTAACTCAATACAAAATACACAGATTTTTCCTCTAGAATCTAACCAACCCTTAATTCAGAGCCCCCAGCCCTGCTGACTGGCAGTTTCAGCTGATTCCTTATCTAACTATTTTAATACCAAAAGTCTCCTAGAGTTAAACATTTTTACCTGAACATAGAACAAAAAGGCACAGACAAAACATTAGACAGACATTGCACTTGAACAATTTAGAATTTGAATTCAGACTCACTTCCAATATTAAACCAAATCACTTTCCTTGGGTCGACCCACGAGTGCTTTTCTTCCAAGCACTAGGAGAAATCCATTCTCCCCACTGAGTTGTACTACTTTCCCTGGGTTGACTTATTGTCTTCCCAGCTAGCCAACATTCTTCCTAACGGGAGGAGAAATGTTAGGAGGATCCTTTCCATCCTCCCCAGGTACCTTTTCTTAGAGCTCTTATTTCCCGTTCTAGGCAAACCTTACTTCTCAACCTAGAACCCCCAGACTTGACAAGGCAGTACTACTACCCGTTTGTTCCTACCTTGCTCAGGTGACCTGACTTGCGCAGTCTCCGGCAGTCTCCGGCCGTTCCCTCTGCGTTCGTCTGCACACTCTTCTTATTCAAACAAGGTCTCGGGTCCTTCAGAGCCTCCAGGGGGTTTTCAGCTTAAGACAGTGGGACCGCTCTAACAGTGAGCGGGAGCGCTCTTCCCTCTGCCCTATCTTACTCACCCTTCCTGGGGTCTTCAGAATCCCGGACGAGCCCCCAAATTGTGAGAAACGTGGTTTTGGCGATCACTGGACTTCCTAGGCAGGGCCAAAGTCCTGAAGAAGAACCCTGTGATAATCCCTAGGGAAGGCTGTACAGACCACAGGACTCCCAGAGGAAGACCAAGTGGTAGCCATCCCTTAATCCGTGGGGATCACAGGGCCTCCTAGGGGTCAGACCCTAAGGAAGACCCAAGTGATGGCCCCTTAGGATGGCAGTAAGATCACAAGGCTCCCGAGACAGGGCCGGAAGTCCCATGTGATGCCCTCTTAAGAAGGCCGTGCAGACCACAGGGTTCCCCAAGGGAATCCAGAGTGGTAGCCCTCTTAACACCACAGTGGGGATCACAGGACACCCCAAGACAAGATCCAGGAGTAAGCCTGGTGAGCTTCCGCTGCCTGTTCCTTCCCTTCACTTGACCTTAGGAAAACCCATGTGATTTGCCCATTCACACCCAAAGAATTCAGGACCAGAGTGGGCAGAGGAAGGCATTTTATTACGCTCCCCGGGAGAGCGGGTGCAGTGCTCACGGGAACACTCACACAGATACAGCTGCAGGAGCAGGGGTAACCATTTCCTCCACTCCTGCTAGGGTCATGGTTAGTTTACAATCTTTGTTTTTTTACATAGTTTTCCTAGGTTATATAGTTTATATAAATAGGATAATAAGGATACAGAAGCAAAAGTGAAGTTAATTAGATTTTCCTTGTCTTAGTTTAGGATTAAACTATATTCTTTTACTTCCCCTACTTTCCCTCTTTAACATATGCAAATGATGCAAATCAGTAGGCCTGGATTCTTGACCAAGACCAGACCCTAGATAAGCTTGAACAGGTTCAAGTGGGTTTGGCCTCTCTAATTCCCCAGACTGCCTTCTCAAAAAGTATGCACATGCGTACAAGCCTCTGACCTCTCACCTGACTGACCTTGAGGCCAGGTCTCTGCTAAAGCTGGGGTGGGGGAGGGCAGGGAAGCACACCTTTAGTTCTGTGGAAACAAAACTCCTCCTCCCATTTCTTACACTAATAAAAGAACATGTAAACTTAGGGGCAGCTAGGTGGAGGAGTGAGTAGAGCACCAGCCCTGGAGTCAGGAGGACCTGAGTTCCAATCCAGCCCCACACTAGGACACATGTACTAGCTGTGTGACCTTGGGCAAATCACTTAACCCCAATTGCCTTGCCAGAAAACAAAAAAAAAAAAAAACAAAATTTAAAAAAAGAATATGTAAACTTAGGAAGTAGATAAGTTAGAAGATAACTACTCATACCAGAAAAGGGTTCGTCACTTTGCAAAAGGATATGACAAAATAGTTTAAGTTCTTCTATTGCATTTAAAATAGTCTTCAATTTACTGACTATTCAGGAACTCATATGTAGTGTAAAGCAAGATACACCTCTGGTGGAGGCATTGGGCTAGTTAGAGTAAAGAATGTATTTGCTCTAGCACCTGGGAGATTACTCTTAAACATACTATCAGCAGAATGCACCTGTTAACTGCATTCCACCCCCCCCCCACCCCCAGCCCTTTGTAAGAGAACTCTCTTTCCATCCCTCATATTGACTTATCTGATAGGACCTAGCACATTAACTTGAAAAACATGCATTTCATAAGTATTTGCCGAATTAATAGATTGACCTGGCCCAGGCCCCATTGCCTGAGGAAATTGGAATAGGTAATACTTGCTAAATCACTTTATAAAATCTTAAAGTGGGGGAATGCAAGTTTGTTGTTTCCTCCATACTATATACCTCTCAGCTGATAGGACAATTCTTAAAGTGGTCAAAGGCCTAACCATCAAAGGAAGTGATTAAGTATTCCAGTGGCATAGAAAGGGAAAGACAGCCAAAGGGAAGCAGATATGGACACAGAGACACATTCAGTGAAGCAAAAAGAGAGGTTCAAAGAAAGACACACATTTAGCAAAGATACAAAAGTTTGTGCGATGGAGAAAGTCAGAGGGATTGAGATATGCAGGATCAGAGAGAAACAGACAGAGTAAGTAGTGAATAAAGAGATAGAGGGGCACAAGGGAAGTCAAGGAAGGGGATAGAGACATAGGGAAACCTAGCAACAAATAAATATAAAGATAAATGAATAAGGGAGACAGAATCAAAGGGACATAAAAAAGAGGACTGACATATGAGAAGAATGAGAGGGAAGGAAGGGGCAGAGAAGAAGAGGCACAAGAAATAGAGACTCAAGGGGAGGACAGAAAGAAGAGGGACTCCTGAAGGGTAAAAGAGAGACCAAAAAAATGGGTTGGGGGGCAGAGGGGAAAGACAGACAGAAAAAAAAAAACAAAGAGAAAGAGACAGGCGGAGTTAGGGACTGATCCAGAGTCAGAGAGGCACAGAGAGATAGAGGGGCAGACAGAAACAGACACAGTGGGACACTCCTTAGCACAGGAACAGAGAGAGGCAAGGGGAGAGACAGAAAGGGTCACAGAGAGGCAAAGACAGATACACAAACAGACAGAGGAGACACAGAGACAAGATACAGAGACAGTCGATAAGAAGACAGAGACAGTCAATAAGAAGGCAAAGACAGGGAGACAGAACAAAGACAGACAAAGAGTCAGGGGCTACAGACAGAGGTACAGAGATAGGAAGACAGAGAGACAGAGAAACTGGGAGACAGGACGAGACCGAGAGACACCACTGAAAGAGACGAGCTAGGGGTCACAGGGAGAGTCGGGTCGAAACTACGAGGCACACAGAGGCAGAGAGAGGCAACAGGGAAAGGGGAAAAGGGGGCCAGAGATAAGCAGAAAGAGCCAGAGTAACAAAACATGTAAGCAGAAAGTGGACGAAGGACAGTCAGACGGAGCAGAAGGGTCAGTAATGATTGACAGGCTGCGGATGGGCGGGGCCAGATTTGGGGGAGTGGCTAGAACAGGCTTGGCTTGTACAGGGGTGGAGGTCGGGGGGGGTGTACTTCCGGTTCCCCAACCTCGGGGCCTCATCTCAAGGGAGAGCACCAGAGAGAGACGGCTTAGCCTCCTATAGCCTAGACAGGCTCCAGGCAAGGTTTGGGGGCGGAGCCATCCGTGCCTTCCGGTTCCGGGCGCTGCGGCCCCACGTGTTCGGGACCAGTTTGGCCCCCGCACTGCCCAGATCCGGCGCCGCCGCTTGCCTCTGGGGTGGGTGGGGGAGAGCCTGGGGAGGAGCCGCCCGAGCTGCCGGAGCCGTGAGTGCAGGCAAAGGAGTGGGGGTGGGGGTGGGGGTCCGGGCCGGACCGAGGCGAGACGGGCTGAGCTGAGCTGAGCTAGACTGGGCAGAAAGGAGGGGGAGGGGCAGAGGAGCAGAGACCCGCCCCTGCCTTGCCTCCCTCCCCCCACGCCGTTCAAGAACTCGGCGGGGGGGCGAAGGAGGGGAGGGAAAGGGGGTCTGTTTCCCCTGTTGGGGCGGGGGAAGCAGGCGCTGGGCCAGGTCTTGGGTCTAGAGCAACTGGGCAGCGGATGACGTTGTGACCCCGGCCCGTGGCTGCCCTGTTCAGTCGCCGCAGACCCCGCCTTTCCTAAATCCCCTCACCCCAGCGGCAGGGCCTTCCCCTAGGAGATCGCTGTCTCCTGGTCCCCCGACTCTGGGAGGTGGGGATTGGATCAAAAGCCCTCTCCCCCCGGGCGGGGAGTGGAGGTGGCTCTTCCTGTTCCCCCCTACTGTAGCGCTCCCCGTAGCCAAACCTGCTCCCCCTCTCCCCCCCGCAGTTCCAGTGCTTGCCTCTGCCTTGCCCTACCCCCTTGCCGAGCGTTCCCGCTTTCTCCATCTTGTGCCCACTCCTGCCTTGCCTCTACCCCACCCCTAGACCACCCTTCTGCACCTTACCCCCTGCCGGCCTAGCTGCCCTTTCTCCCCCACTCCCTGTGCTAGGGACCTGGAAAGTTGGGAGGGGGTGGAAAGTGGTTCGAGTTCCTTTCCCAGTTTTGTCCGTGGGAGGAAAGCTCAGTGTCAATTCCATTGGCTTGGGCCTTCTGAGTACCTTTGCAGTTGCACCCTGCCTTACTTTGCATTAGGTTGGTTCTGTGCCCTAGCTCTCCACTCTCCTTTATTGACAGTCTACGTCAATCTTGTCCAAATGACTGGAGCCTGGGGGAGCAGTGTCCCACCCAGCCCTCTGAAGTAGAGCCGCTACTCAGAACTCAAGGGATTTTTTTGTTTTGTTTTGACCACCTGGCTGGGTGGCTTAGGTCGGTCTTGACACTCAACCCAGTAAGGAAGACCCTAGGAGTTCCTCCTTCCCCCCAGCTCTCCTCACTCTCCATTCTGGGCTGGCCCCTGAGTCTTAAACCACAGAGCACCTGGTAGAGAGTGTGACAGTCACTCCCAGGGCCTGCAGCTGCTGATCTTGGGCAATTTTCTGGAATGTTAAATTTCTTGGAATCCTGAGTGTCTGTGTAGGGGGTGGGGGTGGGGCTGTGGCTGTGAATTTTTCTGTCTTTTGGAATTCGTTGCTTTTTCATCTTTCTCTTACCAGCCCTTGCCCTCACAGGATAGTTGTGACATTCTAGGGTATGACTATATTTACTATAGCGAGGGAATCTGGGGATACAAACTATATTCAGATAGAGTGACAGCTTTCCAGTGACAGATTATTCATTTAACTTGGCAGGAATTTAAAACATTAAACAGTGTCTGGTTCTCTCTGTTGTCACTCCCTTTCTGGTTAGTAAACCTTTTATAACCCTGACCTCTGGGGCTACTGCCTTTCTCATTAGTTCACCTTTCACCTCCTGCCCCAAATTCAGCTCTATTTCAGTCTCAGTACCCCTACGTTCCTGGAGAAGTAGTATTATTTTCTAACTAGACCTGTCAGAGCCACCAGTTCAGCCATAGTATTATTGAAAGAAAATTGGCTTTGGCTCTACCTGCCACTGACTTGCTTCATGTCCTTAGACAAGTCACTTAGCTTCTCTGAACCTGTCTCCTTGTTTATAAAATGAAGGGATTGGAGTAGCTGATGTTTAAGGCCTCATATGCACAGGATCAAAGATTTTTGAGCTAACTTAGAGATCCATGTTCTTTGATCTCAAGCTCTAAAAGTCCATGCTGCTTTCTTCACAGAAACTTCCTGACTTCTTCCCTAGGTTCTGAGCATTTAACATGTTATTCACTTCCCACGAGCTGAGCATTTCCTGATTACATCTCTGATTCCCCGTACCCACCCACCCCAGGTTCACTTTTTGTCTGAACCCACAGAATTTTTTTAAAAATCCCACTCTCAAAACTAGTTTCACCTCCCTTTCTGCATTGGACCTGTGTAGCTTGGAGATGTCAGCCTCTCATCAGAAATCATCACATCCTTCTGGTTGCTTTTAGCAAAATATTTGCCAAGACAGCCTCATGAAGCATTAAGCACCTCCTATCATGGAGTTTCACAATTATCCCTTTACCTGTGACACTTGCATATCCACATTTGTGTTTTATCAAAGCATGTTGGCCTGGTGATCTTAGAGCTCCTATCCTTCCATAATAATTTAGGAGTTGGACAGTCTTCAGTACAGAAAATGTCACTGTTAAAACTCCTCTAATCAACCCAGCCCTTAAAGAGAAAGTGTCCCCCTAGTCACGTGCAATAGTATCATAAGATGTGGCTGGTGCCAACTGACTCCCCTATTCCATAGTCTGGATCAAAGGGGAACTATGAAATCCCTATAGCTCTTATTTAGGAATTGCTTTTGTTGAATAGCACAGTGGATATTGTGTGTCACATCAGGAATCAGGAAGACCTGAGTTCAGATGTGACTTAAGGCACGAGCTGGGTGACCCTAGGCAAGTCACTTAACTTCTGTCTATATCAGTTTCCTCATCTGTAAAAAGGAGATAATAACACCTGCTTCCCAGGGTCATCATGAAGATCAAATGAGATGATAATTCTAAAGCTAAACACAATAACCAGCCACACAATAAACACTATCTAAATGTTAGGTTTTATTGTTATTACCCTACAGTGCCACTGAAGGCTGCAGACAGCAGATCCTGAGTGGCCTTGTTATATGAAAACTGGGGAAGAATTGGAGGTAACAGTATCCTCAGGAAAACCAACTAATTGTGAATATTGCCACTTTGAAACTACCCCTCTTCATTTAATTACTTAGTCTACATCAAAGCCTCTAGCCTTCTATGGTATGCTGGGGCAGCCTGTAAGAGAGGTAGGTATAAGAACTGCCACCTGTTCCATTAATCTTTAGCATTATCCTGGAAAAGAAGCTCCCTGGAACAATACTGTCTCCTCAGCTGCTCAGGTCATCCAGTTCAGACATGAAGTGACTGCTCCCTAGCATCTCTTCCATTTGTCCACTTTTCTCCATCCACAAAGCTTCTTCTTTGGTTCAGGCCTTTATAACCTCACCTGGACTGTTGGCAGTACCTTCCTAATTGGTCTTTTTGCCTCTCGCATCCTCTCTCCAATACATCCTCCACATGGCTGCAGAATTGTTATTTCTGAAACACATCACCATATTCCTCAGCTTAGAACTCAACAGTGGTTCTGTTTCCTTTAAGATGGAATACAGACTACTTTTTTTGCTTAAGTCTCCCTGAAGTATGTCTCCTATCTTCATTTCTGGTCTTATTTTGTATTTTCCCTTCGATGCATCTCTTCTCTGTGCAGGTGGTTTGTTAACATGCACTCCCTCTTCACTTCTACCTAGTTTGCTTCACAATGTAGTTCAGGTGCCACCTACAGTGAGTGCATTCCTGTTTTTTTCCCGCAAACACCGTTGTTAAAATTCGGTGTTTAAAATTATTTTGTGTAATCTTTGTAGGTACTCGTGTATCTATCCCAACCTTCAACAGGATGTAAGCTCCTTGAGAGCAGGGTCATTCAGTTGTTTTTTTTTTTTTTAATATCCTCCAGGACCTAGCACGTTGCCTTGCATGTGGTAGGCACTTAAATGTGTGTTGAATTGAATTCTGCAACCTTACACTAGGCTTTTCGGGAGGTGGTATGATGAATGAGCTACTGTTCTTACTCTCTAGAAGCTCTGGTCTTGTAGGGAAGATAGGAACGGGTAAAAATAGCAATAATACACATTAGGATGCAGGACAGGTGCAAAGCACCACACGTGTGGTTGCAGCCTAGAGCCCATGATAGGAATGACATGAAGTTGTTTCTCCATCGGACTCCAGTGTATTCTGGAATAGGAACTATAAAATCAGTCTTCAAATTCAGTAGGTTTCATCCTAATCATGTTAATCCCACCCCTGAGAAAACTCCTAGACAGAGCTGAAAAAACATTGGGTCCAAAATGCACTGAGGTGAGTGACTATATGAATTCTAAAGGCAAAATAAATTTCAGTAACATAGTAGCCATTCCAGAAATGACAATGTAAGTTTCATGACAATTGAAACCACAAGCATCTTAATAGACACTAGATTTTTAGACTTTAATAAGATAGGTTGGATAAGGACATATGTCAGGTCCTGCACTTGAGTTTAAAAAAATAATCAGTAAAAGTATTCAAAAGAAACTTGTTTAGATAGCATTTATTAATTTAAAAGCCTGGAGATGGTATTGACTGCATGCTCACTGAGAAGTGAAATCTTAGGTTACATTAAAAGCAGTGTGTCCAAAATAAGTGATGATCCTATTATGTTCAGCCATTTTTGGTTCTTCTCAGGAATGTTACATTCCATTCTAGGGACCATGTGTTAGAAGTGTCTTTGACAAATGGATGTGGCAACCAAGTGGAGGGCAACCAAGATGATGAGGGTACTGGAAATCATGTCATTTGAAGATCCATTGAAAGTACTAAGATTATTAGCCAGAAGAAGAAAAGCATTTGTAAAAGAGGGCATAGTCTTATTCTGCCTTACCCCGATGGTAAAATAGATGCCTCTCTGCTCCCAGCCCATTGTTTTCCTGCTATATTGTACTTTTGATTTCCCCATTCTATATTTTTTTCTGCCTATCCTAACTCATTACTGCCTTTAGAAAAAAGTCAGTCTCTTATTCAACTTCAAGTCATATTGA
This sequence comes from Trichosurus vulpecula, assembly GCF_011100635.1. Taxonomy (NCBI): domain Eukaryota; kingdom Metazoa; phylum Chordata; class Mammalia; order Diprotodontia; family Phalangeridae; genus Trichosurus; species Trichosurus vulpecula. The sequence continues at coordinate 265,336,234 of NC_050574.1, forward strand.
TTTTAATAAAGAAAAACAATAGCCATGTAGAATTAGAAAAATTGGCATTGGATTAAAATGATTTTAATCTTTGAGATCAATGGGTAGAAGTTTCAGGAAGTAAATGTGGCTCAATGCAAAGAAATTGTTAATAGAGCTATCCAAAATGAGAAAAGTTTCCCAGTAAGATAGAGTTCCCTGTAATTGAAAGAGTTAAATCAGGGGTTGGATAACCTTGTTGGAATATTGAGCATCTTTATATACAAGGTTGGGGTTAAACTAGGTGACCTCATATCCATTCCAACTTCCAATTTTATGAATTTCTGTTCTGTTCATTGCTTTTGACAATCCATGCCCCTGTATTTACCACTGATACAGGATTTAGACCAGGAAAAGACCTTAGAGATCATTAGTCCAACTCTTCTCATTTTACAGATGAGGAAACTGAACCCCAGAGAGGCTGAATAACTCATCTGATAACATAAAGATTAATAATAATGATAACTAATATTTATACGGTGCTTTAAGATTTGCAGAGCACTTTAGGTACTTTTGATCTTCATAACAACTACGACAGGTAGTTGTTACATTTTACAGATGACAACCTGGTTCAGAGTTTGTGACTTTGCTAAGGGCCCCTAGTGTCTTAAGCTGGATATGAACCCAGATTTCTTACCTTCTCTTCTTGTGTGTGATTTATATTTTATTATTTAATATTTTTTAGTTTTCAGCATTGATTTCCACAACATTTTGAAAAACAAATTTTCTCCCCATTTCTATCCTCCCCCCCACTCCAAGATGGCATATATTCTGATTGCCCCATTCCCCAGTCAGCCCTCCCTTCTGTCACTCCACCCCCACCCCCCACCATCCACTTTCTTGTAGGGCAAGATAGATTTCTATACCCCATTGCCTATATATCTTATTTCCCAGTTGCATGCAAATACAACTTTTTTTTGAGCATCCACTTTTAGAACTTTGAGTTTCAAATTCTCTCTCTTCTTCCTTGCCCACCCACCCTCCCTAAGAAGGCAAGCAATTCAACATAGGCCACACCTGTATCATTATGTAAAACACTTCCACAATAATCATGTTGTAAAAGACTGACTATACTTCCCTCCATCCTATCCTGACCCCTTTATTCAATTTTCTCCCTTGACCTTGTTCCTTTTCAAAAGTGTTTGCTTTTGATTACCTCCTCCCCCAATCTGCCCTCCCTTCTATCATCCCCCCTGTCTTATACACTTCCCCCTACTTTCCTGTGGGGTAAGATACCCAATTGAGTGTGTATGTTATTCCCTCCTCAAGTCAAATATGATGAGAGCAAGATTCACTCACTCCCCCTCACCTGCTCCCTCTTCCCTTCCAACAGAACTGCTTTTTCTTGCCACTTTTATGTGAGATCATTTACCCCATTCTATCTCTCCCTTTCTCCCTCTCTCCCCCCTTAATTTAATTTTTTAGATAACATCCTTTCATATTCAACTCACCCTGTATGCTCTGTCTATATATATGTATATTTCCTTCAGCTACCCTAATACTGAGAAAGGTCTCATGAATTACACACATCATCTTTCCACGTAGGAATGTAAACAAAACAGTTCAACTTTGGAAAGTCCCGTATGATTTCTCTTTCCTGTTTACCTTTTCATGCTTCTCTTGATTCTTGTATTTGAAAGTCAAATTTTCTGTTCGTCTCTGGTCTTTTCATTGAGAAAGCTTGAAAGTCCTCTACTTTATTGATAATCTGTATTTTGCCTTGGAGCATTATACTCAGTTTTGCTCTTGGTTTTAATCCTAGCTCCTTTGACCTCTGGAATATCATATTCCAAGCCCTTCCATCTCTTAACGTGGAAGCTGCTAGATCTTGTGTTATCCTGATTGTGTTTCTACAATATTCAAATTGTTTCTTTCTGGCTGCTTGCAATATTTTCTCCTTGATCTAGGAGCTCTGGAATTTGGTGACAATATTCCTAGGAGATTTCTTTTTGGGATCTATTTGAGGAGGCAATCGATAGATTCTTTCAATTTCTATTTTGCCCTGTGGCTCTAGAATATCAGGGCAGTTTTCCTTGATAATTTCTTGAAAGATGATGTCTAGGCTCTTCTTTTGATCATGGCTTTCAGGTAGTCCAATAATTTTTAAATTCTCTCTCCTGGATCTATTTTCCAGGTCAGTGGTTTTTCCTATGAGATATTTCACATTGTCTTCCATTTTTTCATTCCTTTGGTTCTGTTTTATAACTTCTTGATTTCTCATAAAGTCACTAGCTTCCACTTGCTCCAGTCTAATTTTTAGGGTGGCATCTTCTTCAGTGCTCTTTTGGACCTCCTTTAGCATTTGGCTAATTCTGCTTTTCAAGGGATTGTTCTCCTCATTGGCTTTTTAGAGCTCTTTTGCCATTTGAGTTAGTCTATTTTTTAAGGTGTTACTTTTTTTTGATACTTTTTGGGTCTCCTTTAGCAAGTGACTGACTTGTTTTTCATGGTTTTCTTGCATCACTCTCATTTCTCTTCCCAATTTTTCCTCTACTTCTCTTACTTGCTTTTCCAAATCCATTTTGAGCTTTTCCATGGCCTGAGACCAATTCATATTTTTCTTGGAGGCTTTTAATGTAGGCTCTTTGACTTTGCTGACTTCTTCTGGCTGTATGTTTTGCTCTACTTTGTCAACAAAAAAAGATTCAATAGTCTGAGTCCTTTTTCTCTGCCTGTTCATATTCCCAGCCAACTACTTGACCCTTGAGCTTTTTGTCAGGGTATGACTGCTTATAGAGTAGAGAGTACTTTGTCTCAAGCTTTAGGGACTGTGCTGCTGTTTTCAGAGCTACTTCTACTCCACCATCACCGCAGGCTCTGCCACAGCAGCGCTCCTCCTCCCCTAAGAACTTCCAAGCAGGGCAAAGCAAGAGAACCTTGCCTCTGCACCAGCAAAGCACTCCCTGCAGTCCCACTCTGATCCGCTACTTGATTTCTCCCACCCAGTGGGCCTGGGGCCAGAAGCAACCACAGCTGGAGCTCTGGAAGCAGCCGCAGGAGCTTCCTGCTGCTGCTGCTTCACCTCCACCACCCCCAGGGCTGGGGCCAAACGTGCACTTCTCTCTCCCCCATCCAGAGTTTTCCCACTAACCTGCTCTGTTGTCTTTGGCATTTGTGGGTTGAGAAGTCTGGTAACTGCTACAGCTCAGTGATTCGTGACCCTATGGCCTGCCCCACCCAATCTCCTCGGCGCCTGGTCTGTCCTGGTGGGGCCCATGCTGGGCTTCGCTCTGCTGCCAACACAGTGCAACAGACCCTTCCCAGTGACTACCCAGCCTGTCTTGGGCTGGACATCTTCCTGTCTCACTTCCTTCCGCTATTTCATGGGTTCTGCAACTCCAGAATTTGTTCAGAGCCAATTTTTTAGGTGTTTGGAGGGATTTGGAGGAGGGCTTAAGCGAGTCCCTGCTTTCAAACCACCATCTTGGCTCTGCCCCCCTTACTTTCTCTTAATAAACAGCAGAGCCAGGATTTAATCCCAAAGCTTCTTAGTGGCCCAAGCTGTACTCATAATCTAAATTATTACGTTTTTCAATATCAAATAACTTCTCTATAACAGTGCTGCTTCATAACTGATTAGGTGCTCACTGCAAGTATCTGCATCTCTCTCACCACAAACTATCATCAGCCTTTTTCTTGGCTTCAGTTGACCTTGAAGGCCTTGGATTTAGCCTGAGTTACCCATAGTCCATGACAGACACTGTTAGGGCCAGAAAAGTATCATGTATGGACCTGACTTCAGATTGACCATCCCACCAGGGAATTATACTAACTACATTTGGAGAAGTCCACCTACAGGTTGGCTACACATTAATGGCTTTTTCTGCCACAGCATTTCTCAGTAAGCAACTATTAAGTTATAGAGAGGCTGTGATTTGTAAAGTGTTCTCACTGACAAAACTGGACTTAGAAGTGCATCCATTACTTTCCTCTGATAAATGTGGGCTACATGAAATACTATGCTGTTCTTCCTGCTCTTTTTATGTCAGTTGATCCTAAAAACTGGATATCTGCTCTCCTGGTTTTAAGCAATTCATCCTCTGCACCTCTACCCCAAGTGGAGCGGATGAGTTTAACCATCTGTGGAGTCAAGATTGGTCATTGTATTGATCTGAGTTCTAACTGTCTTTTAGTGACAATCTTTTAGGCTTTTGTTTTTGTTCACATTACTGTGGACTTTATGTGTGTTGTGCGCTTGGTTCTACCTATGTTATTACACAAGTTCCTGTAACTCTTCCATTAGTTCATATTTGTTGTTTCCTTTGGCCACTGTGCCTGGAGTCAGAAAGACTTGAGTTCAAATGTCACCTCAGACACTTGCTAGCCATGTGACCCTGGCAAGCCACTTAACTCTTGTTTACCTTAATCAACTACAGAAGGAAATGTCAAACCACTCCAGAATCTTTGCCCAAAAAAGCCCAAGGACAATAGTGGTGGGTTGTGGTCCGTGGGGTCACAGAGTCAGACACACCTGAACAACAACAGTTTTGTACTACGTTTATTTGCCACAGCCATTCCCCAATCTACAGACAGAACTCCTCCTTTAAAAAAAGGAGCTGCTATAAATATTTTGGAATCTGTGATCCTTCTCTCTGTCTTTGAGTTCCTTGTCATATATGATGAGTAGTGAGATTTCTGTGTCAAAGAGTATGAAGTCAGTTGGACCAGTTCATATCTCCACTAAAGAGTATTTGTGTTTCTGTGTAGCTACAACCCCTCCAGCAGGGACTATTTCAGTCTTTTGCTAATTTGATGGATATAAGTAAAATGTCAGCATTATTTTTAATCACATTTCTCATATTGCTTGGAATATTTTCTCATGTTATCAACAATCTGCATTTCTTTTGAAAGTTATTTGTTCATATATTTTGACTACATATCAGAATTACTTTTGGATACATATATGTACACATATGTATGCATATATACATATATAAAATTTACGTCAATTTCATATGTATCTTGGATATCAGAACTTTTGTCAGATATTTGATATGAAAATTTTTCCCATTTGAAATGTTTTCTAGTTTCCTTTTTTCCCTTTTTTTTCTTTTTTCATGCAAAAGCATTCTAATCTTATATAATCAAAATTATCCATTTTATTTTTTGTAATATCTGCCACTTCTTTGGTTATGAATTTTCCTCACAACCTTAATTCTAAAAGGTGCCTTTCAGGCAGCCAAGTTGTGTAGTGGTTAGTGCATTGGAGAGTCAAGAAGACTTAGACACTAGCCTATGACCCTGGGTAAGTCACTTAACCTTTGTCTGCCTCAGTTTCCTGTCCAATAAAATGATGATAATAATAGTACCTACCTCCCAGGGTTGTTGGGAGGATAAAATGAGAATATTTGTTAAGTGCTATATAAATACTAGCTGTTATTATCCTGAAATTTTCGTGACATGAACTTTTACATTATATCCATTTGGCGATTATTTGGGTTTCAGATTTGCTCATCAGACACCCAGGTTCATATTAGGCATTAAACAGTGAAAGTACAATGGCTGAGTTTTTATATTCCAAGTCTCTTCTCAGCCAGGGTGGGCCTTCCTCTACTCATGTATGTATTCAGTGTCCCTCTTGTTACAGGGCTAATGCTGCACCCTGAAGTTTACTTGGTCTCCTTGCATTTGCCAACCATTCTCCATTCCTACAGACTGGAATTGACAACTCAACATAATGTACCTTTAGCCTATGGATCATGGGAGTTAGTCTGAGTGATCCTTGGGAAGTCTTTATTATTAACATGGAACCAGAGGATTATCTGTGAGATATCCAGAGGAAGAGGACCAGAGTAGTTAGGGAACTCCAAACCACTTGAAAATCATTCAAAGAAACTGGGGCTGTTTAGATTGGGGAAGAGAAGACTTGAAGAGGACAGGATAGTTGCCTTTGAGTATTGGAAGGGCTGTACGTGGAAGAGGGATTAGAATTGTTTTGCTTAGTCACATAGATTACAACTAAGACCAATGGTTAGAAGTTGCAAAGAGGAAAAATTCAGTTTGTTATAAGAAAAAGTTTAGTAACATTTAGGATCATATAATATGAAGCTGGAAGGATTGTTTAGCCATCACCTCACCATCATCTCCCACCGCTCTTCCTTTGTGGCATTCTCAGATGATGAAGTAGCCTTTCTCCTTGCCAGCATCACTTCGTTTGTCACATTGATCCCAACCCTCTGGTTTCTTCCAAGACCTTGTTCTTTTAATTATACTCCCCAACTCTTACCGCCCCCCCCCCACTCTCAACAGTTTTCAGCCTTCCCTTTTTCATTGTCTCTTTCCCTGTTGTCCCCTAAGCATACCTAGATTTTCCCCACCCCATCCTTTACTTTAAATTGATCCTACCATTCCTTTAAGCTATTATCGTATATATCTTTCCTCTTTTCAACACCAACTCCTCACACTGGAAACGTTAGATTTGGTTTCTGAAAATCTGAGATTGAATCTGAGCTCTGCCATTTATTATTTGTGTGCCTTTGAGCAGATCATTTAACTTTTCTGGAGTTTAGTTTTCTTGTCTGAAAAATGAGGATGAACTTCATGGCTGGTCCCTTCCAGTTTAAATCTTGATGATCTATGACCCTAGAAAAAGCTGTTTGCACTCATTGCCTCTACTTTTTCAGCCCTTTGCAATCTGGTTTCCATCCCCACCACTCAACTGAAACTATTCTCTGAAGTTGCCAAATATCTGTTTATTGCTAAGTCCAATGGCTTTTTCCTCAAATCTTCATCCTTCTTGAATTCTACAGTGTTTGACACTGTTGATCAGCCCTGTCTGGATACTTTGTTATTTGTCATAGTTCTCTTCCTATGAATGAGTGAATAAAAAAACATTAAGCACTTCATTTGTCCAAGCATTGTGCTGAGCTCCAAAACTACAAGTGCAAAACCAAAGCTAGCCCTTGCCCTTGGGTAAGCAACACATATAAGAGCAGTGGTGGCCAAGAAGGGGCACTTCAGACCAGAAAGTGATACGGATGATGAGTAAAGTAATAGCATAATATATTGATAAATCTTAGCCAGGAGCAGTGGTAGAGTTAATTTGATCACGGTCCCAAAACTGGGGAGGGATAGGGAGAAACTGATGTTTGCAGCATTGTAGAGGAGAAGAGTGAGGAAACCAAATCATAACTAGGACTTTCCTGAGCTGGTGTTCTGGGAGAGGTAGTCACTAATCAGGAAAACAGAGACTAATGGTGGAAGTTCCTCTACTGTGAATAGGTGGTTGGCAAAGAGGCCAACCTGTGGAGGAGGTGATGGGAAAAGAGACTTCCTGCTTGGTCTCTTCATTATCCCATGCACACCTTCTATGTGTTGGTGCACACCAGAGCTTGGCTCTGGGCCCTAAACTGGGTGAACTCAATTCCCCTAGGTTCAGCCCTTCCTCTCTATGCAGATGACTCCCAAGTCTACATATCCAGCCTTCCAATTTCTCCTGAGCTCTGGTCAACTTATCTTAAATTCATCATGTCCAAAACAGAATTCATCTTTTTTTTTTAACCATCACTCTTCTTCTAACTAACCAATTTCTTCCAGTCACCCCAGTTCATGAACTAGGAGTTATCCTTGATTCTTGTATCTTTTTCTACCTCTTCTCCCACCCCGATCCAATCAGTTGCCAAGCCTTATGCCTGAAAGAGAAACTAAGCTCTGATAATATCAGGGTCACTTATCTAAACTAAACACTGATTATTGGGTATTTGATTTTTTTTTAACTACTTCTGTTTATGTTAGAATGGACACATAGGCCTCTCACTGAGTAGAAATGCCCACTTTTATTTTCCCCACCTGGAACCTGTTTCTTTCTCTTCAGTAAGATTTTGTCTTTAGGTGTCATCATCCTCTATAAAATGTTTTATCAGATTTAACTGACAAGGTAAACAAAAAAAAAAATTTTTTTCACCCTTGAAGTCCCATAATTATTTTGAGAGGCCAAGTTTGGCACTTCTGCTTTGTTCTTTTTTCCCCTTCTTTCTAGTCACAGCACAAGCACTTTAGTTCAGGCCTTCATTTTCTCTCCCTTGGACTTCCTATCTCCATTCCATGCAGCATTCAGATTGATATTTCTACAGCATAGGTCTGACCATATCACCTCTAGGAAGCTGTAGTGGCTTCTGTAGCAAAGGCTAGCTTCTGGGATACAAGGACAAAAGTGAAAAACAGTCCAGGTCACCAAGGAGTCCACCTCTTACCTAGGATTACTTAGGAAGTTTGCTGTGAGCCCTTTAAAGCCCAGGTTATGTCTTTATATTCCCCTCTGTGCTGGGAGTACAAAGATAAAATGAAAAACAATCCATGTAGACTTCCTGTGTTTGGCATTTAAAGGCCTTCCTTCACAGTCTGGCTCCAGCTCATTTCCAGGCTGATTGCACATTACTCCCCCCTCCATGTACTTTCCATGCCCTGTGAACAGCATGCCATCTCCTTCCTCAGTGCTTGTCCAAGTTTTCCCCCATGCCGGTAATACTGTCTCTTCTCACATTCAGTACTTAAAGTACCTTCAGTACTTTAAGGTTCAGTTCAAGTTCTATATTTTTCAAGAGGTCACTCCTGATTCCCCCTCGCTGAGAATTTATTACTAGATATACTACTATGTATCTGTGAGCATGTTGCATTTCCCAAGCAGAATGTAAGTTCATTAAGAGCAGAAAAATTCCTGGTACATAGTAAGTGTTTGATGCTTGTTGCTTGAATGATGTGTTTCAGCTCCTTCATTTTACAGATGAGAAATCATACACGTAAAGAGTGACTTGGACACAGTTACTTGCCTGGCAGAGCCAGGATTTGAACCCAGGTTCTCAGATGCCAAATCCAGTCCTGTTTCCAGGCCTGTTTTCATCTTACCAGCTTCATGGAGCTGTGCAAAATTGGAAGATGCTGTCTGAGGGGGTGGTGTCTGGAGGTCATCAAACAAAGAGAGGCTGGATGGCCATCTCAGTGATAGGAGGGGATTCCTCTTGAGGTAACCTCTGAGGAGGGAAGGAAAAGTCCTTCCAGTCCTGAGATTCTAGGACTTATCGGAAGTAGTGCTGTGCTGTCCAAAAACAGCCAGCACCATCTTTGAATTTTTAAAAACAAGAATTGCATTTCTAGCCCAAATATTTACATTTCCATTTACATAATTCTTTTCTCTTCCCTCAGGATTTTCTACCCCAGTCACAACCCCCAGCAGTGTCAGCTCACAAGAATTTTATGGCCAACTGTTCACAGTTCCCTCATCCTCATGGCACTTGGCCACACAATCAGCTCTTGCTGTTTGATATTTTTTTTTTCCATTGCTTCCTTCTTAAACTTCTTCACACTTTGCCTTTTGGTTTTGGTTTTGTTTTTGTCAATCCAAACTTTTGTCTTCTAGTTCAGGTTTTGTTCTCAGTTTCTCCTCACCTCAGATGCCATCATGTTGAATCCAATAAAGAAAAAATAAAAAAGTAAAACAAAAATTGTATTGGATAAAAAAATACTTTGAACCATTAAGTGTTAGAGCTGGAGATGACCTTAGATCATCTGCTTCAGCTTACTCACTTGACAGATGAGGTCTAAGGACAAGATGTAACTTGCCCATGGTTTACACAGTGAATTAATTGTCCAGGGAAAAAGCTCAAGGCCTGTGATTCTCTGTCCACTCTATCCCTTACAGGTCGTTTAGTTTTTCAGGTTATGGTATGTAATCTACTAAAGGCCTTGTATGTTATTTATAAATCGATACGTATGTGTATATATGTATTTATATATCATTTTATGTGCATATTTTATTTCCATATATGTACATATTCCATATATAGATTTATATACACATACACACAAAAACTAAACCTGTGATTTTATTGGTATAGAAGATTCCCAATTTTCACTACCAATAGACTTGCATAGTCTCCTAGGTTTTGGCTTTGAATTGCCTGGGGGCACTGAGGGATCAAATGAGTGTGTAGGTAGTATGTGTTAGAGATAAGGCTCAAACTAGGCATTCCTGATCAAAGCCAGCTCTCTAACCACCAGTCAGTGTTGCTTGATATAAATGAATCAGTTCCCTTAAGTTTACTGTTACCTTTTGGCTTAGGACACATATTCCTGAAGACTATATCTATCCCAGGCCACTCCCTGGGGTTGTCAGAAGAAGATATTTGTGTGCCCTGATCCCCATGGCATGACAGACGGGAGTGTGGGTGGCACCAGTTCTGTAGCCAAAGCCAGTGCAATTTCAGAGTCTCCTGGACTTTGGCTAGAGAACCTATTGCAAGGCCCTGTTCTGTGCTTGAGTGCTTTATTTACTCTTACACAGTAAGCGCTCTGCACAGGGGCTTTGTCCTGCGGCACAAAGTGACCGAAATATTTGGTATGGGTTTTTATGATGATACTGGAGAGCACGGGCTGAAGAGAAAAGCTCTTTCATCAAGACCCTTACATGTGCAACCATCCCATCCATGTCCTGTCTCCTTTGACACCTTTCCCCCGAAAAAAAATTTCTTTGAGGAAATGCCCATGGATATATATCTTTTTACATTCAATAGGTAATATTCTCAATAAAGATCCCGTGATATAAGTTCTGGAAACTAGCTATTAAAATTATCTCAAGATAGCGAATTCTTGTATTTAGGGGGAAGGAAAAAGAATAAGCATTTCTATAGTTCCTACTATGTGCCAGGCACTTTTCCAAGCACTTTTTACCAATATTATATCATTGTGTTTATCACCTGCTCTTCCTCAGAGGAGCTGACATTGGAGCCTCCATGTAACTTGCATTACACCTTCAGCCAAGGGTCATAGGGACTGGATGGGGGCCTCAGGGCAGGAAGTGCCTCCTCTCATTACCATTCCCTTCTTGTCTCCACAATACAGAATATTGAACAAAATTATTTTTTTTAAAAATGTTTGGAGCTGAGACATTTAAATTATCTATACCTCTCCCCTACCCCAGTCATTTTACAGACAAGTCCCAGAGGGGCACAGTTTTCTTCATTCCCGTGCTTTTGGCACCCTGCTCAGCTTCTCAGCACCCTGCTCGCTCTCTAGTCTCTAACTGTCCTTGTGCCTGGCCTCTGTTCTTCCTTTCACATCTCCATCCCCATCTGACCTTAAAAACTTCACTTCAACTTCTTCAAAGGAGAAAGGAAAGATTTGAGTATTGTTTTATCGGCAACAACTACAAAACAGACTTGGCAAATGCTTATTTATCCTTTCCATTTTCTAATAACTATATTCTCTAATGAAGTAGTCAATGGTATTGGAATCACTAGTCTGGGTTTGAATCCTTGTTCTGCTCCTCATTAGCAGGGTAAATCACAACCGTTCTGTACTTGAATCTCCATTTACAAAATGGTGATAAGACCTGTGTTGCTTACCTCACAGTAATGTTATAAGGATGAGGCAATGTGTGTGAATGTCTTTGCAAACTATTAAGTGGTTATCATTACTTCAGCAGCCCCTTCCAGATACTCCTCTTGCTGCCCTTTAACTTCTCCATAAATTGTCCTTTCCTGACATATTACATCTCTCTAGCACTAACAAAGTTGAATTCAAGACAACCACAAGTATTTAAAAATAGGAAAAATTTATTTTCCAGAGGATTGTGGCAGTGCCCTGTTTTATGTGCCCCTGACCCTTTCCAGGAACAGGACATCGCTTGAAGTCAGTTACTTAGAAAAGCATTCCCTGTATTTTGTTGTTCAGTCTTTTCAGTCGTGTCCAACTCTTCATGGCCTCATTTGGGGTTTTCTCACCAAAGATACTGACGTATTTTGCCATTTCCTTATCTAGCTCATTTACAGGTGAGGAAAACAGGGTTAAGTGACTTGCCCAGGGTCACTCAGCTAGTAACGGTCTGAGGCCACATTTGAACTCAGGTCATCCTGACTCCAGGCCTGGCACTTTATCCACTATGTCACCTAGCTGCCCCTATATTCAGTATCTAGTAGAAACTACTTGTATTAATTGATCACAAAAATCAAAATGATTTATGACCAGATGATGAGCTCCCAGTCTTCCCAGAGAGTGATCCTGTTGGCTGTGAGCACTTAGGGTCCCATGGATCATCTCTCACCTTTCCCTCTCCTCCACTCCCCCCTCAACATAAGAGGGTTATGGAATGCAGAGTTAAATAGCTATTAATGGGATTGCTGGTGTCCTTCAATTTTTAAAGAATGTTCATGTAAACACAGATTTTCAGTAGGAAATGTGTTTTAGACAAATATGTATGTATGACATATTTTGGACTACCCATGAACAAGTTACCACTTAGTAGCCTTCACTTTCATACACATTGTCATGGCTTACCCCCTTATGATCCAGGTCCAAAAAGAAGTGAGGATTTCTCACAAGAAAATTTAGTGTCTGTAATAGAGTACTGGAAGTTGAAGATTTCCTGTAGCTAAGTGACAATGGTCTGTCCTCAAACTAGAGCACAGGTCCTTTTTTTTCCACACACTAACTTTTGGTACTTTATATCTTTTGGTGATAAAGTAACCCCTTGTTCAGATACTTAGGCTTTAGACAATCCTGTATATACCAGTATATCCCGCCACCGAAGCCAGACCAAGGGCAGGCAAGAAGAGGGTTTGTGAAGATGAAATCTAGCTCTCATCTCATTTCTTAGAAATGAGAAATTTCTAAGCGTTCCAAGCGTTTTCTTCTGATCTCATTTCCCCCTCACCCCTACCTTCCATAAAGAAGCAGATGACTTGTTTCCCTACTTCACTGAGGATACAACTCATCTCTTAACTTTTGACCAGAGCCTCCTTAATCCTTTTCTATTTCTTAAAATTCCTCTTTGCTCTTTTCACCCTCTTCTCCCTTAGTGATGTCATTTGTTCCTGCAATTCCAATAATCTCCTCTAGGCAAATTCTAAAAATCTAAGCTTCTTGAGACATGAGAATTATTTCAATTCTTGTTTTCATATCCCCAAATAGTGCTAATAAATACTGGTTTAGTTATTTTATGATTCCAAGACTATCTAGTACCAGTGCCCTGAATCTCGGCCCTAACATCTCCAACTGCCTGCTGGATTTTTCTGCCTAGATATCACACTGGAACATCAAAACCAACATGACTGAAACTGAATTCATGATCTCCAAACTTCTTTTGATGGCCCCACCATCAATTCACCCCGTTTCAAAACCTGGAAGTTATATTTAAATTTTCCTGCTCTCATATTCCCCAGTAGCTTAATCATTTGCCAACCTCCGTTTATTCTGTGCCCACAATCTCTCCAGTTTGTGCCCTTCTCAACCCTAATTTAGAGCTTCAATTTTTGCCTGTGCTGTTGTAGTGGCCTGTATCACCACTGCCATACCCGGAGCAGCTGCTGTGAATATGCAGGCAAATTCCCTGGTTTGAATCGCAACATATAACAGATTCTCCCCACAGAAGGCGAAACACCAGAAAGCCAAATCCATCATAGCAACAAAGAAATCTATACACACTATCAATGCAGGGGCACCGCCACCCCCAAGCCTTCCCTCCCCCACAAACAAACTCACTCTCACACTGCTTCTCTTTGCCTGCCTCCTCTCCAAGCTCCAACTCCCTCGACTCTGCCAGCTCTGATTGTGTCCAACTTCCTGCTCCACCCCTCCCATAAGCTCCTCCCACCACAGGCTCCATGTGACTCAGAATCATGTGACTCAGGCAGGTCACATGGGCCTATTAGTGGATGGGAAAAATCTTCCTGTTGTACTAACAATATATAGCCTCTTAATGTGGTCTCCCTGCTTGTCCTCTCCTCTTTCTAATCCATCCTCCACAAAGTTGCCAAAATAATTTTCCTAAGGCACAGGGCTGACAATATTACTACCTTCCTCAAAAGGTTTTGGTGCCTTTCTGTTACCTCTAGAATAAAATACAAATTCTTAGGAACCCCTTAACGCCCTGTGACTGGCACCTTTTCCAGTCTTTCTTCACAATTGTCCCCATTTATGCATCCTCCATTCCTGCCCAACTGAACAAAGCTCCACCCTGAACATTCCATCTTGCTCCTCCATGTTTACACAGGCTAGCTCCATATCTGTAATACACACTTCATTTCTGCTTTTCATATTCCTCCTCTTTGCTGAAGGCTCATCTCTTATGCTGCCTCCCTTTAGTTTTGGTTTTTTTTCTGATCTCTTCCCCCAGTTGTAATGTTCACACCTTACTCAGAAATCCCTCCAACACTTTGTCTGATCCCCTCCCCCTAATCATTTCCTAACTGTGCTTTTCTGTGTATGTGTCACTGCATCACTGTCACCCCTAGAATATAAGTTTCTCAAGGACAGGAACTGATCCTGTTTCCTCCTTCCTTCAGGACTTACTTAACACCACCCTGACTGGACATCCCAATGCATCTTCAGTCTCTCCCTTTCTACTGGCTCCTAGTTTGCCTACAAATATCATCACGTTTCTCCCGATCAAAGATAGGGTGAAAGTCTACCTTCTCTTGATGTTTGTACCCAATTCAGCTACTACCTCATATATAGCAGCAGTTAATAGTGGTCCTTCCACTACTCACTCTCAACTCCTAACAGTTGAGTTTCTACCAAAACTGACATAATCACCAAATCCATTGACTTTCAGTTTTCACCTTCTTTGCTCTCTAGCTCTTTTGACATAATTACTCATGTAATTACTCTCTCTCTCTCTCTCTCTCTCTCTCCCTCTCCTTCTCCTCCTCTCCCTCTCCCTCTCCCTTTTCTGTCTCCTTTGCTAGTTCTGTCTTCTTCCAGAACCCTTAATGTAGGTATCTATCTGACATTGACTCTTTTCTCTTTAGGATAGGCAATCTTAACATTTTTTATGTGTCATAGACCCCTTTTGCAGTCTGATGACTGATGTTTTAGATGCATAAAATAATAAATGAGATAACAAAAGAAACTAATTATGTAGTAACATAATTATCAAAGTTTTGTTAAAACAAAATATTTCATGGATCCCAGGTCAAGAACCTTGATTAGGCAGTCTCGAATTTTTCCATGGCTTCAACTGTGACCACTAAGCAAATGATGCTCATGATTAGGACCAGCTTTGACCACTCTTCTGATCTCCAGACCTCAGTCTCTAAGTACTTACAGAACATCCCCGCCTGAATTCATTTTGATTCCACAAGTATTTATTAAGCACCTGTTATTGAAGCTTCATGGTGCTGTATGTGAGAGAACACTGGATTTGGAGTAAGAGAATCTGACTTCTGATTGTGATTGTGCAAGTTACTTAATCTGTGTGTTTTTGAGCAAGTCATGCCACCTTGTAGAAGACATGGCATTTCAACTGAATCAGCTTCCAGGAAGCAGAAGTGAAGAGGAAAAGCATTTCAAACCTATTCAAAAGTACAGAGACCAGAGAGGGGAAGGTTGTCTGAGGAACCACAGGTAAACAATTGTCTGGAACACAGGAGTGTGTGAGGGAAAGTGACATGAAACAAGATGGGTGGGAGCCAGGTTAGTTAGGGCTTTGATGACAGGAGATTTGGAGGATGGTTTAGCAAGTAGAGAACCTTGAAACCCAGAGTCCAGTCAGTTTGATATAGTATGCTGGTGAGAAGTAATGAGGATCATGATCATGTGAGTGGAGAAAAGGGGACCAAGGGGGAGAGATATAGGTAGAATTGAACAAGACTTTGTACCTGATGGAATATGGGGAATGTGGGAGAGTCAGAAGACTTAGAGTACAAACCTGAGTTCTAGCAGATCTGTGATAACCGCAACAGAAATAGGGAACTTAGAAAAGGAGGTGGGCTTCAGAGAAAAGATAACAGGTTCTGTTTTGGACGTTTTGAGTTTGAGATGCCCATGGGATATCTAGTTAGAGATGGCCAACAAACAGTTGGTCATGGAAGTCATCTACAGTAATTGTAGCTGAGTCTATGTGAGTCCTAGGAAATTCCCAAGAGAAAACTTAGAAAAGAGAACAGAGCTCTGGAATATATATACCCAAGCATAAGGGATGGGACCTAGTTGATGGCTCAGCGAAGAAATCAGAAAAGTAGGAGGAAGAGGTCTATACTAGAGTAGGTGGTGGTGAACAGTTAGGTGATAACTGATAACAAGTGGATTTGGCTATTAGATCTTTTTAGTAAGCTGGAAGAAAACAGTTTTGGTAAAATGTTGAGACTGGAAGGCATATTACAGGGGTTTGAAAACAGAATGGGATGCAAGGAAGTAGAAGAAGCAAGTATCAACATTTATTATTTATTATCTAGGAATTTGGCTGTGAAAGGCAGGAGGGATGGGAAGCTACGTAGAGCACTAGGCCTAGATACAGAAAACTTACCAACCATGTGACCCTGGGCGGGTCATGTAACCTCTTTTTGCTTCAGTTTCCTCATTTATAAAATGGTGATAATAATAGCCCTTACCTGCCAGGGTCATTGTGAGGATAAAGTGAAGTATTTGTAAAGTGCTTAGCACAGTGGCTAGCACATGGTAGTAGATGCTATACAAATGTTAGCCCTTGTTAGATGAAGGACCGTAACGTCCTTTCCTAAGCATTGGAAGATCTAGGCATATTTGTAGGCATTGGGGAAGTAGTCAGTGGATCAAGAGACTGAAAATTAAAGAGGGGATGATCAAAGGCCTGTTGCCAGAGGAAAGTTTATATACCATACTACATATTCAAAACCAAAATTTAGTTCTATTTGATTATTTCTGCCTGTTCCTCTGTCTTACCTGATATCCAGTAAGTTCCCATGTCTTATCAGTTCCACTTCTGCAGTATCTCTTGCATCTCCAGTTATAGGTCCTTATTCCCCCACATGGATTATTGCAGGAGCCTGTTACTAAGTCTTTCTGCCTCCACTTTGCCCTCCCCTCCCCCTTTTTCACACCGCTGCCAGAATGAACCTCCTTAGGCCTCTAGCTGGTCTTGTTAGCCCTCTGCTCAAAAGTCATTTAGAAACTCCGTATTGCCCACTTAGAAGCCTGACATTCAGAGTCCTCCAGAGTCAGAGCCTACCTTATTTTTCTAATGTTACTGGAATGACACCCTCTGTATACACGATGCTTCAGACAAACTGCTCTCTGCCAATTCTCCCCTTTTCTTCCCCACATTGTCCCACTGAATATATCCTACCCTTGTATCAGCCCTCCTAGTACTTGAGATGTCCTCTCACCCAAGCACAGTTCAAAGCCACCTCTTCTGTGAAATCCTCCCTGTGATGACTTTCTGATCCAGTCCAATAAGCATTTATCAATCACCTGTTATGTGTAAGCCACAGTGCTAGATCATCGGGTTAAATGTTTTTTTTTTTTAATGCATAAAATAGGATTACACTTAAAACCAATTATATTGAAATATAGTTCACAACATATTTTTAAAGACAAATGAATGGGCCTCATTAAGAATCCCCATATTAAAGTAATCTGTTTAAGGCAGCATTGTAGATCTACATTTTGAACTCCTGCACACCTTCACAACTGCTTCCAAAACCCATTCATAATCTTGGCCCTAGGCTAGTTGTTCAGTTTTATCTCCTAATACTCTCCAACCCAGAATCTTAGTGTTAGGGCTGAAAGGAGTCTAGGGTATCATCTAA
Source organism: Trichosurus vulpecula (assembly GCF_011100635.1). NCBI lineage: Eukaryota > Metazoa > Chordata > Mammalia > Diprotodontia > Phalangeridae > Trichosurus > Trichosurus vulpecula. The sequence goes on from NC_050574.1 coordinate 265,353,750, forward strand.
TCAAATTTAATGGGAGTTAAGGAAACAGGACGAGAGAGGGAGAATGACTTATATGAGGTCACATAGCCAGCAAGTGGTATGGATGCTTGGATGATCTTTCTTATGGTTCCTTGCAAATTGTTCCTACCTCCCAGCCTTTGCTCATAGTGTTTCCCTTGACTCAGATGCCTTCTCTTCTTTTTCATATTCTAGACCATACTGTCCTTTCAGTGCTCATCTAGCACCTTTAGAATCAAACCTGTATTCCCATACACTTCAATAGTAAATTACTCTGATCTTTCTTTGGTGTCCTTCCTAATTTCCCTTTAAGTTCTTTAGAGACATGATACAGTTGCAAGATTGAGAAATGAAGTAAGAAACATGGTGATTTCCTTCGGGGTAGGAACTTGACACACATGTATAAAATCATCTTCCTGTCCTAACCGGGGATAAGATAGGGATAAAGTAGAATTTGCAAAGATAGAGTAAATTAAAATGCAGTAGATTGGGGGAATAGACTGAAAGTTAATGCTTCTGGGTTAGATCCCAAATGTGTGGACTTTGCAGAGGCTTTCTCACTGACATTGTGTGTTTCTTTATACTCTAGGTCCCTTGGGAGAAGTCCCTTCTACAGATTTCCAGTCAAACCGGGAAATGGCAGTGTGAGCTCTAGCTGAGTCAAGGCTAACTTCAAAGCCAGAACATGGCTACAGTGCTGGAGCCAGAGGACCAGGATCTTTGGGAAGAGGAAGGAATCTTAATGGTAAAGCTGGAAGATGATTGCACTTGGAGGCAAGACCCAGTCCTACAAAAGGATGATGCTGTGCTTGAGACCTCACATCAGAATTTCCGGAGGTTTCGCTACCAGGAGGCATCAGGGCCCCGGGAGGCCCTGAGCCGACTCCGGGAGCTTTGCCATCAGTGGCTGAGGCCAGAAAGGAGGACAAAGGAACAGATCCTGGACTTGCTGGTGCTAGAACAATTTCTAACTGTTCTGCCTGGGGAATTACAGAGCTGGGTGCGGGGGCAGCGGCCGGAAAGTGGTGAAGAGGCAGTGACGCTGGTGGAGGGTTTGCAGAAACAACCCAGGAGACCAAGGCGGTGGGTGAGGAGGGGGAGTCCTGATCTGTGTGATTTGGAGGAGGAAAGCTTGATGGTGGGTTGGATTCTGGGGGTGACGTGTGCCTCATTTTTTTTTCGGGTTTATTGACTTGACTCTTAGTCAGAACTTGGGTACTGGGCCTGGGGCAGATGGTTGATGTCTGTGAGAAATTTTCAGTTGAGCTTAGCATCTAAAACATTTGCCAGGGGCTATCCTTAGAGCTGTGGGATTTTTGATGGCTACTGCCACCCACAGATCCTGGCTTTGGTTTTCCCTTCTTCAGATGTTGATTCTCAGCTTGATGGGGGAGGAAAGTTCTGTGATTTCCTCAAGGGTGCCCATATATCCCCAATTACTTTCAGGCTGGTAAGGTATGAAAGCAAGCCCGCGAAGGCTACAGGTTGGGCAGGCGGAAATGGGAAGGAGGGATATCTTGGAACTCTAGGAGACTTGGGGAAAGTGATGGGGGAGGTGGGGAAAGTGGCGCCACAGTGGAGTGTCCAGAGCCTCTCCTGGCCTAGGACTTGCTCTCAGTAGCCTCATTGTTGCTCCCCAGTGGAATGAGACTCTTCCTCCTTTCCTGTCTCTGTGTCCCTAGGGTAGCTTTCCTGCAGGCAGCTCCTTGTAGGTTAAGCTCTGATTGCCCCAAGAATTTCCTCTGGGCCCTGTGGTGACAGGAGATGGGGATTGTTCCCAGGTGACGGTCCATGTGCATGGCCAGGAAGTCCTCTCAGAGGAGACATCAAATTTGGGAGCAGACCCGGAGTCACCGATCGAACGGCCGGAGCCTGTGCATACCCCATCCCTGGAGGAGTCGCATGAGGAAGGGCCACAGAGCCCAGATCTGAGCGTTGAGGAACAGAGCCACTGCCATGAAGAGGAACCCCAGCCCCTACAGGAGAGCGGTGGGGAGCCTGATAGTGAAGGGGCAAGGGGCTTCTTGGAACAGCAGCAGGGAGGGAAGAAAGGAAGGTTCCTGCAGCACCAAGAGCTTGTATAGGCTGTAATAGGGGATGATCCTTAGACTTTGGCATTTGGAAGTAGGCACAGGCTCAGTTGGATTCCCTCAGCAGACCCCAAATGACGCAAATGTTCTTGCTATTCCCTGGCAGCGTGTGAGTATATGTATGAGTGCTAAGTGGTGGGGTGGAGGTGAATGACTTCAGCTTTTCTCAGTGTAGTGTTTCTTGAATTCCACGAGGGTAGTGGGAGTGTTCTTTCATCGAAGAGAGTGAGGAAGGATATCTGCCCTGATTAGGAGGGAATAACTACAGCATAGATCTAACCTTTCTTGGCTCTGGCTCCTTTCTTATCCTCAGAGCTTCCTGTCCCCCAGGACCATGTCATTCCTGAGGAGGGGAGCAGTGGAGACCAGGAGATGGTTAACCTTCTTACAGCCATATCCCAGGTGAGCTGTGGTGGCCACCCCTAAGTATCCTACTGGTTTGGCACTCAGTACTAATGGTGTTTGTTAGGCAGGACCCTAAAACTGAATTGTGCCCCAGCTAGAACAGACCTTCCCCCCACACCCAAGGAGTTGGGTGGATTGTAAAACTGCCTGCTTGGCCTTTCCTCAAAGGAGATTGCAAGTGGATTAGAGTTGAGCTCTTGAATTGCTAGCCCCTAAAACCGTTTTTTTCCCCTCTTACTGAAGTAAGGGGGTAAGGGGCAGGAGGAAGCTAATAAAAATACTTTTATTTTTAACTTGCAGAAAAACTGTGGTTATGGAATTGGATTTTTGTAAATGTTTGAATTACTTGAAGGAACTTGGAAGTCCTCTCTACTGCTAGAGGAGTTGGACCAAATGAAATTATTCTCTAATGAGGCAACATATTGCTTTCCCAATGAAGTACCCACAGTGGTCCGTCTGTAACATTTATGCAATGTCCTGACCCCAAGGGATAGAGGTGGTTTCACAAGAAATGGGAAACACAGTCCCTGCTTAGGGAGAGCTTACGTGCAGTTTTCGTGGGGACTGAAATATAACATACGAGAATGACTTAATATGGATGAAACACATTCTCTTGTATGTGCACTGTTCTCAACTGCCTCTGTTCCTTTGCTCCCCCCATTCCTGGAACATAGCCCAGCCCTGCCCATCTCTGCCCACAGAACTCATCCATCTGTCAATCAAGATTTAACCCAAATGTCACCTTTGCAACTTCTTCCATTCTTTAATAGCATTCACACTCTTAACTTTCTCTCAGAATTCTCATAATGCTGTTTATTTCTTTCGTGCATGTCTATTTTGCATTAAGAACAGGGATAATAGGTATCTTATCTTTGTCTTCAGTTCCTAGCTCAGTATGCACGGTAGGCATTTTTAAGTGTTAGTTTTTGAACAAATGAAAATAATAACAGATGACTGCAAACTTCATGTGTGGAGTGGGTTAATTTATAATAGCTTCACTAGGGAGTTATGTTTTCAGCCAAACTGTAATGAAAAAAAAGGGAGAGAAGCATGAATTGCTGGGAAGGAATGGAGAGATTGAAAAAAGTATTCCATAAAGGAATGCAGGGCAGGAGCAAGCTCAGTGTGGAGCATCACAGAATCTCAGAGTTGGAAGGGAGCTCAGAGGTTCCACAGAAAAGCATTCCTTTCTATAACATCCCTTACAAAAATTCCCTTGAAGAGCTTCACTAAGGGTAACTTTCACTATTTTCCTGAGCCATCCTGTTCCACTTTGGAGAGCTCTAAATTAATTAGGGAGTGTCTTCTTGGACGCAGCCAAAATCCTCCTTTGGAATTATCACCTAGTTCTACCCAACAGGGCCCAGCAAAAAAAAAAAAAAAAAAAAAAGAGCTGAACCCATTTCCACCCTTGTGGATTTCCACTTTTCAGATGTTTGAAGACAGCCTTCTTATACCATCCAAGTTTTCTGTTTTCTAGGCTAACAACCCAAGTATTTTTGTATGGTCTGGCCACAAGTCACTTCAGTATCATGCTTATCTTCTGGATGCAATTCAGTTTATCATTCTCTTTGATGAGATTTGGCACCCCAAATTGTTGTGAAAAGGGCAGAATGCAACAGGACAGTCACCTCCCTGGTTGGGGACTTTATGCCTTTCTTTGTGCCACCTAAGACTGTGTTACCATTTTTGGCTGCCATGCCATGTTATACCCTTGGCCTATGACCCCTAGGTGTTTTTCAGGACTCTTAATCCAGCCTCCTTTCTCTCACCCTGTACTTGTAAGGTTGATTTTTTATCTTCTCTATAGGACTTTTCATTTATTCATGTTGAATTTTATCTTACTAGGTTTAGTTCACTGTTCTAACCTGATTAGGTCTTTTTGGAGCTTGAATCTATCATTTTGTATGTTTGGTGTCCCAGATTTGTATCATCTGCAGATATGATAAACAGGTCCAAGAACCAATCCCTGTGACATGCCGTTAGAAACTCTTTCCAAACTGACCTTAGTCACTACTCTTTGGGCTTCTGCCTAGGGGTCTGTGCTATCATCTTGTCTAGAGGTTCCCAAACTTATTTGGCCTACCACTCCCTTTTCAAAACAACAACAAAAAAATTATTCATCATCCCCCACCCCCAAATCTACTTTCTTTAACCCTTTAATGTTTTTTTTAAATTTGCACCATTTCAAAAAAAATATAATTTTTTTTAAAATGGCACATCTTAAATTTAATAATTTTTTTGTAAATTTGTGGGGTTTTTTTCCTGCATCGAAATTTTGATGATGCAATATTGCGTCATGTAACCATAAGTTTCATATTGTAAACAAGTTATTACACACACATATTACTACCAGTGCATTCTGGACTTCTTCACAATGCACAACATGCTCACCTGCCAACACTTGCTTGTTAAGACTTGTCAGCCAACTTGTCCACTGATCTTTTATAACTTTCATTTTGTGCGTTTATTTGGAAAATAATGTAATCACTATGACTTTAACTTTGTTATGTAACAGGTGAAACATGTATGAACAGTTTTTCAAAATTTTCTTCTCTTCTTTCCTTATGCTTCTACCACCCCCTTATTTTTATTCAACACCCTGCAATTGTACCCGAGGCTACTACCCCACCCCCCACCCTCAGGTCATTCCAGTGCCCCCAAAGGGGCACTATCACCCACTTTGGGAACCTCTGACTAGTCCATATATCCTCTACCTTATCCATAAGGATAGAATGAGAAACCTAGATTTCAGTAAAGTATTTGATGTCTCTTCCATTCCCCTGATCTACTGACCCATCAAAAAGAAAATTAATTAAATCAAGTTTAACTTAATTAAAATTAATAGGAAAATTAAGAGTTAATCCGTCATAACCTGTCCATGATCAAGCCATTCTGGCTGTTCATGATGATTATTTTATTTTCCAATGTTCATGGACAATCTTTTTTAATGATCCATTAAATTTTGCCAGAAATTAAAGTCAAGTTCTCTGGCCTATAGACTAACTATTCCATTGTCTTTCTTGTTTTGAAAGTGATTAATATTCTACTCCAATCTTATGACACCTTTAACATTCTCTGTAATCTTTGAAAGATCACTGATGGTGGCACAACAATCACTTATGTCCCAATTCTTTCAGTGTAATGTAATTTGCCTGGCCTTGATTACTTGAAATTAATATAAAACAACTAGGTGTTGTCTCTTATCCCTTACTTATTTACATTAGGTTTCAAGTCTTTGTTAACCATTTTTGATCCAACTTCTACTACAAGTTGATCCTAAAGATCCTTGGCATTGAAGATCATCAAAATACTTCTCTCTGTTGTCTCTGTCCTCTTATGCATCCTGAGGGATATTTGTCCTATTTCTTCTTTGATCTTTCTCTTGCTTCCAAAATAACTAAAAATAACTTTTTGTTGGTTTAAACATTCATTACCAGCCTCAGTCCCTTCTAAACCTTACCATTCCTGACATCTTTTCAGGCTCATGCTCCTCTTCTATTCTTATCCTTATCAGCCTTTACTTTAATTGTTTACATGTTTTTTAATTGTTAATCGATGAGTTCTCTTCTTCTTATACTTCATCCTCTTTAGACAGCTCCCTCTCTCCTTTCTCATCAAAATCACTTGTTTGCATCATTAGAATTTCTTTACTGAAAACTTAGGAAGCATTATGGTACATTCATAAGAGCATTGGCTTTGGAGTCAGAGGACATGGGTTTAAATCTTAATTTCTGATGTTTACTTACCTGTGTGATTATAGACAAGTCATGTACCTTCCCTGGTCCTCAGTTTCCCCAACTATAAAGTGAAGGTATTAGGCTAGATGGCCTCTGAGGTCCTTTCTGGCTCTAGATCTATGTTCCACTGATCCTAGAGCTTTTGTCCTCCTTTGACTGATTTCACCTATAAATTTTAGGCCATGGAATCCTACCTGTATGCTTTCTCTGGGCTCCTTGAACTTCACTATTCCAAGATCTAGACTGTGTATCTGACTATGCCTGGATTTTTCCTCTCACAAATTCTAAGATGAAAGGGGTCTCTTACCCAGAAATAATATTATCATTTCTACTTTAGTAGCTGATGCCTCCTTTTGGTCAGAATAAGTTCCAGGATAGCAATTGCACCATGTTTGTTTCCTCTAACTTTTGAATTAAATTATTATATCAAGTTAAGAAGTTGCCAGCTCCTACTTTCAGCAGATCATTTGAAATGAAGCAAAGTCCTGTGGGGGAGCCCTTCTCCTCCAAGAACCTGCCTTTATGGTACCTGCCTCTGCCTCTCATTCCAGAACCAAAGTGTGGGCTTGTTCCTGAAGCATCAGTTACTGAGTGAAATTTCTTCTTGTTTCAGGGACTTGCAACTTTCAAAGATGTGACTCTATCCTTCTCCCAGGAGCAGTGGGGTGAACTGGATCCAACACAGAAAGAATTCTATGGAGAATATGTCTTGCAGGAGGATTGTGGAATTGTAGTCTCACTAAGTAAGAGCACATTTCCCCTGATAGTAGATTTCAGTGCATTTCTAAAGCATATAGTCCTATGCTTTCTCCTGTAATGGAACTTTCTGAGATCACAGTAACTTCATCTAGTCTGGGGATTGCCCTTCCTTTTACAGATAAAAAAATTGAGGCCCAAAGAGGCTGACTTGCCTAAAGTTAAACACATAGTAGATAGCAGAACCAAAATCTGAACTCAGACTCTTTGATCCTTAGGTCTAACTAGACTTAAGTTTTTCTTATATCTCCAACCCCACCAACTGAGTGGGTTTATGGCTAGAACAGAGATCAGTAGTCTCAGACTAGAGGGAAGAGAGGATTGCTGGTATCAAGTACTATCAAAACTGAAGAAGAATGTTTGAGATGCTAGAGATCATCAAAAGGAGGGGAAAAATAGGATGGGAGCAAAGAGGTATCCACCTTCATGTTTATCATATAGACATGGCAGTAGACATGGTGAAATTTGGAGAAGTTACTTGTCACTGAGAAAGGAAAGCAGCCTCAGAAATGCTTTGTGGTTGGGTTGGAGAGGAAGAGGAGCACTTGAATAAATCAGACAGAAGATATACACTACTTATGTCAATAGCAAACTAGAGGGACTGGGGACTTGATCTTGTTACCCAACAGTTTGACACCTGCAAAATCTTAGCTGTCTGCTAATGCAGGATTAACATACTGAACCATCATGATATTCTTATTTCCTTCCCTTGAATAGCATTTCCAATCCCCAGAATAGATGAGGTCTCCCAGGTTGAAGAGGAGGAAGAGTCTTGGGTCCCAGATTTGGAATATCCCCAAGATCCTGAAGAAACAGAGATCCTTAGTTTTACCTATACAGGTAAGGACCAAGATCTTATCCTCAGTGATCTTCTAGGAGTCTCTACACTGTTTTCCCATTCTGGGATAGGCCTGTCCCCGGCTTTCACTCAACACAGTAGCAGCTGTTGATTGCGGCTGAGTCTAAACTCCCAAGAGGAAATCCTCCTCTTCCTATCCTTTCCTTATGGGGCTTAAACATAATGCAACATTCTTTTTTTTTTTTTCTCCCTTCCTGTCAATGAGTCTCTCTCCCGATTTCTACGCTTCCCAGGGATATAAAATATGTCCTGACTTTGATTACTCCCTGCAGTTTGCATTTTGTCTTTTCACCATTGTGAGGAAAACATCACTGACTGTGTCTGATTCTCCATTTTCTCTTGTCATTATTTTCATAGGAGATAGGAGTGAGGATGAGGAGGAGTTTCTTGAACAAGAAGAAATCAATATTGAGGACCTACAGAGAACTATTTTGGGAAGTCCGGAAATTCCCCAGAATATTGATTGGGAACTGCTCTTTGAGGATGAGCCAAGTAGCCCTAGTGAAAGGAGAATGAGTACAAGTTTTTCTCCAACACATAATTTTATGAGCCTCCGAGAGAACTTACCATTGCATCCACTATTAGGGAGAACTCATGACTGCCCTGTGTGCAGAAAAAACTTCAGTTGCAACTCCCATCTTATTAGGCATCTCAGAACCCATACAGGAGAAAAGCCTTATAAATGCTCTGATTGTGGGAAAAGTTATACTCGTAGCTCACACCTTGTCAGGCATCAGAAGATCCACAAGTTGCAAGTACCATTTACATTTCCTCATGACAGGGACAGATTAGATGAAATATCCCAGTCATTCCAACATGAGATAATCCCACAAACTGAGAAACCTTATAGATGTGAAACATGTGGGAAACACTTTCGATGGAGCTCTGACCTTGTCAGGCACCGTAGAACACATACAGGAGAGAAACCCTTCTTCTGTAGCATTTGTGGGAAGAGTTTTAGCCAGAAGTCTGTCCTCACAACACACCAAAGAATCCACCTGGGAGGTAAACCCTATTTGTGTGGGGAGTGTGGGGAGGACTTCAATGACCACAGACGGTATCTGGCTCACCGGAAAACCCATTCATCTGAGGAGCTGTACCTCTGTAATGAATGTGGGAAGTGTTTCAGCCACAGTGCAGCATATGCCAAGCACCTGCGAGGACATGCATCAGTGCGATCCTGCAGGTGCGACGAATGTGGAAAAAGCTTCAGTCGGAGGGACCATCTTGTCAGGCATCAGAGAACACACACTGGCGAGAAGCCATATACGTGTCCCACCTGTGGAAAAAGCTTTGGGAGAGGATACCACTTGATTAGGCATCAGAGGACCCATTCAGAAAAGACTCTTTTACAGGACTCTAGTGCAGAGAGAGCTGCATTGAGAAAAGTCTCCCAAGCTGAGGATGGGCTGTGAGAAAAGCCTTCCTATCACCTTGAAACTGGGGCTTCTTACAGGGAGTCCCACTGACCAGCCCAGATCTTGCCTCTCCTCTTTCTGTGTTCTTGTGCAGACCCTCTCAATCTTCTTTGTTGCCTTTGAGGGGACATTTTTTTCTACTCTGCTGCCCCAGTAGGGCTTCTCCTCCACCAAGGGATCCTGTTTCCACATCTTTGGGATAAGTTAGGAGAGTGAGAGAGTGCTAAGGAGATGTGGTTAGGACACCTTCTCAGGAGAGGCTGTGGTGTCTCTAAAGATACTTTGGCTTTCTTGAGTAAAAAGTGACAAAATTAGCCACAGGCTTGCTGGGCCTCTGCATGGCAGCAGACAGCCCTGACTGAGACAGGAGATGTAGGGCCCTTTGGCTTTGCCACAAATTCACTGGATAACCCTGAACAGACAGACCCCATGTCCCTTCTGTGATTCAATTGCCACATCTCAAACTGGAGAACGCTGTTGATGCACTTCTTTTGACGGTACAGGGTGGAATGATGGAGATTTCTGTTCTTACCAAACAGGCACTCAAGGCTTATTGTTTGAGGCCATTTGCGGCTTCTCCCTTCCCATTTGCCAAGGTGGTAGTAAGCAGTGCTGAGATGGAGTTGAGAAGAAGGTCTCTTACCAAAGTTGGCCTCTTTTTGCCCTCAGGTTCTCTCTCTATTACCATTCATTCACACTCTTAGCCTCCTTCCTTTTTTACCAGGTTCTTCTGGTTCTATCCCAGGAAATACTTCTACTACTCAAGGTGAGGCGGGGGAATAAGTAAAACAATGAGGATTTAAATTAAAAGATGTAACTTCCTATCCTTTTCCCTTACCCTCTCCTTTTAGATTTTATGTGAATTCTAGTAGTAACAGTTTAGAAAGGTACCCTGGTACTAGAGTCATCTTGACTGGAATGTCATAGTTCCATGGGAATATCTACCAAGTGAGAACTAAGAGTGACCTTACAGAATCAAGAAAAAGTTATCCTAGCCTTTCTGAGGTGCCCATAGCAAAGCAACTTGGGGTGAGGTTCCCTGCTGATACCTTGTTCCCATCAATTTCTGCATAGTATATTGTATCTGATATCAGGAAAAGATTTCGGGTATTCTCATATTTCCTCAACTTCTAGCCACCACCTGGAAACTAAGTTCATATTAGTAGTGGTTGATTTTAATGCATTTGTGAGATCTTTTTCTCCTCTTATTTTGTGTTTAGCTCATTCTCATGTTAGTGACAAAACAATAGCAATTTCTCAGTGCTCCCAAGAACCCCTGTTGTCTGATGCAGGTTGCCATGGAAACAAGGCAAGTTGCCGTAGCAACTCATGGACCCAACCTGGTCTAATGTGGGTGTGGTAGACAGGAGGAGCTTCTTCCTATAGTTGGAACACAAAGTCTGGTCATGAAAGCATAAGAGGGAAGATGCGTGGCTTACTCTGCTCTGTGCCACCTATGTTACTGATAGACCTCTGTGCCCTAGGCCTAGATGATAAAATGGGTTGATAATTCTAGGCTCTCCATCCATATGAAACACCTGCTCCCTCCTTATAAAGGAACTTTCCTTTCATTTATCTTTCAGGCATCTGTTATGTGACTTCTTGGATTTGCTGAGATTCTCAGAAGGACTTGTTATATTTCTTCTGAGCACTGGGGTGGCCCATTCATAGGTATGTGGAGCAAAAGTGCCGTATATGTGAGCTAGCTCTAAAGGAACTTTGAGTGAGCAGGGTACAACCTCACCCTTTATGGGGAGAGATGGCTTTGAGGGGGAAGACTACATATGGGAGAAGATCTCCCCAGTCATAGGAGATACATTCTAGAGCTCCCTGGGAAGGAAGAAATCCATAAATACTGTACTGTACCAATAATAAAGATTTCTAAAGAGACCCCTGGCAAAACTGCTCTAAGGTGAGACTGGAGGAAATGAAAATTTCTAATCCGATTTCATGAAATCAGAATTTGAGAGTTGGACAGGACCTTTCTCTATCACCAGCTCCAGTGTTGGCAGTTTCCATCTGAGGAAGCTGAGGCCCAGACAACTGAAGTGACTTCCCAAGATTGGACAATAACACCAAGCAGAGCCTAGACTAGAGGACTTGAAGAGGTCCTATAGAGCTTTCACACAAGCAGCTACAGAGGCTGCTACAACAATAGGAGTTAAGTTTCATGCTGTTACCGTTCTGTAGCCCCTGATGGGTGATGGTGGTGGTGTTTATGAGCAAGGTGAGGAGAATTTGTAGCTTGAGCCTTGGAAAAGAAAGGGTATCCTAACCATTTGGGTCTGTTTAGGGCTTATGAGCCAAAGGTACCTATCTGCTAAAATAAGAGCCAGGCTATGGAAGCTTTAAAAAAAAAAACATTCAAGAGGACACAAAGTTATGTACATTTTCAGTATAAAAATAGTCCAGAGTGAAAAGTAATAAGAACCTGAACAAAGATGAGGACAACAGGAATTGAAGCATGAAATAATAACTTTAAGATGCTTCAAACATTGCTAAATCGAAGGCATTCCCTGATAGAAGTATATCTTCTTAAGTGGGCATCCAGCCTCCAGCTGAAAACTTCCTTTAAGAGAGAACTCATTGCATTCCAAGACAAGCCTAACTCCTTCCATATAGTATCCTTTAAATAGTTCAAGATAATCAAGCGGCACCTGTTTATTTCCAGACTAAATATCTCCTCCTCTTTCAACCAGTTCTTGCATGGTTTTCAGTTTTCTAAAGATCTTTAGTGTCTTCTAGACGCACTTCAGTTTATCAGTCAACATCCTTCCAAAACTGCAGTGCCAGGAATAGGATACACTACCAAAGATGTGTTCTAATTAAAGCATAGCATCGCATTCTTCCAGGAATTAAACCTCTGAATATAGGCTAAGATTGTGTCAGCTTTGGTGGTGCTGTACCACACTGTTGATGCAAGAAGCATGCAGTCCACTAAAATCCCCAGTTACTTTTCACAAGAAGTGTTTAGTCACACCTTCCCAGGGTCATACCTTTGAAGTTTTTAATCTTTTTTTGCCCATGTGTAAAACCCATGTATCCTGATTAAGTTTTATCCCATTAAGAGTTGGCCCATTGTTTTAGCCTGTTGAAGAATCTATAGATTATGAATCTCTTATTCTAACATCTCATGGCTTTGTTCATTGGCAAATACAATGAGCGTGCATCTGTGCCTTTACCTGAGTCTGATAAACATGTTAAAACTGTACCAAGCACAAATCCATTGAACACTCCAATAGAGAGTTCCCTCCAAGTTGACTTTTTGGGTATACCCATTCAGCTAGTTCTCAGTCTACCTAATTATACTTTAATCTAGCTCATATATGTATCGCATGCATAAGAGTAGCCTGAGAAATATTGCAAATATTCTGCTATGTCTGTAGCATGCTGTTCATCTTCTGGTCTTCATAACTATCAAAGAAAGAAAATGAGGTGAGTGTGGGAAGGCCTGTTCTTGAACCTCAAAAGTTTAAAATTTGGAAAAGATCCACCTCATCAAGTCTGTGCCTGAATAAGTAAACCATCCATGACATATGTGGCACGTGATCATCCACTCTTTCTTTAAAACCTCTCATGAGAAAGAATCCACTAGCTTAAGAGGTGGCGCTTTCCACTTTTGGATGACTAACTTCCAGGAAGCTTTTTTCTTACATGAAACTTAAATCTGCCCCTTCCACTTCTGGGCACTGTTCCTCATTCTGCTCTGGGGTAAGCAGAATAAGTCTTAACCTCTCTTCCTAATGATGGCCCTTCAGGTCCTTAGGACAGGTATGTCATCCATTTTCCTTCCCCTAAATCTTTTCCAGGCTAAATAACTGCAGTCCTCCTCCTGGCATAATCTCACTATCAAATCTAGAGCTAAAAAAGAGCCCAGAAGCTATCTTTTTTTATATATATACAGATAAGGGAACTGAGGTCTAGGGTGGTTAAGTAACATGCAAGATCACATAGGGAAAGGTAGTAAACATCTGAGGGCTGAGTTAATTTGTGACTGATATGAGGCCTTCTAACTCAATAAATAGTGCTCTTTCTGGTCCTTCACCACCAGTTCTTGGTAATCCTTCCATTTCATCACGAGTGCCAATAGTTTTAACATTCCTTCTTCCCGTATTTTGGAAATTGGGTTTATCCCACAGTTCTAAAGTACCCATCTCGTTCAAGTCAAGGATCCTTCACTATTGTTCAGCCATGACATCTGGCAGTTCTTTTAGTTTCTTGTGATGTATGCCCATGCCTTGCTTCTTTACTCTCCTAGCATCTTCTCATGGAACACATTGGAAGGGGGAGAACGGAAGATATGAGAGATATCAAGGAGGTAGAATCATCAGCATATTTGTGCCCAACCTGTGGTAGAGCACCCCAAGCTTGTATTGGTCTGACCAGCCATAGTCAGACATGTTGAAACTTGACTCTAGTATAGTGATGTCATTTTGGTCCTCTTTGAGAACGAAGGATAACAACAATGTGAGGGAGGGAGAAGGAAGAGTCAAAGATTAAGCTTGTGACTCAGAGAATGATCATGCCATTAAAAGAAATTGTCAGGAGAAAGAATAGTTTTGGCAATGCATAGGAAAGGAATGGTTCTATTTAAAAAACATTTTTTTAAGTGCCTGCTATAGGCAGAGTACAGTGATAGGCCCTAGAGACAATAAGTTACAGTACAAGTAGTCATTGCCATCAGACCTTGTAGTCTAGTAAAGGGATGTGCCACATCTATAAATGTCTGTAATGCATGGTAAGTGCATAAAATTGAAAGATCTCCCATCTAATGGCCTTAATTTTCTCATTAAAGTTGGAGGATACATAGTTTGTTGAAAACTTAAGTTTAAAGTACAAGACATGAAACTTGCTGTGATGTGATAGTCAGCAACTGTCCCAATAGTTGTGAGAGTCTAAGATGTTGCACCATCAATTTGTAGTGAATGAAATACATTCGCTTTCTCCAGTGACAGTCAAAACCTGAAATTAAGAAGTGGAGTGGAGAAATCAGGTTTCAGAGGTTACTCAGAAATAATAAACTATTACCGAGTTGAGAAGAGCAGAAAGTTGGAGGAACAAAGAGACTCAAGTCATAGCTGGTAAGTCAGTAGCAGAAAATGATATGAAGATTTGCTATAGAGGTGAATGAAGCTGGGTTGGGGATGGGAATACATAGGAAGGATTTGATAGTTACAATATAAGAAGTCACAAAGATGAAGAACAGTTTTAATGTGAATGAGTTGGAGAGGTGAAAAGGTGGGTAATAACAGGAATAGGATTTCATAATTCAGGATCTTGAAAGTTATACAATTCTAGATGGTGAAATGTAAAGTTTGTTTATGTTGTGTGTGACTTAGGATGGAGGGAGAGTTTGAAATCACAGATCTGAAAAATTGTGAGGTCAAGATGTTGAACGGCTGTCAAAATGGATACTTAAGATCGTGAGATGTTGACATGGGATGAGGAAGGATTGGAGTCTATGAATCAGAATTTGAGAGTTGGAAGTGACCTCAGCAATCATCTGTTTTAAGCATAAGTGCAAAAGAAATTCGTGCTATAACAGAACTGACAAGTGGTCATCCAGTCTGTGTTTAAAGAACACACTCTTACCACCATCTCTAGGACTGGGACTCACTTAGCTTTCCTGATAATCGATTTCACCATTGGATAGTTCTTATTGGTGTTAGCTCTTCCTTATTCCAAGCCTACAGTTAATTCTGGGCAACTTCCACCCACTTTTCCTGATTCTGTTCTCTGGGGTCAAAGTGAAAATGTCAAATCCCCCTTCCCCATGACTTTACAGATACTTGAAAACTTATCATATCCCCCCTGAGTCTTCTCCTGGCTAAATATCCCCATTTCCTTCAACCAATCCTCATGTAGCATGGTAACATTCTGGTTGGCCATTTGGGTGCTCATCGATTTATCAACTACCTTTTTAAACTGGCATCCAGAGGAGAGTATAGTGCTCTGAATGAGGTCAGATAAGGTCAGAGTTCTAAGGACTTATCGCCACCTCCTGCCTGAAAACTGACTCTCAATGCAGTCCAAAGTGATATTGGCTTTTTTGGCTGTCACATCACACTGCTGATACATAGTGAGTTTGCAGTCTACCAAAACCCCCATAGCTCTTTCAGACTTCTAGCTAACCACACTTCCATCACTCAGTTTTATGACAATTTTTTGTAATCCAAGTGTAAGACATTACACTTCTCTCTATTGAATTTTATTAGATTGAGCCCAAACTAGCCTGTCAGCATCTTTTGGGGTCCTGGCTCTATCATCTGCCTTTCCCCCTACAGCTTTATGAGAATACTATTTGTGCATTTATCTAAATTGGTATAAAAAAATTAACCACATCCCTGGGGGCCTGGTATATGAATATTGAAACATTTAACAACTATCCTTTAAATCCACATCTAAATATATCATCTTATCCACTTCTCTCCATATTTTTTGTAAAAATAGCTTGAGACGCTTTATCAAATGCTTAAAGATTTTATATCTAGGATTCCCCTCAACCACCAGTGTGGTCACCCTGTCAAAAAAGGAAATATCGTTCATCTGACATGACCTATTCTTAATGAAGCCATGTTGGTTCTTTGAAATCCCCACTTCCCTTCCTAGATGGTCATCAGTTATCTCTTTAATAACGCATTATAGAACTTTTCCAGGAATTGAAGTCAAATTCAAATTCACCGTTCTAAAGGGTGCACTCTATTCTCCCCTCTTTTTGGAAGTAGGGACATTGGCCCTTTTTCTGTTTTCCATGTTTCAGATGTCACATCTGCCAGTTCTTTCATATAGTTGTCTGAACTAAGTAAAGTCCACCTATAGAATGGGGGTAGGAGGGGGGCTCCACAAAGCACAATGAAGTAGTTAATCTGGATTGTAGAGGAATAGCTCCAAAATGGATGATAAAGAGAGTAAACAGAAAGTTAACAGGATGAAAGGATTTTCATTCAGTATGAGGGAGCAGGAGTCAAAAGCAACTTCCTCGATCCAGCTGGAAAACAGTTAACTGGGTGCCCCGCCCCCATTCTCCAGGATGAACATGGTGTCAGCTTGAAGGTAATGGCTTGTCACTCCAAATACTGGGAACAGGGTAGAAAACATCAGGTGGAAAAAACAGGGAGTTATGTCCTGCTAGTTGGGTCAGGAAACAAGTGTTCATATCTCCTTGGCTTGACTAAACTCATACTCCGTGCCAGTTTCACAGTCTCGTACCCAGGATTGTAAGAGATGAGGCATTTCCAAAGGTGGCCTGTGCGTGGAACGTCTCCGTATTCCACATCTCTGAGTCCTGGGAAGGGAAAGGTCCATAGAATATTTTCCACCCTGATGCATGGATTGGTTCTGAGACTTGAGCAGCAGAGGATGACGACAGCGGTGATTGGGTCCCTTCTGGCTGATCTGAGCGCTAACTTTCGAGCCTTCTTATCTCATAACCACTATCACCATAGAAATTACTCTCAACACCTTTACTCATATGCCAAAAGATCAAAGTTCTAGCCACACCTACTGCAGCAATTCCCATAATCATCATAGCCACAGGCCACTAAAGGCAGCTGCAAATTCTCTTCAGCTCAGGCACTCAGAATCTATCAGAACACACTGGCCTGTGGAGAGGGAGGCTGTAGCAGGTTATACTAGTTTGGTCACAAGACTTTCCTCGAGTTTTCTACCTCTACTAACGGTGCTCCCTGGCAATCTGGCAGCTCCTCAGATAAGGTGACGAGCCCCAAACTCCAGACAGTTGAAGTAGCAAACAACGTCTAAGAAAAACTATAGAGTTTGAGGTCGGATTCAACTCAGGAGATTGGTAGTAACAAGTTGAAAAAGGTCATTCAGCTCCAAAGAATATGAGGGTTCCATTGATAACTGCCCTCACCTAATCCCATTCCTTCTCTGAAGGTTTCCTTCACATTTCCCTTGATAGAAAGATGCTGTGGCAAAAGCATCAGCGTCAGAAAATCTTAGTTTAATTCCTAGCTCTGAAGTTTGCTGGCTTTGTGACCATGGGCAAGTTAACCTCACCGAGCCTTAGTTTCCTCATCTGTAAAATGGGGGTATTAACTACAGAACCTACCTCAGGCATATTTCGAGGCTCAAATGAAATTATTTGTGTAAAGAGCTTGTAAATCTTAAAGCACTATATAAACAGCTGCTCTTACTGCCTATGTGACTGCGCAAATCACTCTCTGAACTCCCAGTTCCTTTCCTGTAAAAGAGGATTAGACTAGAAGATCTCTAAGGTTTCTGTCAGCTCTAACTCTGATCCTGCATGTGCTTTCCTATGCCTTCTGTAGCATGCATCTCACTGCTCAAGTCATCCTCCCTTTGTCCACTCTTCCTTCAGAGCAGAACTCATTTTAGAGAGTTACAGATTTCTCATCCTGCACTGAAATTCCACCCCTTTGTGACAAGCTAGAAATTTTGAAAGAATAATAGAAGCAAGAAAGATCCTGAAGATTGATGTCATTAAACAGCTTCTTGATCAAGGGTTCTTAACCTTTTTTGTCATAGAGCCTTCTCATAATGATGGTTTTTAAATACATAAAATAAAATAGAAAATTCCAAAGAAAACCTATTGTGTTGAAATAAAGTTATCAAAACTTTTTTTAAAGTTCATGGACCCCAGGTTATGAACCCTTATATCAACACCAGAACTAGTTGGGTACCCACAGTTTCGAAAGAATTACAGATGTCTTGAATGGGCCTTAATTAACTGGGAAGGGACATGACAACCTTCAGCCCCCCGGGCTATTGGAGTTTTCTTGGTTCTCATCCATTTCCATGGTTCCCTGCAAACTTACTATCTTCCTATTTAATATCAACAACAATGGGGACAAAAAGAACATTGCCATAAAAAAAAACCAGAACAAAAATATTCCCTCCTTCCTCCCTACTCAAGCCAGCGCCCAGAGGGTACTGCCCAGATCAGGGGAGTCACCAGGAGCCTGGTCAGCAGTACACAACTAGTCAAAGCCCCTTTGCCCAGAGTCCTAGTAACTTTCACTTGTGTTCTCTTTGCTAAAACGAACTATGATTTCATCACTGTGGAAATTCTATCTCCTGTTGAAACTCTGACATGATTTAGTGTTCTTTATGGATTGTTGTGGGCAAAAAAAAATAGTCATCATCATCATCTTTGTTCCTGATGACCAAAACTCTGGTGCTAAGCCTTTTTGATCTGATAACTCGGTCCTTGGAGATGGACATAAGTAAAGTACTTTATGCAGTGCTTTAAGATTTGCTTGTCATGGGGCCCAAACTGATTAAAAATTCATTTGATAGTCTAACAGTTCAGGATATTTTGCCCATAAAACCAGTAGAATCATAGGATATTTTAGTTGGAAGAGGCTTCAGAAGTCATTTAATCCAACAAATAAAATTAATAATTAAGTATCCATTCTGCAATATTCCTGGTGATCATCCCACCTTTGGTTAAAGACCTCCAGTAAGAAAAGGGGAACCTGCTATCTCCCAAGGCCACCCAATGCACTTTTGGATAGCTCTTATTGTGAAGAAGTGCCTTTCTGCGTCTTTGACCAGTTATTCTTAATTCTTCCTCCTAAGGCTAAAAATAAAAGTGTAATTCCTCTTCCAAATGACGGCTCTTGAATACGTTTACAATATTCCTGCTCCTCCCCACCCCACTCCCACAATCTCTTCTCCAGATTAAATATTACCACTTCCTTCAAATTATCATCATTTAGTTATCACTTTGCAGCCCCTTCACCAACCTGGTTGCCCTCCTCTGAACACTTTAACGTATCAATGTCCTTTCTAAAATGTGGTACCTAGAACTGAACACAATGCTCCGGATGTGGTCTGACCATTGCAGAGTACTATGAGACTATCACCTCTCTTCATTCTGAACACTGCCTCTGGGTGATGTCTAAAGTCACGTACAATTTGGGGGCTTCCACATCTTATTGTTGATTCATACTGAGCCACAAAAACCCCCAGATCATTTTCAGAAAAACTGCTTTCCCCATATTATACTGGTAAAGTTGGTTTTTTTGAACTTAAGTGTAAAATTCTATATTTAATCCTATTGAATGTCAACTTACTAGATTTTGCACAATATTCCAGCCTGTCAAGATATTTTTTAATCTTGAATATGTCATCCAACCTGTTGCTAGCATTCCAAGCTTTGTGTCCTTTGCAAATTTGATATGGATATCTTCTATGTCTTTGTCTAGATCAGTGGTAAAAATGTTAAATAGCACCGGACTGAGCATAGCTCTCAAGGACGCTCCACTTCAGACTTCCTTACAAGATGATATTGACCCATTAATGACAACTTTTTCAGTCCAACTTCCAAATCCACCTAATTATACTATCATATCACTTTACCTTATCTATAAGAAAAACATGAAAGAATTTGTTAAATGTTTTGCTAAAATATATGTAAATTTATCTACAATATTCCCTTGATCCATCATTCTAGAAACCTGTCAAAAAGAAAATTAAGTTAGTCTGACTTGGCCTTGATTGGTTCTTGATAAAACCATAATAGCTTTTTGTGATCATTGCTTCCTTTTCTAGAAATTTACTATCCACCCTTTTAATAATAGATTCCAGAATTTTACAGGGAATTAAAATCAAGTTCACTGGCCTATAGTTTAAAGATTCCACTCTGTTCCCTTCTTTGAAAATAAGAACATTTACTCTTCTCCAGCCTTGGAGCCCCTCCTATTCTTCACAATCTTGGAGAACTTACTGACTTCTACCAAGTCTTTCAATACCTTGGAATGTAGTTCTGGGTCACATGACATGAATTTATTTAGAGGAGCTGGATGCATTCTTCTTTTTTTTCCTTACTTATCTTGGGTATCAGCTCCTCATTGGCAATTTTCATTCTGTCTCTTCCATTCTCTTTGACATAAAAAACAAAAACAAGAAAAATTAGAATTGCCCAGTCCTGTCTTCTCTTCATGTCCTGACCAGTCCTGCCTAATCTTCAGTTATCCTTGTCCCATCCGTCCCAGGCTGTAGATCCTTCTCTTTTACTACAGTTGAGTTGAATAGGACAGAGCCTGTGACTCCATTGGTATATGGAACACCCAGTGAGGAAATGGCCTTTACCATTGCAGGTGTGTACTTTCCCAGCAACTTAGAATCTTGGAGATTTGCCTGGGCACCTAGTAATTGTGACTTGCCCAGAGTCACAAAGCCAACATATATCAGGTCTTCCCGACTCTAGGACATGCTCTCTATATACTTTTGCCACACTGCTTCTCCTTTCCCCAACATCACTTAAAAACAAACCCATAAAAATAACTCTTCTTTTTGTTTTCCTTGGCATTCCTTATCAACCTCAATTCGTCGTTCTTCAATCTGAGGGAAATTTAGGACTAGAAGGCATTTTAGAAGTCTTCTAATCTACCCTTGTCATCTTACAGGAAAGGAAACTGAGACTTGGAGAAATTAGGTAATTTTCCCAAGGTCGTACTGGCTCTGGAGTCAGAGGACCTGAGTTCAAATCCCACCTCTGAAGCTTACTACCTTCGTGGCCTTGGGCAAGTCATACCTCCCTTGGTCTCAGATTCCTCATCTATAAAATGAGGAGGTTCAATTAGATGACTTCTGAGGTCCCTTCTAACTCTAGATCTGTGACATTTCAGCAACTTAAGTCATTCTTACATTGGGTAGCAGCTCCCCCAGGACTCTCCAAGGGCATGAGGTAGGAGGACCCTAAAATGCGAGAAAGTAGGAAAGGAGAGGTAGGGGGAAAATGATGTTGATGCTTCATCCCAGATCGACTTGGAGTCAGGAAGACCTAGATTTAAATGGGCAAGTCCCTCGACCATCATGGTCCTCAGTTTCTTCATATGTAAAAATGCAACTGATGCCTGTGGTACTTTTCATCACAGGGTTGTTATGGAGGTTATTAGAAGAGATAACATATGTAATCTTTGTACCATATAAACGTCAAGTTTCATTATTGTTAACCCTTCCCAAGACAAGGGTTCTAATTCAGTTCTTTCAATATCTCACACCCAGAGTATTAATCTTTATTTAATATGCCTATTGTAACAAGCATAGCACATCAATCAAGTCCTATTACACGTTATTTTCAATAAGATTGAGAGAGGAAAAAAAGCACATGTGACTTGAATAGTAGTCTGGTAAGCAATGTTTTCACATCTCTAGAAAGAATGGGAGGCCTTTGGATTGATTGTCCCTGTGTGGTCTTCTACTGAACCAAGAATGTGGTGCGGAATCGAGTACTCTCTCACCATCAAGGCTATGGGGGGTGAAACAGACAGAACCCCAGCAACGGTATTGAGAGCTAGGGCACCTTAGCTCATGGCCCACCTTTGCCCCTCATTAGCTTGTGTGACCTTGAACAAACCTCTGTCTCTGCGGGCCTCGGATTCTGTAAAATTCTGATGTCTGTAAAATAGGGATCCTCATACTTGCACAACCTACCTCCGAGGTTGTGAGGATCAAATGGGAAAATATTTGTAAAGTGTTTTGTAACAGTAAAGCACTATATAAATGTCAGTCGTTGTTGTTGAATGACCACAAGGGGGCATGAGCGTCACCTAGTAATGAATTGTAGAGTCAGCATTGATATTTCTTAGCAGGAGCAGAATGTGTGAAATGAGTACAGGTAATACCAGATGCCACATCCCCTGGAGTCTTGTGTTACTGATAGAAAGAGTGTGAAAGGATGTCTGGAGCTGGGTGCTGTCCCCCTAACCCTAGCTCAGAAACACCTTGGCACAATTTGCTGTTTGACATCTTTTCCTAAAGATGTTGATAAGACAAACACCAACAAGATGAGCTCCATTTGACCTCTGACTTGACTCGTTAGGAATTTTGTCTTATTACGATATAATGCTCAAGTCAAAGTCCCCATGCTGATGGAACTGGAGAAGACAGAGCAACTGCCTGTTGTCTCTGTATTGACTTTGGTACAATCCAGCTCCTCTTCAAGCCTCAAGAACTTGTGTCTGTGTTGCATTGATGAGCATTCTTACGTGGAATATTTTTAGACGGGACATGGGGGGTGGAGAGGGAGTCAAAAGATAACCAGTGCTTGATATCCAAACCAAACCAGAAAGAATTTGGCTACAGCTCATCATCTCCCACGCCCTTGCTTCCTTACTATCTATAATGAAATAGCACAGAAGGGAAGGAAATGCCTGCTATGTGGGAAGCACTAGGCTAAGCGCTCTGCAAATGTTGTCTCTTTTGATCTGTACAACGATATGAGGCAGGTACTATTATTATAATCATTTTACAGTTGAGGAAACTGAGGTAGACAGAGGTTAAGCGGCTCAACCAGGGTCAGACAGCTAGCATCTGAGACCATATTTCAATTCAGGTTTTCCTGACTCCAAGCCCAGAACTCTATCCACAAAAAAGTCCTATTTTATGTTGTTTTCAACAAGATTGCTAAAAAAAAATTTGTTACTTAAATTGTAATTATGACATAAAAGAAAAGAATAGGAGGTCTAGGTTCCTAATTAACACTCACTATTTCTGTGACCATGAGCAAGCCACTAAACTTCCCTAAGCTTCAATTTCCTCTTCTATAAAATGGGAATAATATCTACAACACAGAGTTTGCAGAAAGCAGTTTGTATGCACGAGTGCTGGATATAAAATGTGAATTATTATCGATAGAAATTGTAGAACATGGATATTCACCAATGTGCAGAATCAGAAAACTGGCCTCAAAGCCAGCAAACTTGGGTTCAGGTCTCCCCTCTGGCATATTCTGGGCAAGTCACTTAACTTGTACTGGAGATAGGTGTCTGAGACTGTGAACTGCAGAGAAGGGGTCATTACAACAGTAATGGACTTCTGTACGCAAAAGGCAAGCAAGATCCAGGCTACTATGCTCTTGTCTCATGTAGTTTTTCATTTATGATTTCTTCAAGTAGAGCTCTGGAAAACCAAGCTTTGATAAAGCTCATTAGGATTCAAATGGAGCTCTTGACCAAGGCTTAAACCCAAATTACTGGCTCTCACTGATTGGCCAATAATAGTTCCCAGCCTAAGTCTCACTTGGTCATTGCTTGGGTTTTGATGGCTCAGTGAGTGTAAGTAGCAACTGTTCTGTTCTGGCTAAAAACCCTGAGTGTCTTCCCCTCCCAGTTTGATTTTTTTTTTTTTAGTTGACAAACTAGGTCATCTTTTGCCTCATTTCTTACCTAGCTTTAAATCACTGAACGGGTGTTGCCTCAGACAAACTGAGAACTGGGAAAGACCTTAGTTTAAAAAGGCTAAGGTTTCCCACTGCATCCGGTGCCATCTCCAGTCATCCTGATCTACTCCTTGCCACTGGACTCAGATGATTCTGGAGGAGAAAGTGAAGCTGGTGACTGCAAAGTCCTGCCTCACTTAAATCCAGTTCACTTGCAAGTCAAGATATCACCCTCCTGATGTCATTGGTCCTCTTCAAGAATGAAGGACAAACAACACCAGCAGCAGCAGCAGAGAGAAGTAGTAGCAGATATGACACATACACATATAAATTTAATACAGAATAGGGTGTGATGGGGTCAAAGGATAGTTATGGAGAAAGTGTTATAAGAAAACTCGAGCGAGAGAGACAGAGACAGAGAACATTTGCAGCTAGGAGGAATTAGGGAAAGCTTCTTAGAGGATCTCCTGTGCCTTTTCATCAGAGGTATTCCTGTCTATGTCTACTTTAAATCTTCCATAAATAATCTACTTGGAATGAATGAATGAATGAATGAAGCATTTATTAAGTGCTAACTATATGCATAGGAGCAGGTAGGTATCACAATGGATAGAGTGTAAGGCCTGGAAACAGAATGACTCATAATCTTGAGTTCAAATCTAGCCTCAGACACTACCTGTGTCACCCTAGATAAGTCACTTAACCATGTTTGCCTATGTTTCCTCATCTACAAAATGAACTAGAGAAGAAAATGGCAAACCACTCTAGTATCTTTGCCACAAAAACCCCAAATGGGGACACGAAGAGTAAGACATGACCAAAACAACTGAACAACATATGCATAGAAGCCTCTGTTTCTTTGAATGTTTTCTGGCTATGCTGTTGCAACATTTAGGCTGTCCATCAGTCTCACTATAAGACTGGCCCACTTTTTCATTTGATTTCAATTTAATAATCATTTATTAAGCAATTCTTATGTGCAAGACACTGCACAACCTACCTCCCAGGTTTTGAAGACCAAGTGAGGTAATGGTCAGTGTTGAAAATACAAAAATAAAAATGAACTAATCGTTGCCCTCAAGGTGTTCAGGAAACAGCTAGTTCTCCAGTTTGGCTGCCAAATAGATTTCACGAGGGGAATGATGTGAGGTAAGTCTGAAAAGGTAAGTAGTAGACAAACTGGAGGACAATAGGACTGAGGATGAAGAGCTCACATTTTATCCTAGGAATTCCTAGAGGCAACTGAAGGCTTTTTGCCTAAGGAAGTGGCATTCTTTGACCTGTACCTTAGGAAGATTCTTTTGGAAGATATGTGTAGAAAGTAAGTTCCTTAAGGGCAAGAACTATTTTTTTTGTTTGTCTTTTTATACCTAGGAACAAACATGGTGCTTTGTACATAGTAATTGCTTAATAAATGTGTAATGGATTGTATTGAGTAGATTGGTAAAGGGAAAGCCTGGAAGTGGGAAATCAATTGAGAGACCATCACAACAGTCCAGCTGAGAGGTGGAAAGGGCCTGCACTAGGACGTTGGTGACATGATTGGAGAAAAAAAGGGTGGATTAAGAGATGTTATATTAATAGAACTGATGGGATCTGGCAGCTGAAAAGAAGACGAGTCACATATAACTATGAGGTCTCCTCAGAGGCCACATAGGTCTATATATACATGAAAGAATGGCGGATGGAGATATGACAAAGTAGATCAAAAAGCAGTCGTATCGGTAGGTAGAGAAGCAGGAGAGGAGAAGAAAGCATCTATGAGGAGCTAGACAACAATGATGGAATGGGATCAAGGACATAAGACATATTTAGAAGGCTTACCCTGGGACAATAAGAGCCACCTCTTCCTCAAAGACTGGAGAAAAAGAGAACGCACATAAAGATATGTAAGGGCTTTTGAAAGTGGAAAAGAGGTAAGAGTTCATGGTGGACAAATGAAACATATAGAGCTTGGCAAATAGAAAGTATTTAATAAATGCTCTTTCATTCATAAATGGCCTCTAGTTTCTTAGTAGAGCAGAAGACAAGGTTGTCTACTGAGAAAAATAGCACCATGGAACAGAGGAGAGAAGACACTTGGAGCAGTCACTGTAGGAAGTGTTATAGAGGGTCAATCAGGGAAAAATATAAAACTTCCCTTACAGCAGCACAGTCCCAGTCAAGATTAAACAACATGAATTTGTGGTGGACTCAGTGTGTGACTTCCTCCTGTGGATTAGAAAAGGTAAGTGGGGGTCATCCTGGGTTGAGGATTGACAGGGAATGAATGATGGTAGGACAGGAGGGTAAGGATTTCCATTGGGGAGGTGCTGTATAGTTGAACTGGTCATCTATACAATAAAGACTGAGGATAGGGAAGTGAGACCAAAGCAGGAGTGAAGGGTTGGGAGAACAGAAAAGAACTGAAGGACCAGAAATTGTGATGAGAATGAAGAACAGAGTTAGAAGGGAGGCATAGGAGGAGATGGAAGTTTAGGAAGTTGTGACTAGACAGAGAAATCCAAGAGGTTGAGGCCATTAAGCTATGCTTAATGATGAGATATCGATTTTGAGCACCCCTGTGGTTTGGCTTGAGGTGGAGTGAAGATGGGCATCATGGGAGTCCAGGAGGTTGATGAACTAGGAGGAGAGGGTGTTCTTAGGAACACAAATGTGTATATTGAAGTCCCTGAGTATGAGGGTAGGCATTGGGGTTGAGGGAAAGACTAAATGCCAAGTATTGGCAGTGGGGAGGGAGTGGGGAGTCTGTTAAATGATTTCAACATGGCTCTGAATTGGGTTATATAGATGGATGTAGTGAACTTCCAAGGAGGAGAAATTGTAGAATGATAGAGGCAGCAGGAGGATCTGAATGTGGCAGTGGGGGCCCAGTGTGTCAGGGAGCATGAGAGAACCTACACCAGAAGGATGACCAGGAATTCAGTGTTTTCTAGGTCAAACCCAATTTCTATGAGAAGCAGACTATGGGAAGAGTGTGAGATGAATGAATCTGGAATAGAAGAGACTTTGTTACCAGCTGAAGGATGGAATGGGAGGACAGAGGAGAATACAGCTTGTAGAGGTATGGGAGCAAAGTAGATAGAGATGAGTGTGTAGAGAAAGGTAGAAGAAGTGAAGGAAGGGTTTTTGCACCAGAAGATCAAAGCTCTGTAAATGGATAAAGAGAGTAGGAGTTTTGTCAATCATAACACAGGGAAAGAAACACTAGATCAGAGCTTTCATGGTCCTGTGTGTTAGTGCAGACAGAAGTGGTGCCGTCAAGTTCCTGGACTTGTCACTCTAGACATTGGGGAAGACCTCAGATGAGGGGGAAACGGGATGTAGCAGGATCGACTGGCCATCCAATTCAATATATACCTAGTATTTGGGTCCCCTGTATTAGATTGAACTCACATCTCTGTAGCCTCATTTCAAGATGTCAGGGGACACAACAGAGCCTGAAGATTTCATGTATATAAAACAGGTGCTTGAGTCCTGATCTCAGAATCCCCAGGTGCATAAATCTTTTAGTGCCTTTGCTACCCTGTGGTTCAGGATCTCTGGTGGTTTATTTAGGATGTCCTGTGGATAATTCAAGACACTCTAGTGGTCATCATGTTTAAAATCACAATCACAAGCCCCACCAATGTGTTTACTTTTACTAAACTAACTAAGCTAACCAGTAAGGATATATTTATTTAAAGCAAAACAGCAATATAAATGGGGGAAAAAAGGTATTGACATCCACATAGGCCCTAACTGAGTCACATATGTCCTAAGTGATGTATTTTGCACTTCCGATGCATGCCATTGTTGGTAGTATACAGTGCAGCATACTTACCCACACAATGTGATTTTCAAGTGCCATTGGGATCATCTGCAATTTCAAATCTTCTGAGATCATAGTGTGCCATAATATACAACTATTTATTGTCACTGAAAGAATATTGGTCAGCAAACATGGATCATTGAAAGTTCTAGTTAGTTTACCAAAAGTAATCCAAAGTAGTCTTCTTATTCAACTCCAGGCCCAGTTCTTTAACTATCTGCACTGTCTATCCAAGATATATGTTCTAATGAACTAGCTAACCCAAGAGACCGCCTGACCAACCTCTAGTCTTAGTCCAGATACCTTCTTCATCTATTTGGTTTTTACTATATGGGCTGCTAAACTAATCTCTTTCAAGTGGTTATGGATCTGAGAAGACTCTGGAGCATCACAGTGTCACCTGCCAAAAAGAATACCTGGAGATCGTCACCATCTACAATAAGTTTCTCTATTAGACTATGCAAGGAATCCCCAATGGCATTTCTAAATACTTTTGGCTAACATGCCTTCCTGTGAGAATCAGTGACCAGAGTTATCTCTGTAATCACATCCTTTAGGGAGTCCTGGATAATCTTGTTATCATTCATAGATGAGACTTTTAAGGCTGCATTTTCTTCTATTGAGTCAATGGAAGGGGTCATAAACATCAAAGGAGACAGAATGGCATAGTAGGTAGAGAGATAGACTCAGGGCCAGGAAGACTCATGTTCAACTTCTACCATTGACATACTGGTCGAGTGACCCTGGGCAAGTGACTTAACCTCTCAGGGTGGTAGGCAACTCTCTAAGACTATAAGTTACAGAAAAGCTACCAAAATTTGTAGAGAGTACTTGATCATCAAGGAGCACCCTCCACCAATGAAATCATGAGTCTTCCCCTCTCCCTGTCCCTAATTCACAAATAATAACCAAGGCAGGATTCTCTCCATTTCCTAATCAGTTGTGTGATTGTGAAGCTACAGTCTACTACAGAAAATTATCTGTGAAAATCTGCCTATTCCCTCCTTGTGTTTTATCAAGGATTTTTTCAATATATGTATAGACTATTCTCATAAATATTTATTTTTATAATAAGAAAAATAGGTATGTGGATTGATGTTTTCTTTGACACCTTAAATAAAATAATACATTTTGGGTAGTAACTTTCCATTCTTTTAGACTCTTCCCTTCCTTGAGATATCTTGAAAATAGTTCCCTAGGTGCCTTCACAATTGTGTTACCTATGAGGTGGACTTCTTTATGAGAAGGTAGATAACTTTTGTTGAGTAGATTCTCTTAAATGGGTTTTGGGATACAGACTGACAATTGGGGAGTCAGAGAAAATTTAAGGAATTTTCTAACCCTAAGTCAGAGAGTTGGCTGGGGCTAGGAGCTTTTAAGTCAGCACCTGAGGGGAAAAAAAAGGGCGAAAACCCAGCCAAAAGAATAGATAATATTAACCGGGGGATGTTCTACTTGGTTTTTGTTCATTGCCTGACTGGTTATGGTAGCTCATGACCTTCAGCTATGCACTACTTAGCCATTCTTTGCTGAGTGTATAATTATTGACTGTTCCTTCCCCTCCCAGCACATGGGAGCAGAAAACATCGGATAGCCCTGAAGAGGCTGAACATTGGTTCACAAAGCCTTTATTAAGTGCCTAATATGTGTCAAGCAACATCGACCAGTGGAAAGTTAAAAACAGGCTGAACAGCTTTTCCTGACGGCAGACAAGATGGCGGAAGTGGAGCAGAAGAAGAAGCGAACCTTCCGGAAGTTCACCTACCGCGGCGTGGACCTGGATCAGCTGCTGGACATGTCCTACGAACAGCTCATGCAGTTGTACAGCGCTCGGCAGCGTCGGCGACTCAACAGGGGTCTGCGGCGCAAACAGC